>NC_091977.1:479657676-480257676 GCF_044704955.1 Pristiophorus japonicus | reverse complement strand
TCTGCCTAGAGCTGCAGGTCAAGATCATGAGTGACTGGCTCACAGAGATGGTCTTCTGCAGTGTGACTGTGGTATCCGCCGACAGTAGCTTATGAAGAAGGCCCTCATGGCCGATTCCAATGACAAAAATGTCCTGCAGCGCTTCGGTGATGTGGTCACCGAAATCACACGGTGCCGCCAGCCTCCTGAGGTCTGCAGTGTAATTTGCGATTTCCTGGCCTTCGGACCGGGGTGCTGGCTGTGAGGATGTTCTCCTTGGGCTTGAGTTGTTCATGGATCAGTGTTACGAGCTCCTCGTACGTCTTGGTCGTTGTCTTCGTTAGTGCCAGCAAGTCCCTGACGAGGTCATAGATGGTTGTCCCACAACTGGTTTGCAGGATAGCTCTGTGCTTGCCAGCCAATGTGGCCAGGTTGTCTCCTGCCAGTCGTTTGCTGTGAAGAAATGGTCGAGCCTCTCTACAAAGGTGTCCCAATCATCACCATTGGTGAACTGCTGCAACGTACCAAGGGTAGCCATTTTTGCGTGAAAGTATGTAATCTCGTCGCCAATTGTTATGTCCTATAATGCTCTGATAATGACTCCTTGAGGCAATGTGTTGTACTTGAACTGTAATGACCTTAGTCCTTTATTGATAACTCCAGAGTGAGGATCACACCTGGTGGCCTGCCTTTTATACTAGGCCTGGCACACTTGTACAGGTAATCTATAACTCTCCCACTTCTGTGCCCTCTGGTGGCACACCTTTTGATAGTACAAACAGTAACCATGTAGGATACATGACACGCTGCATGAAAAAACATCTCCTCATCTCCCCTCTGGTTGGGAACCTATGCAGGGAGACAGAGGGAAATAAAATGGGGGCAGAAGCAAAAGATAGAAAGGAGAATAGTAAAAGTGGAGGGCAGAGAAACGCAAGGCAAAAATCAAAAAGGGCCACATTACAGCAAAATTCTAAAGAGACAAAGAGTGTTAAAAAGACAAGCCTGAAGGCTCTGTGCCTCAATGCAAGGAGTATTTGTAATAAGGTGGATGAATTAACTGCGCAGGCAGCTATTAACGATTATGATATAATTGGGATTACTAATACATGGCTCCAGAGTGACCAAGGCTGGGAACTCAACATCCAGGAGTATTCAACATTCAGGAAGGATAGACAGAAAGGAAAAGGAGGTGGGGTAGCATTGCTGCTTAAAGAGGAAATTAACACAATAGTAAGAAAGGACATTAGTTTGGATGATGTGGAATCTGTAAGGGTGGAGCTACGGAATACCAAAGGGCAGAAAACGCGAGTGGGAGTTGTGTACAGACCACCAAACAGTCATAGTGAGGTTGGGGACAGCATCACACAAGTAATTAGGGATGCGTGCAATAAAGATACTGCAGTTATCATGGGCGACTTTAATCTACATATTGATTGGGTTAATCAAGTTGGTAGCAATACGGTGGAGGAGGATTTCCTGGAGTGTATTAGGGATGGTTTTCTAGACCAATATGTCGAGGAACCAACTAGAGAGCTGACCATCCTAGACTGCCTGTTGTGTAATGAGAGAGGACTAATTAGCAATCTTGTGTGAGGCCTCCTGGGGAAGAGTGACCTTAATATGGTAGATTTCTTTATTAAGGTGGAGAGTGACACAATTAATTCAGAGACTAGGATCCTGAACTTAAGGAAAGGTAACTTCGATAGTATGAGGCCAGGTGGGCAGAGGAAACGCTTCAAGGACACCCTCAAAACCTCCTTGAAAGTGCAACATCCCCACTGACACCTGGCAATCCCTGGCCCAAGGCTGCTCAAAGTGGAGGAGAAGCATCCGGGAAGGTGCCGAACACCTTGAGTCTCTTTGTCAGGAGCACATGGAAGCCAAGCGGAAGGAGTGCTCGACAACCCAAGCACCCCACCCACCCGTCCCTTCAACAACCACTTACCTCGCCTGTGACTGAGACTGTCGATCTCGCATTGGTCTCATCAGTCACCTGAGAACTCATTAGTGTGGAAGCAAGTCACCCTCGACTCCAAGGGACTGCTTAAGAAGAAGAACAACCAGTGATTTATCAAGATTTATCACAATGTCCTTGCTTTTGTATTCTATACCTTCATTTATAAAGTTACAGTTCGCATATTCTTTTTAACAGCAGTACCAACTTATCCTACCACCTTCACAGATTTGTATATGTGAACCCCAGGGTCTCTCTGTTCCTGCACCCCCTTTAAAACTGTACCATTTTTTATACTTCCTCTCCTAATTCTTCCTCCCAAAATGCATCAGTTCACTTGTTTATAACCTTGATTAGACCACACTTAAAAGTACCGTGCACAGTTCCAGTCTCCCTACTGCAAAAAATATATAGGGGCACTGGAGAAAGGTCAAAAAGATTTATAAGTACAATACCAGTACTGAGAGGTTTTAACTGTCAGGGAAGACTGAACAGGCTGGGGCTCTTTTCTCTAGAAAAGAGAAGGCTGAGGGGTGATCTAATCGAGGTTTTTAAATGATGAAGGGGTTTGATAGCGTAAATCTAGGGAAGATGTTTCCACCTGTGGTGGAGTCCAAAACTAGAGGTCATAAATATAAGCTAGTCAGTAATAAATCCAATAAGGAAGAGAGGAGAAACTTCTTTTCCTAGACAGTGTTTAGAATGTGGAACTTGCCACCATTTGGAGTAGTTGAAACAAATGGCATCGGTGTATTTAAGAGGAAACTAGATAAGTACATGAGGGAGAAAGGAATAGGTGGATATGCTAATAGGGTTAGATGAAGTCGGGTGGGAGGAGGCTCATGTGGAGCATAAACACCGGCATAGACAAGTTGAGCCAAATTGCCTAATTCTGTGCTGTAAATTCTATGTAATTCACACTTCACTGCATTAAATTTCATGAGTTGCCCCTATAACTTTGTTCAACCTCAAATAATAGCACATTCCAGTACAAGATAAGAATGGCTCTCCGAGACACTTCTTATCTTGATTGAACAAGATCAGGCTCCAGTAACATAGAAAAACTTGAGTGTGCCTAGCTTTGGCCACTTGGAGAACTAACTGTTGGCTACAAAAGACCTTTGTCCCCACTGTGCTCTCTTGTTCTGAGCATTTTAGTTTTAAATGTATCCTCATTTCCCTGCAGCTATCTAATGCCCATTAAATCTCTACATATCGGGAAAAATGTCTTGTTTGCTCAAGATGTTGCCTCTACATTCAGCCTCTGCTCTTTAACTCTTCTCAGGTGTGTGCGATGGCCTGTGTCAAACTTCATAGCTTGCTACAGACCATGCCAATACGGAAGGAGGAGGCCTGCTTCTTGCTGGGAAAACTGGACGTTCCCCTCACCAGATCCATCAAGGGAAAGACCGAGATCTTCTCATACCTGATGCCCATTGTCCGCACTCTCATGGACCAGTGTTACCAGTTGCTTGAGCTCCAGTACCAACTGCCATCCCTGCCACCCACCAATGGCAGCCCAACCTTCTTCGAGGATTTCCAGCATTTCTGCGTCACCTCTGAATGGAGATTATTCATGGACAGACAGGTGAGTACTTTATGAACCGAAGCATAGTTTGATGTGTCTACATGTTTCTCATGCACCTTCCCGCTCACCCATCTTCCCTGTGAAGTGCCTTGGTATGTTTAACTTCATGAAGGCACTTTATAAACACAATTTGCTGTTACGATTTGCGTGCTTTTATGTGAGAGACATTCTGGGATGGTTCTCAAAGAAGTGCAGTTAGCACTAGCCTCATCGTTCTTGGCTTCTAATCTTAATCTTTCCCATCTCAAAACTGTGTGACTCCTCATGTCCATCAATCATTTCTTTCTTTCAGGCATTTAAAACATGATCTTGATGTCAACTGAACAATTCCTCTTGATTTATCTTGTCTTTTATCCTTTTGATGGTACCTTGCGTTATATGACTCTTGACACCACATAGTTTTCTTAATTAAAAATAATAAATCAGTCCAGGCACCACCTCTCAATGTCTTCTCTCCTCTTCTTTTCTGCTCATTCCTCATGTCTGTCCAGGCATCTCCTCCCAAGTCACTCATTCTGTCTGTCCCACTGTCTTCTCCCCAGTTCAGTCTGACTGTTATCCCTGCTCCTGCTCATTGGCCCTCTCTATCCTGGAATCTCTTCATCCACTCAATCAGTCAATCCTGAGATGATATCCCCAGCTCAATCCTCCAGTCTGACCTGAGATGATATCCCCAGCTCAATCCTCCAGGCTGTCCAGGGATCTCTTCAACCCCTCAGTCCTCCTCTCGGCCCTCATGTTTACCAACCCATTCATCCTATGTTACCTTGATGTTTTCTTCCCTTATTGGTCTTCATTTCTGACCTGGAATCTCTATCTCCACTTGGTCCCTATGCTTGCTGATTAACTCCTCCCTGACTTGATCCTCTTGTATCTCCTAGTATCTTCCCCTGCTCAGCTTCTCCCTTGCCCAAGCCAAGGAGTCACATCCCCCACTCTTTCTCTGGTGTCACCTTGCCTGTTTGATCTTCCTCTGAGGCTTATCTTATTCCATCCTATCCTATCAAATCGTATTCTATTTTATCCTATCTTATCTTAGACTGGATCAACTGGGCCTTTATTCACTGGAGTTTAGAAGGATGAGAGGGGATCTCATAGAAACGTATAAGATTCTGTCGGGACTGGACAGGTTAGATGCTGGAAGAATGTTCCCGATGTTGGGGAAGTCCAGAACCAGGGGACATAGTCTTAGGATAAGAGGTAGGCCATTTAGGACTGAGATGAGGAGAAACTTCTTCATTCAGAGAGTTGTTAACATGTGGAATTCCCTGCCGCAGAGAGTTGTTGGTGCTAGTTCATTGGATATATTCAAGAGGGAGTTAGATACGGTCCTTATGGCTAAAGGGATCAAGGGGTATTGAGAGAAAGCAGGAAAGGGATACTGAGGGAATGATCAGCCATGATCTTATTGAATGGTGGTGCAGGCTCGAAGGGCCGAATGGCCTACTCCTGCACCTATTTTCTATGTTTCTATGTTATTCCATCCTATCCTATCAAATCTTATTCTATTTTATCCTATCTTATCTTAACAAATCTAATTTTATCCTATCCTATCGAACCTTATTTGACCTTTTCAAGCTTATCTTATCCTACCTTCCTTTCCCTTACCTTAACATGACTGTTCATGTTAATGTGTTTTATTTGGTGTGTTAGCTTTCAGTGGATGTACCTATCTCTGTTTTTGCAGGTTCTGAAAGCCATGATTCAGTACGAGTCAGACACATTTGCCAAAAGCCACAATCAGATGTCCAGCTTCTGGAATTCCTGTTATGACTCGCTAATGAGCAGCTCGCTACGTCGGGAGCATGAGCGTGGGGAGAGCCGTTCCAAGTTCCAGGTAACTGATGCACCTGGCAAGCATTGATAAGGCCATTTGACCCATTAAGCACGCTCCTTTCACAGCCCCTGTGCAATCAACGCAATCGTGGGCTCTACCCTCCCATTTAACCTTCTCTCTCAGACCCTGTACACTCAACCCTATCATGGACTCTGCCCCAACCATTTAATCTCTTATCTAACCTACCATGAACTCTATTCCACCCATTTAATCTCCTGAAGCATTGATTCTTTCAAATGCAAATTAGATAAACTTCTTTCAGAAAATAACATTTTGGGAAACAGTATACAGGTTGAGCGTTTTGAAATCTCGAGTTTTGAAATTCAGAATGTTCCGGAATCCGGACACTGGGCCGATCCGTTGTGGGGTCGTCCAGAAACCGGAAAATGTTCCGAAATCTGGACTCCCCTGCCTCGGCCACCCGACCTCTGGCCGTCCGCCCAACCTCCATCCGCCCCAGCTGGCTGACCGACCTTCGGCCGCCCGACCAACTGTCGCCCTGCCGCCCGACCTCCAGCTGTCTGACCTCCGACCGCCTGCCTCGGCCGATCGCACGACCTCCCCCCACTCCAGCCGCCCAATCTCCCCCGCCCCCGCACCCTCCCTCCCTCCCTCAGCCACCTGACCTACCTCTGCCTCGGCTGACCGAACCCCCCCCCCCCACAGCCCGCCTTGGCCGCCCAAGCTCTGGTCGCCCGACCTCTCCCTCCCCTCCCCTCTCTCCCCACCCCACCCCATCCCCTTACCTCGGCCGCCCGACTTCCTCTCCCCTACCTACCTCAGCCCAGGCAAAGATGTTCCGAAATCCGGAAATACCCAATATCCAGAACGGGAATTACAGTCTCTTTCATAGGTGGGGCAGACAGTGGTTGAAGGAAAGGATGGGTGGGACCGGTTTGCCGCACGCTCCTTCTGCTGCCTGCGCTTACTTTCTGCATGCTCTCGGTGACGAGACTCGAGGTGCTCAACACCCTCCCGGATGCTCTTCCTCCACTTAGGGCGGTCTTTGGCCAGGGATTCCCAGGTGCTGGTGGGGATATTGCACTTTACCAAGGAGGCTTTGAGGGTGTCCTTGAAACGTTTCCTCTGCCCACCTGGGGCTCGCTTGCCGTGTAGAAGTTCTGAGTCGAGCGCTTGCTTAGGGAGTCTCGTGTCGGGCATGCGGACGATGTGGCCCGCCCAACGGAGTTGGTTGAGCGTGGTCAGTGCTTCGATGCTGGGGATGGTGGCCTGAGCGAGAACATTGATGTTGGTGTCGATCCTCCCTGTGGATTTGCAGGATCTTGCGGGGGCAGCGTTGGTGGTACTTCTCCAGCGCTTTGAGATGTCTATGGATATGATCCACGTCTCTGAGCCATATAGAGGGTGGGTATCACTACTGCCCTGTGGACCATAAGCTTTGTGCCAGATTTGAGGTCCTGGTCTTCAAACACTCTTTTCCTCAGGCGACCGAAGGCTGCGTGGACAGGACAGATGCATCAGAGGTGGCAGCACACTGATATACAGTTGGGAGGGAGTTGCCCTGGTAGTCCTCCACATTGATTGAAGTCTCATGGGGTCCAAAATGGCCAAGTAAACCTCCTGCTGATTACCACCTACCGCCCTCCCTCAGCAGATGAATCAATACTCCTCCATGTTGAACACCACTTGGAAGAAGCACTGAGGGTAGCAAGGGCACAGAATGTACTCTGGGTGGGGAACTTCAATGTCCATCATCAAGAGAGGCTCGGTAGCACCACTACTGACTGAGTTGGCCGAGTCCTGAAGGATATAGCTGCCAGATTGGGCCTGATGGTGAGACAACCAACATGAGAGAAAAACTTCCTTGACCTCTTCCTCAAAAATGTAGCTGACACAGATGCAATAGTCCATGATAGTATTGGTAGGAGTGACCACTATACAGTCCTTGTGGAGATGAAGTCCCATCTTCACAATGAAGACACACTCCATCGTGTTGTGTGAGCACCATGCTGAATGGGATAGATTCAGTATCGATCTCGCAGCTCAAAACTGGGCCTCCAGGAGGCGCTGTGGGCCATCAGCAGCAACAGAATTGTATTCCACCACAATCTGTAACCTCATGGCCCTACATTTCCTTCCCTGTAACATTACCATCAAGCCAGGGGACCAACCCTGGTTCAATGAGGAGTGTAGGAGAGCATGCCAGGAGCAGCACCAGGCATACCTAAAAATGAAGTGCCAACCTGGTGAAGCTACAACACAAGACTACAAGCATGCTATAGACAGAGCTAAGTGATTCCACAACCATCGAATCAGATCGAAGCTCTGCAGTCCTGCCACAGCCAGTTGTGAATGGTAGTGTACAATTAAATAACTAACGGGAGGAGGTGGCTCCATGAAAATCCCCAACCTCAATGATAGCCGAGCCCAGCATGCGAGTGCAAAAGACAAAGCTGAAGTGTTCGCAACCAGTACTAGCCACGTCTCTAGTCAAGCTGTTCCAGTACAACTACAAAACTGGCATCTACCGACAATGTGGAAAACTGCCCAGGTATGTCCTGTCCACAAAAAGCAGGACAAATCCAATCCAGCTAATTACTGCCTCATCAGTCTACTCTCAATCATCAGCAAAGTGATGGAAGGTGTCGTCAAAAGTGCTCTCAAGTGGCACATACCTGCTCACCAATGCTCAGTGTGTGTTCCACCAGGACCACATGGCTCCAGACCAGATTACAGCCCTGGTCCAAACATGGACAAAAGAGCTGAATTCCAGAGGTAAGGTGACTGCCCTTGACGTCAAGGCAGCATTTGACTGAGTTTGGCATCAAGGAACCCTGGTAAAACTGAAGTCAATGGGACTCGGGGGGAAAACTCTCCACTGGCTGGAGTCATACCTAGCACAAAGGAAGATGATTGTGATTGTTGGAAACCAATCATCCCAGCCCCAGGACATCACTGCAGGGGTTCCTCAGAGCAGTGACCTAGGCCCAACCATCTTCAACTGCTTCATCAATGACCATCCCTCCATCATAGGGTCAGAAGTGGGGATGTTCGCTGATGATTGCACAGTGTTCAGTTCCATTTGCAACTCTTCAGATATTGAAGCAGTCTGTGCCCGCATGCAGCAAGACCTGAACGACATTCAGGATTGGGCTGATAAATGGCAGGTTACATTCGTGCCACACAAGTACCAGGCAATGACTATCTCCAACAAGAGTTTAACCACCACCTCATGACATTCAGTCAAGGCTTCTTCGACAGCACCTCCCAAACCTGCAAACTCTACCTAAAAGGACAAGGGCAGTAGGCACACGGGAACACCATCACCTTCAAGTTCCCTTCCAAGTCACAAACCATCCTGACTTGGAAATATATCACCATTCCTTCATCGTTGTTGGGTCAAAATCCTGGAACTCCCTCCCGAACAGCACTGTGGGAGTATCTTCACATCATGAACTCATCTCACCTTCTTAAGAGAAATTAGGGATAAACAACAACTTGTATTTATATAGCACCTTTAACATAGTAAAACGTCCCAAGGTGCTTCACAGGAGTGTTATAAAGGAAAAGAAAGAAGCATTTTATATAGTGCCTTTCACAAACACCAGATGTCTCAAAGCGCTTCGGAGCCAATGATGTACTTTGAGTGTAGTCGCTGTTGTAATGTAGAAAATGTATAAGACAAAAATTTAACACCAACACAAATGAGGAGAAATTAGGCCAGATGACCAATACCTTATTCAAAGAGGTAGGTTTTAAGGAGGAAGGAGAGGTAGAGAGTCAGAGAGGTTTATGAAGTGAATTCCACAGCTTATGGACTTGGCACTGCCGGCAGTGGTTCATGATTATAATCAGGGATGCTCAAGAGGGCAGAATTAAAGGAGTGCAGATATCTCGGGGTTGGGGAGGGAGGGGAGGGGGGTTTGTGGGGATGGAAGAGGTTACTGAGATAAGGAGGGGTGAGGCCATGGAGGGATTTGAAAACAAGGATGATAATTTTAAAATCAAGGCGTTGCTTAACCGGGAGTCAGTGTAGGTCAGCGAGCACAGGGATGATGGATGAACAGGATTCGTGCGAGATAGCACATGGGCAGCCAAGTTTTGGATGACCTAAAGTTTATGTAGGGTAGCGTGTGGTAGGCTAGCCAGGAGTGCGTTCAAATAGTCAAGTCTGGAGGTAACAAAGGCATGGGTGAGGGTTTCAGCAGCAGATGAGCTGAGGCAGGGGTGGAGATGGGCAATGTTATGGAGGTGGAAATAGGGGGTCCTAGTAATGGTCCATAAGCTCATTTCAGGGTCAAATATGACACCAGGATTGCGAACAGTCTGATGCAGCCTCAGACAGATGCTAGGGAGAGAGATGGAGTCAGTGGCTATGGAACAGAGTTTGTGGTAGGGACTGAAAACAATGGCTTCGGTCTTACAAAGAAGACAAAGACAAAGTAATTTGAATCCTATCTAGCTCAGGAATCTGACGATGCCGTTTAGATTGAAGTTCCTCCTACAGGCTGAGGAGGATGCTGGAAGCACATTCAACAGGGAGTGGCATCCTTTTTTTTGTGATGTAGTCATGGGGCATGATAGGTGGTATAAAACTCCATAGAATCATAAAATGGTTACGGCACAGAAGGAGGCCATTCAGCCTGTTGCACCCGTGCCGGTTTTCTGCAACAGTACTCCAGCTAGTCCCACTCCCCTGCCTTTCCCCGTGGCCCTGCAATTTTTTTTCCCTTCAGGTACTTTTCCAATTCCCTTTTAAAAGCCACAATTGAATCTGCCTCCACCCCCCTTTCAGGCAATGCATTCCAGATCCTAACCACACTCTACGTAAAAATAAAAAAATAAAAATTCCTCATGTCGCCTTTGGTTCTTCTGCCAATCACCTTAATTCTGTGTTCTCTGGTTCTTGACCCTTCTGCCAATGGGAACAGTTTCTCTCCATCTGCTGTGTCTAGACCCCTCATGATTTTGAACACCTATCAAATCTCCTCTAAACCTTCTCTGCTCCAAGAGAACAACCCCAGCTTCTTCATTCTATCCACATAACTGAAGCATTCTTGTAAATCAGATGGACATGTACATTTCTGTCCCCTTAAAAGTACAGTACTAGATAAAAGATTGTTCTGGTCTTAAGGAAGGATATACTTGCATTGGAGGCTGTTCAGAGAAGGTTTACTCGGTTGATTCCGGATATGAGGTTGAGTAGGATGGGCTTATATTCATTGGAGTTCAGAAGAATGAAAGGTGATCTTATCGAAACATATAAGATAATGAGGGAGCTCGACAAGGTGAATGCAGAGAGGATATTTCCACTCATAGGGGAAACTAAAACTAAGGGACATAGTCTCAGAATAAGGGGCCACCCATTTAAAACTGAGATGAGGAAGAATTTCTATTCTCAGAGGTTGTAAATCTATGGGAATTCTCTGCCCCAGAGAGCTGTGAATTTGGGTCATTGAATATACTTAAGGTGGAGATACAGATTTTTGAACGATAAGTGAATAAAGGGTTATGGGGAGTGGGCAGGGAAGTCCATGATCAGATCAGCATGATCTTATTAAATGGTGGAGCAGGCTCGAGGGGCCAGGTGGCCTACTCCTGCTCCTATTTCTTATGTTAATTGGAGAAAATTGGCATGACAATCTTTGTTAATGCAATGTTTTGGAGAGGGAAGAATATGGTGAGAAGCCAGCTAGGTGTGGTTGTAATCTATAAAAAAGGGATGAGCTTGTTGCACTTAATGCTCTGCTCCTGTTGCTAAAAATGACCTTGTGATTATGGAAGAAGACACTTGAGACTCACTCTCCAATCTGTTTGTTTCCCCTCCCCTCCACCACTAGGAGTTAATGCTGGAACCATTCATGAAGCGTGTGCGGTGCGAGAACGCTCGATACAGCAACATCCTCAAACAGATTAACAGTCACCACAGTGCTGTACTCCGGCAGTGGAGATCGTTAAGGCGACGCTTGACCTGCCCACGTGGAGCCTGGGCACAACGGTAGGTGGCATTTTTTTAAATGAGAATTCAGAATTGTGTTTGGAGGAGCCTGGACATTTGTGAACATGTTGGGTTTTTCTAACAATCCAACAGCTTCATGGTCACTTTTACTGAGACCAGCTTTTTATTTTCAATTTAAAAAAAAAACGGAATTCAAATTTTCAAACTCGCATTCTATTCGTCCAGGCCTTTGGATTACTGCTCCACTAACATAACCACTACGCTATCGACTAGGTGTTCTAGTGGGTTGGACACTGGCCTTTCCAGCCCTAATTAACAGAATGAAAGCAGCCTGTGTTTGCCGGTTATTACATAGAAAACATAGACATAGAAAATAGGTGCAGGACAAGGCCATTCGGCCCTTTGAGTCTGCACCACCATTCAATATGATCATGGCTGATCATGCAACTTCATGCATTCTTGCTTTCTCTCCATACCCCTTGATCCCTTTAGCCGTAAGGGCCACATCTAATTCCCTTTTGAATATATCTAATGAACTGGCCTCAACAACTTTCTATGGTAGAGAATTCCACATGCCCACAACTCTGGGTGAAGAAGTTTCTCCTCATCTCGGTCCTAAATGGCATACCCCTTATCCTTAGACTGTGACTCCTGGTTCTGGACTTCTCAAACATTCTTCCTACATCTAACCTGTCCAATCCCGGCAGAATTTTATATGTTTCTATGAGGTCCCCTCTCATTCTTCTAAATTCCAGTGAATATAAGCCGAGTCGATCCAGTCTTTCTTCATATGTCAGTCCTGTCATCCCGGGAATCAGTCTGGTGAACCTTTGCTGCACTCCTTCAATAGTAAGAATGTCCTTCCTCAGATTAGGAGACCAAAACTGTACACAATATTCAAGGTGTGGCCTCACCAAGGCCCTGTACAACTGCAGTAAGACCTCCCTGCTCCTATACTCAAATCCTCTCGCTATGAAGGCCGACATGCCATTTGCCTTCTTCACCGCCTGCTGTACCTGCATGCCAACTTTCAATGACTGATGTACCATGACACCCAGGTCTCATTGCACCTTCCCTTTTCCTAATCTGTCACCATTCAGATAATATTCTGCCTTCCTGTTTTTGCCACCAATGTGGATAACCTCACATTTATCTACATTATACTACATCTGCCATGCATTTGCCCACTCACCTAACCTGCAGCCTCTTAGCATCCTCCTCACAGCTCACACTGCCACCCAGCTAGTGTCATCTGCAAACTTGGAGATATTACATTCAATTCCTTCGTCCAAATCATTGATGTATATTGTAAATAGCTGGGGTCCCAGCACGGAACCTTGCGGTAACCCACTAGTCACTGCCTGCCATTCTGAAAAGGACCCGTTTATTCCTACTCTTTGCTTCCTGTCTGCCAACCAGTTCTCTATCTACGTCAATGCATTAACCCCAATACCATGTGTTTTACTTTTACACGCTAATCTCTTGTGTGGGACCTTGTCAAAAGCCTTTTGAAAGTCCAAATACACCACATCCACTGGTTCTCCCTTGTCCACTCTACCAGTTACATCCTCAAAAAATTCTGGAAGATTTGTAAAGTATGATTTCCCTTTCATAAATTCATGTTGACTTGGACCGATCCTGTCACTGCTTTCTTAATGCGCTGCTATTACATCTTTAATAATTGATTTCAACATTTTCCCCACTATCGATATCAGGCTAACCAGTCTATAATTCCCTGTTTTCTCTCCCTCCTTTTTTTAAAAGTGGGGTTACATTAGTTACCCTCCAATCCATAGGAACTGATCCAGAGTCAATAGAATGTTGGAAAATGACCACCAATGCATCCACTATTTCTAGGGTCACTTCCTAAGTACTCTGGCCCTGGGGATTTAGCGGCCTTCAAACCCATCAATTTCCCTAACACAATGTCCTGACTAATAAGGATTTCCTTCAGTTCCTCCTTCTCGCTAGACCCTCGGTTCCCTAGTATTTCCGGAAGGTTATTTGTGTCTTCCTTAGTGAAGACGGAACCAAAGTATTTGTTCAATTGGTCTGCCATTTCTTTATTCCCCATTATAAATTCACCTGATTCTGACTGCAAGGGACCTACATTTGTCTTCACTAATCTTTTTCTCTGCACATATCTATCGAAGCTTTTGCAGTCCATTTTTATGTTCCCTGCAAGCTCACTGTCGCACTCTATTTTCCCTCTCCTAATTAAACTCTTTGTCCTCCTCTGCTGAATTCTAAATTTTTCCCAGTCCTCAGGATTGCTGCTTTTTGTGGCCAATTTATATGCCTCTTCCTTGGATTTAACACTATCTCTAATTTCCCTTGTTAACCATAGTTGAGCCACCTTCCCTGTTTTATTTTTACACCAGACAGGGATGTACAATTGTTGAAGTTCATCCATATGATCTTTAAATGTCTGCCATTGCCTATTCACCGTCAACCCTTTAAGTATCATTCACCAGTCTATCCTAGCCAATTCACGTCTCATACCATCGAAGTTACCTTTCTTTAAGTTCAGAACACTAGTCTCTGAATTAACTGTGTCATTCTCCATCTTAATGAAGAATTCTACCATATTATGGTCACTCTTCCCCAAGGGCCTCGCACAAGATTGCTAATTAATCCTCTCTCATTACGGATCCTATTTCATTGTGTTTTGGCAATCAGAACTCAGATTCCAGTGGGCGTGGGCTCCAGTACAATACTGCCGATAATTCAGCACCAACTGGCACTAAATTGGCAATCTCATTCAGGGAATTGCTGGTGTGAGAAATGAAGAATTGTTACAGTGATACAGGAGGAGTATGGGCCCGACACATATTTTTGGTGCAGTGTGGTGAAAGCTCTATTTTGATTGCAATCGTTGTCAGTGACCATGGAGTGCTTGATGTTGACGCTAGGTATCCACAATGGGAAATGGTTCCATTCTCTGGCAGTAACATCCTTGACGAGCATTCTTCCTTAATCTTAACTCTGAAATCACAGCAGTACTTCAAAGAAAGAACTTGAATTTATGTAGCATCTTTCATAGTCTCAGGACATCCCAAAGTGGTTCACAGCCAATGAAGTTCTTCTGAAGTTACTTTTGTAATGTAGGAAATGCAGCAGCTAATTTGCGAATAGCAAGATCCCACAAACAGCAATGAGATATATGACAATTTTCTTTTAAGTGTTGGTTGAGGGATAATTATTGGCCAGGACACTGGTAGAACTCCCTGCTCATCTTTGAATAATGCCGTGGGATCTTTTATATCCACTTGAGAGGGCAGATAGGGCTTCGGTTTAACCCCTCAGTACTCCCTCAGTGCTGCACTGGAATGTCGGCCTGGATTATGTGCTCAAGTATCTAGGGTGGTGTTTCAACCCACGATGTTCTGATTCAGTCCTCAAGAGTGAGTAACTCCTATGTCCCAAAATTACCAGATTTCACTATGATCGGGAGTATCAATCAATGGGAGCACAGGTTGCAGAATTTGGCATTGAGCGTGTATAACTCGTGCCGTTCCTGATTTTCCCGCTATTTATGTCAGGACTATATGTACACTGTGTGACTCCTAACACAACTAACTTGATTTTTCATTACTCTATGTAAACGGTGTGGCTCCCAACACAAAACTAACATGATTTATCATTACTCTGTAGCAATCCCACTGAAATTAAATGGAAACTATCAAGTGTGGAGACGTACTCAAGGATGAGGCTCAAATTGGTTCCAAACTACAACTTCGACAAGCATGCAGAAGCCAGCGCTTTGCGGGATAACCTTGGTAAACAAAACCCTGTGCTTCCTTTTTAGGCTAGCAGTAAAGAAAGAAAAACAGCACCTTTCAAGACCTCAGGACGTCCCAAATCGCTTGACAACCAATGTACTGTTGAAGTGTAGTCACTGTTGTAATGTAGGAAATGCAGCAGCCAATTTTACTTAGCTTCAGTTTAAGCTTAGTCAAGTCACAGACTTGTTCTCGCTGTAGATCCGCATCACTCTACTTTGTCATCCTCTCCATACTCGTCCTCCAGACTTTCCACAATGAAGCTGTTAGATTATCGTAAAAAGTGCAACTGGTTCACTAATTATTTTCGGAAAGGAAACCCACCCTGCTTACCTGGTCTCATCGATATGTGACTCTGATTCAATGTGGTTGACTTGATATTGCCCTCTGAAGTGGCCTAGCAAGACCCTCAGTGTATCAAACCGCTACAAAAATGTCTAATGGCATTGTGGGAGCACTTTCACGACGTGCACTGGAACGGTTCAAATAAAAGGCTCGCCACCTTCTTGAGGGCGTTTGGGGATGGGAAAAAATATGAGTTATGCCAGGAATTCCCACATCCCGAGAATTAATAAAAAAAATACATTTGTGTTTTATTGGAAGCATGTGTCAAGCACACAGCAGCAGAGTGATCTGAAACTGACTGATTCTTTTTGGTTCTCCGCAGGTACTGATCATGTGAGAAGTCCACCAGACTCTCTCCCGTTGGCAGTGGCAAAGGAGGCGAAAGTGAGTGAGTTGGAAGATGATCAACTTGGAGATGAAGATCTAGTTTTCCTTAATAACCAGTAAGTGTTTGGTCAATGAAACAGCCAGTGTTTAAAGGGGCCTCCATAACAGTGCCAGAACCCAATCTGGAGTCTGCCCTACGATGACACCCAACGACAGCAAGCCAATGTATTAACAGGTTATACCATGGGGTGCTCTACCAAGGTTGAAAATATTCAGATGATGTTCTTGGTGGCTTTTGAATTCCTATTATTTAATTTGGACGGTGAACACAGAACTAGAAGACATGATTATAAAACTAACAGGGCTGAAGCATGACTTGAGATTGGAAAATCTGTTGTTTCTTCCAGACTAGCAGATAAAACAATTGCTGCAGTGTTAAATATAAAAAACACAACAGGGTGAATATCTGATTTGGAACAAGATCTAGGTTAGATAGATCGAACTGATAGTGTGGAACTAAATGGTTCCGGAGTTGATGCTTCAAAAGATTTAAAAGAAAGACTGCATTTACAAAGCATCTGTTTTAACCTCAGGACTTCCCAAAGTACTCAGCAGCCAATAAGATACTTTAAAGTGTGGTCACTGTTATAATGTAGGAAACACGGCAGCCAATTTATGCACAGCAAGCACCTATAAACAGCAATGAAATAATGACCAGATAATCTGTTTTCTAAGTGATGTTGGTTGAAGGATAAATATTAGCTAGGACCCTGAGGAAGACTCCCTAGCTCTTCTTTGAAATAGTGGCCTGGGATCTTTTAGGTCCACATGTAAGAGCAAAGGGGGCCTTGGTTTGACAAGTCATCCAAAAGACGGCATCTCCAACAGTGCCGTACTATCTCAGCACGGGATCTGTCAAGTGGACAGAAATGTCTGCCTGGATTCTGTGCTGAAGTCTCTGGAGTGAGACTTTGTAAAGTATGAATGATGTAGGGTGTGAGGTTGGGTAGATATTCTGGAGAGTTGCATGATCTATATTCTCAGTAAAAGAGGGATTCAACCAGACATTCCTCGTTCAATTCCTCCATCGGCAAAATCGCCCACACAACTAATGTCCTTGAGCAAAGGACTCACCATGTGGACTCCAGTCTATTGGCCTCTAAGTGGACATGAGCATTGCTAGAAAGTCAACAGGAGTGATGCAAGAATGACGGCCCTCTCCATCACAGGGTTTACACGCTCATGGCCATAGGCCAGGAAAGAGGGATGGCCAGTTCCCCATGCTGGCCTTCGATCAAGGGATGGCGGTTTGAAATTCTTTTGACTCTTTGGGTGGATGGGGGCTCAAGGGGAATTTTTGCAAAATTTTTCCTCGAGATTTTGGAGGAGAAATGTGTTCGCGCCTCTGTTGCAGCGTTGTCCCGGTGGAGTGGTACATTTTGCGCCGTCAAATGGTTTGCGTGTGCCGCCACAAAATTCATCAGCTGGGCCCAGAGTTTGGAGCGTAGCGCTACGGGAGGCGTTCCGCACCTCTTTTAGGGCGCTAGGCCGGCTGAGCCATTGAAAATCTCGAGCTAAGCAGCCGGCCTGGGAGCGTCCTAACAGAGGCTTCTGTGGAGAAAAAAAAACATCAAAAACATTCCCAATTCATTACTGACGCGACCCCAACATAAATCGCAAAAAGTAAAAAAAGAAAAACAATCACATTTGCTTGAGGTAGAAATTTCTTCAATCACTTCGGCCGGTATAGCTTGGAATGCCAGCTTTCACTGGTGTTCCCTTTAGGGCGTGCTATGGGTGTTATGGAGTGGTAGCGATCCAAATATCAAGCCGGTATCATAACCAAAGGCGTTGCACACTGGCTCACCTCTCCCGGGCGGTACTGCTCCGCGCCCCGTAAACCGGCACCGAATGTCCCAGCGGGGTGCTGGAAGCTCGCCACCCGGGCACAAGTGCTTTCCGCCGCCATTGCTGCCCCTCCGGGGCCCTCAGAGGGGCAGCAAGAGACTGAAAATCCAGCCCAAAGTGTGTTAGATTGGGTAGGTTTGTATGAAGAAGGTCATTCAGGCCATCTTATCCCAGTCTTCAAGAATACCAACTGTCTTCCTATTTCAACTTTAATGTCCATTTGAATAGGCCAACAGGACTTCAGCTTAACCTCTCGCCTGAAACAGTTTGGGTTAGGACAGATGGAAAGATGACGCACAATCGGTGGACAAAACATCTCTGATGGTCTTTTCTTGTTTTACACTTTCTTTATATGATTTTGTAAAGATTGTAATAATAGACCACAGCTACATTCCTTGTCAATGCACTAAAACGAGAGTCAAACACTTCCATGTTTATAAAGGTTTATAAGAACATACAAAATCACACCACAGCAGTTTGAGAATTTGAATTTAGTTTTAAAAATTTGGAATTAGAAGCTGGTACCAGTAAAAGTGGTTATTAAGCTGTCAGATAGTCGTAAAATCCCAACTTGTTCATTATTGTTCTTTAGGGAAGGAAACCCATCATTCTTACTTGGTCTGGCCTATATGTGACTTCGGTCCCACACAAACGTGGTTGACTCTTAACTGCATCTGAAGTGACGTAGCAAACTGCTTCACACCACCACTTTTCAGGGCAATTAGGGATGGGCAATAAATCCTGGCCTTGCCAGCGGCACCCACGTCCTGAGAATGAATTTTTTATAAAGTCAACACCCCAGAATGCTTAGCTGTAGAAGATCAAGCATTACATTGGTTGATCTCAATTTTCTAGATCTCTTCCTTTGGCTTCATCATCTAACCTCACATTACAATTTCCCTGTTTTTCCTTCTTTCTAACTATATTACTTCAGATGATCTTGATGCACTTTTCACCTGTTCTCTCCAGTCTTTATCAAGAAGTTCTAGGCTCTTGAAGCATCTATCACCCAAGGCTTTCTTTCTGACATCCATGCACCAGAAGGACAGCAGAAACTACTGGTGTTTAGGGTTAGCGAGGTATAGAATGCACCATCATGTTTCAGCTACTGATTAAGTTAGTTTCTAGGCATGCAAAAACACGATAGCGCCCAGATCTAAATACAATTGATATATAACCCGACCTCGACATCAGGCTGCCTGTGACCTGTGAAGTTCTGCAGGTGTTTAACTTTAGGGTTTAGTATAAAATGGATCATTTACTGACAAATGGATTCCTTTATGCACTCTTGTTCACCTAACATTTTTTATTGTTGTAGAGTTGAACCTGAGGAGCCCAGTCAGAAGGAGAAGTTGGTGATCTCTGAGGAATGCGAGCTGATCACGATTGTTGCAGTGATCCCTGGACGCTTGGAGGTCACCACACAGCACATCTATTTCTATGATGGCAGCACCGAGAAAGAGGAGACAGAGGAGGGTGAGGTTCCTGAAACACTTCTGCTGCTTAGTTGTTCTTTCAATAAGTAGCGAATTGACCTATGTGTCACTCCCACTCCAGAGACTTGAACACATAATCCAGCCTGGCACTTCAGTGCAGTACTGAGGGAGTGCTGCACCTGCATCAAACTTCAAAAAGGAGGCAGGTTGACATAGGAACAGGATTTGCCCTCAAGCCTGTTCCGCCATTCAATTAGATTATGGCTGATCTGTACCTCAACCCCATTGATCCATATCTCTTGATACATCTCAGTCTTGAAAATTTCAATTGACCCAGCATTTACAGCTTTTTGGGAGAGAGAATTGCAGAGTTCCACTGTGTGAAAAAGTGCTTCCTGATTTCACTTCTGTGTGGTCGAGCTCTAATTTTAAGATTGTGCCCCTTGTTCTGGATTTCCCCCATCAGAGGAAATAGTTTCTCCATATTTATCGAATTCCATTTTCATTTTAAACAACTCCATTAGATATCCCCTTAACATTCTAAACTCAAGGAAACACAAGCTACATTTAAGCAACCTGTCCTCATGATTTAATCTTTTAAGCTGTAGTATAATTCTGGTAAATCTGCGCTGTACACTCTGGAAGGCTTATATATCCTTCCTGAGGTGTGTTGCCCACAATTGAATGCAGGACTGTATGGGGTCTGACCAAGGCTTTGCACAACTGGACCATTATTTCCTCTCCTTTCTATTCCAGCCCCCTTGAGGCCAACATCCAATTCACTTTTTTGACCACTATTTGGACCTGTGCATGAGTGATTTCGTTTTCGTGATTTGGACAGCCAAATCCCTTTCCTCCTTCACAGTTCTTAGTCTATAACCATTAAGAAAATATTCCAATTTGTCTGTCTTAGACCCAAAGTGGATGATGTCACATTTCCCCACGTTGTGCTCCATCTGCCACAGATCTGCCCACTCACTTAATCTGTCTATGTCCCTTTGTGACTTCCTGCTTCCATCCACACAATGTAATGCACCTCCCAATTCAGTATATACTGCAAACTTGGATATATAACTCTCTATTCCTTCATCAAAGGCAACTGAGTCATGGCCTTCAGGAGAGGGTGCGAAAAAGGGAACAAGATAAATAAAATCATGGTCTTAAAAAATTTAGATTTTTTAAAGTGAGTACAATTTCTCAACCTGCCATGGTGAGATTTAAACTCGTGGTCTTGTTTTCAGGAATTGGGTACGATTTCAAACGTCCCCTGTCACATCTCCGAGAAGTACATCTCAGACGCTATAACTTGAGGAGATCTGCTTTGGAGCTCTTCTTCATCGACCAATCAAATTACTTTGTCAACTTCAAAAAGAAGGTATAGTATTTGCTATTTTTAAACAGGTCCTTTATTATAATTAAGATTTGGGTTTTTGGTGTCCTGGCCAATATTTATCCCTCAATCAACATAACAAAACAGATTATCTGGTCATTATCACATTGCTATTTGTGGGAGCTTGCTGTGCGCAAATTGGCTGCCGCGTTTCCCACATTCATCATCATCATAGGCAATCCCTCGAAATCGAGGAAGACTTGCTTCCTCTCTAAAATTGAGTTCTTAGGTGACTGAACAGTCAATACGGGAACCACAGTCTCTGTCACAGGTGGGATTGTCTTTGAAGGAAAGAGTGGGTGGGTCTGGTTTGCCGCAATCTCCTTTCGCTGCCAGCACCTGTTTACTGCATGCTCTCTGTGACGACGCTTGCGTCTGCGCATATTCAGAGACTGAACTTCAAGTCATAGTCAACGTCTTCATTGAGGCGTACGAAAGCATGGGCCTTACACTAAACATCCGTAAGTCAAAGATCCTCCATCGACCTGACCCCACCACACAGCACTGTCCCCCCAGTCATCAAGATCCACAGCGCGATCTTGGACAATATGGACCACTTTCCATACCTCAGGAGCCTATTATAAACAAGGTTTAACACTGTCTCCAGTGCGCCAGCGCAGCCTTTGGCCGCTTGAGGAAAAGGGTGTTCGAAGATCAGGCCCTCAAATCTGGCACCAAACTCATGGTCTGCAGGGCTGTAGTAATACCCACCCTCCTGTATGGCTCAGAGACAGGGACCATGTACAGTAGACACCTCAAGTCTCTGGAGAAATACCACCAATGATGTCCCCGCAAGAAGTACTGTAGCTCGACGACAGACGTTGGGGTGATCTTGGACCTGGCCTGGAGTCGACGAAGGTTGAACAGGTTTCCACTGGTTCTGTAGTTTAGTTCCATTCCAGCGGGGAGCTTGTTGACTATGAGGTGGAGCATGTCAGCGAAGATTGAGAAGAGGGTTGGGGCGATAACACAGCCCTGTTTGACCCCGGTCCGGACGTGGATTGGGTCTGTAATGGATCCGTTGGTAAGGATCGCAGCCTGCATGTCGTCATGAAGCAGGCATAGGATGGTGGCAAACTTTTGGGGGCATCCGAAACTGAGGAGGACACTTCATAGACCCTCG
The DNA here is from genome assembly GCF_044704955.1 of Pristiophorus japonicus. Classification (NCBI taxonomy): domain Eukaryota; kingdom Metazoa; phylum Chordata; class Chondrichthyes; family Pristiophoridae; genus Pristiophorus; species Pristiophorus japonicus. Next base: position 480,236,084 of record NC_091977.1, on the reverse strand, counting down.
TGGTTGACAGTGTCAAAAGCCTTTGTAAAGTTGAAGAAGGCCATGTATAAGAGCTGGTTCTGTTCCGTGCATTTTTCCTGCAGCTGTCGCGCTGTAAAAATCATGTCTGTTCTGCCCCGTAGGGGACGAAATCCACACTGTGACTCCGGGAGGAGCTCCTCAGCCACAGGGAGAAGACGGTTGAGGAGGACTCTAGCGACGACTTTCCCTGTGGCTGATTATAGAGAGATTCCTCTGTGGTTGCCGCAGTCGGACTTGTCCCCTTTTTTAAAGCTGTTCACGGTCACTGCATCTCAGAGATCTCCAGGCATGCTCTCCTCCCTCCAGGTGAGAGAGATGAGGTCATGTATTCGCAACAACAGTGCCTCTCTGCCATACTTCAGTGCCTCAGCAGGGATTCCATTCACTCCTGTAGCCTTGTTGTTCTTAAGCTGTCTTATGGCGTTTTCTACCTCGTGCAGTGTTGGGGTCTCACTGAGGTGGTGGCGGGTAGCATGCTGTGGGATGGAGTCGAGAACACTCGAGTCAAAGGCAGAGTCTCGATTGAGAAGATCTTCAAAATGATCCTTCCAGCGGGTCCTGACCGCCTCGGTGTCCTTGATGAGTGTTTCTCCGTTTTTGGCCAGCAGTGGGGTGGGGCCTTGGGTGTTTGGACTGTCGGTGGCCTTGACTGCGATGAAGAATCCTCGCACATCATGGCTGTCGGCCAGCTGTTGTACCTCCTGTGCTTTCTCCATCCACCATGATGTTATTGAATGGCGGAGCAGGCTTGAGGGGCCAAATGGCCTACTCCTATTTCTAATGTTCTAAGTCTTTCTTTCTCTCTTGGGTTGGAACTTTAAAAAAAATTAATTTGGGGGATGTGGGTGTTTCTGGCAAGGCCAGCATTTATTGTCCATCATAGTTGCCCTGAGAGGATGGTGGTCGGGTTTCTTGAACCGCTTTGTGAAGTGATTTGATTCAACTAGTTGGCTTGCTAAGCCACTTCAGAGGTAATTTCAGATGGCAGTTAAGAGTCACAACCACATTGATGTGGGACTGGAGTCACATATAGGTCAGACTGGGTAAGGACAGCAGGTTTCCTTCCCTAACAAACATTGGAGTTTTAACGCCAAAGATCTTCATGGTAACTTTTACTGATGCCAGTTTTTTATTTCCAGATTTTTAAAAGTGATTTCTCAACCTGCTACGGTGGGATTTAAACTCCTGTTCTCTGGATTATTAGTATAGGCCTCTGGATTGATTACTAGTCCAGGAACAGAACCACTGCACTATTGTATCCCATAACTTAGACTAGATTGTTGGGATAAAAGTCCTATGGCACTGGGAGACTTTGTGGGATCGAACATTTTTATCATCTCCAAATCTAGCCCAGACTGGTGTGAACACAATTTCAGCTAAGAATGAGAGGGATGAAGGTTCCAGTTTTTTTCTGCTCCTAATGTTGTGCCTTAATACCAGTTTTTTAAAAACCTGGACAAATAAGACATTTTGTACAGTTTTTAAGATGGCCAGTTGATTATTTTTGAAGACTAGGCCCTCAAATCTACCACCAAACTCATGGTCTACAGGGCTGTAGTAATACCCACCCTCCTGTATGGATCTGAGGCGTGGACGATGTATAGAAGGCACCTCATGTTGCTGGAGATATATCACCAACGATGTCTCCGCAAGATCCTGCAAATCCCCTGGGAGGACAGGTGCACCAACATCAGTGTCCTCGACCAGGCTAACATCCCCAGTTTTGAAGCACTGACCACACTCGATCAGCTTCGCTGGGCAGGCCACATGGTACGCATGCTAGATACGAGACTCCCTAAGCAAATGCTTTACGCAGAGCTCCCTCATGGTAAAGGAGGACAGTGGAAACGTTATAAGGACACCCTCAAAGCCTCCCTGGTAAAGTGCGACATCACCACTGACACTGACACCGCAGACCGCCCGAGGTGGGGAAAGTGCATCCGGGAGGGCGTTGAGCTCTTTGAGTCTCAACGCAAAGAGCATGAAAAGGCCAAGCGCAGGCAGCGGAAGGAGCGTGCGGCAAACCAGCCCCACCGAACCCTTCCCTCGATGAATGTCTGTCCCACCTGTAACAGGGTCTGGGGCTCTCGTATTAGACTGTTCAGCCATCAAATGACTCACTTTGGGAGTGGAAGCAATTCCTCCTCTATTCCGAGGAACTGCCTATGATGATGCTGATTATTTTATGTCCTATAGACAGATCCTGAATGGCACGATGAATCAAAACAATTCGGTAGATATCTGTCCTGCTGGACCCCTGTCGTTTTTGTTAAAGAGGAAAGAACGTGTCAGGAGCACTTTCTGTTCCAAATATTACTCATTTTTATAGAATAATAATGGTCTCTGCAAATTTTGTTTAAAATAAATAGCAATTTTATTACTGAGTGTATGATGAGAGTTTAAGAACAACCTGGCCAAATGACTGCCAGGGAATTGTCCTTCTACCTGGACAGTGTGCAAGTGAGTGAATACGATGAGAAAGGAAGACAATGAAAAGTTAGGCATGGTCTCTGAGCTGGGATGAGGCCTCGTGGATTTCCGTTCTCTCCTCCATATTCTTGGTACCCTGGATTTTTTGGGTTCCTTCCTCACAAGAAATAATTTGCATTTATATAGCACCTTTCCATAATGTAAGGATGCCATAAAGTGCTTCACAGTCAACAAAGTTCTTTTGAAGTTACTGTTGCAATGTGGGGAAAGGCAGCAACCAATTTGTGCACAGCAAGGTCCCACAAACAGCAAATAGATAAATGACCAGCTAATCTGTTTTAGTAATGTTTGTTGAGGGATAAATATTGGCCAGGACATTGGGGAGAACACCCCTCCGAATAGTGCCATGGAATCTTTTATGTCCAGCAGAGAGGGCAGACTGGGTCTAGGTTTACTGTTATAATAAAAAAAACACAGCACCTCTGACAGTGCAGTGCCCCCCCCAGTACCAATGTGTCCTGTAATATTTTGGGGGCCACATGGCCCATTCAAAACTACGCACGTGCACGGGTTCTGCATTTAAAAGCCGGTGACCGCTGAGTGGCCATGCAACTTAAAGAGAACATCGCCCAGTACTGCACTGAAGTGTCAGCCTAGATTTTGTGCGAAGTCTCGGGAGTGGGATTTGAAACCAGAACCTTCTGATGCAGAGGTAAGAGTACTATAACTGAGCCAAGGCTGACCAAGAGGGTGGACATTGAGTGTATCTCCTCCAAAGTAGCATCTCCTCCTCTTGCTATGTCAGTTTTCTCCTGGGTTTGAATAACAGACATTGGCAGATGTCAAGGATTGCCCGTGTATCAGCCTGCTCCCCACAATGGATCTGATTCCGGGAATAAGCAGCTCGTATGATGTGTTGGAGAGAAATGAGTTCTTTAGCGGGAAAGGGAGGTGCAGTGAGTGAACACACAAATAAAAAGTGTTGGGAAACATCTCTCACTGCACCAGTCCGTCGTGATTGTTTCTCGTGTCAGCCATCCATGTGAGCACTGTGTGAGATTATTGCTAGTTTAGTACTGAATTCAGAAAGAATTGCTTTTATATAGCGCCTTTCACGATCTCAGAATGTGCCTGCACGGTTTACAGCCAATTAATTACTTTGAGAAGTGTAGTCACTGTTACAATGTAATGCTACAGCAACACTGTTTCCGCTACAAGCACTAATTTTAGAAGAAAATGCCTTGCACACAATACAGGTAAATGTACTTCATGTGTATGTTAACTTAACAAACATCTGCCACCATTCAGTAACCAAGGAAGTAAAGCACTTGCAACGACCAAAACACACTTGCACACTCTCCTTTTCATTTTACCAACAAACACAAAAAAGCTTAAGTTCACGTACACATGCCGAACAAATATGAGTATAGAGATCACGTGCTCAACGAGGGTTTGTACATCTGAGTGTTGTTGCCGGCCGCATTGTGATATCCTGATCGAGTTTGGAGAGGTTGTTTGCTAAGTTGGGATTTTCTGCGGGTCCAATGAAGAGATGCCCACAGTGTGTCTGACTGATTTTTGTTTCTTTTGCGCCTGCATGCAGGTCCGAAACAAAGTGTATTCGCGCATTGTGGGGGCGAGACCCCCCAACCTCTGCTACTTCGACAGCCACTCTCCCCAGGAACTGCTGAAAACTTCAGGGTTAACTCAGGTAAGATGCTGCTCCACTGTACGATTTGGGATGGCAATGACTGACTCGTTCAGCTTATCGTGCCTGTGCTATCCAATGAATCCCACTCCCCTGTTCTTTCCCATAGTGCTAAAAATGCTTCCTTTTGAATCTGCTTCCATCACCCTTTCAGGCAGTGCATTCTAGATAATAACAACTCACTGCATAAAGAAAATTCTCCTCATCTCCTCTCTGGTTCTTTTTGCTAATTATCTTAAATCTGTGTCCTCTAGTTACCAATTTTCCTGCCGGTGGAAACAGTTTCTCCTTATTTACTCTCATCAAAACCCTTAATCATTTTGAGCAGCTTTATTAAATCTTCCCTGAACCTTCTCTGCTCCAAGGAGAACAATTCCAGCTTCTCTAGTCTCCCCACATAAGTGAAGTTGCTCAACCCTGGAATAATTCCAGTAAGGCCTTAGTGAGGCCACGCCTGGAATATTGTGATCAGTTTTGGTCTCCTAATCTGAGGAAGGATGTTCTTGCTATTGAGGGAGTACAGTGAAGGTTCACCAGATTGATTCTCGGGATGGCAGGACTGACATATGAGGAGAGACTGGATCAACTGGACTTGTATTCACTGGAGTTTAGAAGAATGAGAGGGGATCTCATAGAAACATATAAAATTCTGACGGGATTGGACAGGTTAGATGTAGGAAGAATGTTCTCGTTGCTGGGGAGTTCCAGAACCAGGGGTCACAGTCTCAGAATAAGGGGTAGGCCATTTAGGATAAACTTCTTCACTCAGAGAATTGTTAACCTGTGGAATTCTCAACCGCAGAAAGTTGTTGAGGCCAGTTCGTTAGATATATTCAAAAGGGAGTTAGATATAGTCCTTATGGCTAAAGGGATCAAGGGGTATGGAGAGAAAGCAGGAAAGGGATACTGAGGTTGAATGATCTGCCATGATCATATTGAATGGCATTGCAGGCACGAAGGGCCGAATGGCCTACTACTGCACCTAATTTCTATGTTTCTATGGGCCCAAGTTTCCACACGATAAAAAAACGGGCGCCCCTCCGAGCTGGGCGCCCGTTTTTCGCGCCTGAAACGGCGCCTAAAAAAAACCTCGCAATTCTGGAGCGCTTTGCAGCTCCTTGTCTGCCTGGCGCGGCGCCCAGGGGGGCGGAGCCTACACTCGCGCCGATTTTGTAAGTGGGAGGGGGCGGGTACTATTTAAATTAGTTTTTTCCTGCCGGCAACTCTGCGTGTGCGTGTTGGAGCGTTCGCGCACGCGCAGTGTGAAAATAACATTGGCACTCGGCCATTTTTGTAGTTCTTTGTAGCTGTTTAATTTTTGAACATTTTTTTAATAAAAGCACATTGCCATCAGCACATCAGCACTTGCAGCCTTCTCACTGTCTCCTTCCGCCCCCCCCCCCCCCCCGCGGGAAGAAAGGGCGCCTCCCCCCCCACCCCCCCCGCGGGAAGAACAGGTGCCTCCTCTCTCTCTCCCCCCCCCTTCCCCCGCGGGGATGAATGGGCGCCTCCTACACCCCGCCCCCCGCCGGCGGGAAGAACGGGCGCCTCAGGCTGACTGCAGAATTCTCCGTGCCTGAAGCACTTTCACACAGGTAGGAAGATGGTTTATTTAATCTTTTCTTTGCTTATAAATGTTTATTCAGGTTGGATTTATTTGTATAATATTTGTAGAAGTATAAATAAAGATTTATTGTAGAATTTAATGACTTCCCTTCCCCCCCCCCCACCTCGTTCTGGACGCCTAATTTGTAACCTGCGCCTGATTATTTAATGTGTAGAACAGGTTTTTTCAGTTCTACAAAAATCTTCACTTGCTCCATTCTAACTTAGTTTGGAGTACGTTTTCACTGTGGAAACTTTGAAATCAGGCGTCAGTGGCTGGAAATTCTGTTCCAAAGTAGAACTGTTCGACCTGACTAGAACTGCAGAAAAAAAAATGTGGAGAATTGCGATTTCTAAGATAGTCCGTTCTCCACCAGTTGCTCCTAAAAATCAGGCGCAAATCATGTGGAAACTTGGGCCCTATGTTTCTAAATCTCCTTTGCACCTTGCCATCCTTCCTAAAGTGTGGTGCCCAGAATTCGGCACTCTGGCCCGACTTTGTCCGGTCAGCTGCGAATGAATGGCACTTGCCGTACATTGCAGTTACACTTGCCCACAGACTTTCTGAGGGCTATTACACTGCAATTTACAGTAATTAGAGAGCCAAAACACTATGGGTCCTCCACAGGGGATATAAGAACATAAGAATGAGGAGCACAAGTAGACCATGCGGCCCTTCAAGCCTGCTCTGCCATTCAGTAAGATCATGGCTGATCTGTGACCTCAACTCCACTTTCCTGGCCGATCTCCATAATCCTTTGATTCCCCCAGAGCCCAACAATTTATCTCAGCCTTGAATATACTCAATGACACAGCACTTTAGGGTAGTGAGTTCTAAAGATTCACAATCCTCTGAGTGAAGACATTTCTCCTCATCTCAGTCTTAAATGGCCGAACCCTTATCCTGAGACTATGTCCCCTAGTTCCAGACTCTCCAGCCCGGGGAAACAACCTCTCAGCATCTAGCCTGTCAATCCCCTTCAGAATCTTGTATGTTTCAATGGGATCACCTCTCATTCTTCTAAAATCTAGAGAGTATAGGCCCATTCTACACAATCTCTCATCATAGGACAACCCTCTCAATCTATCAATCTATTGAACCTTCGTTGCACTCCCTCTAAGGCAAGTATGTCCTTTCTCAGATAAGGAGACCAAAACTCTGCACTCTACTCCAGGTGTGGTCTCACCAAAGCCCTGTACAATTGTAGCAAGACTTCCTTACCCTTGTCCTCCACGCTACTTGTAATAGAGGCCAACATGCCATTTGCCTTCCTAATTACTCACTGTACATGCGGGCTAACTTTCTGTGCTTCCTGTATGAGGACATCTAAATCTCTTTGAACACCAACATTAATATTTTCTCACCATTTAAAAAATATTCTGTTTTTCTATTCTTCCTACCAAATTGTAAAACCTTACCGTTCCCCACATTATATTCCTTCTGCCACTTTAGATGATAGAGGCAGAGAGGTTGTTTCCACTGGTCAGGGAGACTTGAACTAGGGGGCACAGCCTCAAAATACAGGGGAGCCAATTTAAAACCGAGTTGAGAAGGAATTTCTTCTTCCAGAGGGTTGTGAATCTGTGGAATTCTCTGCCCAATGAAGCAGTTGAGGCTAGCTCATTGAATGTATTCAAATCACAGATAGATAGATTTTTAACCAATAAGGGAATTAAGGGTTACGGGGAGCGGGCGGGTAAGTGGAGCTGAGTCCACGGCCAGATCAGCCATGATCTTGTTGAATGGCGGAGCAGGCTCGAGGGGCTAGATGGCCTACTCCTGTTCCTAATTCTTATGTTCTTATGTTTATTACCCACTCACTTAACCTGTCTATATCCCTCTGCAGGCTCTTTGTGTCCTCCTCACAGCTTACTTACCCACCTAGTTTTGTATCATCAGCAAACTACATTGCACTTGGTCCATTCATCCACGTCATCAATATAGATTGTAAATAGCTGAGGGCCAAGCACTGATCATTGGGGTACCCCACTAGTTACAGCTTGCCACCAGAAAATGACCAAATTATCCCTACTCTCTGTTTTCTGTCCAGTAACCAATCCTCTATCCATGCTAATATATTACCCACAATGCCATGAGCCCTTATCTTGCAAAGCAACCTTTTATATGGCACCTTATCGAATGTCTTTTGGAAATCCAAATATACTACATCCACTGGTTCCCCTTTACCTACCCTGCTAGTTACATCCTCAAAAAACTCAGATCAATTTGTTATGGGACCTGTTTGATCAGGGCAAGGGATGGCATGTCTCCTCAATCAATCAGATTGAAGAATGTTTACTGAGACACGCAGAGTCTAAACCAGGAAATGTAGGTTAGAATATTTAATTCAATATAACATCATGTACTGAAAGTGAAATAAAAAAAGTGGGAAAAAGATGGGATTAAGTGAGAGAGAGAGAAAGAGATAAGAGACAGAGGCCGAAATTGCTCCCCTCCATAAGCTCCATTACCACCTCTAAGAGGCGTGAATGAAGCCGAGAGGCCTTACCGACATGGGGCAGACAGATGGCCGACCTGATCGAATTGCCCCTGGGTCGGAAGTGGTGGGAACGGGCTACCGCACTGCCCATTTTCTCACCGTGTTGGGCACACGCCGACCCCCACGCGCCAACGCCGGTTGGTGCCACTGACAAATTTCCCCAGCGGGGGAGCTGTCTGTGGCTGGGTGGCGCATCTGCCCTTAAAGGGGAAGATTGCACTGCCGGTGACTCCATGTTATTTTTTATTGTCGGCGACTGCCAGGTCGGGCAGACAATTATGTGGGTTTGGCCTTGCACTACCTCTTGGGTGCCAGGCCGCTGGCCCAGCTGGAACCCTCCCTGGTGGCCCAGTGTTTGCCACTAAAGTGGCTGCAGAGTTCACAGTGGCCCTCCCCTTTAACTGAAGGGAAGGGATGTTGTGATGCGTCAGCACGACGCCATCAGCGTGGCGCTGATGACTTGGAGCGACAGCCGCTCCGACCCGCCCGCACTTCCGCCCCGCTGACGACGGCCACTCCAACCCATCCGCACTTCCGCCCAACTAATGATTGCAACACCGCTCCGACCGGGAAAAGAAAAGTCCTGAATTTCGGCGTATTATCTGCCCCATGCATTGGGGCAGACAGAACACTTACAAAACGGTATGTGCGCCTCATTTGGAGAGGAGGGGAATTTCGTCCCTAGAAATCAAAAAAATTTTTTACATTTTTAAAATCTCCAACAATAATTAAAATCTGAAGGGATGAGACTCTACACTTGTAAAAGTAATTTTTCAGTGCCAGAGAGGTTGTTTGGCAGACCATTTAAAATTAATTTATAATTGAATGGACAGGCCCTAACCTTTTTGGCATATCTCGTGGGCAAATACCCCAAGTTCCTGTCATTGCAACTATGTGAATGCTGAGTCTCTCAGCAAGGTATTGGTGTCGCGAAGCTTGAGAAAGAGCAGGCAACTTGGACAGCAACTTGCTGATTTTTGCGTTTAACTGCGAATGTGCAGATGTTGCTGTCCAATTTATTCCTTAATAACAATGAAGCTATCAGCGTTTTCCAATCCCCCTCACCCCCGATATTCTAACTGCAAAATCTGGGGCAATACTTCAGCTGAACCCTAACCAGTGATTATAAAATTTTTGTATAACTTCCTAGCTTTTATACTCTATGCCTTTTTCTTCTTTGTGAAGTGGCTGGTTCCTGTGACATTTTTTTCTTTGCTGATTGTAAATTGCTGCTGCTATTCTCTTTCAGAAATGGGTTCAGAGAGAGATATCCAACTTTGAATACTTGATGCAACTCAACACCATTGCAGGGAGAACTTACAACGATCTGTCTCAGTACCCAGTGGTAAGTTAATCTTCCTAAATCCTGAGGGAAGGGGTGTCTCTGTGCCCCTTCCACTTTAGCCCCTGATGATCTTCATGTCCCAGCTCCAACACACACATCTCTTAATCAGTCATGTTCTAGAACTCTAAACCTTCACTCTCAATGTAATGAGCTTCACAATCAGTATCAGACATTCGCAGGGGAGGTACAGCACAAGTTAGATACAAAGTAAAGCTTGCTCTATATTGTCCTCTCAAACACACCCAGGGCAGGTGTAGAACAGGTTAGATACAGAGTAAAGCTCCCTCTTCCCATCATACATAGAAACATAGAAAATAGGTGCAGGAATAGGCCATTTGGCCCTTCTAGTCTGCACCGCCATTCAATGAGTTCATGGCTGAACATGCAACTTCAGTACCCCATTCCTGCTTTCTCGCCATACCCCTTGATCCCCCTAGTAGTAAGGACTACATCTAACTCCTTTTTGAATATATTTAGTGAATTGGCCTCAACAACTTTCTGTGGTAGAGAATTCCACAGGTTCACCACTCTCTGAGTGAAGAAGTTTCTCCTCATCTCGGTCCTAAATGGCTTACCCCTTATCCTTAGACTGTGACCCCTGGTTCTGGACTTCCCCAACATTGGGAACATTCTTCCTGCATCTAACCTGTCTAAACCCATCAGAATTTTAAACGTTTCTATGAGGTCCCCTCTCATTCTTCTGAACTGCAGTGAATACAAGCCCAGTTGATCCAGTCTTTCTTGATAGGTCAGTCCCGCCATCCCGGGAATCAGTCTGGTGAACCTTCGCTGCACTCCCTCAATAGCAAGAATGTCCTTCCTCAGGTTAGGAGACAAAAACTGTTCACAATACTCCAGGTGTGGCCTTACCAAGGCCCTGTACAACTGTAGCAACACCTCCCTGGCCCTGTACTCAAATCCCCTCTCTATGAAGGCCAACATGCCATTTGCTTTCTTAACCGCCTGCTGTACCTGCATGCCAACCTTCAATGACTGATGTACCATGACACCCAGGTCTCGTTGCACCTCCCCTTTTCCTAATCTGTCACCATTCAGATAATAGTCTGTCTCTCTGTTTTTACCACCAAAGTGGATAACCTCACATTTATCCACATTATACTTCATCTGCCATGCATTTGCCCACTCACCTAACCTATCCAAGTCACTCTGCAGCCTCATAACATCCTCCTCGCAGCTCACACTGCCACCTAACTTAGTGTCATCCGCAAATTTGGAGATACTACATTTAATCCCCTCGTCTAAATCATTAATGTACAGTGTAAACAGCTGGGGCCCCAGCACAGAACCTTGCGGTACCCCACTAGTCACCGCCTGCCATTCTGAAAAGTACCCATTTACTCCTACTCTTTGCTTTCTGTCTGACAACCAGTTCTCAATCCATGTCAGCACACTACCCCCAATCCCATGTGCTTTAACTTTGCACTTTAATCTCTTGTGTGGGACCTTGTCAAAAGTCTTCTGAAAGTCCAAATATACCACATCAACGGGTTCTCCCTTGTCCACGCTACTGGAAACATCCTCAAAAAATTCCAGAAGATTTGTCAAGCATGATTTCCCTTTCACAAATCCATGCTGACTTGGACCTATCATGTCACCTCTTTCCAAATGCGCTGCTATGACATCCTTAATAATTGATTCCATCATCTTACCCACTACCGATGTCAGGCTGACCGGTCTATAATTCCCTGTTTTCTCACTCCCTCCTTTTTTAAAAAGTGGGGTTACATTGGTTACCCTCCACTCGATAGGAACTGATCCAGAGTCAATGGAATGTTGGAAAATGACTGTCAATGCATCTGCTATTTCCAAGGCCACCTCCTTAAGTACTCTGGGATGCAGTCCATCAGGCCCTGGGGATTTATCGGCCTTCAATCCCATCAATTTCCCCAACACAATTTCCCGACTAATAACATGCCAAGGGCAGTTACAGCACGAGTTAAATACAGAGTAAAGCACCCTCTACACTGTTCTGGCCTGTCTAAATGAGATTTCTACTTCATGTCAAATTGTGGACAGTTTAGTGCTGTAGAATTGTGACCATTAAGAATTGACTCAAGACTGCACAAAATAAATCTCTCATAGAGTTAGAAACAACTAGCAATTTCTATGTAGGATTAATATGGCCATTATTTTGCATATAATAAAATCAGAATCTAGTGGAAAGAGCTGAAAGAGCTTGTTTTCACTCCTGAATTTCATTTTATTCAATTCAGTTCCCGTGGATCATCTGTGATTACACGTCCGAGGAACTGGATGTGAACAACCCAAGTGTATTCCGGGACCTCTCCCGACCGATTGGCGTGGTGAATGATAAGCACGCAAAGGATGTGAAGGAGAAGTGAGTCGATGGATCATTTTTCCCTTTTTTTCTGTTTGGGCTATCATTTTTTCCTTGTTAAACGGTTGTACAAATTCTCCACAACAGTGGCTCATGCCCTCGACCATTATGTTGCTGATTCATTGGGGGGATTGGAAATCCAGCCAAAGTGCTATGCAGTGACATGCCTACACTACAAGTGAGCCCAAGGTAGGCCGAGGAAACATTTCAAGGACACCCTCAAAGCCTCCTTGATAAAACGCAACATCCCCACCGACACCTGGGAGTCCCTGGCCAAAGACCGCCTTAAGTGGAGGAAGTGCATCCGGGAGGGCGCTGAGCACCTCGAGTCTCATCGCCGAGCGCATGCAGAAAACAAGCATAGGCAGCAGAAGGAGCATGTGGTAAACCAGTCCAACCCACCCTTTCCCTCAACGATTGTCTGTCCCACCTGTAACAGAGACTGTAATTCCCGGATTGGACTGTTCAGTCACCTAAGAACTCATTTTTAGAGTGGAAGCAAGTCTTCCTCTATTTCGAGGGACTGCCTATGATGATGATGATGATAATGCAGTGACTCCTGTTGAAAAGGGCATGTCTGTGGATATTGTGTGAGGACAGAACCAGGCTCGGGTGGTGATGCCCTACATGGTTGAAAAACTTGCACCTTTGAGGCTCATTTGGGTGAGGTACCCAAGGGCTGTTAGTGAGCAAGGTACCTGACACAAGTGAAAGTCAGCACCTTCAGGAAGGAAGAAAACATGAGAAAAAAAGTCACTGATAGTTGAACACAGTGGGGTAGATGTCTGCCTTTACTACCCGGGCATTAAACTTGGTTTGTATTCCCTTGAGTTTAGAAGGTTGAGGGGTGATCTAATCAAGGTCTTTACAAGGGAATCAGTCAGGTAAGTACAGAAGAACTATTTCCTCTGGTTGGGTTATCCAGAATAACCTTAAAATTAGAGCTAGACCATTCAGGAGTAAAATCAAGAAGCACTTTTTCATGCAAAGGGTAGTGGAAAAATCTGGAACTCTCTTCCCCCAATAGGCTGTGGTCGCTGAGTCAATTAGAGCTTTCAGGAATGAGAGTTGTTAGATTTTGGTTAGGTAAGGGTGTCAAGGGATAAGGAGCAACAGTGGGTAAATGGAGTTGATGTGCAGATCAGCCATATTTAATTGAATCAAGGGGCTGAATGGCCTACTCCTGTTCCTGTGAGTGAAAGGGAAGGAATGTGCTCCTGGTAATTCTGGACAATGGCGAATAATTATTGTTTTTTGGGAATTATGTGCTTCTGGATCAGGCCTATGTTTACATGAACTGTGGCATGTTGAACAATAGACAGGAAATGTCTGCGATCTAACTCCTCCTCCTTCATCACCCAGATATGAGAGTTTTGAAGATCCCACAGGAGACATTGATAAATTCCACTATGGTACACACTACTCCAATGCAGCTGGAGTCATGCACTACATGATCCGGATCGAACCTTTCACTACCCTGCACATACAACTACAGAGTGGCAGGTGAGTACTGAGTCTCAACAAGCTGGAGGATCTTCACCACAAGTCTAGGGAGGGGCAAATTGTACAGTGCTGCATTAAGCAGGACCGTGTGCTGCAATAGATTCTGGGATCTGAATGCAAATATAGCCTGACCAATGGGATGATGAGATTGATGTGTTTAATATGTTGAAACGATTTATGGGAATAAGAAACCAATTCCTCTGTGGTAGAATCCAGAACAAGGGATCATAATCTTAAAAATAGAGTCACGTCATTTCGGAGTGAAATCAGGAAGCACTTTTTCCACACAAAGGGTAGTGGAAATCTGGAAAACTCTCCAAAACGCTGTGAATGCTGGGTCAGTTGGAGCTTCCAAGCCTGGGATAGATAGATTACTGTTGCGTAAGGGTATCGAGGGATATTGGGCAAAAATGGGAAAATGGAATTGAGGTACAGATCAGCCATGAATGGTAGAGAAGGCCCGAGAGGCTGAATGACCTACTCCTGTTCCAAATATTCCTATGAAAATCTCCTCTGTCTGGTGTCTGTAAGGGTCTGCCGTGAAATGAGTTTGGGCAGCCCCAAACCCAGTTCCTAGTGGGGATGGATTCAGGAGAATAAAGCTATCCCTAAATTGGCTCCAAATTAGTGGCTGACCTTGAAGGGTCAGGAAAACATGCAATGCTTTTTGTCTCCAATGCAAACTCAACTGCTTTCACATATATCCCATTAGTTAGCTAGACACCCCAGTGATGTGGAACTGATCCATATGGACTGGAAAGGTCACAGGATTCAATCAATGTGATTGTTAACTGATCTCAGTCTGGCTGGCAAGCCGTGCTGTACCTGCCTGGGTGTGTTTGGTTGAACTGTGTACTGGGAGCTTTACTCTGTATCTCACCAGTGCAAGAAGTCCAAAATGAGAAAACATTCCATTCACAATATTGACAGAGTTCACCTTGGTGAGCACAAATTGTGAACAAAAAAATGTATCAGCATTTCACCTGCACTTGAGGTAATCATGATGAAGATTACGTAAGGCCCTACAGGCAAAGAATAGCGCTCGTAGGATGCGATGCCTGGGAAATCAGATTCCCAGAGTTCCTGATCTATTCATCTGATGTTGCGGGTCCTAATTTCTCAACATAGTGTACCTTGTGAATGCCAATCCTTACCAGGAACTGCCAAATGGGGAATTGATCCTGGAGTACTCAAAGCTCTTCTTAACCTCCAAGAAAAAAAGTTTCATTAAACGTGGTGCCACTTTCGAAGGTGATCACGGTGATCTCCGTGCCGCCTGCTTGCCGTCACGATGTCAAGTTCCCGTGCTGTTAAATGTTTGTGTCCCACAGGTTCGACTGCGCAGACCGTCAGTTCCACGCAGTCCCCGCAGCCTGGCAGGTCCGGATAGACAATCCCGTCGACGTGAAGGAGCTGACCCCAGAATTCTTCTACTTCCCGGAATTTCTGGAGAACCAGAACGGTAGGCGGAGCTGCCGGTTCTTTTGCTTGAGATAAATCGTAGCAGTTTGTCATCTTGGCTTGTTTTTCTTTAAATGCCAGTTAGTATCTAAAATAATAGACAAGAAATATAATAGTAAGACTTGCATTTATATAGCACCTTTCATGACCTCAGGGTGTCCCAAAGTGCTTTACAAAGTGTAGTCACTGTTGTAATATAGAAAAATGCAGCAGCCAATTTGAGCACAACAAGATCCCACAAACAGCCCTGAGATAAATGACCAGATATTCTGTTTTAATGATGTAGGCTAAGGGATAAATGGTGGCCAGGACACTACGAGAACTCCCCTGCCCTTCTTCAAAAAGTCCCTTGGGATCTTTTATAGCCACCTGAGAGGGCAGATGGGGCTTCGGTTTAATGACTCATCTGAAAGACAGCACCTCCAACAGTGCAGCACTTCCTCAGTACTGCACTGGACTGTCAGCCTGGATTATGTGTTCAAGTCTCTGGAGTGCAACTTGAAGCCACGACATTCTGACTAAGAGGCGAGAGTGCTACCACTGAGCCATGGCTGACATCACTGAAAGTAGACTGGAGTGAGCAGGCTCACTGAGTTAAATACATTGAGTGGTGGCACTGAACTGCAGGAATTAGAAGGCCTGAGGCCTGTGGTAAGTTAGTTGATCTGAGATAGGTCAGCACTATAGTTGGCTACATCATCCCTTGCACGAGCAAGTGGAAAAATCCATCAAGATTCCACCTGCTGATTGCTATATAATCAGCCCCGTTGGAAAATCTGCCTGTGTACATGTCAAGTAAAATTGAAATTGGCTGTGACGCCCTCAAGAGTCAAATAGTCTGATGACAATCATGATCGATGGTCGTGTGAACATTATCCACTTTAGAGTAGTATTGGAAAGCTCTCATGGTCCTTACTAGACCGCCTGTGAGTATGGGGGAGGGTGCAGGCCATCTCCCATGATTCCATCCTGCAGCATCAGTCAGTGGGTTAATGAGAACAAGAGAAATAACAAGGATGAAACCCGTGATCAAAATTAATTTTCATTTTGTTTCTCTCCCCCTCTCTATCGCTGGCTTTCTCTCTCTATCTCTCTTTGTCACTCCTTTTCCTCTCTTTGTCTCTTTCTTTCTCTCTCTCTCTTCCCCACCCACCCCTGTCTCTGTTGCTGTATCTCCATCTGTCTCTCACTCTCCATACCTCTCACTCGCCATACCTCCCACTCTCCATACCTCCCACTCTCCATACCTCCCACTCTCCATACCTCCCACTCTCCATACCTCCCACTCTCCATACCTCCCACTCTCCATACCTCCCACTCTCCATACCTCCCACTCTCCATACCTCCCACTCTCCATACCTCCCACTCTCCATACCTCCCACTCTCCATACCTCCCACTCTCCATACCTCCCACTCTCCATACCTCCCACTCTCCATACCTCCCACTCTCCATACCTCCCACTCTCCATACCTCCCACTCTCCATACCTCCCACTCTCCATACCTCCCACTCTCCATACCTCCCACTCTCCATACCTCCCACTCTCCATACCTCCCACTCTCCATACCTCCCACTCTCCATACCTCCCACTCTCCATACCTCCCACTCTCCATACCTCCCACTCTCCATACCTCCCACTCTCCATACCTCCCACTCTCCATACCTCCCACTCTCCATACCTCCCACTCTCTCATTCTCTCATTGGGTGTCTGTCTGTCTCTCTCTCGATCTTGGTCTCTCTCTCGGTCTCTCTCTCTCTCTCGGTCTCTCTCTGTCTTACTCTCTAGGGTTTGATCTCGGTTGCCTGCAGATGACCAGCGAAAACGTAACTGATGTTGTCCTTCCGAAGTGGGCAAAATCTCCAGAGGATTTTGTTTACAAGCACAGAAAAGCACTGGTAACTGAGAGGGAGAAGAAAAAAATCTCTTTGTTTGTAATTTGTTGCCAGCCCGTGAGCTTTCTTCCTGTGAACTCTCCCCATGGTCCTGTGCAGGCAGTGAGGTGCAGTTTTGCAAGTTCATGATTCAGTTGTCGGAATCCTGGATCATGCACTGTGGTGTTTGTTGTAGGATGAGAGTGTTTCCACTTCTGTATTTTGACCTCTAGTTTTGTAGCAAACTCTCGATGCCTCCCAAATCCCAGCAGCTGTTTCATCTCTGACTGGAGGTTTCTGCAGTTACTCCATGTAACAGATAGGTAAATGCACCATGTAGTGTATAGATTACAAGCTAGTAACCCCTATGTGTGTCATCTCATCCTTTAAGGGTCCTTTCCCCTATGTGTTCAATTCGATTCCAGCCTGTTCCCCCAGTATTCTATACATAAACCATCGGAATCCCTCGATTAGATTCTAGCCTGTAACACATTCCAAGATCTATATATAAACATTAGATTTCATCCCTGCCTGCTGTGACAGCCCATTCTGTTGGTGTTCTTCCATCTGTGCATAGTGTCTTCCAGGACAGCAGCCAGTTGACCCCACTTCACTCTGATCCTCTTATTGACTCTGCACTGCACCTGCCTCACTTGTCTCCAATTAGTTAATGGGCACTTTTTATTGTTCCTGTCATGCAGGAGTCAGAACACGTTTCCGCAAACCTCCACGATTGGATCGACCTGATCTTCGGCTACAAGCAGAGGGGATCTGCAGCCGTTGAGGCATTGAATGTCTTCTATTACTGCACATACGAGGGTAGGGCAACCGTGCTGGTGACAGACATGTCCTCTAAATGTTATGTTATAAAAAGGGGGTCGTCGGAGTGCCAGAAGTTATTTTCTACAAACAGCTCTGTGTCTTCATTTTTTATGGTGGAAAAACAATTCACGGTCACCTTTTTGGGTTTATTTTGAATTTGACAGACAGGGATCAATCGGAGGTGGGTGAAGTAGTTTTGATGAAAGTTGGAGACAATATTGAATTTATCCAGTTGAAAAATGTTGCGTGCATGTTTTTTGTGTGTCTGAGTATGTAAAAGAGTAAAGTATTACACTTTTGCGCACATGTACAGAAGGCTGGTTTTATTAATGTGCACAGCTGTCTGGCAGCCTCACCAGCAAGTAGAAAATAGAATCTTAAATTCTTACAGATTATGAGGAGAGATTACATAAACTAGGTTTATATTTCCTGGAATATAGAAGGTTAAGGGAATAATAGAAACTTACAGCACAGAAGGCGACCATCTAATTTTTCCGATTTCCCCTCCTCTTTCCCCATAGCCCTGTAATTTTTCCTTTTCAAGTATACAGGTATATCCAATTCCCTTATAAAAGTTACTATTTAAACCGCTTCCACCACCTTTTCAGGCAGTGGATTTCAATTCATAATAATGCTGCGTAAAGAAACCTCCTCCTCTCCCCTCTGGATCTTTTGCAAATTATCTTAAAACGGTGTCCTCTGGTTACCGACCCTCCTGCCAGTAGAAACAATTTCTCTTTATTTACTCCATCAAAATCCCTCAGAATTTTGAACACAGCTATTAAATTTTCCCTTCACCTTCTCTTCTCCAAGGAGAACAATCCCTGCTTCTCTAGTCTCTCCACATAACTGAAGGCCCTCATCCCTGCTATCATTCACCTCGATTTTCCATCTATTGATATTATTGGACAGAAAATCGTACACAGCACCTGAGCAATTTTTCAGCATGTTCTCCCAATGGGTGAGGCGTCATGTTCTCCCAATGGGTGAGGCGTCATGCTGGGCTTTAGGACTTTCCAAACAGTTAGAATGTGAGGTCGGGCAAAAAAGAGCGGGTATTTGGGAAACATGGAGAAACATTTGCTTCAAAACCAGCTGAAATTAGTAGAATTTATTTTTGCTGAAGGAACCCCCCCCTCAAAGCCAAAAAAATCAACATAACCCGAGAGGAAAAAAATTTAGGCTTTTTAAAAAAAAAATCAGTGAAACCGCACCCTGCCCATATATCTGGAGCAATCAATAATCACAGTCCTTCATGTCTCATTGTTTTTATGGGTGTCTGCTGTGGCTTAGTGGTAGCACTCCTGCCTCTGAGTCAGAAGATTCCCACTCCAGAAACTGGGGCACATAATCTAGGCTGATACTTCTGTGCAGTACTGAAGGAATGGTGCATTATCAGAAGTGTCTACTTTCAGTGAAGAGCAGAGTATTTCACCCTGGTGCCCTGACCAATTTTTATCCCTCAACTGACATCACCAAAACAGATTGCCCAGGTCATTATCACATTGCTGTTTGTTAGATCTTATGGTCCACAAATTGGCTGTCACATTTCCTTACATTGCAACAGTGTCTATATTTCAAAAGTATTTAATTGAATGTAAATCGCTTTTGGATGCCCTGAGGTCGTGAAAGGCGCTATATAAATACAAAATCTTTTTGGGGGGGATTCCAGACAATGGGATGCAGGAGGTTGAAGGCACAGCAGCTAATGGTGGGACGAAGTGATTGAGTTGCACAAGAGGCCAGAGTCAAAGGAATGACGAGTTTGGTTGGGGATGGGGGAATTATAGGGCTGGAGATAGTTACAGCAATAAGGAAAGGATTGTGCTGAGTCCATTGCGTGTGTGTCGGCTTCCGCGCTAATAATACAGCATCTATCATTATAGTACTGATCTTCCAAGATTCACCACACAGCCTCCTACTTCATTTCCCAATTCAACAGCCTTGGTGACCTTGTGGTCTGTGGGCATGGCCCTACAGCTACATCCCTCATTCAGTCATGTTGACCCTTGTGGTGGTGGAGAATTGGGGTTGTATTGCTCATTCCAGCCTCCAGTATTAATTCAGTCATTGTGGCACAGGTGCGGTGGATCTGGATGCGATCGCTGATGAGACGGAAAGGAAGGCTTTAGAAGGGATCATTAGTAACTTCGGGCAAACCCCATGCCAACTCCTGAAGGTAAAGTTAAACTTTGTTCTTAGCCTCTCTTCCCCAACACAATCCATTATAAAATATTTTCTCCCTTGCATTTTCTTCTCTTTTTCAATTTTCTCTCCTTATTTCCGACTCACGCTGGTCTGTATTTCCATGCACAGTACCTCACACAAGTGGCCCTTGTTTGAATGTGTGAGCATCGGAATGCTATTCAACTATCCTCGCCCAGCTGCCACGTCATTTCCAGCTGAGGCTGGGATCAGGAACCGTGTCAGACTTGGGACTGGGACTTTCCTGGTCTGTGTAAATTGGGAAACTCGAATCATCTATATGGGTCAGTGCAAAACAGTGAATTTTAAAAAAATCATCTAGCAATCAAGGTGTATGGTAGCGTAGTGTTTTTATTACTGAACTAATAATCCAGAGTTCAAATCCCACCTTGGAAATTTGAGAATTTGAATTCAGTGTAAAATAAATTCTGGTAATAAAATGCTGCTATCAGTAAAAGTGAACATGAGGCTGCCAGATTGTTGTACCCGATCTGTCCTATATGTGACTCCTGTCCCATAGCAACATGGTTTACTTTTAATTGTTCTTGAAATGGTAAGTCACTCAGTTGTATTAAACCCTTCAAGAAGATGACCCACCACCACCTTCTCTGGACAATAAATGATGGCCTTACCACACATCCCGAAAATAACATTAGCCCTGAATTTGAACCTAATGTCTGGGCCAAGAATAGCCCATCAAGCCCATTCCATGCCGAATTCACTTATGACGGGATTTCCACACTCCCCTTTTTCGGTTGATTCCCTGATTTGACAAACTAAGCTCCATCCCCTCTCTTCCAAAAAATCAATTCTAACATTGCTGTTAATAGAGCTATAAAGCTCATTCCTCCTTCTTGGGTCGCGCTTCAGCTGAATCAATTGCCTTCACTAGGTCGCTGGTCTCCATGTTCTTACCTAATGATGCAGGTCGGCCGTGTTGTCAATTGTCACTCTGGAGAGGGGAAAACCCATTAAATGAACAGAGAGTCTGACTTCGCTGAGGGTTCAATTGTTAAAGCCATTGTATAGCTGACTTTGCTGTCCATGAGGGTCATTGATTCATTGGCTAGCATTAGTCTAGACAAGTGGAGGGACACTGCAACCGTTCTTTGCTCCTTGGGTTTGGGAGAGGAACAATCAGCCAGAATTTCACTCCCGTTCATAGTCCAGTGATTCTGGAAAGTGATATGGGAGTATATACATATCCCTTGATTCCTCTAGTGTCCAAAATCGATCGATCTCAGTCTTGAATATACTTAACAACTGAGCATCCACAGCCCTCTGTGGTACAGAATTTCAAAGATTCAATACCCTCTGGTGAAACAATTTCACCTCAACTCGATCCAGAATGGCCGACCCCTTACTCTGAGACTATAACCCCTAGTTCTAGACTCTCCAGCCAGGGGAAACAGCCTCTCAGCATCTACATTGTCATGCCCTCTAAGAATTTTATGTGTTTCAATGAGCTCACCTCTCATTCTTCTAAACTCCAGAGAATAAAGGCCCATTCTACTCAATCTCTCCCCCCAGGAGGAGCAGAGAGAGGGAAAAGGAGGAGTCTCATCCTTAACAACAAAGAAATGTTAATTCCTGGATTTATTTGTTTAATTATTCTTTCCTTCCAGGAGCCACATCCTCTACGTCTTACCGCAGAGAATTCTGCCAGACGCTTAGCGCGATTTGACAGCTACACACTGAATGTGTTTGAGCACCTGGGCCAACTCAAGTCTTTCTTTGTTGAGGTAAATAGTTATCCAATTAACCTGTCTAATGCAGGGGGTAAAGGTATTTAAGGATGGGGACACTCCTTCCCCGCTTATATAGAATCACTCTGGGCTAGATTTTCAGCTTTTGAGATTGCGAGGCGTTAATGACGGCAGGGCGGTCCTGTTACTGCCTGAAAAATGTTTGCGCCTCAGTCAGCAAAATTGGGCAGCTGGGCCCTGAGTGTGGGGCAGAGCGCTGAGGGAGGCATTGCACACCTCTCTTAGGGCAGTAGGCTGGCTGAGCATGCGAAAATCCCAAGCTAAACAACGGGCCTCGGAGTGCTGTAAGAGAGGCCTGGGGAGGGGGAAAAAACACCAAAAACATTCCCAATATATAACTCACTCCACCACAACATGAATCACAAAAAAGTAAAAATAAAAAACAATCACACTTACCTGAGGTCGACATTACTTCCCTCACTGCAGGCGCTTTCACAGGCGAGTCCCAGCACAGCGCTCTATGCAGCGTTACGGGTCAGTCAGGAGCCAAGAATGAAGCCGGTGTCGCAACCAGGGATAACACTCTGCTCCCCGCCAAAACCGGCTCGGAAAATCCCGGTGGGGCGCTGGAAGCTGGCCGCCCACCCACAAGAGCTTACCACCGCCATTACAGCCCCACCCCCCCAGGGGCCAAAACAGAGGCAGCAACAAGCTGAAAATCCAGCATAGACTTTACAGCACAGAAATGGGCCATTCAGCCCAACTGGTCTATGCCGGTGTTATGCTCCACACGAGTCTCTTCTCACCCGACTTCACCGAACCGTTTAAGGATATCCTTCTACTCCTTTCTCATTTGTGTACTTATCTAGCTTCCCCTAAAATGCATAAGCTGTTCGCCTCAACTACTCCATGTGGCAGCAAGTTCCACATTCTAATCATTCTCAGGGTAAACAATTTATCTTTATTTACTCTATCAGAATCCCTCAGAATTGTGAACACCTCTATTCAATTTTACCTTAACCTTCTGTTCTAAGAACTACACTTTCATCTTCCCTACTCTTCACATAACTGAAGTCCCTCATTCCTGGTGGCATTCTGGTAAATCTCCTTTGCAACCTGTCCAAAGCCTCTTGATTTTTTTTGTAAGTCCCCCCCCGCCCCCCACCCCCCGCCAAGAAAAGCTGTTAATTTATGTTGTGGAACAGGATGCTGGCAACTCAACCAAGTAGTCATTATTCATGTATGAACCTAGACGGGTACTTGAGCAAGGTAGACTGAGAAAGATTTCACTTATTCAAAGCCCACTTGCATGCACCTGCAGCAGGAATCATTGGATAACAATTATAATGCCCGCTGTGGTTAAATAGTCTGATGAAACATTGTCAAAGTTCAAGCAAGAACAGACACTTGGCTAAGGTTCTGGAGTGCTGCCATCCTTGCATGATCTGCACTATATGTAACTCCAGTTCCACACTAATGTGGTTAACTCTTAACTGCCCTCTAACTGCTCTAACCCAGCAAGAGTCATGACTTCAGAAGAGGTGGGAAGAAACTCTACTGAGGAGCAGAATAGTCAATGTGCCAAACACTGTACACAGTATCCTAACTGTGGTTCAACTACAGTCTTGTACAAGTTCACCGTTACCTCCATACTTTTACATTCTATTGGCTTTGTTGATTGCTGCCCTGCATGGATTGGACATCAAGTCTACTAAGACTCCAAGGTTCCTTTCCAAGGATGTCATGGCCTTTTTATGGCCTTATCTACTTGCGCTGCCACCTTCAATGATTTGCACACCTCGTTCCCTTATCTTCCTTACTCCACTATTCTATTTAAAATCTGATCATTTAAGGTGTATTTTTTCTTTATCTATTCTTACTTCAAAATTGTATTACTTCACAATTTTTACATTAAACTGCATCTGCCACCTATCTGCCTAACATGTTAGCCTATCTATGTCAACCTTTCATAATCTTTGGTGCAATTTGCCGTACCCCAAAATTGGTGTTATCAGAAAATGTTGATACTGTTTTCTTAATTCCCAAGTCCAGATCATTTTGTCAAAAGTAAATAAGAACATCCCCAACAGACCCCATGGAATGCCACTCAGTGCATCTTTGCAGTAGAGGAAATGTTCTTTTAGGCCCTACCTTTTGTTTTCTGCTTTTCAACCACCCCTCTTTGAATGTTGGTCAATTGAAAAGTTCAAGACTGTGATTGGTAGATTTTTGATGGTGTAATGTATGCTCACAGGTTGGTGCCCTTACAAAAGGGGGCACTTGATTTTTTTAATGCCTCAATGACATTAAAAAAAAACTTACATTTATACAGCGCCATTCACAACCTCAGGATGTCCCAAAGTGCTTCACAGCCAGTTACGTGCTTTTAAAGTGTAGTCACTGTTACAATTTAGGGAAATGCAGCAGCCAATTTGCCCACAGCAAGGCCCCACAAACAGCAATGAGATGATGAACATTGGTAGAGGGATAAATATTGGCCAGGAAACTGAGGGAACTCTCTGCTCTTTTTCAAATTGTGCCCTGGGATCTTTTAAATCCTCCTGAGAGGGCAGACTGGACCTTGGTTAAACATCTTTTCTCCCTAACAGGGCTCCTTTAGTACTGCTTACTTTGGATGCTCTTGGGCTTTATAGAGAGCTGAGAGATGTTCAGAAGAAATGTGTGTGGCACAATAGTGGCAACCAGCTTCCATTTTGACCAGTGGAGGAGATGTAGGAGTTTCATTTGAGATCAGAGGAGATAGTTGGGGTAAATAGATGGGGAGGACTGAAGGTGAAGACATCAAAGGGAAATGATGGTATCTATTTGGTTGGAGATTTAGGAGTGAAATCAGGAAGCACTTTTTGATACAGAGGGTCATGGAAATCTGGAACTCTCCCCCCCAAAAGGCTATAAATGTTGGTCAATTGAAAAGTTCAAGACTGTGATTGGTAGATTTTTGATGGTGTAATGTATGCTCACAGGTTGGTGCCCTTACAAAAGGGGGCATTTGATTTAATGTTGTACAAAAATAGTTGGAGTTGTTGAATTGTGAATGGCTTAGCCAGTCACGTGATGTTCACAAGACTCAATAAAACCTCAGTTCGGGGACCCACGATGAGGCATGCGGTTGTGAGCCTAGTGGACGAACTGGTAACGTGTAGTGTGATTGTTAAACCTTTGTTAATAAATCAACTAGTTCTCAATAGCAATGTGTTGCTATGAATTTTTAAAGAAAGAACCTATGAAGCAAATATATTACAGATGAGTAAGGGTATCAGGGACATGGAGCAAAGGGCAGGTAAACTGAGTTGAAGTACAGACCAGCCATGATCTGATTGAATGGCATAATAAGGGTCAAGGGACTGAACGGTCTACTTCTGTTCCTATGACTTGAGAGACATCACTAAACGGAGCCTTTGAAGAATTGAAAAAAGAAAGATTTTCATTGTCCCATTGCAGGGCATGCGGGAGGTGTTAATTTTTAATCTGAGATTGATAGCTTTCTGTTAACCAAAGGTATTAAGAGGTATGGGCCAAAGGCAAGTATATGGATTTAGGTCGCAGATCAGCCATGATCTCATTGAATAGCAAAAAAGGCTCGAAGGACTCAATAGCCTACTCGTGTTCCTATGTTCCTAACATATATTACTATATAGAAAGTGGGAATGCCCACATAACCTGATCTATCTTCTTGCAGGGCATCAGCGATGGTATTCCATTGGTGCAGGCCTTGGTGCCAAAAAATCAAGCGCATTCTTTTATAACACAGGGATCTCCAGATGTTCTGGTGAGTAATAGACAGTGTTGAACAACATCAAAATCATCAGGTTCTCTATATAAAAAAAGTAAATCCGATCACAAATAAATGTGATTATCAGTTATAGTAACAATAATAAGAATGTAACATGAAGACTAAATAAATAAATATGGTGTCCAAAAATACTTGCATTGAGATCACTGGCAAATGATTGTCTGATTATGTAGAACAAGGGGAACTGGAGAACCTAATGTGGCCACTAGCAGCGATCAGTTCACAGAGGACATAGAAACACTTCAAGCCTGGCCTTGAAACTTTGTGGCTTCCAATAAAGAAGAAAGACTTACATTTATATCACGCCTTTCACAGCCTCAATGTGCCAAAGCGCTTTTCAACCAATAAAGTACTTTTGTCTCCGCGGTGTGTCCCCGCCCCACCGCGGTGTGTCTCCGCGGTGGGGCGGGGGTCCGGAGCGCTCCGGACCGGAGAGCATCATCACCCCTGCTGGGAGAGCTGGGCAAGGGAGCCGGCAAGGGCGGTGGTGGCGGAGGATCGATTAGAGAAGCTGGAGGAGCATTTGGTGCAAGACAAGCTGCATTGGAGGAGAAATACTTCAGGGAAAAGGAAAGGGATCAGATTGAGAAACTGAAGCAGCACCATCAAGAGGAGATTCATCACCATGAAGAGGAAATCCAGCGTTTACAGGATGCGGTCAGACGCCACAAGAGCCAGATAAAGAAGCTGAGGAAACAAGATGACGATGATGACTAGGATTTCTTGTGTCCTGACGAGGCTTTACGTATCTCAATCTTGGAGTTAATGCAGAAAGAATGTTCCCAATGTTGGGGAAGTCCAGAACCAGGGGTCACAGTCTGAGGATAAGGGGTAAGCCATTTAGGACCGAGATGAGGAGAAACTTCTTCACCCAGAGAGTGGTGAACCTGTGGAATTCTCTACCACAGAAAGTAGTTGAGGCCAATTCACTAAATATATTCAAAAGGGAGTTAGATGAAGTCCTTACTACTCGGGGGATCAAGGGTTATGGCGAGAAAGCAGGAAGGGGGTACTGAAGTTTCATGTTCAGCCATGAACTCATTGAATGGCGGTGCAGGCTAGAAGGGCTGAATGGCCTACTCCTGCACCTATTTTCTATGTTTCTATGTAAGTGTAGTCACTGTTGTAATGTAGGAAACGCAGCAGTCAATTTACGAACAGCAATGAGATAAGTGACCATATAATCTATTTTAAGTGTTGGTTGAGTGATAAATGATGGCCAAGACACCGGGAGAACTCCCCTGCTCTAATTTAAATAGTGCCTTGGGGTCTTTTATGTCCCTCTGAAAAGGCAGATGGGCCTCTGTTTAATGTCTCAACCAAATAATGGCATTTCCAACAGTGCAGCACTCCCTCACTGGAATGTGAGACCAGATTTTGTGCTCAAATTTCTGGAGTGAGGCTTGAACCCACAACCTTCAGACTCAGAGGTGAGAGTGCTATCATTGAGCCATGGCTGACACCTAATTGAAAGCGATAGGCAGATTATCAATCAATTCTGTCAGAACACAAAGATACAGCTGCTCAGTGCAAAATCAAACCTTGAATTCCTAAGCTATACTGATTTCAGTTTATTTCAAAGAAAATGTTTTCTTCTTGCAACTGGTAATAGCAACAGTGATGAAGTAACTAGAGAAGAGTTGCAGAAAAGAGCAGAGCAGGACTTTGTGTGAAATTGTGTGCAACCACTGACTGCAAGGAACACATCAAAATCTGTCCCTTGTAGGCTATTTTCTCAGTTAATGAGCTTAATTTTGAACTGATCTTGAGTGTGGTACTGGGCCATAGCAGGAAAACAAAGATTTGATTCCTGTACTGAGTTAATTGATCTCATCTAGAGCAGCAGTAGGTGAGCTGCAGTTGGCTTCAGCCAGTGATCCTATTCCTGATCAACATGTGGCACAAAGTGTATCACATGGACATCAGGTAAGAATATGATTAAGCTCAGCACAGTCGAAGAGCCTGTTCACTGTTTAGATTCGGATATGAAGAATGGATCTTGTATGAGGTATTGGGGTGGGAGGGGGGGCACCTGTCATTAGTCAAGGCCTTCAGGAGAAATGGGAGAAAATCCGACACAAAAAAACTTCTAAGTCCCGATTTTAATCGTGAATGGGATTCAGGCAGGTGGGGTTAGGGTAATCGCCAAACCAGTCTCTTTCACCCATTTCCCGCCCCCCCCCCCCACCGCCTTGAGGCCCAGGCATTTTTAACTCCGGGAGAAGGCGGCCAGCACCGAAGGGATGTTCACCGGCAAGAAGGGAAGTCACAAAGATGGAGGTTTTGGAAGGGTCTCGCAGAAGGGAAAAATGGGAAGACCTTGAATATTGTGTACAGTTTTGGTCTCCTAATCTGAGGAAGGACATTCTTGCTATTGAGGGAGTGCAGTGAAGGTTCACCAGACTGATTCCCGGGATGGCAGGACTAACATATGAAGAAAGACTGGATCGACTAGGCTTATATTCACTGGGATTTAGAAGAATGAGAAGGGATTATCATAGAAACATATAAAATTCTGACGGGATTGGATAGGTTAGATGCAGGAATGTTCCCGATGTTGGGCAAGTCCAGAACCAGGGGTTACAGTCTAAGGATAAGAGATAAGCCATTTAGGACAAGATGAGGAGAAACTTCTTCACTCAGAGAATTGTGAACCTGTGAAATTCACTACCACAGAAAGTTGTTGAGGCCAGTTTGTTAGATATATTAAAAAGGGAGTTAATTGTGGCCCTTATGGTTAAAGGGATCAAGGAGTATGGAGCGAAAGCAGGAATGGGGTACTGAAGTTGCATGATCAGCCATGATTATATTGAATGGTGGTGCAAGCTCGAAGGGCCGAATGGCTTACTTCTGCACCTATTTTCTATGTTTCTATGTTTCCTTGTGCACTCCAAAAGAGAACTCCTTCTCCTCTTGACCCCAGAAGGAAAGTTTTTTAAAAAAGTAACCTTAAATGGCTTCTTCTCGTCCCGGATCCTCTTCCCGCTCTCTTCACTTGGTGGGAATGCCACAGCAGCTTCCCTGCTCAGGCCAGAGTTAAAGTGGCAGTCATGGCTAGGTGACATCATCAGTCCCCGACCTGAATAATTAAAGAAGGACCCCACCGGCCTCCCTTGCCACCTGCTCAGAAGAGTCGTGTAATGTCTATAGCTCCACACTCTGGACGCCTGTGTTACTGCAGCTAGTGCAATTTAATAAAGAGCAGGTCACATGACCAGCAGGTCAGAAGATTCCAGAACCTGCAGCCATCTTACAGGTTATGTGTTGTGTGCTCTCCAAAGATATGACATTTGGCGACGAGAATGGGATGTAATGGGATAATACAAAGCTGAAATTTTTGTTGGTGAAGGATTCAGCCAAATGACAGCAAGACTTTGAGAGCTTCTCTGTTTTTGGAAACAGCTACAAATCTGAGGTAAATTACGAGCACACTTGGTTAAACTACCAGAGTCAAAATGGCTGCCCCATGGGAGTTACAGGGCATTTGGGGACATTTCAACGCAGCCGTGAAAGTTTCAGAGCGTATGTGGATCGGCTAGAAATGTTTTTCACTGCAAATAATATCATCGAAACCCCCGGTAATGAAGACAATAACCGGGCGGTGTTGGAACGAAAAAGAGCTATATTCTTAACTGAGGCCGGGCCCAAGTTGTTTGAAACGCTGATAAATTTGTTGTGCCTGACAAGCCAAAGGATACAACACTGAAACAGATTCTAACTAAGTTAGAACAACATTACAGCCCCGTTCCGTTAGAAATTGCTGAAAGTTATCGTTTCGGAATATGTAGCATTATAAAAGCTATCTATTCACTGTAATTTCGGAGATTTTCAGAGACATTGCGAGGCCACTTTGTTTGTGGGAAGAAAAATAATGCGATTGGAAGAAAGTTATTGACGACGCCTAACTTGACTTTTGATTTAGCTTGTCAGACAGCTAGGTCGATGAGCATGGCCGACCAATATTCCCAAGAATTTCATACTAATTTCAGTCATCAGACAACCGAGCCGAATCGCCTGCAGGTTCAAAGTAAGTGGCGGTGGGGCCCCAAAGTCTCAGAAACTGGAAATGGGAACAGAGCATTGATGTCCTGCTATCGGTGCCTGGGACAACACATTGCTCAAAGTTGTCCATATGTGAAGGCAAAGTGTTTCTTCTGCAGGAAAACTGGGCATCCTCCGAAGGCTGACTGAACGGTAAACCAGTTTTCAAAGCTAGAAACATAGAAAATAGATGCAGGAGTCGGCCATTCGGCCCTTCGAGCCTGCGCCACCATTCAATAAGATCATGGCTGACCATTCACCTCTCCATACCCCTTTCTCTCCATACCCCTTTCTCTCCATACCCCTTAATCCCTTTAGCCATAAGGGCCATATCTAACTCCCTCTTGAATATATCCAATGAACTGGCATCAACAACTCTCTGCGGTCGGTAATTCCACAGGTAAACAACTCTCTGAGTGAAGAAGTTTCTCCTCATCTCAGTCCTAAATGGCTTACCCCTTATCCTTAGATTGTGTCCCCTGGTTCTGGACTTCCCAATCATCGGGAACATTCTTCCTGCATCTAACCTGTCCAGTCCCGTCAGAATTTTATATGTTTCTATGAGATCCCCTCTCATCCTTCTAAACTTCAGTCAATCCAGTCTCTCCTCATATGTCAGGCCTGCCATCCCGGGAATCAGTCTGGTGAACCTTCGCTGCACTCCCTCAATAGCAAGAACGTCCTTCCTCAGATTAGCTATGAGTAGAAATCCCCAGAGACTACAAAGCATGGAAGAACAACAACAGGACGAGGAGATGTTAGAGTTAAATGTCATCAGGAGCTCGAGGTTAACGGACAGCGATTCGAAAAGTATCATAATCCACATAGATGTTGCAGGATTCAAGATACCCATGCAAATCGACACTGGTGCATCCGTGAGTGTAGTACCGGAGTCGCTACACCTCGACAAATTGCGGGATTTCCAATTGGAGAAAGCCAAGATAGAGCTTGTGAGGCTACTCGGGAGAGAACATTCCGGTGGTAGGTCGTATCACCGTACTGGTGAAATACAAGGATCAAGTTCAGAGCTTGCCTCTAATAGTAGTGGCAGGAGACAAGCCTGCCTTACTAGGAAGAAATTGGTTGGGATCACTGAAGCTGAATTGGAGTGAGATTTTTCGTGTTGAAACGAGATTTGAGTCAAAGGATGATGTCATCAAGAATTATCCGAAGGTGTTCTTCGAAACGGGCAGTCCGATCCAAGGCTTCAAGGTGAGTGTCAGGGTACAGAAGGTCGCTAGATCGGTTTACTGCAAGTCACGTTCCATACCATATGCATTCAAGGAGAAAGTTGAGCAAGAACTCAAAAGACTAGAGACTGAGAACATTATTTGTAAGATAGATCCATGTAATTGGGCTACACCCATTGTTGTTGTACCTAAATCCGATGGTAAGGTAAGATTGTATGGTGAATATAAGGTAACCATAAACCAGGTTCTAGAGGGTAATGTCCCCAATACATTGCCAAATATAGAAGATTTGTTCAAACACTGACAGGGGGTCAGATTTTCTCAAAGTTGGATCTTACGAATGCCTACTTATAGCTTGAACTAGATGAGGAGTCCAAGTCATGCTTGACTATAAATACCCATCTAGGCCTATATCAATGTAATAGGCTACCATTTGGAGTGTCTTCCATCCCTGACATATTCCAAGGGGTAATGAACCAGATTTTGCAAGGTATTGAAGGGGTCGTATGTTATTTAGATGAACATACTAATGTCAGCACCAAATAGGCAAATTCATAATGACATATTGAATGAAGTCCTCAAAAGGTTAGAGAAGCACAGAGTATGAGTGTCTGCTCGCAAGTGTGAGTTATTTCAAACCTCAGTGGAGTACTTGGGGTACAGAGTAGACAAAGATGGTTTACATCCAACCAAGGAAAAACAGGATGCAATCAGAAATGCACCCACTCCCAAGAATGGTCACTGAACTTCGCTCATTTTTAGGTCTTTTGAACTATTATGGGAAGTTCCTACCAAATTTGGCTACAGTATTACATCCACTGAATGAACTATTGAAAAAACAGGTCCATTGGAAGTGGTCAAAAGTGGTCAATGATACAGTATTCAAGGAGTGTAAAAGCAACTTGGTAGAGAGCTCCATGTTAGTATCTCAGGAGATCAAGCTAACATGTGATGCCTCTCCATATGGAGTTGGGAGGAGAGACCAATTGCTTTTGCTTCACGCATTCTCCGTGCCAGTGAGTGTAATTTTGTACAAATCGAAAGGAAGCTTCAGCATTCATTTTTGGGGTCAAGAAGTTCTACAAACACTTGTATGGTCGTAAGTTTACTCATATTACGGACCATAATCCAGCAATCCTCCATCCAAAGTCCTCAGTTCCAACATTATGCAGCCCGAATGCAGAGATGAGCTTTGATTTTGTCAGCATATACATATGATATTGAATACAGACGATCAGCTGATCACAGTAATGCTGATGCTATGTCTTGATTGCCTTCCCCATCACAAGTTACACCCGATAGGGAAGAGGTGTTCTATTTTTCATACATTGATGAACTGCCAATCACAGCTGAAGAGATTGGTAGAGCAACCAAACGTGACCCAGTTATGTCAAAGGTGTATGATTATATTGCAAACCGATGGCCAAACCAGGTAACAGACAATCCATTCTTCATTCGTAGGAATGAATTATCAGTCGATAAAGATTGTATCATGTGCGGTGCAAGAGTGGTTATACCAAATAAATTCAGGTCCAAATTATTAGGAGACCTCCATGACCAGCACCTGGGAATGAGCTTGACCAAGAATTTTGCACACAGTTATTTATGGTGGCCAAGTCTTGATAAAGATATAGAGTACATCGTGAGTCAGTGTACGACATGTCAATTGGTAAGCAAGCAACCACCACCAGTACCAGTACAGCCATGGAAATGGCGTCCCAGGGTGTGGCAAAGGCTACATATTGATTTTGGTGAGCTAAAAGGACAATTGTTCATTGTGATTGATAGCCATTCGAAGTAGGTCGAGGTGTTTCCAGTGTGGAAAATAACAACAATTAAAACATTAGACATTTTGCAAAGATTATTTTCTTCATTTGGCCTCCCAGAAGAAATTGTTTCAGATAATGGACCACAATTTAATTCAGAAGAATGATGTGAAACATACCAAGGTTCCACTGTACCACCCTGCTTTGAATGGTGCAGTAGAGCACACTGTGCAAATTGTAAAACCTGCCCTCATCAAACAAAAATGTTGGATCCAAATCCAAAGAAACGACAGTTGTCATTGGACCACAAATTGGCTAATTTTCTATTAAATGTATCATAATACGCCTCACACAGCTACTGGTAGGACACCAGCAGAGTTGTTTCTTAACGACAACCACGAACCAGATTCTCGTTGTTAAAACCAAACTTGGCACACTCTGTAGAAGAGATACAATTAAGACAGAAAGAGAATCATGATAGAGGTAGAGTAAAAGAGAGAAGTGTGAAATTAAATCAGAAGGTGAGAGTGAAGAACCATCACCATAAATGGGTAAAGTGGTTACCAGGAAGAGTGGTGAAGATATGTGGTCCTCGCACATATTTGGTCAAGATGTTTGATAATGGACAAGTTAGGTTTGTTCACATTGATCATATTTTACCCACAGGCATGGAAGTAGTTGAGAGTGGGAGTGATTCAATTATTTCTGACTCATCAGATAGTTTTGATACACCATTAGCATATCCTACATCCAATGTACTGGAAACAAACCCAAGAGAAAGTCAGAATTTAAGTCTGAGTCAGGAAAACAAACAATCTGAAGTTAGAGAGAGTTCAAATGGAAATCAAGGGCATCCCTTGGAGGAAAACTTCCCTCAGGATCAGCCTCGAATGAGTTTAAATTTGACACCATGTTTGGAAGGTTCTGTTCGAGAGTGAAGGTATCCTCTTCGAAACAGAAAACAAGTGGTTAAGCTTGATTTGTAAATATGGCAAAATAAGTCCATATCCTTTGTTATGTATAACCATGCAGGTTATGTATGATGATTGTTTGTTATAATAACTTCTTCATTAAGGAGGGAGAAGTGTAATGTCTGCAGCTCCACATTGTGGACGCCTGTGTTACTGCAACTAGTGCTGTTTAATAAAGAGCAAGTCACCTGACAGCAGGTCAGAAGATTCCGGAACTTGCAGCCATCTTATAGGCTGTGTGTTATGTGCACTCCGAAAATATGGCAAGTAGGTTGAAATCGAATGTGGCAGATTCCAGGTGAGAGTTCACGGGTATGACACCTGACTGATTGTAACTGCCCACATCATGGGCAAGTAGGGTTGATATTGTCCCTCTAGTCTCTGGGTTAGTGGTCAATGTGAAATTCAGTGTTCAAGTTGCATATCTCCAAGAACCACAACATCATACTGATAGTAAACACACTCTAAATGCACAGTTTAACCCCTCTAGTTCAAACATATGCAACTAAATCTAGACCATCCGATTTCATGAGTAATCTCCATCTGGTAGTTGTTTGCAAATATCTTTCTTTTCCCAATTCTAAATATCTTTTTGTGTGCATAATGGAGGAGGCGCTAACCATGCATGGGTGAAAATACATCAAATACACTTGTGCCAATTGGTCCCGCCACGCTGCACAATGTGAGCCCAATTTGCATTCACTTGTGCACCATTGGCCTAGTTTTTTTACATGCCCCAACACCAGCCTAGTTGTTGGACTGGACTGGACTGGACAGAAGCTGGTCAGCCCATTGCATTCATTACTGTTCCCTGGCATGTTCTACTTGTTGATTCTTTGTTTCTCTCAGGTCACAGTGAGTGTGAACGGTTTGATAGGAACTCATGGCTGGCTGCCATACGACAAAAATATTTCCAATTACTTCACTTTCACCCGGGATCCGATCGTCTCTAATGCGAAGTAAGTACACTTTGAGATTGTTTCAGTTTTATAATCTACACAACCCCACCATTACTCTGATTCAATATCTCCTTTAACACTCGCACACATACTCCTAAGTCACCATCTCCCTTAACACTCGCAATGACCCCTAGAGTCACCATCTCCTTTATCACTCACACTGACTCCTAGAGTCACCATCTCCTTTATCACTTACGCCGAACTGATTTCCTTATTTTATCCTTTGTATTATTACTTTGTCAGGACTCAGCGCTTCCTGTCCGGCCCATTTGCTCCCGGTGTCGATTTATCGCCAAAGATCCTTGCCATTTCCCACGATGGAAAACTTCTCTTCAGTGGCGGTCACTGGGACAACAGCCTCCGGGTTACGTCGCTCAGCAAGGGCAAAGTAATAGGGCACATCATGAGGCACATAGGTCAGTGACGGCTGATCTTCAGCGGCATATTGTTACTTTTACTGTGCTCATCAAAAATGACAGGAAATGAAAATGGGCATTCAGCACAGTTTTCCCAGCACATGTTAGGTACAGAGTAAAAAATGACCCATCAAATACTCCCAGGTCAGGTATAGCATGGTTTAGTTATGGAGTAAATCTCCACCTACATTGTTGCATCAAATTTTCCCAGGGAAGGTACAGCACAGGTTAGATGCAGAGTAAAGATCCATCTAAACTGTCTCAATATCATTTTGGCCAAGCAGATTCTATTTTCTCAAGTTACATCACAGCATCGTGGAGCCTTTCAACCAGCAGAGAAATTAGATTTTTATTCAACCAGCCTGGTCTAAATTCCAACCTAGGTCCCAGAGCCAACTGCATGGGAAAGGAGGCTAAGGACTGAGGCATTTTTCAGCAAAAACGGTCGCGATATATGAAAATTAATGTTTACATTGCGCTACCATTTTTATGCCGCACTTTCGGCCTTTACGTCTGCACCAGGTAAAATAGGCATTGCATGATTATTCGCGGCGCAAAACGCGAGTTTCGGCAACTTTAGTCCGTGGTCATTTGCACTGTGATCGAGGCCTTGGGAAGGGGGGAAAAAAATTGTAAAAAAACATTTCAAAAACACTTACAAAACCCTTAGCTAATAAATCGCTGAAAAATAATTTAAAAATAAAAACTTTAACTTCGCTTTTTTGCAGGTTTTCATACTTACTGCTGCTGGTAGGACAGTACCGACAGGAACCTGTCGTTATTCTGGGCGCGGTGTACGGGTCGGGAGAGTGCCGAAAGTCTGTCGGTAACGCAATCCGTGTCGTTACATGTCGGCACACCTCTCCCCGCTGTACTTGAAAGCACCGCCGCAAACAGGTACTCGAGGATCCCGTCCGGGTTTTCGCTGCAGAGTGTCAAATCGCGGCGAAAACCCATTCGCAAACCTGCCGAATATCCGGCCCGTTAAATCTAGGGAGCTTTACCTGCGCTAATGCATGCTCTACAAGTCCTGTGATGACTTAGCACAGCATATAGGGAATTTATTCAAAGCCATGCTGAATGTGACCTCAAACCGCTTGACGCTGATGTTGGGAGTCTAAAATTTTCTCGCATTCACCTTGATGAGCAGCAAAAGCTGTGGCTAATTTGCAATCTGTGCTTTTTACTAAAACATGATTTTTTTCCCTCCCCCCTCAGATATTGTAACATGCCTGGCACTGGATCTTTGTGGTATCTATCTGATCTCCGGATCAAGGGACACTACCTGCATGGTGTGGCAGGTCATCCAGCAGGTATCAGAGAAGGTTCACTCGGTTGACTCCTGAGATGAAGGGGTTGACTTATGAAGAAAGGTTAAGCAGGTTGGGCCTATACTTATTTGAGTTTCGAAGAATGAGAGGTGATCTTATTGAAATGTATAAAATTCTGAGGGGGCTCAACAAGGTAGATGCAGAGGGGATGTTTCCACTCATGGGAAATCTAGAACTAGGGGGCATAGTTGAAGAATAAGGGGCCACCCATTTAGATCTGAGATGAGGAGGAATTTCTTCTCTCAGGGTTGTAAATCTGTGGAATTCTCTGCCCCAGAGAGCTGTGGAGGCTGGGTCATTGAATAGATTTAAGGTGGAGATAGACAGATTTTGAACGATAAGGGAATAAAGGGTTATGGAGAGTGGGCAGGGAAGTGGAGCTGAGTCCAAAATCAGATCAGCCATGATCTTATTAAATGGCGGAGCAGGCTCGATGGGTTAAATGGCCTACTCCTGCTCCTATTTCTTATATTCTTATGTAAAATGACACCTAGAGATCCACCCCTAGTGAAAAGAATAACATTGTGAGAGTGTGTTGGAGCTGCTGACAGAGTGCTATTCAGTGATGGGACAAAAAGAAAATACTGTGGGTGCTTGAAATTTGAAATAAAAGCAGAAAATGCTAAAAATACTCAGCAGGAAACAGACGTGGGGAGAACTCCTGAGCTCCTCTTCGAATAGTGCAATGGGATCTTTTACATCCACCTGAGACGAGATACAGGGCCTCAGTTTATTATCTCATCTGAAAGACGGTACCTCCAACTATTCAGGGCTTTGTCAGTACTGGATTGGAGTGTAATCCTGGATTTTGTGTTCAAGTTTCACGAGTGTGACTTGAACCCACAACGTTCTAACTCGGGGACGGGAGTGCTACTACTGAGTCATGGCTGACACATGCAAATTCTATCATGTGGAAACAGTTTAAGAGGGGAACTGCTGTTTGTTAATAAAATGCTCCAATTTATTTATCTTTGTGCCTGTGTTTGCAGGGCGGTTTTGCTTGTGGCTTGGCCCAGAAGCCAGTGCAGGTCCTCTATGGACATGACGACGCAGTCACCTGTGTGGCCATTAGCACTGAGCTTGACATGGCAGTATCGGGGTCAAAGGTAAGTCTCACGCAACGTGACTGTTTGGCTGATTGGGAGCGGGGGAGGATTGTCAAATGATTTAGTATCATTTACTGCCTCAGATGTTGAGGCTGAGCATGATCAGTCTGCTGTCAACCCTGTATACCTAGCCTCCTTCAGCTCTGCAACCCTCAGAGAACTTTGTGCCTCCAACTCTAGTCTTTTGTCCTTCGCCCACTTCTTTTACCCGATTATTGGCGCCTATGCCTTCAGTCGTCGAGGCCCCAAGCTCAGGAATTCCCTCTCCACCTCTATCTCCTCCTTTAAGACCCTCCTTAAAACATACCTGTTTGAGCAAACTTTTAATATCTCCTTCTTTGGCTTGGTGTCAGTTTTGGCAGTTCCTGTGAAGAACCTTGGGATGTTTTCTATATTAAAGACACTTTATAAATGTAAAAGCAAAATACTGCGGATGCTGGAACCTCAAATAAAAACAGAAAATGCTGGAAATCTCAGCGGGTCAGGCAGCACCTGTGGAGAGAAAAACAGAGTTAACGTTTCAGATCAATGAAGGGTCATCGACCTGAAACATTAACTCTATTTTTCTCTCCACAGGTGCTGCCTGACCTGCTGAGATTTCCAGCATTTTCTGTGTTTATTACTTATTAAATGTAAGTTGTTGTTGTTGAGGCTGGAGCAGCAATTATGGCCCTACAATTATCATAGAAACATAGAAAATAGGTGCAGGAGTAGGCCATTCAGCTCTTCGAGGCTGCACCACCATTCAATATGATCATGGCTGATCATTCAACTTCAATACCCCATTCCTGCTTTCTCTCCATACCCCTTGATCCCTTTAGCCGTAAGGGCCACATCTAACTCCCTTTTGAATATATCCAACGAACTGGACTCAACAACTTTCTGTGGCAGAGAATTCCACAGGTTCACAATTCTTTGAGTGAAGAAGTTTCTCCTCATCTCAGTCCTAAATGGCTTATCCCTTGTCCTTAGACTGTGACCCCTGGTTCTGGACTTCCCCAACATTTGGAACATTCTTTCTGCATCTAACCTGTCCAATCCCGTCAGAATTTTATATGTTTCTATGCAATCCCCTCTCATTCATCAAAATGCCAGTAAATATAAGCCGAGTCGATCCAGTCTTTCTTCATATGTCAGTCCTGCCATCCCGAGAATCAGTCTGGTGAACCTTCGCTGCACTCCCTCAATAGCAAGAATGTCCTTCCTCAGATTAGGGGACCAAAACTGCACACAATATTCAAGGTATGGCCTCACCAAGGCCCTGTACAACTGCAGTAAGACCTCCCTGCTCCTATACTCAGTTCCTCTCGCTACGAAGGCCAACATGCCATTTGCCTTCTTCACCACCTGCTGTACCTGCATGCCAACTTTCAATGACTGATGTACCATGACACCCAAGTCTCGTTGCACCTCCCCTTTTCCTAATCTGTCGCCATTCAGATAACATTCTGCCTTCCTGTTTTGCCACCAAAGTGGATAACCTCACATTTATCTACATTATACTGCATCTGCCATGTATTTGCCCACTCACCTAACCTGTCCAAGTCACCCTGCAGCCTCTTAGCATCCTCCTCACAGCTCACACTGCCACCCAGCTTAGTGTCATCTGCAAACTTGGAGATATTACATTCAATTCCTTTGTCTAAATCATTAATGTATATTGTAAATAGCTGGGGTCCCAGCACTGAACCTTGCGGTACCCCACTAGTCACTGCCTGCTATTCTGAAAAGGACCCATTTATTCCTACTCTTTGCTTCCTGTCTGCCAATCATTTCTCTATCCACGTCAATACATTACCCCCAATACCATGTGTTTTAATTTTGCACACTAATCTCTTGTGTGGAACCTTGTCAAAGCCTTTTGAAAGTCCAATTACACTACATCTACTGGTTCTCCCTTGTCCACTCTATTAGTTACATCCTCAAAAAAGTCTCCAAGATTTGTCAAGCGTGATTTCCCTTTCATAAATCCATGCTGACTTGGACTGATCCTGTCGCTGCTTTCCAAATGCGCTGCTATTACATCTTTAATAATTGATTCCAACATTTTCCTCACTATCGATGTCAGGCTAACCGATCTATATTTTCCTGTTTTCTCTCTCCCTCCTTTTTTAAAAAGTGGGGTTACATTAACTACCCTCCAATCCATAGGAACTGATCCAGAGTCTCTAGAATGTTGGAAAATGACCGCCAATGCATCCACTATTTCTCGGGCCACTTCCTTAAGTAATCTGGGATGCAGACTATCAGACTCTGGGGATTTATCGGCCTTCAATCCCATCAATTTCCCTAATACAATTTCCTGACTAATAAGGATTTCCTTCAGTTCCTCCTCCTCGCTAGACCCTTGGTCCCCTAGTATTTCTGGAAGGTTATTTGTGTCTTAGTGAAGACAGAACTAAAGTATTTGTTCAATTGGTCTGCCATTTCTTTGTTCCCCATTATAAATTTACCTGATTCTGACTGCAAGGGACCTACATTTGTCTTCACTAATCTTTTTTTCTTCACATATCTAGGGTACTAGTATCTAATAGGTTAACCACTAATCACATGTGACTAATTGGGAATCCAGATGTGGATAATTGCCTTTCTAATTCGTAACTTAAAAATAAATAACAGTAACTGTTGTTAGGCATGTGATCTCAATACTCATATTCTCATGACGTATGCATGTGGATGGTTAACCTTTTTGTGCATTTGTTGGTAAAATGGTAAGACGAGAAGTAGTGTGGGCAAGTGTTTTTGACCGATGTGAGTGCTTTACGTCCTTGGTCACTGAATGGTGCCTGCTGTTTAAGTAAAATATACACACGAAGCACATGTACCTGCATTGTGTGAATTTATGTAAGGCGCTTTCTATTAAAAATAGTAAATGTGGCTAAAACAATGTTGTCATTGTCACACCTATAGCTAGGTGGTGATTTTTATTTGACAACACTGGTTTAGGGAGGAAAGAAATATAAGCTGGGATTCATGCTCCTCATAGCTTTCTGGAAGCCTTTGTTGGTATGTGTGTGCATGAATGTTTGCCTGGGTGCTGCATGTACGTGTGTGCGTATATGTTTATGTTTATAGAACATTGGATGTGGACAGAATTGGGCTCTATTGTAACACCCTGTGATTAAATTAAACATGCTGTGGTCAAATTACCTGCTGACAGTCACACTCTTAAGATGTGGTCTCAATTTACACCTGTGAGATCAAATTCCATTTTTCAAAGAGCGTGACAAAAAGTCGTCAGTTTGAAGCAAGACCCTTCAATGCTGCCAAATATCTAATGGAGTTGTATTACTTTTGTGGGGAAGGAGGAGGGAAAGGAATAGCTTCATTCCAAAGTACTCTCCAATCCATCCCTCAGAAACATCATATTCAGAGTATGAAAATACAATGATCACTGTAGTACTAACCCACAGAGATTACAAGGGCCTGATTCGATCCCAGTTTGATTAACTGGTCTTCGCTTTATCTGCAATTCAGGTGCTGTACTTTTTATAATTCATTCTCAGGATGTGGGTCGCGTTGGCAAGGCCAGCATTTATTATCCATCCCTAGTTGCCCTGGGAAGGTGGTGGTGGACCTACTTCTTAAAGCGGTTTGATACAACTGAGTGATGTGCTAGGCTACTACAGAGGGCAGTTCAGACCCCACTGCGTTGTTGTGGGTCTGGAGTCACTCACAGGCCAGACCGGATAAGAACGGCAGGTTTCCGTCCCTAATGGACATTAGTGAACCAGTTGGGTTTTTAACAACAATCCAACAGCTTCACGTCGCTTTAACTGATACCAGTTTTTTATTTCCAGAATTTTAAACTGAATTCAAATTCAAACTGCCATGGTTAGCAAAAATGAAACTTCAGCCTCAGTTTGTTTCTTCTGCAGGATGGCACAGTCATTGTGCACACGGTCCGGCGAGGTCAGTTCATGCGAACCCTGCGGCCCCCCTGTGAAAGCACACTGCCCTTGACCATCAATGACCTTGTCGTTGGACATGAGGGCCAGATTGTCGTCCACAGCACCATAGAAAGCAGGGCTTCAACAAAGGTAACAACGCAACTCTCAAATCAATGTGTATCACACCTTTTCTTGTTCCTTGAGGAATGTAACAAAGAATCATCAGAGTGACAATGGCATTAGTACTTGTGGTAGCAGTCAGGGTGTAACACAAGCTTGGACTACAATACCTCAGTAAGAGCTGTGTTGGGTGAATGAAACCAGAAGATTGACAGGATAGAAGCTCGTAATCTGATGGCCAACTCCAACTTTTAACCTACAATGACCCTATGCATCATGGTTTCCTGAGCTTTATTTTATCCATCATATTATGGAAATAACTCCTTTAATTCTTTTTCTCCTGTTCCTCCCAACATCTCCCTAAACACTCTTCCTCATCTCTGGCCTCTCACTCTGCTGAAATCAAGACTCATCACAACATCTTCTCATTCTTTCGCAGGACCTCAAAACTTTGGAGCTGATTACCTCTGGAGCTGATTACCTCCTTCAGTCATCCATTCCTCTTACAATCCATGGGTTATTTTTTAAACCTAAGCATGGTGTCATCAGATCAATACTCGATTTACCTTGGCCGCCTGTGCAGACTACCTCTTCACAACATCTTTAAGAGGGGTTCAACCAAAAGGCCAGCTCGTCCTTTCCCTCCACAAGTGCTAACTGACCTTGTGTATTTCCACAATTGTGTCAGTTTGGCTCAGTGGTAATGCACTATACTTTGTTCACTGCATCCCTCTCAGCTAACACTTCAGTACAGTATTGCAGGAATGCTGCACTGTTGGAGGTGCTGTCTTTCTGATGAGGCATTAACTGAGGCCTCATCTGCTTGCTCAGGTGGACATCAAATAGTTCCATGGAATTTTTTTAAAGAAAAGCAAGGGAGTTCTCATTGTGTTCTAGGCAACCTACTTATCCCTCAACCAATAACAGCAGCAAAAATAGATTAACTGGTCATTAATCTGTGAAATATTAGATGAAATAAACATAGTGAGAGAGGCAGTATTAAGGAGTTTAGCAGCTTTGAAAGTGGTTAAATCCCCAGGCCCGGATGAAATGTATCCTAGGCTGCTAAGCAAAGCTAAAGAGGAAATAGCAGAGGCTCTGACCAATCCTCAATTTCCAATCCTCTCTGGTGTGGTGCCAGAGGACTGCTAAGGTTGTATCTTTGTTTAAAAAGGGAGAAAGGTGTAGATCGAGTAATTACAGGCCAATCAGCCTAATCGCGGTGGTGTGAAAATTATTGGAAAAAATTCTGAGGGACAGGATAAATCTTCATTTAGAAAGACATGGATTAATCAAGGACAGTCAGCATGGATTTGTTAAGGGAAGGTCGTGTCTGACTAACTTGATTGAATTTTTTGAGGAGATAACAAAGAGGGTCAATGAGGGTAGTGTGTATGATATAGTGTATATCGATTTTAGCAAAGCTTTTGATAAGGTCCCACATGGCAGACTGGTCACGAATGTGAAAGCCTATGGGATCCAAGGCAAAGTGGCACGTTGGATCCAAAATTAGCTCAGAGGCAGGAAGCAAAGGATAATGGTTGATGGGTGTTTTTGTGACTGGAAGGCTGTTTTGTGTGGGGTCCCACAGGGCTCAGTACTAGGTCCCTTGCTTTTTGTAATATATATCAATGATTAACACTTGAATGTAGGGGGTATGATTAAAAAGTTTGCAGATGATACAAACACTTGCTGTGTGGTTGATAATGAAGAGGAAAGATGCAGACTGCAGGAAGCTATCAACGAACTGGTCAGGTGGGCAGAACAGTGGCAGATGGAACTCAATCTGGAGAAATGTGATGTAATGCATTTGGGGAGGGCTAACAAGACAAGGGAATACACATTAAATGGTAGGACACTGAGAAGTATAGAGGAACAAAGGGACCTTAGAGTGCATGTCCACAGATTCCTGAAGGTAGCAGACCAGGAATATAAGGTGGTTAAGAAGGCATACAGAATACTTGCCTTAATTAGCTGAGTCATAGAACACAAGAACAAGGAGGTTATGCTTGAACTATATAAAACACTATTTAGACCACAGCTAGAGTACTGCGAACAGTTCTGGTCACCACATTACAAGAAAGATGTGATTGCACTAGAGAGGGTACAGAGGAGATTTATGAGAATGGATTGGAGAATTTTAGCTATGAGGAAAGATTGGATAGGCTGGGATTGTTTTCTTTGGAACAGAGGAGGCTGAGGGGAGACCTTATTGATGTGTATAAAATTATGAGGGACCTAGAT
The DNA here is from genome assembly GCF_044704955.1 of Pristiophorus japonicus. NCBI lineage: Eukaryota > Metazoa > Chordata > Chondrichthyes > Pristiophoridae > Pristiophorus > Pristiophorus japonicus. The sequence goes on along the minus strand of NC_091977.1, from coordinate 480,192,697 downwards.
AGAATAGGAAGGACTTATTTCCCTTAGCAGAGGGGTCAACAACCAAGGGGCATAGATTTCAAGTAATTGGTTGGAGATTTAGAGGGGATTTGAGGGGAAAGTTTTTCAATAAGAGGGTGGTGGGGGTCTGGAACTCACTGCCTGAAAAGGTGGTAGAGGCAGAAATCCTCACCTCATTTAAAAAATACTTGGATGTGCACTTAAAGTGCCGTAACCGACAGGGCTACGGACCTAGAACTGGAAAGTGGGATTAGATTGAATAGCTCTTTGTCTGCCAGCGCGGACATGATGGGCCGAAATGTCCTCCTTCCATAAATTTCTATGATTCTATGTTATTGCTGTTTGTGGGAATTTGCTGAGCACAAACACTGGGGTAGATTTTGATTAGATGACCGACTGGCAGAGTACACTGGTCAGCCACTCGTTCCACCGGCGAAGTCACCCCGCCTAAATTTGAGGCTCTGGCGTCATTTACATTCACCAGGTGAGCTGCAAGGTGCCAAACAGACATCCTAATGCACCTCGCCGGATTCAGCAAAGGAAAACGGACCGGAGCTGCTGCCAAGGAGGTAAATCGCAGGGGTTGCGATTGCTGAGGCTGGGTGTCGAAGATCTGCCGCAGCCCAGATTATTTTAGTGGGCTCTGGAGGAGCACTCCTGCTCCCACAGAAATAATTCAAGACTTACCTTTGGTGGACCTTTTCTGTTGCATCTCCCATGGAACTAATCAGAGCTTGCACAGTTCTAAAATGGCGATCATGTACCTTATCGGACCCTGATTTATATATTAAAAGGAGCCTGTGTCGTATACTGTATCCCAAAATGTTATTTTATTAAATAAATATATTTCATTTGCATTGAATGAATAATAATAACATCATCAATAACTTGTATTGATTTAGCACCTTTAATATAGTAAAATGTCCCAAGGTGCTTCACAGGAGTATTAAGTCAAAAGATCTGACACCGAGCCACATAAGGATAAATTAGGGCAGGTTTAAGCAAAAGCTTGGTCAAAGAGGTAGGTTTTAAGGAGCGTCTTAAAGATGGAAAGAGAGGTAGAGAGGCGGAGAGGTTTAAGCAGGGAATTCCAGAGTTTAGGGCTAGGCAACTGAAGGCACGGCCACCAATGGTTGAGCGATTATAATAAGGGATGCTCACGAGGGCAGAATTCGAGGAGTGCAAATATATCAGGGTTGTGGGGCTGAAGGAGATTACTGAGATAGGGAGGGGCGAGGCCATGGAGGGATTTGAAAATAAGAATGAGAATTTTAAAATCGAGGTGTTGGGATGGGAGGATTATCATATGAGGAGGGATTGAGTAGACTAGGCCTATATTCTCTAGAGTTTAGAAGAATGAGAGGTGATCTCATTGAAACATACTCAATTCTTACGGGGCTCGACAGGATAGTTGCAGGGAGGAACGCTACCCCAGATGGCTGTGGAGGCTCAGTCTTTGAGTATATTCAAGACAGAGATAGATAGATTTTTGGATATTAAGGGAATCAAGGGATATAGGGATAGTGCAGGAAAGTGGAGTTGAGGTCGAAGATCAGCCATGATCTCATTGAATGGTGGAACAGGCTCGAGGGGCCGAATGGCCTACCCCTGGTCCTAATTCTTATGTTCTTAACCTGGAGCCGGTGTAGGTCAGCGAGCATAGGGGTGATGGGTGAACAGAACTTGGTGCAAGTTAGGACACAGGAAGCCGAGTTTTGGATGCCCTCAGGTTTACATAAGGAACAATGTGGGAGGAGTGCGTTAGAATAGTCAAATCTAGAGATAACAAAGGCATGGATGAGGGTTTCAGCAGCGGGTGAGCTAAGGCAAGGGCGGAGACGGGCGATGTTACAGAGGTGGAAATAGGCGGTTTTAGTTATGCTGCGGATATGTGGTTGGAAGCTCGATTCAGGGTCAAATATGACATCAAGATTGTGAACTGTGTGGTTCAACCTCAGAGGGATGGAATCAGTGGCTAGTGAACGGAGTTCGTGGTGGGGCTGAAAACAGTGGTGTCGGCCTTCCCAATATTTAATTGGACAAAATTTCTCCTCATCCAGAACTGGATGTCAAACAAGCAGTCTGACAATTTAGAGACCGTGAAGGGGTCGAGAGAAGTGGTAGAGCTGGGTGTCATCAGTGTACATGTGGAAAGTGACGCTATGTTGGAAGATGTTGGTAAGGTTCTTAATGAATACTTTGCATCTGTTTTCACAAAGGAAAGGGGCAATGCAGATACTGCTATTGAGGAGGAGTGTGATATTCTGGATGAAATAAATATAGTGAGAGAGGAAGTATTAAGGGGTTTAGCAGCTTTGAAAGTAGACAAGTCCCCAGGCCTGGATAAAATGCATCCCAGGCTGTTGAGCGAAGTAAAAGAGGAAATAGCATAATTTTCCAGTCCTCCTTGGATCTGGGCATGGTGCCGGAGGATTGGAGGACTGCTAATGTAGTACCCTTGTTTAAAAAGGGAGAAAGGGATAGGCCGAGTAATTACAGGCCTGTCAGCCTAACCTCAGTGGTGGGAAAATTATTGGAAAAAATCCTGAAAGACAGGAAAATCTACATTTGGAAAGGCAAGGATTAATTAGGGTCATTCAGCACGGATTTGTTAAGGGAAGATCGTGTTTGACTAACCTGATTGAATTTTTTGAGGAGGTAACCAAGAGAGTCGATGAGGGTAGTGTGTACGATGTAGTATATATGGACTTTAGCAAGGCCCCACATGGTAGACGGGTCAAGAAGGTTAAAGCCCATGGGATACAGGGTAAAGTGGCAAGTTGGATCCAAAATTGGCTTGGAGGTAGGAAGCAAAGGGTAATGGTTGATGGATGTTTTTGTGACTGGAAGGATGTTTCCAGTGGGGTTTCGCAGGGCTCAATACTGGGTCCCTTGCTTTTTGTGGTATATATCAACGATTTAGATTTTAATATAAGGAGTATGATTAAAAAGTTTGCAGACAATACTAAAATTGGCTGTGTGGTTGATAATGAAGAGGAAAGTCATTGGCTGCAGGAGGATATCAATCTACTGGTCAGGTGGGCAGAGCAGTGGCAAATTGAGTTTAAATCAGAGAAGTGTGAGGTGATGCACTTTAGGAGAGCTAATATGGAAAGGGTATACACATTAAGTGGTCGGCCACTTAATAGTGTAGATGAACAAAGGGACCTTGGAGTGCTTGTCCACAGATCCCTGAAAGTAGCAGGCCAGGTGGATAAGGTGGTTAAGAAGGCATACGGAATGCTTGCTTTTATTGGCTGAGGCATAGAATATAAAAGCAGGGAAGTTATGTTTATATTGTATAATACCTTGGTTAGGCCACAGCTGGAGTACTGCGTGCAGTTCTGGTCGCCTTATTATAGGAAGGACATGATTGCACTAGAGAGGGTGCAGAGGAGATTTACTAGGATGCTTCCTGGAATGGAGAATCTTAGTTATGAGGACAGATTTGATAGGCTGGGTTTGTTCTCATTGGAACAGAGGAGGTTGAGAGGAGACCTCATTGAGGTGTACAAAATATTGAGGAGCCTGGACATTGTCGATAGTAAGGGCCTATTTCCATTGGTGGAGAGGTTTATTACAAGGGGGCATAGTTTTAAGGTGGTTGGTGGAAGGTTTAGAGGGGATTTGAGGGGGGTGCTTCTTTATGCAGAGGGTTGTGGGGATCTGGAACTCGTTGTCTGGAAGAGTGGTGGATGCACTTTTAAGAGATGGTTGGATGAGCACTTAAAGTGCCGTAACCTGCAGGGTTACGGACCTAGAGCTGGTAATTGGGATTAGACTGGATGACCTTTTGTTGGACGGCGCAGATACAATGGTAAGTACTGCAGGGAATAGAATACGGCTAGGGCGATCTCCTAAACTACTTTCGATCGCCTGGATGGGTCAGAAAGGAATTTTCCCAGATTGTTTTCTCCCTAAATTGGCCTGGGTTTTTATCTGGTCTTTGAAGCTCCCAGGAGATCACATGGCTTCGGTTGGGGTGGAGTGAAGAATGTTTCAGTATAAGGAGTGTCGCAGTTGTGTGAGGCGGACTGGTTGGGCTGGGTGCTCTTTGCCTTTCCGTCATTGTTCATAGGTTTATATGTAATCTTTAGGGCCGCTGACCAGGGGCCGTGCGGCTCTTTGTCGGCCGGCGTGGACATGATGGGCCAAAATGGCCTCCTTCTGGAACTGTAAGTTTCAATGGGCCCAATTTTGGCAATGACTTGCATCAATTTTTTTGGACTAAGTTGTTTTTTCTGGCATAAGTTTAAAAAAAATCCATTTTCCCCCCAAAATTTGCTCCAAAGTAAGTAAGTTAGGTACGATTCTTTTTAGTGTTTTTTTCAAAAGAGTGTGTTCCCAGACACTTATGCCAGTTTTGGCCATTTATACCACTTTAGCCAGCTAAAACGTACTCCAAATCGACCTAGAGCAGCGTATGTGGCCAGCTCTGAAAAACATTGCGGGCAGTTAAGAATTCATAGAAACATACGGCGCAGGTTAGTACATTTAAAGCATCAAGACTTACAAAGTACTAAACAAACCACAAAAAGTAATAATCAATCAATCAATAGCAAATAAAAAATAAAGTCCTATCTTTATACCAGAATCAAGTTTTTTTTTAAAGTCCCATCGAAACACTCTTTCTTCCCCCCCCTCCACCCCCAAAACACTCTTTCTCTCTTCCCCCCCCACCCCCAAAACATTCTTTCTCTCTCCTCCCTCCCCGCCACCCCCCCCCCCCCACCACCCCCATCAAAACACTTTTTCTCCCCACCTCCCCCGCCCCCCCCCCCCCCCCCCCCCCCAGTCAAAACTCTCAAGCACAACCATCAATAAATAAAAAATAAAACTGAAGTCCTACCTCGGCCCGGGAAGTCAGCGGGCCAGCCAGCCGGTGGGGGAGGCCACTCGACTGGGGATAGGGTGCAGCGAAGATCGGGGCGTCCCTTTGGCTGGGGATAGGGACTGCGAGCATCGGGTCCTGCTCACAGCCCGCAGGACATGCTGGGAGGGCAGGAGCATACGCGCAGCTGCGGGCAGTGCTTTCTGCGTTGGCCTGTTGCTCCGCCCCCCACTTCACTAGCTACGCCACGCTGGGACACCGGAGAGCGGGCAGGATGGGGCCCATTTTTTACGGCGCCCGTTTCCAGCGCGCAAAGTCAGCGCATTTAAGGTAAGTGTACCGACAAAAGGGGTTGGGGAAAATTGGGCCCAATGTTTCTAAGCTTTGCTATACCGGTGGAGAGATTTGGCATTCAAACACTTGAAGGGCGTTAACTTGAGGTCATCATCATCATCAGAGGTACTGACCCACTCATCATCAGCATAGACAGTCTCTCGGGATCGAGGAAGACTTGCTTCCACTCTTAGCATGAATTCTTAGATGGCTGTACAGTCCAATACGAGAATCACAGTTTCTGTCACAGGTGGGACAGAAAGTCATTGAGGGAAAGGGTGGCCTGGTTTGCCGCACGCTCCTTCCGCTGCCTGCATTTGATTTCTGCACGCTCTCAGCGACGATACTTGAGGAGCTCAGCGCCCTCCCGAATGCACTTCCTCCACTTAGGGCGGTCTATGGTCAAGGACTCCCAGGTGTCAGTGGGGATGTCGCACTTTATCAGGGAGGCTTTGAGGGTGTCCTTGTAACATTTCCTCTGCCCGCCTTTGGCTCGTTTGTCGTGGACGAGTTCCAAGTAGAGCACTTGTTTTGGGAGTCTCGTGTCTGGCATGCGAACGTTGTGGCCTACCCAGCGGAGCTGATCAAGTGTGGTCAGTGCTTCAATGCTGGGATGTTGGCCTGGATGAGGACGCTAATGTTTGTGCGTCTGTCCTCCCCACTAGATACCTATTAAACATGCCAGAAAAAATTAGGGCTTGTCCATTCAAGTGTACATGAATTTCTAATGGCATGATAAGACTTAATTACTTCCAAACAACCTCCCTGGCACTTAAAAATTTACTTTTACAAGTGTGGAGTCTCATTCTTTCAGATTTTAATTATTGTTGGAGATTATTTGTTTTTTTTAATAAAATTTGTATTTAAATTCTCTCTCTCTCTCTCTCTCGTAACCTTATCTTTCTTTCCCTCTCTTTATTTTGCTTTCTGTACAGGATTTTACATTGAATTAAATATTATAACTTGCACTTCCTGGTTTATACTGCGTGTCTCAGTTGGGAATCTTCAATCCGATTGGTTGAAGAGACATGCTATTTGATTGCCCTGTTCACACAGGTCGACACCGCCCTAACAGAGTGTGCATGCTGAAACGACTCTCTAATTACTGTAAATTGCCGTGCAAAAGTCCACTAAATGTCTGTGGGCAGCTTCAAGCGTAATCAATGGCAAATGACATTAGTTCGCTGCTGACCGCAAAACCCTGGCCAATGGCCCGGAATCTGCTGGAGCAGAACATCGCGTGGTGCGCCCTGTTACTTAGACTTATCCCTGCACGCTTCAGCTCAAAATAGCTTTGCCCACCCACAAAGTTGCTGGAAGTGCGAGGGCAACAGGGCATTTGGGACCTTGGTGAATTGGAATGAGTGAATTCAATGTCAAATGAGTTACAGAAAGAGAAATAAAGAAAATGAAAGAATGATTGGATTAATAGAGAGAAAAAAGAGACAGAAAGGAGAAGTAAAAAAAAAAGAATAACATTTGATGTTTTTAAAATTTCTAACAACAAATCACTATCTGAAGGAATGAGACTCCAGACTTCTAATTGTTCACTTTTCATGGGCGAGAGAGGTTGATTGGGGGTTATCAACAATTATCACATTGTTAAAAGGGTACCTTGCGCTATTAATTACTACACTTAACTTTTTGTGGCGAGTTTAATGGGCAATTAATGTGCAAATACACAGCAACTTCACGAAAATCACAGGGTTGTTGAGAGTGAGATGCCCTTTTTGCAAAGCGAACAGTGTCGCAGCACAAATCAGCCAACAATTTGTGTCAATTCGCAATTCAAGAGGTATCTCTTCCTTGCTACAAGTTGGTGACCGATTTGCACATTAATAATGCTGTGCATCGTTCAGATGCTGTTATTTTTTCAGAAAATTCTGTGCCATTGTTTTTGCAGGTTAGTTTTGAATTTACCCTCCTTTAAGCGCAGATGGAAAGGTGCCAGGTTCGATCCCTGGTTTGTGCTGAGTTAGCTGAACTGTGCTGTTATAATGTTTTGAGCCTGCAGAACTCAATATGCGTTTGTCTCTTGATTCTTCAGCAGCGATCCATAGACTGGCTTAACGCTGACATCGTGTAAATGTATTAGAGCAGATGCTGGCAATTACAAGGAATTGGGTACAGTAGTGTAGTGCTTATGTTATTGGTTTAAGATTTTTTACATTTTTACTTCCCACCTGTTTTTTGGCAATTAAAATTCCCCCCAAGCATTCGACCACTGAGCCAAGGCTGACACTACCATACCCAAAAGTCTATTCCACATCGTAATCATTCCATTTGGGAAACATAGGAACATAGGAACGGGAGTTGGCCATTCAGTTAAATCATGGATGATCTGTATATTAACTCCATCTACCCGCCTTAGATCTGTAACCCTTAATGCACTTGCCTGACAAACATCTGTTAATCTCAGTTTTGAAATTGTCAATTGACCTTGTCTCAACAGCTTATTGGGCGAGAGTTCCAGATTTCCACGACCTTTGTATGAAGAAGTGCTTTCTGACCTCACCCATAAAAGGCCTAGCTCTAATTTTAAGATTATCCCCTTGTTCTGGACTCCCCCACCAGAGGAAATTGTTTCTCTCCATCTACCCTTTGATCATATTAAACACCTCAATAGGATGACCCTACTTAATCTTCCTTATTCAAGGGAATACAAGTCTAGTCTATGCAACATGTCCTCATAATTGAACCCTTTTAGCCCCGATATCATTCTATGAATCTGCACTGCACCCCTCTAAGGCCAATGTATCGTTCCTGAGGTGCGGTGCACAGAACTGAACAAAGTACTTCAGATGGAGTCTAACCAGAGGTCTGTACAGCTGTAACATATCTTTCACCCCTTTGTATTCCAGCCATCTTGAGATAAAGGCTAATATTCTATTGTCCACTGTCCACCAGCTTTTAGTGATTTCTGTACTTGGACCACTAAATCGCTCTGCTCTTCCACAGTTCAAAGTATCACAAAGTATTTACAGCACAGCAACAGGTCCATGCCGGTGTTTATGCTCCACATGAGCCTCATCTTCATCTAACCCTATCAACATGTCCTTCTATTCCTTTTCCCTCGTGTTTAGCTTCCCTTTGAATGCATCTATGCTATTCACCTCAACTACTCCTGTGGTAGCAAAGTCCACAATCTAACCACTCTGGGTAAAGAAGCTTCTCCTAAATTCTCTGTTGGATTTATTAGTGACTATCTTATATTTATGGCCCCTAATTCCGGTCTCGCCCTCCAGCAGAAACGTCTTCTCTACATCTACGTTATCAAACCCTTTCACAATCTTAAAGACCTCTCAGGACACCCCTCAGTCTTCTCTCGCCAAGAGAAAAGAGCTGCAGCCTGTTCAATCTTTCCTGATAGGTATAACCTCTCAGTTTTTGGTATCATTCTAGTCAATCTTTTTTGTACCTTCTCCGGTGCCTCTATATCCTTTTTATAATCTGGAAATCAGAACTGTTCACAGTGTTGTCTAACCAAGGTTCTATACAAGTTTAACATAACTTCTCAGCTTTTCAATTCTATCCCTCTAGAATTGAACCCATGTGCTTTGTTAAACAAAGAAATACTTGCATTTATATAGCGCCTTTCACATTCACCGGACGTCTCAAAGCGCTTTACAGCCAAAGAAGTACTTTTGGAGTGTAGTCACTGTTGTAATGTAGGAAACACAGCCGTCAATTTGTACACAGCAAGTTCCCAAAACAGCAATGTGATAATGACCAGCTAATCTGTTTTTGTTATGTTGATTGAGGGATAAATATTGACCAGGACACCGGGGATAACTCTCCTCTTTTTCAAAATAGTGCCTTGAGATCTTTTATGTCCACCTGAGAGAGCAGACAGGGCCTCATTTAATGTCTCATCCAAAAGACAGCACCTCCGACAGTGCTCCCTCAGCACTGCACCGGAGTGTCAGCAAAGATTTTTGTGCTTAAGTGCCTGGAGTGGGACTTGAACCCATAACCTTCTGACTCAAAGGCAAGGCCTTGTGCTATCCACTGAGCCACAGCTGACACAGTTTGCTTTTGTTATGGCCTTATTAACCTGCATCACTACTTTTAGTGATTTACGTATCTCTACCCACACATCGCTCTGTTCCTCTAACCCATTTAGACACTTAGGGATTGAAATTCAGTCCTGCTGTTTTTGAGGCGATGACACCGGCTGAGTGCTGATTTTAACACCAGGCGGTGGCTACTGCCTCAAACTGCAAAATTCAGTTTTGCTGGCCAAAGATGAGAGAGCAGTGTTAAAACTGGTGTTGCACACTCATCCTCAGGTGCCAATGGAGCGACATCTCAGGAAGTCTACCGAATTTCCTGATGGTAGGCTTTCCCTCACCCACACCCGCACTTCCTCACTGGTCCCATTTAAACCTGCATGATAAAAAAAAAATAAAGATAACCACTTACCTTGATCCCTGGACGCTAATGCCCCGGGATCCTCGATGTCCCACCACCTTTCCCAGGCTGTACGGATGCCTGCTGATAAGGCCATTGTACACATCTAATCTCGCAACGGTGGCGGCAAGGGGGCATTGTATGCTCGATGACATCACCACGTGGGTGGCGGCAGAGCGCACAGTGGTATGTCTTGGTACCGCCCCCACTGCCCAACTAAATTTACAGAGAGCCCAGGAACCCGGTATTTAGCCGCCCGTTAGCCGCCCCTCTCCGGCATTAATGGGTGGCGTTAGAAAGTGAATTTCGACCTCTTATTTTCCTTATTTTTCTGAACAAAATGTACTACCTCGCACTTATCTATATTGAAGTTCATTTGCCAATTACATGCCCATTCTGCACATTAATTAACGTTGTCCTGGATTTTGTCGCAGTCCTCCTCTGCATTAACTAAACCCCTCAATTTGGTGTCATCCGCAAATTTTGAAATTGTACTTCCGATTCCTGAGGCCAAATCGCTTATGTGAATACTGAACAACAGTGGTCCCAGCACAGATCCTTGTGGAACTTCCCACCATTTGCCAATCTGAGTAACTACCTTTATGCTTTCTGTTTTGTAGCCAGCTTGCTATCCATTGTGCTACTTGTCCTCTGACTCCACATGTACTGATCTTAGTCGTGAGTCCACTATGTAGTTTCTTATCAAAGGATTTTTGGAAATCCAAATATATTACATCTATTGCATTACCCTTATCTACCCTTTCTGTTACTTCTTCAAAAAATTCAATAAGGTTGGTCAAACATGACCTTCCCTTTTGGAATCCATGCTGACTATTATATTTTCAGTTTCTAGATGTTATATCTTTTGAGTAAGGATTCCATTATCTTTCCTACCACCGACATTAAGCTAATTAGTCTACAGTTCCCTGGACTTTTTCTATCTCCCTTTTTATATATCGGAATCATATTAGCTGAGGCCTCAGTGCAGATCCCTGGGGCTCACCACTAGTCACATCCTGCCAATTTGAGTGCATACCCATTATCACTACTCTCTGTCTCCTACCTCCTAAATGATTTCCTATCCAAGCCAATAGGTTGCCTCTAATTCCATGCGCTCTCATTTCTGTTCCTAGCTTCTCTCCATTTTGAAAATGCTCTGATCTATCTATCTTCGGTCCAAAGTGGGTAATCTCACACTTTCCTACAGTGAGCTCCATCTACCACAGTTTTGCCCACTCATTTAATCTATCAATGTTCCTTTGCAACTTTCTGCTGCCATCTACACTATTTACTATGCTACCTAACTTAGTGTTGTCACCAAACTTGGATATATGGCTTGCTATTACTTCATCCAAGTCATTTACAAATATAGTGAAAAGCTGAGGCGCCAGTGCAGATCCCTGCAGGATACCACTAGTTAAATCCTGCCAATTTGAGTACATAGCCATTATCTCTACTCTTTGTCTCCTACCTCCTAAATAATTTTCTATCTAAGCCAATAGGTTGCTCCCAATTCCATGTGCTCTCATTTTAACTAGCTGTTGCTTATGTGGAACCTTGACGAATGCCTTCTGGAAGTCCATATGAATAACAACATGAATAACATTATCTAACATGTTGTTACCTTCTCAAAAATATTCAACCAGATTTGTTAGGTGTGACTTAACCCTTTACAAATCCATACTGGCTCTCTCTGATCAGCTCATATTTGTCCAAATGCTCAGTCACTCTGTCCCTAATAACAGATTCTAGTAATTTTCCCATAGCTGACATCAGACTAATAGGCTTATTATTTCTTAGTTTATCTCTTCTACCTTTCTTAAATAATGGAGTGATATTGGCAGTTTTCCAATAAAAGGGGACAATTCCTGAATCGAGCGAACTTTGGAAGATCATTACTAATGCATCAGCAATTTCCTCACCTACTTCTTTTAATACCCGGGGGTAGAAACCATCGGGCCCTGGAGATTTAGCTATCTTTAATCTCAGTAATTTCTCCATTACCATTTTTTAAAAACTTATATTGAATCTAGTTAGTTCCTCCCCATGATTTATTTTATTGTTTCTTATATCTCTGGTACTTTATCCTCATCTTCTACTGTGAAGAATTAGGGATAAATTGTTCTTTTAGCGGTTTGAATCTGTGATCCTTTGTCTTATTGTCAGTTTAAATAGTCTTCTGTGCCATTTAATATCCCATGCCAGTCATCTCAGTCTGCCGTGTTTTTTTAAATCTAGGATAAAATCTTCTTGCACCTCTATTCTGTGAACTGCAAACACCTGGCCTCTGTGACGATGGATGAGCAAGTGTCCACAATGTGCATCGTTGAAGAGTTCGTGGTGCTGGGCACCGAGCAGTGCTCACTGCATGTCCGGGACCTTCAGAGGTAAGGTGCTCCAGGCTTCCACTTCATCGTGTGCGGCACAAAGGAGCGATCATCATCTCACTGGACCTTGGGGGAGGGTGACATCTTGGAGAAATGTCACCAACTCAAATAATTTTTTTTCCAATACATTTATTGCCGCCCCATGGCTCAGTGGGTAAAGGCTCCGTGAGGTGTGCTACTGAGCCATACAGATGAAGGTTGTCCCAAGTTTGATTCCTAGTCAGTGCTGCGTTCTAGCTAAACTAGAACCATAGAATGGTTACAGCACAGAAGGAAGCCATTTGGCCTGTTGAGCCAGTGCCGGCTCTCTGCAAGAGCAATTCAGCTAGTCCCACTCCCCAGCCCTTTCCATATAGCCCTGCAAAAAAATTTCCTTCGGGTACTTATCCAATTCCCTTTTGAAAGCCACGATTGAGTCTGCCTCCACCACCCTTTCAGGCATTGCATTCCAGATCCTAACCATTCACTGTATAAAAAAGTTGTTCCTCATGTCGCCTTTGGTTCTTTTGCCAGTTACACTGAGAATGCTGATGGGACAGTGTAGAGGTTTCTCACCCATGCTGTTCCTGCTCTGGGACTGTTTAATGGGACTGTGTACAAGAAGCTTTACTCTGTACCGCGACCCATGTTGTACCTGAACTGGGAGTGTTTGATGGGACTGTGTAGAGGGAGCTTTACTCTCCATCTAACCCACATTGTACCTGAACTGGGAGTGTTTGATGGGACTGCGTAGAGGAAGCTTTACTCTGTATCTAACCCACATTGTACCTGCCCTGGGAGTGTGTGATGGGAAAGTGTAGAGGGAGCTTTACTCTTTATTTAATGTATTACAAGTTTGGCCCAATTATTTCACTCCATTGTCAGCCTGGTGAGCATCCTGAATATTTTTTTCACAATGACTTTCCGTACACTGATGTCAGGAGACTCACTTTTTCACAGATCTCATGAACTGACCCCAGACTCTCCAGCTCCGCTTTTGGTCTGTGTATGGCACCAGGTGGAAAAGTAAACAAGAGAGCAATGCCACTAAGCTGGTGCTGAAATGAGGGCACGAAAGATCTATTGACCTTTAAGCAGCGCAGATTTGCCTGAATAATACAGGGGCTTAAAGGGTTAAATTATGAGGACAGGTCGCATAAACGTGGCTTGTATTCCCTTGTTTGGAAGGTTGAATGGTGATCTAGTCAAGGTGATTAAAACGATAAAGGGATGTGAGAGTGTAGAAACAGCGACACTAATTCCTCTGGTGGGGGAATTCAGAACAAGAGGGCACAATTTTTAAATTAGAGCTAGGCCATTTAGGAAATCAGGAAGTACTTTTTCACACAAAGGGTAGTGGACATCTGTAATTCTCTCCGTCAAAGGGCTGTGGATGCTGGGTCAATTGAAACTTTCAAATTGAGTTTGATAGACTTTTGTTAGGTAAGGGTATCAAGGGATTTGAACCAAAGGTGGGTAAATGGAATAAAAACAGAAAATGCTAGAAATACTCAGCAGGTCAGGCAGCATCTGTGGAGAGAGAAACAAAGTTAAGGTTTCAAGTCAATGACCTTCCGTCAGAAGAAAGGTCATCGACCTGAAACGTTAACTCTGTTTCTTTCTGCACAAATGCTGCCTGACCTGCTGAGTATTTCCAGCATTTTCTGTTTTTATTTCATCTTTCAAGCATCCCCGGAGTATTTTACTTTTATATAGGTGGGTAAATGGAGTTAAGGTACAGATCAGCTGATGAAATAGACTTGAAGGGTTGAATTGCCTACTCCTGTTCCCAAGTGCTGTGATACGTGATACAGAAACAAGTTGACCATTGTTGTGTACTGACCTGTTACTTCATTGCTTTTTTTTTCAGTTTGAAGAGTGCAATGCAGCCACTGATCATGAAGGTTCCCATTCACTGTGTCTCTGTTACCAAAGATAACAGCCATATTCTAGTAGGATTGAACGATGGAAAACTGATTGTGGTGGCATCAGGAAAACCCTCTGAGGTAAACCCCACAGTGAAGAAGGCCCAGGAAGCTGGGTGGGATAACAGTAATTACACAACCACTTGCATTTGTATAGCGCTTTTTATGGAGGAAAACGTCTCATGGCCCTTGATTGAAGCATAAAAATTAACATCAAGCCAAAGAAGAAATTAGGAGGGGTGATTGAAAGCTTGGTCAAAGAAGTAGGTTTGAAAGAGGGTCTTAAAGGAGGAGAGATGGAAACATCTCAACTTCATACGTGCCAGTTTGGATCAGTCGGTTCAAGACACACTCCAGAGACTTGAGCACATAATCTAGGCTAACTTTCAGGTGCAGAATTTGCATGTTGTAGGTTTGAAGAGCAGCAAGTTATTCCAGCCACTGTTTATCCAGCCACCAACACCACCAAACCAGAATAACAGGCTGTTTATCTAATTTTCTGTTCATGGGATCTTTCTGTGTACAAATTGACGGCTGTGTTTGGCTATATAACAAAAATGACCATATCTCCAAAAGTAATGCATTGACTGAGAAGCGTTTCGGACGTCCAAAGCAGATGAAAGGCCCTATATAAATGTAAGCCTTTTGTGGTGGTTACAGGGAACTGGATGGTCTAGTTAGTCAAAACGTTGTTCATTTACACCTCTGGGACCTGGTTTGAATGCAGCTCAGATTAATAGAATGGCAGTGTCCCATCTCTGCTCCCTTCCATTTTCCACACATGCCATGCCTCTCAGCATAGTACACAAACTGACTCTGTTCTCCCGCCAAATGCTGTGAATGCTATGTCAATTAAAATTTTCAAGACTTAAATCAATAGATGTTTTTGTTAGGTAACCATAGCAATGGATCTGAAGTAAAAGCAGATAAATGGAATTGAGGTACAGATGACCCAGAATCTAATTAAACGGCGGAACAGGCCTGAGGGGCTGATTGGTCTACTCCTGTTAAATTCCAGTTAGTGTTTGATTTCATGATATGGATTCAAACCCACTAGGCACTAGATTGAAATTTTTCTCTTGGAGATGGGGGTTAAGATGATTTGTCAATCTGGGATTGTATTCAAGTTCAGGACCAGAGTTAAAAGGACAGTGTTCCAATCAATTACGTTACCCAGCTCTCCACAAGCCCTTTGAAAAAAGCTCCCAAAAACATCCAATGAAAGTTTAGTACTTTCTAGGAACAAGACAGTCCAGGTTTAAACCTTGGTCTTTGCTGAGTTAGGTGCTGTCTGCCAAGGCAGAGTGCTCTATTAGTGACCTTAACACCATGACTTAGAGAGGAAACTTCAGCCAGGACTCCTGCTGACCCTGCTGAAAAGTGAAGCTCATATTTGGGTAACGATACAATCGGGCTCGGCTACGGTGCCCTCCACGGTCCAACAACCTAACGGTGCTCAATGTGTAGGGTCACACATCAAGAACGGTCACATGGGCAAGGTACGCTATGTTCACGGACTCTCAACTCAACAACAGTCAGCACCTTCAGGAGAGGAGGGAAGGGGAGAGGATATAGACAGTTGGTAGCTGCACCTTTATTTTCATCCGTGCGTTTGTTTCAGATGCGGTCGGGCCAATTCTCCAGGCGGCTGTGGGGTTCCACCAGGCGCATTTCCCAAGTGTCATCTGGAGAAACAGAGTACAACAAGACAGATACGAGCACAAAGTAGAACTCGCTCATGACGGGCCGCATTTCACCGAGAACCCACCTACTGTTACAATCTGCAAAAAAAATATTTTCTATTTATTTAAAAAGGAAAAAAAAATGAAAACACAGCAAAGCTGGCAGCAAGAAAAAGCAGAATGCTATGCTTCTTCGTCCATGTGTGACGAGCTGCTTTCACCAACCAAAGCGCCTGCTCGGAACCAAAGGATTTAAAGGGTTGAATGTTTACAACAAAAATGGAAAAGGGATCAGATGCCTTAATAATGCGTGAATCTTTCAAATCTTTTTGTAGAGAATTGCCAATCTTCGACAACAATCTTCTCTCTGCACAGTGCGAACTACTGAATCATGTAGAATGTTGTGATGTTATGAGGGAGTGAAGAGGTTAATAACTCTGAGTTGTGGGGATTTTTTGTAGGGCAGGACATTTTTTTAACAATTGGTCTGAATCTTCATCTTTTCTATTTTTTTGTCACAGTTACATATTGGGAACATTATAATGCTGTAACAGCTGGTTTATAAGTCACCTACTAACAGCTGGTGTATATGTCATCCATTTTCCTACTTTAAATCTCTCATATGTGCAGATTTACTGTATCTGTTGATGCTGAGGAGAATGTGACTTACTGTTCGATCAAGGACTTTGAAACTCGGAGCCCACTCAGGCTCCCCTCTCCAATTTATACAATTGAGTATTGGATTGAAAGGTTTTGCTGCAAAGGGATCCAGTGCAATGATAATGTTGTTCTTGTCCCTAGGTGCAGTTTGCTCTTTTAGTAAGTATAAGAGCTAGTGCCATGCTTCCAGAAGGGAGCACCACACCTCGGCAGCACATGACAGGAAGCTGTGGACTGTGATTTTCCTTCAGTTTATATTGCAATCGTGCTGTGTGCCCGTGATCTACCATCATACACCAGTCTCTCCTAGAAGGGTCGGAATTATCTCCATTATCCTCGGTCAGTTTATTTTTCATACAGCACGATAGCCAGAGATGGATCAACATTACTGCAACAGTGCCTTCCCCAATCTTATGATCTGGGAGGCAATTCTTCTCTCCCATCTGGTCTCCAACTTCTCTCTGTTGCAACTTTTCCTATATCTTTCCCTACTTTAAAGAAGACCTCCTTTCCTTTGAACCTTCCAAGCTCTAAACTCACATTCGTCTCCCTTTCATTCTTAATGTGTTTAAATCGAGGCTGGAGTCACTGACTCCTACTTGTTACCCAATTCTTTTCCTCCAAGATTGCAGAACTGTGAAAGTCCTGACTTGCCATTCCTCCTGCAATCTACATACTTTTAAAACCAAAGCTTGCAATCACCTAATCATAATTTCTTGACTTACTTATCTTCCTTTGCACTATTCTCAATCTTACTATAAAACCTTAGACCTTCATTTTCAGTTCTCAATAATAGAGAATTAAGTTGACTCCTTGAACCCAACAATGGATCTGAAAATTTTGAAACGGCTGTCTGACTGGTTTCAGAATCTAGATTGAATGTTTGTTGGGGGATGATGCAAGTCACCCAAGACTAAATACAATTAAGCCGGGCATCTGCATTTGGAGTGTGACAGTTGGTGTTTGTCCTCTTAGACAGTAGGGGAAGAGGGGTGTAGAGTCAGCCAGGGTTCCCTCTCTTGATCACTATACAGTTACATTTGGATGGGATTGAGCAGGGCCTTGTGGTTAAACAACATCCTGACACTCAGTGTCTGGGCTCAGATGCAACGAATGGGCATTTGGGTGAAATTACAGAGTCATGAGATCCTGGCATGAATCCGCATCTTCAGGAAAGAAATGGAAAGGTAAAAGAAACTAGATGTTGGAAGATCAGAGAATGAATAATAACCACTTCATTTGGTTATAGGCCATTTTAATATATTCTACTTTTAACATTGACTTGGTTGTAAACTTGGGATACTGCTGCAATAGAAGTGGGGAATTGTTCATCAGTCATCGATGTGGACGAGGTTCTTTTAATTTCTCATAGGATTAAGCTGTTAATATGGCACATTTTCATTCCCTGCCTCCACCTCAACACTCTCGTGGTTCAACAAACCTTAATTGCTTAATACTGGAGGGCTCAACTGTAGTTCCTGATTATTGGTATGTGGTTGGGGGGAATAATTAGTTGGGAAACTCCCTGGTTTCCTCATGTCACTTCCCTATAGCAAAACTTTGCTTTGAAATTCATCAAAAATGTTTCATTTGTTTTTCTTTAATCGATGTTTAGGCCTGTTATGCCATTGATTTTAAAGTGTATTTTGAGGATAATGGATCTTTTAAAATAATTTTGATAGAATGTCCCAACCACTTCAATTTTAAACAATTAGATTTGTGGGGAAACAGTTATAGGTCCACACATTATTCAGTTCCAAGGCTTCTTCAGCTGCACCTCCCAAATCTGGGATCTTCCACACCTAGAAGTACAAGGGCAGCATATGCATGGGAACATCATCACCTCCAAGTTCCCCTCCAAATCACATACCATACTGACTTGGACATATATCACCGTTCCTTCATCGTCGCTGGGTCAAAAACTTTAATGTGGAGTACTTTAACCGCACAGACTGGATTGGTTCAAAAAGGAGGCCCACCAACATCTCGTCAGGGCAACTAAGGATCGGCAATAAATGCCGGCATGCCAACGATGCCCACAGCCTGTGAATAATTTTTTTTAAACAGTTAAAATATTTGGCCTTGGGAGGGGCATGTGGCCTTGGCCCAGCAAAGAGGAACAGCAATGTGGGTATTGTGATTTGTAGTGGGCGATACATGTGCATTGAATAACAGACTAGTCTCTCTGTTTGACCAAAGAAGACTTAACTGTGAATATTTCATGTAAAAGTTATTCCAGTGAGGCTCCCCCTTTTGAGGCCTCAAGTGCTCAATGTGAGTCTGAGCCACACAGACCAGGAAGGTCACAGTTTTAATCCTTGATCTGTGCCAAGTAGACAGATCTCAGTTTGGGCAGTGGTGTAGGCACCAAAATTGGCCTCAACAACCTTGGGCAAAGGGGGGATGGTGGGTAAATCAGAGAGCATTTCTCTTCCTCTAGCCAGTGACTCCAGTTGGAATCACGCATGTCTGAACATTGATGGGGATGAATTGGGCTTGGCTTCTATGATCATCGGATGAGATGTTGGAGGACTGCTGACACCTCAGTGTGAGTTGTTGCTTCTGGTTAGGAGAAAAGCCCTACCTGGATTTTTAGGTATTAAAATTTCCAAATTAGTGAATCTACCAACAGCACTGGCTCCAAGTCTTGCGGTCTTGAAATTCAGCCTGCACTCATTACAGGTGGCTGCTACAGCCACTTAATAAAAGGCCATGACCAATTTAGCCATGGCCTAAACTCCTGTCGAGATCAGGTGCAGGCCACTGCCCTACTAAATTGGTTATTGTCATGCCCGTTAGACACACAAAACAGGTGCAACAATGTCACATTTGGATCCCAGTGTCACAAATACACATAGTGATGGGAGGGTATTATTGGGCCGAAAGTACAAGAGAGATGAACTAATAACAGTAGAATACAGCTAAATATCCATGGGCTGCTCATCCTAACAAAGTTCATGGGAGGTCCTTCATTTACGCCGAGCCACCCCCCCCCCCCCCCCCCGATGAATGTTTGTACACTCAGTTTCTAGTGCATACACCTGTCCTAGGGAACCGAAAATCCCAAGCGAAGTCGACTTTTGAGAGGGAGCCTCAAAGAAACATTCAGCTGCCCATTGACTCCCAACCCTTTGTAAGGAGGCCAAAATAATTGCTAAAATGTAAAAAAAATATTTGGAGATGTGGACTGTGTCCCAGGCCTAAAACCCATGGTGGGTCCCAGAACCACCATTCTCAAGTACGGTACACCACCATCCTCTGGGCATCAGCTGCCAATCCCCAGCTCTCTGTTTCCCAGGTAAGGGATGTGGGAATTCCCGGCATTGGAAATCCCTGCTCCTACTTCATCTCCCTTCTTTATGTAGAAGCTCCATCACCAACAAAGGCTGCAGGTCCTAGCATCTCCTGGTCCCGACCTAATTTGTGGCCGTTCCTCCACACTCCTGGCAGAGTTTTCATGGGAATGTGTCCAACAGGCCTGTGGATTTTTGGGCCTACAGTTGGGAAAACAGTGTGCTGGATGGGAGCAGTCACTGTGCCCAACAATCCCAACTTGTGTGCACTTTTGGGTTCAGTCACTTCTCCCAGCCAAGACCCTGCCTATTCTGACTGACGTTCCAATAACGTTGATCCAGCTCTTTATTAACAACAGGCTCAGTAAAAGCTGAGCTCGGGAGAGGGGAACAACTAACCAGGTTTCCGCACCTGATCATTATCCAGTCATTGCTGCCAGATGTGCACAGGTGTTATCTTAAAATAAGGGAACATCAGTTTCAAACTTACTGCTGGCAGATGAATACTGTGTTTTGTTGTTGCATAAACCTTTAATGTATATGTGGATAGAACTGCTTAGGCTTGTCGGAGACCTGAGAGGAAATGAACATGATTGTCGGAAAAGGCTAGAAATTTGTTATAAGATTTGTCGCTGTGTGTCTGAGCACTTTGATTCATACAAAAATAGTTGATTCTATGTGGATCTGTGCTTTGTGTAGCAGATTTTTTTAAAGGGGTTTTGACAATGGAGAGCAGTTAAGCTTTCAACAGTTGTGTCCTGCACTATGGATCTTAGCCCTTCATCTAGGCTCCTCAGCAATAAAAGTAGCAACGGTTGATTCAGAGAGTAAGATCCTTATAGACATTGTGCTCAATCTCCTCCAATTTCTGAGCCACAGAGAACCGGCGTTTGCCCCTCATCAGCAACAAGTTTGTTCATCTCAGCTGAGGTTCGCAGTTGAGGGAATCACTACCATTGGCTTCAGTGTTCCTGGATTGGGAGTAGGGAGGGGAATCAGTCATGATTACTACTCCTGATCATTGCTCACTGACTATTGGTGCAAAGCGTCCTTACATATGTGGACACTGGGCTCTGATGTCCCTCACAGGATCTAGTATCAGTATCTAGTCTTGGACATGATATAATGGCCACCTTGAGCAATGTTCTCATAGAGCTGACATTAGTCAAGGGACTATAATACCAGTGAGAGACAGGAGAACAACAGGATGGGGTGGGTGGTATGCATAAAATTTGGTACAAAAGTTGTCAGTTTTAAGATTGGGGGCGGGGGAGGGTAGTCTTTTATCTTAACAGCTGTGAACATCAAGGCACGTAGCTGTAGGTAATTTTTCTGTCAGCATTTGTTTTGAAATGAGGTAAAATCAATAAGCCAATACAGAGACTGCTTTGATTAGAAGTTTATCTTTTTTTAAAAAAAACGAACGCCTGCCTTTGTGTTTATTCCACTGCCCGATCGCAGAGTAGCTGTTTTGATGAGTTTATTCCCATAGACATTGAGCTTTTTTTGAATCTCAATGAATCTATGTACAGGTGAAAATTGTTTCTTTACTTTCTTTTGTCTGTCTATGTGTGTGTGTGTGTGTGCGCGTGTATGTATATAAGCGGATTATATTAAAAAAAGGGAAAAATGCCTTAAATGTAAAAAAAAATCAATGGCTTTTTACTGAATTGTGTTTGTTCTCTTACTGCTTGTGGTGTATATGACTTGAACTTTTGCTTTGAAAAACACTGAAAATGGAAAACCTTTTTATATTTATATATATATATAATGCCTCTGTTTTGATTGTCTCTGTACACATTGAGGAGTTACCTTGCTGAGTTTTAAGGTCACACTTTTTCTGAAAAGATTGCTACAGTTTTCACTTCTCACAATCTCACTTATTTTCTTCCTCCGATTTCTCATTTTCTGGATTTCTGTTCCTCTTTAATTCTCATTTATTATTATTACTATTCTAGTTACCCCTGTCTCTTTTCCTTCTGGTCTATTTTTAAAGCATGGGAAATATGCAGAATAAAAATGTTCTAACTTTTTAAAAAATACAGTCAGGTCTGAGAAATTACAGTCTAACTCTGCCCTTATGCATAAAGCAGTACCTGCTCAAGCATATTGGGTATGGTAGTACAATGGTTATGTAACTGGACTGAGAATCCAGAGGCCTGATATGACAATCCAGCAAAAGCTCCATTCAAATCCCATCATGGCAATTTGAGAATTTTAATTAAAAATTTTTTTAAAGCTGGTATCAGTAAAAGTGACCATGAAGCTGTCCAATTGCTGTAAAAATCCAACTGGTTCACTTATGTCCTTCATAGAAGGAAATTTTGACACATGATCAAACCCAATCTACCCTAGACATACCTTACTCCATACTGTATTGCCCACAGAACCATATCACAACTTAAATGAGTGCATCAGCTCAGAGTGAGAAAACAAGAGTTTGGTAAGTGGGAAAGTCTTCAGGGTTAATCTCTTTTATACCATTTTGAGACTGGTGGCAATTGCTAGTAGCCTCTAAGTAAAATTAACAGTTAAATATTTAGGATTATTTCAGGCTGAAGTCGAGACAAACTAGCTAGCTAGCGCTCTCATCATCATTGGCAGTCCCTCGGAATCGAGGGAGACTTGCTTCCACTCCTGAACTGAGTTCTTTGGTCGCTGAACAATCCTCTGCGAGAGTCACAGACTCTCACAGGTGGGACAGATAGTCGTTGAGAGAAGGGGTGGGTGGGACTGGTTTGCCGCACGCTCTTTCCGCTGTCTGCGCTTGATTTCTGCATGCTCTCGCCATTGAGACTCGAGATGCTCAGCGCCCTCTCGGATGCACTTTCTCCACTTAGGGTAGTCTTGGACCAGGGTCTCCCAGGTGTCAGTGGGGATGTCGCATTTTATCAGGGAGGCTCTGAGGATGTCCTTGTAGCCTTTCCGCTGCCCACCTTTGGTTCGTTTGCCATGAAGGAGCTCCTAGTAGAGCACTTGCTTTGGGAGTCTCGTGTCTGGCATGCGGACTATGTGGCCTGCCCAGCGGAGCTGATCGAGTGTGGTCAGTGCTTCAATGCTGGGAATGTTAGCCTGAATGAGGACACTGATGTTGGTGTGCCTGTCTTCCCAGGGGATTTGTAGGATCTTGCAGAGACATTGTTGGTGATATTTCTCCAGCAACTTGAGGTGTCTGCTGTACATGGTCCATGTCTCTGAGCCATACAGGAGGGCAGGTATTACTACAGCCCTGTAACCATGAACTTAGTGGCAGTTTTGAGGGCCTGGTCTTCAAACACTCTTTTCCTCAGGCGGCCGAAGGCTGCACTGGAGGCGGTGTTGGATCTTGTCGTCGATGCCTGCTCTTGTTGATAGGAGGCTCCCAAGATATGGGAAGTGGTCCACAGTGTGCAGGGATGCGCCGTGGATCTTGATGACTGGGGTGCAGTGCTGTGCGGTGAAGACAGGCTGGTGGAGGACCTTTGTCTTACAGATGGTTAGCCTAAGTTCCATGCTTTCATACGCCTCAGTAAATATGTTGACTATGTCCTGGAGTGCAGCCTCTGTATGTGCGCAGACACAGACGTCGTCTGCATACTGTAGCTCGACGGCAGAGATTGGGGTGGTCTTGGATCTGGCCTGGAGACAGCGCAGGTTGAACAGGTTCCCACTGGTTCTGTAGTTTAGTTCCATTCCAGCGGGGAATTTGTTGACTGTGAGGTGGAGCATGGCGGCGAGAAAGATTGAGAAGAGGGTTGGGGCGATGAAGCAGCCCTGTTTGACACCGATCCGGATGTGGATTGGGTCTGTGATAGATCCGTTGATAAGGATCACGGCCTGCAGGCGGAGGATGGTGCTGAACTTTTGGGGCCATCCAAAACGGAGGAGGACACTTCATAGACCCTCGCGGTTGACAGTGTCAAAGGCCTTTGTAAAGTCGAAGAAGGCCATGTAAAAGGGCTGGCGCTGTTATCTGCATTTTTCCTGCAGCTGTTGTGCTGCAAAAATCATGTCCGTTGTGCCCCATAGGGGACAAAATCCACACTGTGACTCCGGGAGGAGCTCCTCGGCCACAAGAAGAAGACAGTTGAGGAGGACTCGAGCGACGACTTTCCCAGTGGCTGATAGGGAGATTGCTCTGCAGTTGCCGCAGTCAGACTTGTCCCCTTTTTTAAAGATGGTCACGATTACTGCATCTCTCAGATCCCCGGCATGCTCTCCTCCCTCCAGATGAGAGCGATGAGGTTGTGTATTCGTGCCAGCAGTGCCTCTCTGCCATACTTCAGTGCTGCAGCAGGGATTCCATCCGCACCCGTAGCCTTGTTGTTTTTAAGCTGACTTATGGCTTTTTCTACCTCATGCAGTGTTGGGGTCTCACTGAGGTGGTGGCGGGTAAATGCTGTGGGATGGAGTCGAGAACACTCGAGTCAAAGGCAGAGTCTCAATTGAGGAGATCTTCAAAGTGCTCCGTCCAGCGGGCCCTGACTGTCTCGGTGTCCTTGATGAGTGTTTCCCTGTTCTTGGCCAGCAGTGGGTTGGGGCCTTGGGTGTTTGGCCCATAGATGGCCTTCACTGCGATGAAGAATTATCGAACATCATGGCTGTCGGCCAGCTGCTGTATCTCCTGTGCTTTCTTCATCCACCACCTGTTCTTTAGGTCCCGGATTTTTTGTTGGACCTCAGCTTTGAGCCGTCTTCTGTTTTGCTGCTCCCACATTGGGTTGTTGTTTAAGGCTCTGAAATGCCCTGCGCTTGCGATCTATTAGCTCTTGGATCTCCTGATCATTCTCATCAAACCAGTCCTGGTGTTTCCTGGTTGGGTAACCGAGTGTCTCTTTGCAGGCACTGGTTATGGAGACCAGGAGGCTCTCTAGCAGTTTGCCAAATAGCCAGTTCGTTAAAACTAGTTAAAACCGGTTCTTTGAAAAGCCGACCAGTGATGATTCATCTGAGACACAAGCTAGTGCTGGTTGTTCGGAGTGCATCAGCTCAGAGTGAGAAAACAAGAGTTTGCTAAGCTGAAGAGTTCGGTGAAGTGCTGCTTTGCCTTGTTTCTCCTAACTTTTTCCGCAGAGCGGCGGCGTACCTGAGCGGGAGCAGACCGAGGTCCAAGAGTGGGGCCACAGCATACGGCCAGTGTGATCTCCTGGACTAGTTTCCATCGCCTGGTTGGGTCGAGAGAAATTTTCCCAGATTTTTTCCCCAATTGGCCTGGCTTTTTATCTGTTTTTTTGCCTCTCCCAGGAGATCGCACGGCTCCGGGTGAGGAGAACGCTGCTGTGTGACATCGCAGGTAAGGCAGGTAAGTGATTGGTCGTGATTGTGGGCTAAGTTTTCCTTTTTCTTTTTATTTAACATATAGCATATAACTAAATTCTAAAAACTAACTTTTATTGTTTAACTAATTTAATGAACTATATAGGGTAAACCCTTGATTAACGCTAAACTAATTAATTTAATTAAATAATGGGAAAACAGGAGATGTGTTGCTACTGCAATATGTGGGAGCTTCTGGACGTTTTGGTCCAGGGCGACTACGTCTGCGGTAAGTGTCTGCGGCTCAACGAACTTCGGCTCCGAGTTGAGGAGTTGGAATCCGAGCTGCAGACATTGCGAGACATCAGGAAGGGAGAAAGTTACCTGGACCTTTTGCTCCAGGAGGCAGCCACACCCTGTGGATTAAATACTTTAGAATTGACACGTGGTCAGGGACAGGAGGGTGTGACTGTGAGTGAAGCAGGTAAGAGGATCCAGGAGGTAGTATTGCAGGAGCCTCAGTCCCTGCACTTGTCCAATAGATTTGAAGTTCTTGCAACCCTTGTGGACAAGTGTGCAGACTGCGGGATGGATGAGCAGACTGACCAAGGCACCGTGGTGCAGAAAGCCATTCAAGTGGGGGGAGTAAAGAGGCAGGTGGTTGTAGTAGGGGACAGTATAGTTAGGGGGATAGATAGGGTTCTCTGCAGCTGAGAGCATGCGTCCCGAAGGCTGTGTTGCCTACCCAATGCCAGGGTAAAGGACATCTCCGGGTTGAGAAGAACTTGGAGTGGGAGGGGGAGGATCCAGTTATCGTGGTACACGTAGGTACCAATGACATAGGTAGGAATAAGAAAGAGGTTCTGCTGAGAGAATTTGAACAGCTAGGGACTAAATTGAAAAGCAGAACCACAAATCTCTGCATTATTACCTGAGCCACGAGCAAATTGGCATAGGGTCAATAGAATCAGGGAGATGAATGTGTGGCTCAGAGGTTGGTGTGGGAGATGTGGGTTTCGATTCGTGGGGCACTGGCACCAATACTCAGGAAAGAGAGAGCTGTTCCGTGGGGATGGACTACACCTGAACTATGCTGGGACCAGAGTTCTAGTGAACCGAATAACTAGGGAGGTAAACAAGGCTTTAAACTAAATAAGGGTGGTGGGGGGGTGGGGGGGAGGCGGCAGGGCGGGGAACAGTTGCAGTAGAGAGCAATCTAGAATACTAAAGAGAAAAGAAAAGGAAGCAATGCAGGAAAGTGATTGTGGTAAGGATAACCAGATGATGTCAGGAAGGGACAGAGCATAAAAACAAAAGAGTGCACTAACAAATCGGGTCCAGGTAAGAAAAAATAGCAATAAGACAAATAGTGCTACAGTAAAAAATAATGTTAAGATGTCTAATAATGTTAAAAAGACAAATTTAAAAGCATTGTATCTGAATGCACGAATCATCTGTAATAAGGTCGATGAATTAACAGTGCAAATAGATGTGAATGGATACGATATAATTGCAATTATGGAGACATGGTTGCAAGGTAACCAGGGTTGGGAACTGAATATCCAAGGATATTCGATATTTAGGAAGGACAGGCAAAAAGGAAGAGGGGCTGGTGTGGCGTTGTTTGTAAAGGATGAAATCAGAGCAACAGTGCAAAAGGATATTGGCTCAGAAAATCAAGATGTAGAATCAGTCTGGGTGGAGCTAAGGAGCAGCAAGGGGCAGAAAACATTGGTGGGAGTTGTCTATAGGCTTCCAAACACTAGTGGTAGTGTAGAGGACAGCATCAAACAGGAAATTAGAGATGCATGTAGCAAGGGTACTACAGTAATCGTAGGTGACTTTAATCTACACATAGACTGACCAAACCAAATTAGTAATATTATCAAGGACACCGAGGCAGTCAGGGCCCGTTGGACGGAGCACTTCGAAGATCTCCTCAATTGAGACTCTGCCTTTGACTCGAGTGTTCTCGACTCCATCCCACAGCATTTACCCGCCACCACCTCAGTGTGGCAGATGAATTCCTGGAGTATGTACGAGATGGCTTTTTAGCCCAGTATGTTGAGAAGCCTACTAGGGAACAGGCTATCTTAGATTGGGTATTGTGTAATGAGAAGAGGTTAATTAACAGTCTTGTTGTGCGGGGTCCTTTAGGGAAGAGTGATCATAACATGATTGAATTTTTTATTAAGATGGAAAGTGAAGTAATCCAATCTGAAACTAGGGTCCTAAATCTAAACAAAGGAAACTATGAAGGTATGAGAAATGAATTGGCTATGATAGATTGGGAAGATTCATTAAAAGGCATGACTGTGGATAGGCAATGGCTAATATTTAAGGAACGAATGCATGAATTGCAACAGTTATACATTCCTTTCTGGTGTAAAAGCACAAAATGAAAAGTGGCTTAACCATGGCTAACAAAATAAATTAAGGATAGTATTAGATCCAAAGAGGAGTTATCCAACGTTGCCAGAAAAAAATAGCAAGCCTGAGGATTGGGAGCAGTTTAGAATTCAGCAAAAAAGGACCAAAAGATTGATTTAAGAGGGGAAAGATAGAATAAGAGAGTAAACTTGCAAGGAACATAAAAATCGACTGCAAAAGTTTCTACAAGTACGTAAAAAGAAAAATATTAGTGAAGAGAAATGTAGGTCCTTTACAGACAGATACGGGAGAATTTGTAAAGGGGAATAAGGAAATGGCAGAACAATTAAATAAATACTTCGGTTCTGTCTTCATGGAAGAGGACACAAATAACGTCCCAGAAATGCAAGGGAACCAAAAGTCTAGTGAGCAAGAGGAATTAAAGGAAATGATTATTAGTAAGAAAATAGTGCTGGAGAAACTAATGGCACTGAAGGGCGATAAATCCCCAGGGCCTGATAGAAACAGAGAAAGAAACATAGAAAATAGGTGCAGGAGTAGGCCATTCGGCCCTTCGAGCCTGCACCGCCATTCAATGAGTTCATGGCTGAACATGCAACTTTAGTACCCCATTCCTGCTTTCTCGCCATACCCCTTGATCCCCCTAGTAGTAAGGACTACATCTAACTCCTTTTTGAATATATTTAGTGAATTGGCCTCAACAACTTTCTGTGGTAGAGAATTCCACAGGTTCATCACTCTCTGGGTGAAGAGGTTTCTCCTCATCTCGGTCCTAAATGGCTTACCCCTTATCCTTAGACTGTGACCCCTGGTTCTGGACTTCCCCAACATTGGGAACATTCTTTCTGCATCTAACCTGTCTAAACCCGTCAGAATTTTAAACATTTCTATGAGATCCCCTCTCAATCTTCTGAACTCCAGTGAATACAAGCCCAGTTGATCCAGTCTTTCTTGATATGTCAGTCCCGCCATCCCGGGAATCAGTCTGGTGAACCTTCGCTGCACTCCCTCAATAGCAAGAATGTCCTTCCTCAAGTTAGGAGACCAAAACTGTACACAATACTCCAGGTGTGGCCTCACCAAAGCCCTGTACAACTGTAGTAACACCTCCCTGCCCCTGTACTCAAATCCCCTTGCTATGAAGGCCAACATGTCATTTGCTTTCTTAACCGCCTGCTGTACCTGCATGCCAACCTTCAATGATCTGCATCCCAGAGTACTAAAAGAGGTAGCCATGGAAATAGTAGATGCATTGTTTGTCAGCTTCCAAAATTCTATAGATTATGGAACAGTTCCTGCAGATTGGAGGGTGGCAAATGTAACCACTATTTAAACAAGGAGTGAGAGAGAAAACGGGGAACTACAGACTGGTTAGCCTAACATCAATAATAGGAAAAATGCTAGAGTCTATTATAAAGGATATGATAACGGCACACTTAGATAATATCAACAGGATTAAACAAAGTCAACATGGATTTATGAAAGGAAAATTATGTTTGACAAACCGACTGGAGTTTTTGAGGATGTAACTGATAGAATAGATGAGGGAGAACCAGTGGATGTAGTGTATTTGGATTTTCAGAAGGCCTTTGATAAAGTCCCACATAAGAGGCTAGTGTGCAAAATTAAAGCACATAGGATTGGGGGTAATGTACTGGCATGGATTGAAAATTGGTTAACTTGACAGGAAACAGAGAGTAGGAATAAACGGGTCTTTTTCGGGTTGTCGGGCAGTGACTAGTCGGGAACCACAGGGATCAGTGCTTGGGCCCCAGCTATTCACAATATATATAAATGATTTGGATGAGGGAACCAAATGTAATATTTCCAAGTTTGCTGATGACACAAAACTAGGTGCGATGATGCCCTCTCGTTGCAGCTTGCCAAGCTTGATCTCCACTTTCTCTCGCATCATATATGGCACCGCCTGTGCCTTGTGGTGGATGGGTCATGTACCGGGAGCAAAGTGCATCTGCACCTTCGCCCCCGAGAGACTTCCAATGCCTGGCTCAAACAACGACGGAAACTTGCTCAGAACCTGGGCACATGAAGCGTCGTCGACGGATGAAAGCGCTTGGATGTTGTCCCAGTTCCAGCGGATTTTCCCCAGCCAGCTTCTGCCGAACAGTGTGAGGCCATCTCCTGATCCAATCCATAGCGGGAGTTCGTGCACTGCTCCATCATAGGAGACTTTTACTGCTGCGCTGCCAATTACAGCGATCAGCTTTTTAGTGTAAGTTCTCACCTTGGTATGAATAGGGCCCAGCTTGGGCCTGTGTGTCTTGTTGTATCACAGCCTGCCGAAGGCCTTTTTGCTCACACCCGTTTCCAATTCCATGGATACTGGAATTCCATTCAGTTCAACTTTTAACATGATCAGTGGACATTTCGTGGTGAAGGTGTGTACCCCATACACTTCTGCCTCCTCGGTTTGAGTCTCTCGTTCAGTTTGATCCACCATGGATCGGTCTTCCTCTGCAACGTGGTGGTTTGCAGGGTTTGCAGCTCGTCTGCACATTCGTTGGAGGTGTCCCATTGTTCCACAGCCTTTGCACGCATAGTGTTTGAAGCAGCATTGATGGGCTCGATGATCACCTCTGCAGCGTCAACAAGGTGTTGATTGCCTCACATTAATGCTTGATGGCGGATTCTGAGTCATCTGAGATCATGAAGCTGCAGGCGTGTACGTTCTGCCATGTACATTCCTGCCTGAAAACTACGTTACTTTGTGTACAGTACTTGCCGAAACATCTTTATGCTGCAAAATTTGTTTGCTGGTGTTTGTTTGTTATTGCTGGTGGACTTAAATGCCTGGGCTATCGTTATGGCTTTGCTCAGGTTCGGTGTTTCAACAGTCAATAGTTTGCGAAGGATAACCTCATGGCCAATGCCAAGCACAAAGAAGTCTCTTAGCATTTGCTCCAGGAATCCATCGAATTCGCAATGTCCTGCAAGGAGCCTTAGTTCGGCGACGTAGCTCGCCACTTCCTGGCCTTCAGACCATTGACACGTGTAAAATCAATACCTTGCCATCACAACGCTCTCCTTCAGATTTAGGTGCTCCCAGACCAGCGTACACAGTTCTTTGTACAAGTTGGCTGTTGGTTTCACCGGAGCAAGAAGATTCTTCATGAGGCCATAAGTTGTTGCCCTGCAGATGGTGAGGACGATCGCCCTTTGTTTGGCAGCGTTCACGCTCCCTTCCAGCTTGTTGGCCATGAAGTATTGGTCGCGTCGTTCCACGAAGGCCTCCCAATCGTCCCCTTCTGAGAATTTCTCCAGGATCCCAACAGTTCTCTGCATTTTCGCGTGATGGTTCGTTATCTCATCGCCAGTTGTTATGTCTCGAATAACGTAATGCAACTGAGTACTGTAGACCTGAGTAAGTATGACCTCAGTCTCTTTATTCTAACTCCAGAGTGTTGGTACAGCATGTGAGGTTTGCTTATATACAGTGCTCCCAAGGGATGCTGGGATCCCTTGGGGCTCCAACAGATATGCCCTCTGGTGGCGGTAGAATGCAGGTTACATAGTGTTGCATACATAACAATACCGATGGTTGCACTCAATATTTGGATGTGATAGTGTGCGCACACCCCATGGAAGGAGGGCAATGCACAATGTGCGGGTTCACTCAGACCATTAACTGCACGTTGGAGATTAGTGGCGTTAGTCATGGAGGGACTGAGGTGGCAGCCCGGAATGACGGGACGTACTGCATATCCACCAAAGAAACTAAGTATAAACATGGTAGTGCTGAATGTGAAATCCTGCAACCTAATTACTGTTTTACGCCTAAAGCTGTGGTCAAAATAGGCCATTGATACCTATTCCCACAAAGAGAGGAACATGTCGAGAACATCACTTTAAACAATCTGAGATGGGATGATGAAATGGAACAATATGAGATTAAAGTTAGCAAGAAATTCCCTGTCTCAAAGAACATTTGGCGCAATTGAAAATGGACACTGAGAAAAGCATACTGGAAGATGATATTGGGGAATGAATGTTAATATGCATCCGTAGATTCGTATAGCCTCATGTATTCACGGTCATACAGTTAGGGCTAACTGTTGGATGGGGAATTGGGTTATGCATGGCATGCAGAAAGAGGCAACGGAGAAGGAAAGCAAAAGCTTTAATTACAGAACAACAAAAGTTGCTAGCAGAGTACCCTGAAATACTTTGAGATGAAGGTCACATCCCGAGTCCCCCCAAACCGTGTGGCTGATCATCACAGAACGGAGCAGGGGTACACAGGATGAAGTAGAATTAGGTTAGTAATCTTGGGCTGGGTAGCCCAGTACCAAAAGGGGGGCTGAAGTGGGGTTTTCAAGCTCTGCTTTAATTAAATGGTTAAGAATGGGTCTCGAGCTAAAATAGGCTTTTGTAGTGGTCAACTTTACAAGCTATGTAACCTGAGGACAATTACAAATAGCCAAACTGTTGAACCACAGGAGGCCCAGAGGGGCAGTTAAACAGGGCAAGGGGTCAAAAGTGACATGTTGGAGAAACTCCATTGGTATGAGACACAGGCGAATGATTGACTAATTCCCTTTCGCATCACACAATCAGCAATTATGCACATGGGCTTTGGGCCAATTAAAGGCCATGGGAGGGGCATTCACGAGGCTGACATGCATCATTAAGTGTGTAAAAGATTGCTTGGAACTTTGTCTGCAGCCAGGCTTCTCCAATGATACAAACTAGCAGGCAGGCTTCCCACCGGTGGAAAATAAAGACTTAAATCTTCGAACCCAGACCTGGTGTTGAGTGTTTATTTTAAGTACTACAAACGTGAAATAAAACAGCCTGGTACATATTCTGTTCTGTATATAGGTACTTCTGGAAAAAGGTATTAAACAAGTTAATCGATTCTCCTCGGTTAATCAGCATTTGTGGAGAGAAAAACAGAGTTAACGTTTCAGGTTGATGATTACTGACTAAGAGTAATCGACCTGAAACATTATGTTTTTCTCTCCACAGCTGCTGCCTGACCCGCTGAGATTTCTAGCATTTTCTGTTTTTATTTCAGGTACTAGTATCCGCAGTATTTTGCTTTTGTTTTCTATTTTCCTCGGTCTTGTTTTTCCTCTCTTATTGTCTATTCTATTCAGCCTATTTTGGAGGCCTCATTTTATTTTTCCTACATTTATTTGGTGGGCCGGGCGCTGTAGCTCCTTCTGCCCCATGGTTAATCTGCCATGGGGCACGGCCACCAATGATGGGGCGAAGGGGGCTGTTCTGATAAACAGTAAGCTACTGTCCAAGTCCTCAACAGACCTCTGTTTATGTGTGCCCAGTTTCAGAATGGCCAACAATGACCCCCTTCCCCTGTCCCCACCCCCACCTTTTAATTAGTCACCAAAGTGACAGAATGGCAGCGCGTGGTGGGGGGCGATGGAAGAATGGTGTCACGTGATGAAGGTCACCTTCTTGGCTTGCAGGCGTCACGTTTCCACAGTGACCGCGGCCATGGCAACGGCCGCTTGTCTTGCGCGCTCACAATGTGAACACCGAAGCTTGGAGCCGAGAAAAAAAATAAACCCGCGCGGCGCGGCGCCGCGCCAACGGAACCCGCTTAAATTACACCCAGTGCGATCCATACGCGCCGAATTTGGAGCCTCCGGCGGATTCGGTGAAGCGATCGGGTGCTGTCGCCTTGGGTACCGTTTACATGGTGATGGCGGCCCGGCCTCGGGAGGCGAGGGGGAGCTCGAGCTTCCTGAGTGAGTGACAGAGAGAGAGAGAGAGAGAGAGGGCTCCGGGGACAGTAAGTCCAGTATTTCTCTCATTTCTAGGGAGACACAGGGAGCTGCGCCCCCGCCCCATGGCTCAGTGTGGTAATGCTGGTCCAACCTTAGCTCTTCCTTTTTTGTTGTTGTTTAGGTTGCTGCAGTTGTCCTCAGTACCGGGGGAAGGTTATGCGGGAATTAGGTTCTCGATTTGCCATAAAGCTACCTACCCCTGCTGCAAAGTGGGCACAGGGCAAGAAATAAAGACACCAGCTCGGCTGTGATAGAAACATAGAAAATAGGTGCAGGAGCAGGCCATTCAGCCCTTCTAGCCTGCACCGCCATTCAATGAGTTCATGGCTGAACATGAAACTTCAGTACCCACTTCCTGCTTTCTCGCCATACCCCTTGATCCCCCGAGTAGTAAGGACTTCATCTAACTCCCTTTTGAATATAAGCTTGCTGATGTTTGGTGCGTTGGCTCGCCCACATGAAGAACACCCATTAATACGCCCCCCCACCCACTCCCTGCCACCCTTACTCCCCAAGTGAGGTGCTGGAGGGTGCCCGTGGACCCCATTCCCCAGCAAATGATCAACGTCTTCAAGAGAGGAGAAATTTGGGAAAGAAAGAATTTACATTTATATAGCACCTTTCGCGATATTCCAAGTCAATTCACAGCCATTGAAGTACTTTTGAAGTGTAGTTGCTGTTGTAACATAGGAAACGCAGCAGCCAAAATTTGTGCACAGCAAGGTCCCACAAGCAGTATTGAGATAGATATATGATCAGATAATCTTTTTGTTTCGTGAGGTTGGTTGAGGAATAAACATTGACCACAAGACCAGGCAAACTCTCCTCTTTTTCGAATAGTGCCGTAGGATTACATCCGCTTGAGAGGTCAGACGATACCTCAGTTTATCATCTCATTCAAAAGATGGCATGTATGACAGTACAGCATTTCCTCAGTATTGTCCTGAAATGTCAGTTAAAATTATGTACTCAGGTCCCTGGAGTGCGGCTTGAACCCAAGCCACAATCTGACTTAGAGTTAGGAGTGCGACTATTGAGCCAAGGTTGGCACCTAGAGAAAGGCTGATAGTTTTACTACTTTTTAGTAAGTTTTTAAAAATGGGATCTTGATAGAATTCCTGATTGCAGCTTCTGATATTTAGCAATTTTAAAATTCCATGACCGGCAAAGCCACCATCTGATGCTAATGACAGGTCAGGTTTGCTATTAAGCCTCTAATAAATGCTAGCTTTAGAACTCTGGTAAGACAGTGCCTTCTGTGGTTGAATGGCTTGTCAGTACAGTCCAGTTTCTCATATTAACAACTTCAGAATTATTACTCATAACATAAAAAATAGGAGCAGAAGTAGGCCATTTGGCCCCTCGAGTTTGCTCCGCCATTTAATAAGATCATGGCTGATCTGATCATGGATTCAGCTCCAGTTCCCTGCCCGCTCCCCATAACCCTTTATTTGCATCGCTTAAAAATCTGTCTATCTCCGCTTAAATATATTCAATGACCACAGCTCTCTGGGCCAGAGAATTCCATAGATTTACAACCCTCAGAGAATAAATTACTCCTTAACTCAGTTTTAAATGGGTGGCCCCTTATTCTGAGACTATGCTCCCTAGTTCTAGTTTCCCCTATGAGTGGAAATATCCTCACTGCATCCACCTTGACGAGCCCCCTCATTATCTTATATGTTTCAATAACATCACCTCTCATTCTTCTGAACTCCAATGAGTACAGGCCCAACCTGCCCAACCGACTCAACCTATCTTCATAAGTCAACTCCCTCATCTCCAGAATCAACCTAGTGAACCTTCTTTGAACTGCCTCCAATGCATGTATTAAATACAGAGACCAAAAGTGTACGCAGTACTCCAAGTGTGGCCTCACCAATACTCTGTACAGTTGTAGCAGGACTTCTCTGCTTTTATACTCTATCTCCCTTACAATAAAGGCCAACATTCCATTTGCCTTCCTGATTACTTGCTGTACCTGCATACTAACGATTTGTGTTTCATGCACAAGGACCCCCAGGTCCCTCTGTACTGCAGCACTTTGCAATTTTTCTCCATTTAAAATATAATTTACTTTTCTATTCTAACTGGGTTTATCGTTCGGTAAACTGATTAAGTACAGGAGTGGGTACTGATTAACTGTTCTTTAGATTGTTTATTTATCCAGCTATAAGGGCTGGTGTGGAATCGACCGAATAGGTGTGTCCTATTCTCAGTGTAGAAAAATGGCAGACCTACCTTCACCTCCTCGTACCTGTTGACAGCAGATTTAAGTCAGGATTTCACTGTCATGAGCCATTATATACTACCATTGGGTGAACACAGTCCTTGACTGAGATTGTACTAATCAATTTGGGAACAGATGAGAGAACATTCTGAGGGAAGAGGGTGAACAGCTCGAGGTTTTGGTCCATACCGGTATTAACAACATAGGTAGAAAGAGGGATGAGATCCTGCAAGCAGACTTTAAGGAGCTACGAAAGAGATTAAAAAGTAGGACCTCAAAGGTAGTAACCTCCAAATAACACCTCGTATTACGAGCTAGTGAGTATAGAAATAGGAGGATAGAGCAGATTAATGTGTGGCTAGAGAAATGGTGCAGGAGGGATGGCTTTAGATTTCTGGAACACTGGTTTTGGAGGAGGTAAGATCTGTCTAGGCTAGATGGGTTGCACCTCAACAGAGCCAGGACCAATATCCTCTTAGGGTGGGGGGTGGGTTGCTTGTGCTGTTGGGAAGGGTTTAAACTAATTTGGCAGGGGAATGGGCACCAGGATGTACCATTAGAAGGGAAATACAAATGCATAAAGGATTGGGAGGGAACAGATAGCATGAGAGTAATAATTAGGAAGATATTAGGTGGGGTCAGACTAAGAGAGAATACAAAGAAGGTCTAAGCGAGGCTTACAGTGCATGTGTGTAAACGCATGAAGCGTGGTAAATAAGGTTAGTGAGCTGCAAGCACAAATAGCCACATGAGAATATGATGTTGTAGCGATAACAGAGACTTGGCTCAAAAAAGGCAGGATTGGATATTAAATATTCCTGGATATAAGGTGTTCGGAACGATAAGGAAGGAAAAAAAGGAGGTGAGTGGCAATATTGGTTAAGGAGAATGTTACAGTGCTGGAGAGAGAGGATGTCCTGGAAGGGTCAAGGACAGAATCTATTTGATTAGAGTTAAGAAATAATTGAGGTGCCATTGCACGACTAGGTGTATTCTTTCGGCCGCCAACTAGTGGGAAGGATATCAAGGAACAAATTTGCAGAGAAATGACACGTAAGAACATAAGAAATAGGAGCAAGAGCAGGCCATTTGACCCTTCGAGCCTGCTCCGCCATTCAATAAGATCATGGCTGATCTGATCATCGACTTGGCTCCCCTTCCCTGCCCCCATAACCCTTTATTCCCTTATCGCTCAAAAATCTATCTATCTCCGCCTTAAATATATTCAATGACCCAGCCTCCACAGCTCACTGTGGCAGAGAATTTCATAGATTTACAACCCTCTGAGAGAAGAAATTTCTCCTCATCTTAGTTTTAAATGGACGGCCCCTTATTCTGAGACTGTGTCCTCTAGTTCCCTATGAGTGGGAATATCCTCTCTGCATCCACCTTGTTGAACCCCCTCATTATCTTATATGTTTCAAAAAGATCACCTCTCATTCTTCTGGACTCCAATGAGTATAGACCCAACCTACTCAACCTATCTTCATAAGTCAACCCCCTCATCTCTGGAATCAACCTAGTGAACCTTCTCTGAACAGCCTCCAATGCAAGTATATCCTCCCTTAAATATAGAGACCAAAAGTGTACGCAGTACTCCAGGTGTGGCCGTACTAAAACCCTGTACAGTTGTAGCAGGACTTCTCTGCTTTTATACTCGATCCCCCCTTGCAATAAAGGCCAACATTCCATTTGCCTTCCTGATTACTTACTGTACCTGCATACTAACTTTTTGTGTTTCATGCACAAGGACCCCCAGGTCCCTCTGTACTGCAGCACTTTGCAATTTTTCTCCATTTAAATTGTAATTTGCTTTTCTATTATTTCTGTCAAAGTGGATAACCTCACATTTTTCCACATTATACTCCATCTGCCAAGTTTTTCACCACTCACTTAGCCTGTCTATATCCCTTTGCAGATTATTTGTGTCCTCCTCACACATTGCTTTTCCTTCCATCTTTGTATCATCAGTAAACTTGGCTACGTTACACTCGGTCCCTTTTTCCAAGTCGTCAATATAGATTGCAAATAGTTGGGGTCCCAGCACTGATCCCTGCAGCACACCACAAGTTACTGATTGCCAACCCGAGAATGAACCATTTATTCTGACTCTCTGTTTTCTGTTCGTTATCCAATCCTCTATCCATGCTAATATATTACCTTCAACCCCGAGAGTTTTTAACAGAACATAAGAAATAGGAACAGGAGTAGACCATACGGTCCCCCGAGCCTGCTCCACCATTCAATAAGATCATGGCTGATCTGATCATGGACTCGGCTCCACTTCCCCGCCTGGTCCCCATAATCCCTCATCTCCTTATCGTTTAAGAAACTGTCTATTTATGTCTTAAATTTCTTCAATGTCCCAGCTTCCACAGCTCTCTGAGGCAGCGAATTCCACAGATTTGCAACCTTCTGAGAGAAGAAATTTCTCCTTATCTCTGTTTTAAATGGGCGGCCCCTTATTCTAAGATCATTCTAAGCTAGTGCTGTTGGGAAGGGGTTAAACTAATATGGCGGGGGTTGGGAATCTATGCAGAGAAACAGGGAAGTAGAATGGGGGCAGAAGCAAAAGATATAAAGAAGAAAAGTAAAAGTGGAGGGCAGAGAAACCCAAGGCAAAAATCAAAATGGGCCACATTACAGCAAAATTCTAAAGGTGCAAAGTGTGTTAAAAAGACAAGCCTGAAGGCTCTGTGCCTCAATGCGAGGAGTATTCGTAATAAGGTGGCCGATTTAACTGCGCAGGCAGCAATTAACGAATATGATATAATTGGCATCACGGAGACATGGCTCCAGGGTGACCAAGGCTGGGAACTCAACATCCAGGGTTATTCAACATTCAGAAAGGATAGACAGAAAGGAAAAGGAGGTGGGGTGGCATTGCTTGTTAAAGAGGAAATTAACGCAATAGTAAGGAAGGACATTAGCTTGGATGATGTGGAATTGGTATGGGTGGAGCTACGGCATACCAAATGGCAGAAAACACTAGTGGTAGTTGTGTACAGACCACCAAACAGTAGTCGTGAGGTTGGGGACAGCATCAAACAAGAAATTAGGGATGTGTGCAATAAAGGTACAGCAGTTATCATGGGCGACTTTAATCTGCATATAGATTGGGCTAACCAAACTGGTAGCAATGCGGTGGAGGAGGATTTTCTGGAGTGTATTAGGGATGGTTTTCTGGACCAATATGTTGAGGAACCAACTAGAGGGCTGGCCATCCTAGACTGGGTGATGTGTAATGAGAAAGGACTAATTAGCAATCTTGTTGTGCGAGGCCCCTTGGGGAAGAGTGACCATAATATGGTAGAATTCTTTATTAAGATGGAGAGTGACACAGTTAATTCAGAAACTAGGGTCCTGAACTTAAGGAAAGGCAACTTCGATGGTATGAGACGTGAATTGACTAGAATAGACTGGCGAATGATACTTAAAGGGTTGACGGTGGATAGGCAATGGCAGACATTTAAAGATCACATGGATGAACTTCAACAATTGTACATCCCTGTCTGGAGTAAAAATAAAACAGGGAAGGTGGCTCAACCATGGTTAACAAGGGAACTTAAGGATAGTGTTAAATCCAAGGAAGAGGCATATAAATTGGCCTGATAAAGCAGCAAATCTGAGGATTGGGAGAAATTTAGAATTCAGCAGAGGAGGACAAAGGGTCTAATTAGGAGGGGGGAATAGAGTATGAGAGGAAGCTTGCAGGGAACATAAAAACTGACTGCAAAAGCTTCTATAGATATGTTAAGAGAAAAAGATTAGTGAAGACAAACGTAGGTCCCTTGCAGTCAGATTCAGATGAATTTATAATGGGGAACAAAGAAATGGCAGACCAGTTGAACAAATACATTGGTTCTGTCCTCATGAAGGAAGACACAACTAACCTTCTGGAAATACTAGGGGACCGAGGGTCTAGTGAGAAGGAGGAACTGAAGGAAATCCTTATTAATCGTGAAATTGTGTTCGGGAAATTGATGGGATTGAAGGCTGATAAATCCCCGGGGCATGAAGGTCTACATTCCAGAGAACTTAAGGAAATGGCCCTAGAAATAGTGGATGCATTGGTGATCATTTTCCAACAGTCTATCGACTCTGGATCAGTTCTTCTAGACTGGAAGTTAGCTAATGTAACCCCACTTTTTAAAAAAGGAGGGAGAGTGAAAACGGGGAATTATAGACCGGTTAGCCTGACATCAGTAGTGGGGAAAATGTTGGAATCAACTATTAAAGATGAAATAGCAGTGCATTTGGAAAGCAGTGACCGGATCGGTCCAAGTCAACATGGATTTATGAAAAGGAAATCATGCTTGACAAATCTTCTGGAATTTTTTGAGGATGTAACTAGTAGAGTGGACAAGGGAGAAACAGTGGATGTGGTTTATTTGGACTTACAAAAGGCTTTTGACAAGGTCCCACAAAAGAGATTGGTGTGCAAAATTAAAGCACATGGTATTGGGGGTCATAGACTGACTTGGATAGAGAACTCGTTGGCAGACAGGAAGCAGAGAGCGAGATAAACGGGTCCTTTTCAGAATGGTAGGCAGTGACTAGTGGGGTGCCGCAGGGCTCAGTGCTGGGACCCCAGCTATTTACAATATACATTAAAGATTTAGATGAAGGAATTGATTGTAATATGTCCAAGTTTGCGAATGACACTAAGCTGGGTGGCGGAAGAGGCTGCAGGGTGACTTGGACAGGTTAGGTGAGTGGGCAAATGCATGGCAGATGCAGTATGATGTGAATAAATGTGAGGTTATCCACTTTGGGGGTAAAAACACGAAGGCAGAATATTGTCTGTATGGCGGCAGATTAGGAAAAGGGGAGGTGCAACGAGACCTGGATGTCATGGTACATCAGTCATTGAAAGCTGGCATGCAGGTACAGCAGGCGGTGAAGAAGGCAAATGGTATGTTGGCCTTCACAGCTAGGGGATTTGAGTATAGGAGCAGGGAGGTCTTACTGCAGTTGTACAGGGCCTTGGTGAGGCCTCACCTGGAATATTGTGTTCAGTTTTGGACTCCTAATCTGAGGAAGGACGTTCTTGCTATTGAGGGAGTGCAGCGAAGGTTCACCAGACTGATTCCCGGGATGGCAGGACTGACATATGAGGAGAGATTGGATCGACTGGGCCTGTATTCACTGGAGTTTCGAAGGATGAGAGGGGATCTCATAGAAACATATAAAATTCTGACAGGACTGGACAGGTTAGATGCTGAAAGAATGTCCCTACCGCAGAGAGTTGTTTATGCCATCTCATTGGATATACTCAAGAGGGAGTTAGATATGGCCCTTGCAGCTAAAGGGATCAAGGGGTATGGAGAGAAAGCAGGAAAGGGGTACTGAGATGAATGATCAGCCATGATCTTATTGAATGGTGGTGCAGGCTCGAAGGACCGAATGGCCTACTCCTGCACCTATTTTCTATGTTTTATGTTTCTATCATGCCCTCTTGTTCTAGTCTCCCCTATCAGTGGAAGCATCCTCTCTGCATCCACCTTGTCAAGCCGCTTCATAATCTTATTTGTTTCGAGAAGATCAAACCTGAATTCCAGTGAGTAGAGGCACAACCTACTCAACCATTCCTCATAAGTCAACCCCTCATCCCCGGAATCAACCTGGTGAACCTTCTCTGAACTGCCTTCAAAGCAAGTATGTTCTTTTGTAAATATGGAAACCAAAACTGCACGCAAGACTTCCCTGCTTTTACACTCCATCCCCTCAGCAATAAAGGCCAAGATACCATTGGCCTTCCTGATCACTTGCTGTACCTGCAAACTATCTGTTATGTATTTAACCCATGGCAACCTGTATCACACCACCAGAGGCCTACCTGTTGGCGTCCCAAGGGATCCCAGCATCCCTTGGGAGCACTGTATATAAGCAGGCCTCCCACGCTGGAGTCCAATTATAGCAACTAAGGTCACACTTACTCATTGCATACAGTACTCAGTTTCATCCTTTATTATGAGCATAATAATTGGTGACGAGGTAACGAACAACCGCGCGAAAATGCAAAGAACTGTTGGTATCCTGGAGAAGTTCTCAGAAGGGGACGATGGGGGGCATTCATGGAGAGACTCGACCAATACTTTGTGGCCAACGAGCTGGAAGGGGACGAGAACGCTGCCAAACGAAGGGGCGATCCCCCTTACCGTCTGTGGGACAATAACCTATGGCTTCATGAAGAATCTTCTAGCTCCGGTAAAACCAACAACCAAATCATATGAAGAATTGTGTACGCTGGTCCGGGAGCACCTAAATCCGAAGGAAAGTGTTTTGATGGCGAGGTATTGGTTCTACACCTGTCAACGGTCGGAGGGCCAGGAAGTGGCGAGCTACATCACCAAACTAAGGTGTCTTGCAGGACATTGCGAATTTAATGGATTCCTTGAATAAATGCGAAGAGACTTTTTTGTGCTTAGCATTGGCCATCTTAATGCAAACGAGGTAATCCTTCGCAAACTTTTGATTGTTGAAACACCGAATCTGAGCAAAGCCATAACTATAGCCCAGGCATTTATGTCCACCAGCGGTAACACCAAACAAATTTTGCAGCATAAAGAGTTTTCGGCTGGTACTGTGCACAAAGTAACGTCGTTTTCGAGCAGGAATATACATGGCAGAGCGTACACGCCGGCTGCTGCACGACCTCAGATGACCCAGAGTCCGCCATCAATTCTTAATGCAAGGCAGTTAACACCTTGTTGGCATTGTGGAGGTGATCATCAGGCCCATCAATGCCACTTCAAGCACTATGCGTGCAACAGCTGCAGAACAATGGGACACCTCCAGTGAATTGCAGGCAAGCTGCAAACCCTGCAAACCACCACGTTGCAGAGGAAGATCGATCCATGGTGGATCAGGCTGAACGAGACTCGAACCAAAGAGGCAGAAGAGTACGGGGTGCACACCTTCACCACGAAATGTCCACCGATTGTGTTAAAAGTTGAACTGGACGGAATTCCAGTATCCCTGGAACTGGATACAGGTGCGAGTCAATCCATAATGAGCAAAAAGGATTTCGACAGGCTGTGGTGCAACAAGGCACACAGGCCCAAGCTCAGCCCCATTCACACCAAGCTAAGAACTGTAATTGACAGCGCAGAAGTCAAAGTCTCCTATGATGGAGCAGTGCATGAACTCCCACTATGGATCGTGCCAGGTGATGGCCCCACACTGTACGGCAAAAGCAGGCTGGGAA
Organism: Pristiophorus japonicus; assembly: GCF_044704955.1. NCBI lineage: Eukaryota > Metazoa > Chordata > Chondrichthyes > Pristiophoridae > Pristiophorus > Pristiophorus japonicus. Next base: position 480,150,363 of record NC_091977.1, on the reverse strand, counting down.
AAATCCGCTGGAACTGGGACGACATCTGAGTGCTTTCGTCCATCAATGACGCCTCATGTGCCCAGGTCCTGAGCAGATTTCCATCGTTGTTCGAGCCAGGCATTGGAAGTTTCTCGGGGGCGAAAGTGCAGATCCACTTGGTTCCCGGTACACGACCCATCCACCACAAAGCACGTGCGGTACCGTATATGATGCGAGAGAAAGTGGAAATTGAGCTGGACAAGCTGCAGCGAGAAGGCATTATCGCGCCAGTGGAATTCAACGAGTGGGCCAGTCCGATTGTCCCGGTTCTCAAAAGTGAAAGCACGGTCAGAATTTGTGGGGACTATAAAGTAATGATTAACCGTTTTTCGCTGCAGGACCAGTACCCGCTACCCAAGGCAGATGACCTATTTGCGACCCTGGCTGGAGGAAAGACGTTCACCAAGTTGGATCTGACCTCAGCCGACATGACGCAGGAGCTGGAGGAATCTTTGAAAGGCCTCACCTGCATCAACACGCACAAAGGTCTGTTCATCTATAACAGATGTCCGTTCGGGATCCGTTCGACCACGGCAATTTTCCAACGGAACATGGCGAGCCTGCTAAAGTCGGTTCCACACACCGTGGTTTTCCAGGATGACATATTGGTCACAGGTCGGGACATTATCGAACACTTGAAGAATCTGGAAGAGGTTCTAAGTTGGCTAGATCGCGTGGGACTCAGGTTGAAACGCTTGAAGTGTGTTTTCCTGGCACCAGAGGTCGAGTTCTTGGGCGGAAGAACCGCAGCAGACGTTGTCAGACGGAGGCCATCAAGAACGCGCCGAGAACACAGAATGTGATGGAGCTGCGGTCGTTCCTGGGACTCCTCAACTGTTTCGGTAATTTCCTACCTGGGTTAAGCACCTTGCGAGAACCCCTACATGTGCAGGTACGTAAGGGAGATGACTGGGTATGGGGGAATTCACAAGAGGCTGCCTTTGAGAAAGCCAGAAATCTGTTCTGCTCAAATAAACTGCTTGTTCTGTATAGCCCATATAAACGATTAGTGCTAGCTTGCGATGCGTCGTCATACGGGATATGTGTTACAACAGCTAATGAATCGGGGATCTTGCAACCGGTCGCCTATGCGTCCGGGAGTCTGTCCAAGGCCGAAAGGGCCTACAGCATGATTGGAAAAGTAGCTCTGCCGTGCGTTTACGGGGTGAAAAAAATTTACCAGTATTTGTTTGGTCTCCAGTTTGAGCTGGAAACTGACCATAAGCCGCTCATATCGCTATTCTCAGAGAGCAAAGTGATTAACCCCAATGCCTCTGCCTGCATCCAAAGATGGGCACTCACGCTGTCGGCATACAACTATGTAATCCGCCACAGACCGGGCATAGAGAAATGCGTTGATGCTCTCAGTCGGCTACCATTGCCCACCACTGGAGTGGAAATGGCACAGCCTGCAGACTTGCTCATGATGATGGATGCATTCGAAAACGAAAAGTGACCCGTTACGGCCCGCCAGATCAGGACCTGGACCAGCCAGGATCCTTTACTGTCCCTCGTAAAAAAACTGTGTCCTCCATGGGAGCTGGTCCAGCATCAAAGTGGAGTTGCAGGAAGAGATTAAGCCATTCCACAGGCGCAAAGACGAAATGTCCTTACAGGCGGATTGTCTTTTGTGGGGTAATCGCGTGGTCTTGCCCAAGAAAGGCAGAGAAACGTTAATACCCGACCTACACAGCACCCACCCAGGCATTCAATGATGAAAGCCATAGCTAGATCCCATGTGTGGTGGCCGAGCATTGACTCAGACTTAGAGTCACGCATGCGCCAGTGCAACACTTGCTCTCAACTGAGCAATGCACCCAGAGAGACACCGCTAAGTTTGTGGTCGTGGCCCTCCAAAGCATGGCCGAGGATCCACGTTGAATATGTGGGCCCATTTCTAGGCAAAATGTTCTTGGTTGTTGTGGATGCTTATTCAAAATGGATTGAATGTGTAATACACCATCGAAAACCTATGAGCCATGTTTGCCACACACGTCCTGCCTGATGTCCTAGTCAGCGACAATGGGCTGTGTTTCACCAGTGCTGAACGGGCAGTTCAAACCATCAAGCAAAGCTTGAAACGCATGTCGGAAGGCTCCCTGCATACCCGAGTTCTGCTCAGCTACTGCACCAGACCCCACTCGTTCACCGGGGTTCCCCCAGCTGAGCTGCTCATGAAAAAGGCGCTCAAAACAAGGTCCACCCTGACCTCCATGATCACGTCGAGGGCAGGCGGCATCAACAAAGCATGTACCATGATTGCGCAAACTTGTCACGCGATATCAAGGTCAATGACCCTGTGTTTGTACTCAATCATGGACATGGTCCCAAATGGTTTGCTGGCACGGTCATAGCCAAAGATGGGAGAAGGGTGTTTCAGGTCAAATTGGCCAATGGACTAACGTGCAGAAAGCATTTGGACCAAACCAAATTGCGGTTCACTAACCGCTACGAGCCGAAGAGGACACCACCAACTTCGACCCTCCAACACACACACAAGTGGCAACCGACATCCCGGTTGACGACGAAGCCAAACTCACCATCCCCAGCAGCCTGGCAAGACCAGCTGCCCAGCAGCCCAGTGAAGAACCAACCAACTCACCCACACCTAAATTTGTACTGAGACGATTGACAAGGGAGCGAAAAGCCCCAGATCATCTCAACCTGTAAATAAGTGTACCATTTACTTTACGAGGGAGAGATGTTATATATTAAACCCTTGGCAACCTGTATCACACCACCACCAGAGGGCCTACCGATTGGAGTCCCAAGGGATCCCAGCATCCCTTGGGAGCACTGTATATAAGCAGGCCTCCCATGCTGTACCTGCACTCTGGAGTCTAATTAAAGGAGCTAAGGTCACACTTACTCATTGCATACAGTACCCAGTTTCATCCTTTATTATGAGCATAATACTATCCTTTCATGCACAGGTACCCCGAGGTCCTGCTCTACTGCAGCACTTTGCAATCTTTTTCCATTTAAATAATAACTTGCTCTTTGATTTTTTTCTGCCAAAGTGCATGTCCTCGCACTTTCCAACATTATACTCCTGGGTGTCATGGTTCATCAGTCATTGAAAGTCAGGTACAGCAGGCGATGAAGAAGGCAAATGCTATGTTGGCCTTCATAGCTAGGGGATTTGAGTATAGGAGCAGGGAGGTCTTACTGCAGTTGTACAGAGAGACCTGGTGATATATGTGCACAAATTGTTGAAGATGGCAGGGCAGGTTGAGTAAGTGGTTAAAAAAGCATATGGGATCCTGGGCTTCATAAATAGAGACAGAGAGTACAAAAGCACAAATGTTACGATGAACCTTTATAAATCACTGGTTCGGCCTCAACTGGAGTATTGTGTCCAATTCTGGGCAGGGCACTTTCGAAGGATGTGAAGGCTTTAGATAGGGTGCAGAAAAAGTTAACAAGAATGGTTCCAGGGATGAGGGACTTCAGTTATAGAGGGCCCAAGTTTCCACACGCGCCTAGAACGGCGCAGTCCCGACCTGGACGCCCGTTTTTCACGCCACAAAGTGCGCCTAAAAAAATCCTCCGTATTCTCCACCTACCTACAGGTCCTCTGGCCCTCGGCGCAGCCAGCACGAGCTGTAGGGGGGCGGAGCCAGGTCCCTGCGCTGAAAACAGTGCCGGGACCTCTGCACATGCGCGCTACAGTGGGCATGCAAGTGCAGTAGCTCCAGGCACCGAACTGTGTGGGAGGGACCCGAAGCACGCAGCCCCTAGCCCTGGCCGAATGGCCTCACTGGGGCTGCATGAATAAGGCTCCTCCCATGGCCAGCTCCTGCTTCCCCCCCCTTCCGCCCCCCCCCCCCCCCCCCCCGACCAGACCCGACACCCGCCGCCCCCCCCCGACTGGACCCGACCCGACCCGCGCTCCTGTTCCCGCTCCGCCCCACCCCCAGACTGGACCCGTCCCGACCCGACCCACGCTCCTGTTCCCGCTCCCCGCCCCCCCGACTGGACCCGACCCGACCCGAGCTCCTGTTCCCGCTCCCCGCCTCCCCGACTGGACCCGACCCGACCCGCGCTCCTGTTCCCGCTCCCCGCCTCCCCGACTGGACCAGACCCACGCTCCTGTTCCCGCTCCCCGCCCCCCCGACTGGACCCGACCTGTGCTCCTGTTCCCGCTCCCCGCCTCCCCGACTGGACCCGACCCGACCTGCGCACCTGTTCCCGCTTCCCGCCTCCCCGACTGGACCCGACCCGCGCTCCTGTTCCCGCTCCCCGCCCCCCCGACTGGACCCGACCCGACCCGAGCTCCTGTTCCCACTCCCCCCACCCACGACTGGACCCGACCCGACCCGACCCGACCCGCGCTCCTGTTCCCGCTCCCCGACTGGACCCGACCCGACCCGACCCGCGCTCCTGTTCCCGCTCCCCGACTGGACCCGACCCGCGCACCTGTTCCCGCTCCCCGCCCCCCCGACTGGACCCGACCCGACCCGCGCTCCCGCCCCCCCCCCCACTGGACCTGACCCGACCCGACTCCCGCTCCCAGACTGGATCCGACCTGACCTCCCCCCTCCCTCCCCCGCCCCGAACCTCCCCGACCCGACCCAACCCAACGCCACCTACCTGTAAATCTGGTGCTGGGGACGGGCCCTGCCCGAAGTCTCGGGTTGGCCCGTTCAGCCTTCGGTCCCGAAAGGCCTGCCTGAAGCACTTTCACACAGGTAGGAAGATGGTTTATTTAATCTTTTCTTTGCTTATAAATGTTTATTCAGGTTGAATTTATTTGTATAATATTTGTATAAGTATAAATAAGGATTTATTATAGAATTTAATGACTTCCCTTCCCCCCCTCCCCCACCACCTCATTCTGGACGCCTAATTTGTAACCTGCGCCTGATTTTTTAATGTGTAGAACAGGTTTTTTCAGTTCTACAAAAATCTTCACTTGCTCCATTCTACTTTAGTTTGGAGTACGTTTTCACTGTGGAAACTTTCAAATCAGGCGTCAGTGGCCGGACACGCCCCCTTTTGAAGAAAAAATTCTGTTCCAAAGTAGAACTGTTCTACCTGACTAGAACTGCAGAAAAAAAAATGTGGAGAATTGCGATTTCTAAGATAGTCCGTTCTCCACCAGTTGCTCCTAAAAATCAGGCGCAAATCATGTGGAAACTTGGGCCCAGATAGACTAAAAAAGCTCAGATTGTTCTTGTTAGAGCAGAGAAGATTGAGAGGAGATTTGCTAGAGGTGTTCAGAATCATGAGGGGTCTAGACAGAGTTGATACAGAGAAACTGTTCCCATTGGTGGAAGGGTCAAGAACCAGAGGACACAGATTTAGGTGATTGGCAGAAGAACCAAAGGTGACATGAGGGAAAACCTTTTTATGCAGCGAGTGATTAGGCTCTGGAATGCACTGCCTGAAAGGGTGTTGGAGGCAGACTTAATCGTGGCTTTCAAAAGGAAATCTGAAAGAAAATAAATTGCAGGGCTACAGGGAAAGGGCGGGGGAGTAGGACTGACTGAAGTGCTCTTTCAGAGAGCCAGCACTGGCTTGACGGGCGAATGGCCTCTTTCTGTGCTGTAACTGATCTATGATTATATGAGGAAGACAATGTTGGGCTGAGGATGAGAAACCTCCATGGGGCATGGGGAGATTCCAACAACATATTCCCTTTGACATTGCGTCTGGACTGCTCTGGGAGCAGAGAGGAGACGCATTTTCTCATTTATTGAGTTCCGTTAGAAGTGTTAGGGTATTGTTGGAATGTACTGACCATTCCATACTTTATGTTGATGTTCTATATGTTGGAATGAATGGCAGTTTCTATTCATACAGTTGGCTATTTGTTTTTTGTGATTGGTGGTTCCAGTTTAAACCTATAACTTATTTAAAACAAGAAAGAACTTGTTGGCACCAGGGAGGGTTGGTTCAACAAACCGGCATTACCGCTTTGTGTGGCACAATTCGCCAATGCATTCTTGTCAACATAGAGTTTAATTTTAGGAATTGAATGTAATATCTCCAAGTTTGCAGATGACATTAAGCTGGGTGGCAGTGTGAGCTGTGAGGAGGATGCTAAGAGGCTGCAGGGTGACTTGGACAGGTTAGGTGAATGGGCAAATGCATGGCAGATGCAGTATAATGTGGATAAATGTGAGGTTATCCACTTTGGTGGCAAAAATAGGAAGGCAGATTATTATCTGAATGATGACAGATTAGTAAAAGGGGAGGCGCAACGAGACCTGGGTGCCATGGTACATCAGTCATTGAAGGTTGGCATGCAGGTACAGCAGGCAGTAAAGAAAGCAAATGGCATGTTGGCCTTCATCGTGAAAGGATTTGAGTATAGGTGCAGGGAGGTCTTACTACAGTTGTACAGGGCCTTGGTGAAACCACACCTTGAGTATTGTGTGCAGTTTTGGTCTCCTAATCTGAGGAAGAACGTGCTTGCTATTGAGGGAGTGCAGCGAAGGTTCACCAGACTAATTCCCGGGATGGCAGGACTAACATATGAAGAAAGACTGGATCGGCTCGGCTTATACTCACTGGAATTTAGAAGAATGAGAGGGGATCTCATAGAAACATATAAAATTATAACGGGGCTGGACAGGTTAGATGCAGGAAGAATGTTCCCGACGTTGGGGATGTCCAGAACCAGGGGTCACAGTCTCAGGATAAGGGGTAAGCCATATAGGACTGAGATGAGGAGAAACTTTTTCACCCAGAGAGTTATGAACCTGTGGAATTCTCTACCACTGAAAGTTGTTGAGTCCAGTTTGTTGGATATATTCAAGAGGGAGTTCGATGTGGCCCTTATGGCTAAGGGGATCAAGGGGCTGGGAGAGAAAGCAGGAGTGGGGTACTGAAGTTGCATGATCAGCCATGATCATATTGAATGGAGGTGCAGGCTCGAAGGGCCGAATGGTCTGCTCCTGCACCTATTTTCTATGTTTCTACCTCTCCAGAGATGCACCTGAGGCCTTCCCCAAAAGCGTAGCTGTTTGAGGCAGTAAATACGCCAGTCAAAGAGATCTGGAAGGTTTCAGGTTTGTTTCCTGACACGTGCTGACTTGATTGATCAAAGCCTTTATAGCATTGCGGGTGCTCCGAATTTAGGAGTTGGAGAAATTGGCTAGATGTCCTTCTCCTGATTGCTACCTAGCAACTGAATGCTACCATCGGGTGAGGGCAGGATTGGGTTCGACTCTGACATCCCCACAACCAATTAACCTACCAACCACTCACTGTCTGGCCTCACATGTGAAAATAAGTCATTTGGTGAGGGTTGAAAATGGGCACATGATAAAAAAGGGTCATCTAATATATTGTGCTCTAACTGTTCTTCATTTCACTTTCAGTTGAAAATGGGCAGCAAAAACAATGGTGTGAAGGTGTTGGTGAGAATCAGGGCAACGTCGGATTTTGCAGCAGATATGATTGACTGTTCCCCTGACAATGAGGTAAGAAACAGCAATACAAAGGAGCATTGTGTATTTCTTTTAAAATTGAAACATCATGGTGAACAGCCAAGGCCCATAGTGTAGTATCTATCAACTCCGACTGGAAAGTGAGCATCAGGTCACCATACGCCTTGCCCACCTCCCCTGATCGAATGGCTTGTCGAAAGAATCCAGGCTCTCACATTTACAACTTCAGGAGATTTAACTACTAATAGCTGTATTAAATCAGTAGTGCTGTTACTTCACTGTTCTGGGTCACTGCGACACATGTCTGCTCTGTAATCTCACAGTTATGGGATCTAACTGGGTTCATCAGCTGGTGAACGGATTAAGTACAGATATCTAGGTGCTGATTAACTGTTCTTTGGATTGCTCATTCACGTCCTCTCTTACAGTGCTCAGAGCAGGTATATACTGTCATTAAAATTTCAGGGGTGAAATTCCTCTTTTAATAAAAAATGAAAGGGAACATGGGAATTGCTAGATGAAAAAAGACCATGGCATGGTCCATCTAATTCACATTCTACCATCCTGGTCGTCACGTGATACAGTCATGGAAATTTTGACTAATCATAGCAATTAATATCTATGAATTAATCTACAACAGACCCAGATATGATGTGAGAAAACCCCTAATAGTGGAGAGCTTTGGGAGTCATAGGTCCAAAGTCACCTCTTCCTCCCAAGCATGCTACACTTAGCACACACTTTGTTTCAAACTACTGGGTTTTTTTCTGTGATTACCAATCCACTAATGAAATTGCCCATTTCAAAGCGGCCTGATCACACAATCTAATTATTGGCTTGTTAACGACAGATAAAAACAGTCATGGTCCCATTTTTCATCAGATGATGATATTTGTGCCCCAATAAATTTGTTTTTCTCTCCAATTTTTCCCTCACATTTTTTTCCATTTAGTCTTCTGAAGGAATTCACTGATTTGTTTTTCATTGAGTAACCTAAGTTAATAGCCAAAGCTCATCTTGCAGGACACTGCCAAGACCCTATAGTTGTAATAGAGGACTTTCACTACAGCTATGAATGCTGGGATGGCCAGACTTCCATAGTATTTATTCTCACAAGGGACATCGGCAATTATTGACATATTCTATACACGAGGTTGTGACCCTGAGTTAAGTTATCACTTGCATTTATATAAAACTTCAAAATGCTTCACATGGTCAATTTTGAAATGTAGTGATTAATATGTTGAAAAGCACAGCAGCTATTCGGCAACAGCATGTATTACAAACGGCAATGAGTTCAGATGTTTCTGGCAGTTGAAGGAGAATTCCATCTTCTTTCTTTATTAGTGCCATGGGGTTTTTAATGTTCACTTGAACTACTGGAATAGCCAAAAAGTAACCCAGAAGTTGTGAGTTCAAGTCCCAGTGTCAAACTTGAACTGACAACTTTCTGACCCAGAGACAACAGCACTATCAACTGAGCCATACAAAGCTGCCTCACACTTAAGTCTGCCACTGCATATGAAAGAGTTGGTCGGCCTGCCTGCGAGCCAATGTAAAACAAACAGCATCTTTGTTGATATGATCTATCGGTATAAGCTTTAGCTTGAATATATTTTTCAAATTTATTCAAATGATTTGAGTTCACGTCTAACATATCTCGTTGCAGACGATAACAATTCACACCAGACGAGATCAGCGTAAGGAGGTGGTCAACAACCAACACTGTGACTGGTCATTCAAAGTAGACGGGATTCTCCACGATGCACCGCAGGATGTTGTGTACAATGCCATCGCAAGAAATATGGTCTCTAGCACAATAAATGGCTTCAGCAGTACGTAGGTCTAAATCCTCTGGATGGGAACATATTGCGGAATTTCAACCCAGGGCATTTTAGTAAGGTTAAGGCTCTTGTTGATGACCTCGCAAGGGATTTAGCCTGTTGCCGATGACACCGAAAGAGTAACCTGTTTCTGATGTGTGAACGTTGAAGTAAAGTTGCAGTTGGCAGTGCAGTTGCTGTCTTTTGACACCCTACTTTGCTAATACCCACTATGAATGACATGGATTATTAGAAATTCCAATGTGGTGCAGATTCATGCCTACAAGCCCTTGTATGGTGAGCTATTGTTTTAGGCTGTGCCATCAGCAGAGCTCTGAGTGGAGGCTGGTTACTTCCCTAAAGGTGGATAGGACAACTCTACAAAAGCTCAGTTGCTAAAATCACTGTAGCGCTGATCTATAAACAATAAGAACCTCTATTCCACCATCAGTGGCAGAGCTATCAGCTATCTGTCCTCCATACTCTCTAAGCCCTTGCTCCATCTCTCCCCATCTTCAAAAGATTCCTTAAAACCTACCTTTTTGACCATGCCTTCGGTCAGTTCCTCTAACTCATCCCCCTGTTGCTGCCCACCTTTGCTCCTTCACCTTGTGCAGTGTTTTGGGATTTTTTAACATTAAAAGTACTCTATAAGTAACAATTAAGAACACATGTGCTTTGTGAAGATAAGGTATATTGTTGGAACACTGTTAGGAACTTGATTCTGCATATTAACTAGTGCTATTCCTGACTTGGGAGTTTTGATAATGGCCCAGAAATCCCAGTTTCTCCTTCCCGCGGGCGTTCGACTGGATTCTAGAAAAAAGAAGCACACCTACCTGAAGCTGCTGCGTCCACGCGAGATCCCGGTCCGGAGGCACCCCCCGACTGCGCATCGCAGCGCATGCACATCGGGACGTGCACAGGCCTGGAGCTGGAGTCACATGACTCTGGGCAGTCAATCAGGTATAGTATATTCTCATTCATAGTAATGGGAACTCAATAAGTTGGAGTTCCCATTATTATGAATGAGAAACAGCCTCCAAAACACACATGACCAATGATAAAAGATAGAAAAAATGCACAACATATTTTTATTAATTTAAATTAAAGTTACTTATGTATTTAAAAAATATATATATTTTTCCTATTTTTAAAATTTATTTAATTATTGTTTAAAATAAACTTACCGTAGTGGGGAGGGTTTTTAACAATAAAATGTGTTTTTAAAATTTTATTTTACAATGTTTTTGTGTGTTTTAAAACTCTTGCGCCTGTAAAAGTAGGCTATGTGCCTGCTTTTATCAGGCCCAAGAGTTTTGAGGACATTTGCTGGGCAAGGTATGGGTAAATACTGCAATCTTGCCCATGTAAATGTCCTCGCTCCCGAGATGTGTGCAGTCTGTTAAGCTCCAGCATGCGCACTGTGCGCTGAAAACCGGCTTTTCCGGTGCCTTCCTCGGTCTGTAGAAACTCCGTATGGACGTGGGGAGGCCGGAATTTCAGGGCCATTGTATTTTTGAGTGAGCTTTACTCTACTTCTAACACATGCTCTACCTGGCATGGGCATGAAACAGTGCGGTAGAAGCTTTATTGTGGATCAAATCTTGACTTTAGAGTGGGAAATGATGGAAATACGCAGCAAGTCTGTAAAGAGGAAAAAACAGGTTAATACAAAATAGACTTGTTAGTAAAATTAAAGCCCAAGGGATTAAAGGGACAGTGGCCATGTGGATACAAAATTGGCGAAGGGATAGAAAGCAGAGAATAGTGGTGAACGGTTATTTTTCAGTCTGGAGGGAAGTATACAGTTGTGTTCACTCGGGGTCAATATTGGGAACACTGCTCTTTTTGACATATATTAATGACTTAGGTATACATGACATAATTTTAAAGTTGGCAGATGACACGAAACTTGGAAATGTAGTAAACAAAGAGGGGGATCGTAACAGACTTCAGGAGTACATAGACTGGTGAAATGGGCAGACACATGGCAGGTGCAATTTGATGCAGAGAAGTGTGAAGTGATTCATTTTGGTAGGAAGAGTGAGGCAAGGAACATCCCGAGCTAAAGAGCCGGGCCTGGAGCTCTCCGAGAGACGCCTGGGGAAAAAAAAACCTTCAAAAACATTCCCAATACATAGCCCACTCCACCACAACATAAATCACAAAAATATTAAAAGAAAAAACAATCACACTTGCCTTAGGACTACATTAATGACCTCTCTGCAGTCGGTATAGGTAGAACCGCTCGATTTCCCATGTGGTCACTGCAGGGCATACAACGGGGCGTATGGGTGGGGCGGGAGTCAAACAGCATGCCAGTGTTGCAACCAGGGACGTTGCACACCGGCGCAGCTCCTCCGTGTGGTGCTGAAGGCTGACTGCCTGCCCAGAACACCTCAGCGCCGCCATTACTACCACGAAAAATGAAGCGCAAAGGACCGAAAAATTGATCGAGCATCAATTGCCATTTGTGGAAGAGAGTTCCAAACTTCTCTCACCCTTTGGCCGGAATCTTACCAGCTCTGCAAGTGCGGGTTTGAAGGTGGGCCCACTGTCAAAATGACCATGATTGACAGCGGGGTAGGATCCAGCTCTTAGCCCGCCTCTTGTCAATTTCCAAAGTGCCGGGTCTGGCTGCGGTTCACAGACCCGACACCAAGCGGTGGGCCAGCCAATTTAGATAATTAAAAGTTTGTTAAAAGGTAGTTAAGCAGGATTTTACCATGTAGTTACCATTTTACCAGGTTTTTAATGAGCTTCCCGGAGCGCGATTATCCGAATCAGGTAAGCAGGTCGGGTGTTGTGTCAGCATCGAATGATTCACTAACCTGCCAGCTGCAAATGGTCTATGAAAGCTCCCAATTCAGAGGTCTTCATTTTCCAAGGTTAGAAGCAGTTGCTTACTGCATTTAGAAGACAGATTGACCTTTATGCAGCTCGTAAGTGTTTGGAACAAACTCTCTAATCGGTGTCCCCTCATTGGAAGAATCTTGCTTCTGTCATCTCAACCTTACCTGCTATCTATTCCATCAGCATCGGTGCCCTTGAAAACAATCTTGCCTTAGTCCACAGATTCCCAACACGATTAGCCCCAACACCAGCACACCAGCATCACTGGGCACACTAGCAACACTAACATCCATACCAACCTTCTCTGCAATCAACTGATGCTCCATTGGACACAAGACATCATCACCCATGCACATTGCTGCCCGAGATACCAGCAATGGCCTCACCATGTCCAGATTTGCTTCATTTAACACTGTATACCCTGACTTCCAAATGATAGGCCAGGTTGGCACCACCCCCATACCAGCATCACAAAGCATCCCTGCAATGTCCAAACCATTCCTTTCACACACATCACCATTGGTGGGGGGAGGCGGGGTGGGGAAGAAGTTATGTCTTACCATTCACTGGAACTCACTAAGTCACTTTCAAAGGTGCACATAAACCTGTCCAAGAAGGCAAAGTGGTGAAAATAAAGTTTTCAATGCTTGACAACACATTACCAGAAACTTTACATGAACAATTGCTAAAGCACCAAGTCTCTACGCTTGTGTGTTGTTAGTTTGAATGATTGGGCAGGATAGGGTGAGTATGTGGGGTGGCTAGTGAGATGGGGGAGTGATAATGTAGATAGAGAGGGATGGGTGGAGGTGTAAGGTAAGTTGGTGTGAGTATGGATGTGCAGGAGTAGGATAGGGAAGGCAGAGTGATGGGGATGTGATGAGTGGCACAGCAGGATGAGTTGGAGTGTGGCTTTGTGGTAACGTTTCGTGATCTACTGTAATCATTGAAAAGTTTGCGCCACTACAGCAAGGTCCTCCTGACAACATCCCTGCTTGTGCCCTCCTGTGCAATGTGCAACCAGGCTGTGTTGATCTCCTGGGGATCCATTGGAAGGGAAGAGAACCTCTCTATGTGCTGTGACTCCCTCCATAAGCATATGGTGGGAGTCATGGGAGAGCCTGGGTGTAGCTGTGCACCTTTGTGCAGTGCTCGTCAGTGTTTCCAACAGCTCAATGCTTTAGAGCAGATGGCAGCACAACTGTCAAAATGAATGTCAACATGGTGCCTTTATGGAAACCTGATGACGCATCATCAGATGACATTATTAGGCTGACTTCCTTTTAATTGGCCGTTACCTCGCAGGGCGGGCTTAACAAGCCCTTTCATAGAAGATTATTCAGACAGTGCGGGCTGGAGCGAGGAGTGTCTTTGTCACCCGCAACGCATCCCAGTCTCGCCACGGTTGGCGAGATCGCGGCCTTTGTGTGTAGAAGTGTTTCCTAATTTCAGTCCTGAAAGGTCTGGCTCTAATTTTTAGACAATGCCCCCTTGTCCTAGCATCCCCAACCAGTGGAAATAGTTTATCTCTGTCTACCCTATCTGTTCCCAATAATATCCTGTAGACTTTGATCAGATCATCTCTTAACCGTCTAAATTCTAAGGAACACAACCCTAATTTGTGTAATCTCTCCTCGTAACTTAACCCCTGAAGTCCGGGTATCATTTTAGTAAACCTATGCTGCACTCCCTCCAAGGCCAATATATCCTTCCTAAGGTGTGGTGCTCAGAACTGCTCACAGTACTCACCAGTGTTTTGTATAGCTGCAGCATAACTTTTACCCCCTTGTACTCTAGTCCTCCTAGATATAAAGACCAGCATTCCTTTTTATTTTCTGTACCAGTTCATGACATTTTAATGATTTATGTACCTGAACCAAATCTCTTTGGACATCCACTATTTTTAGTTTTTCACCATTTAGAAAGTACCCTGTTCTATCCTTTTTAGGTCCAAAGTGGATGACCTCACATTTGCTTACATTAAAATCCATTGTACACAGTTTTTCCCATTCACTTAATCTATCAATATCCCTTTGAATTTTATGCTTCCAGCTACAATGCCACCTATCTTTGTGCAGTCAACAAATTTGCGTATATGACTTTTTTTATGCCATCATCTAAGCCGTTAATAATTATTGTGAATAGTTGAGACCCCATCACAGATCCCTGTGGAACACCACTAATCACATCCTGCCAATTTGAGTATCTACCCATTATCCCTACTCTCTGCCTCCTGTCGCTCAGCCAGTTTCCTAACCAAGTCAATAATTTGTCCTCAGTTTCATGGGCTTCTACCTTAGATAACAGTCTCTTATGTGGGTCTTTATCAAATACCTTATGGAAGTCCTTATAAATCACATCCATAGACATTCCCCTGACCACTACTTTAGGACACAGATTTAAGTTGATTGGCAAAAGAACCAGAAGGAACATGAGGAAACGTTTTTTTACGCAGCGAGTTGTTGTGATCAGGAATGTACTGCCTGACAGGGTGGTGGAAGCAGATTCAATAGTAACATTCAAAAGAGAATTGGATAAATGTTTGAACTTTGCAGGGCTATGGGGAAAGAGCAAGAGAGTGGGACTAATTGGATAGCTTTACCAAAGAGTCACCGAATGGCCTCCTCCTGTGCTGTATCATTCTATGATTCTATGATACTTCAGGTGTAGACTCTTCAGAGTGGAAAAGTAGAAAATAAGTGAGCCAGGTAATGGTATTAAACAAAACAAAAGGGAGGGCTGAAGAGAGAGGTAGTTGCCCGGATACCTAAATAGGCTTAATTGAAAAGCTGGGAAAGAGATAAAAGCTGGTGGAGAATCAATGAAGATCATCTCAGTGAGAAAGTGAAAATGAATTATAAGAAGAAAGAGGCATACAAATAGATGATGATAAAAGATAGAAACACAAGAATTCTGAAATAAAAATCAGAAAGTACTGGAAAGACACAGCACACTACCAGAACCCAGAGCCAAAAATGGAAAAGGTGATCCAATGTTCTTCGTGCTCTTGCAGGGTGAGGGGGAATGTTGATATATCTTTTCCCTTTTCTGCTGTTGACGACTTGTTTGCATGTTCCTAGCATTTTCTGTTTTTTAATTTCAGATTTCAGCATCTGCATCATTACCATTTAAGGGCTGACTTATTTTCCAGTTCTGGCAAATTTCCAACAGATGCAATCGGACCTGCTGTGCTATTCCAGCATTTCCAGTTTCTTTTTATTTGCATTGAAAATGTTCTGTGTTCAACTCTTGGTTCTAAAATGGAAAATTCTTTAATTCCTCAACATTTACATCCCTCACCTTGATGACCATACAAAAGTAAACCTTCCCCTTCCTCTCCAAAAATCTGGGGAGGAGAGGACAGGAAAACAAATATCATGTATAAATGACAGACTGTTCTTCACATTTCCTGTAGGTACAATAATGTGTTATGGGCAAACGGGAGCAGGAAAAACCTACACAATGACTGGAGCTACAGAGAAGTACAACTACCGGGGTATCATCCCCAGGGCAATTCAACAGGTACTGATATGCAGTGGCAGAACTACAGTCATTGGTTCATTGAGATTTCATCTCCTGTTCTCCCTCCTTCTCGTGTTCCTTCTTCCTGCATTGTCATGCTCTGCTTCCTACTGTAACGCATTCTTTCACAGGTTCTCAAAACTGGAAATCCTTACTTCCCTTATCTTCTCTCCATTCAGTAATCTATGGGCTTTAAAAATCCAAACCTGGCTCCGTCTAATCACTGGCTTATAAATTTAACGGCACTCGGTTTCGGGCGTAAATGGGCGACGAGGCCAGAGACCAGCCCAAAATTCAGCCTCAGCCTCATTAATATGGCCTGTCATGCCATCAAGAGATGGATTGGCAGGGTTCTGGGGCTGCTTGTGACCCCAGGGTCACAGTTTGGCCATCCCTGCTATAAAATGAAGTATAGATAAAGAGAGAAAAGATAGCTTGCAATTAAATGATAGAAGTTGGAGGCTAGAGATGAAAGGAACTGCCCATCAGCAAACAAGATATTTCTTGTAAAGAAAGAATTTGCTTTAATATAATGTCTTGCATTATCTGCAAAACATCCAATGAATTACTTTTGAAGTGTAGTCACTGTTGGTATGTAGCCAATGTAGCAGCCAATTTGCAAACAGCAAGGTCCTACAAAGAACAAATGAGATAAATTACTAACTAATCTCTTGCTGGTGTTGGTTTAAGAATGAGTGTTGGCCAGGACACCAGCATAACTCCCTTCTATTTATCGAATAGTGGTATGGGATCACATCCATTTGAACAGGCAGATGGGATTTTGGCTTAACGTCTCATCTAAAAGAAGGCACTACCAATAAAGTAACACTGCCTCAGTACTGCATTAAAGTGACGGACTAGATTTATTTCCTCAAGTCCTGGAATGGAACTATAATCCACAGCCTTCTAACTCAGAGACAAGAGTGCAAAGGGTGTCAGGGAAGGGGACAGAGGTAAGAGAAGGGAGTGGAGGACTGGGAAAGAGGGAGTGGGAAAATGACAGCAGTCAAAGGTTGAGAAACTACCTCAGTGGAGGTGGAAGGGTTGCTCCCCTTCCATTCTGCAGGAATGGATTTTCCTCAGTATGGGTAGGCAGTGGTCAACCACTATGTTTCATCAGATTCATGTGTTCCTTACAAGAAGGGTGGGTGCTGGATGGTGGGTCCAGTTTCTGACTCATTGAGGGGGTGGGGGGGGGGGGGGGGGCGGCAGCAGGCAGAAGGCCCATTATTTTGTTAAATGCGGATGTGAGGAAGACCTGTTCTTCTCTGTAGGGGAGCAAAAACTCTCTTTTCCAGCTCAGTAGTGAGACCATTTCTGTAGTCCGCTGGGGTATGTATGCTCTGTTATATAGCTCCCTGGGAAGGTGGGGGGGAGGGAGCCACAGGTGTTTTTCAATGTTTGGTGCTTCTCCAGTGATGAGTGCGGAATAGGGAAAGTGAAGTTTCCCTTTCAGCAGAGTGGCTGGGGATTATTATCAATTATGCAAAGTTAAGTTTTATTCAATGTGTCATTAATCCAGTAGTAGTCTTTCAGAATGTCATGGGTTCAAATATCACCCAAGAGAGTTGAGCACATAATCTAGGCCGACACTTCAGTGCAGTACTGAAGGAGCACTACACTGTTGGAGGTGCCATCTGTCGGTTCAGACGTTAAACCTTGGCCTCATCTCTCTCGGGTGGATGTTAAACAGCCTAACTGTGAGTGAACATTTATCCAATAGTGATCATAACATGATCGAGTTCTACGTAGCACTTGAAAGGGAGAAACACGAAACTGCTAAGATTCTAGATTTAGGCACGAGCAACTTCAATGGGATGAGGCAGAGACTGTCCACAGTAAACTGGGCAAATCTGTTAATGAGTAAACATAGAAACATTGAAAATAAGTGCAGAAGTAGGCCATTCGGCCCTTTGAGCCTGCACCACCATTCAATAAGATCATGGCTGATCATTCACCTCAGTACCCCTTTCCTGCTTTCTCTCCACACCCCTTGATCCCTTTAGCCATAAGGGCCACATCTAACTCCCTCTTGAATATCTCCAATGAACTGGCATCAACAACTCTCTGTGGTAGAGAATTCCATAGGTTAACAACTCTCTGATTGAAGAAGTTTCTCCTCATCTCAGTCCTAAATGGCTTACCCCTTACCCTTACCCTTAGACTGTGACTCCTGGTTCTGGAGTCCCCCAACATCGGGAACATTCTTCCTGCATCTAACCTGTCCATTCCCGTCAGAATTTTATATGTTTCTATGAGATCCCCTCTCATTCATCTAAACACCAGTGAATACAGGCCCAGTCGATCCAGTCTCTCCTCATATGTCAGTCCTGCCATCCCGGGAATCAGTCTGGTGAAGCTCCGCTGCACTCCCTCAATAGCAAGAATGTCCTTCCTCAGATTTGGAGACCAAAACTAAACACAATATTCCAGGTGAGGCCTCACCTAGGTCCTGTACAGCTGCAGCAAGACCTCCCTGCTCCTATACTCAAATCCCCTAGCTATGAAGGCCAACATACCATTTGCCTTCTTCACCGCCTGCTGTACCTGCATGCCAGCCTTCACTGACTGATGTACCATGATACTCAGGTCTCGTTGCACCTCCCCTTTTCATAATCTGCCGCCATTCAGATAATCTGCCTTCATGTTTTTGCCACCAAAGTGATAACCTCACATTTATCCACATTATACTGCATCTGCCAAGCATTTTCCCACTCACCTAACCACCCAGCTTAGTGTCATCTGCAAAATTGGAGATATTACTCTCAATTCCTTCATCTAAATCATTGATGTATATTGTAAAGAGCTGGGATCCCAGCACTGAACCCTGCAGTACCCCACTAGTCACTGCCTGCCATTCTGAAAAGGACCCGTTTATCCCGACTCTCTGCTTCCTGTCTGCCAACCAGCGGGAAATTGTGTTAGGAAAATTGATGGGATTGAAGGCCGATAATTCCCTGGGGCCTGATAGTCTGCATCCCAGAGCAGTTAAGGAAATGGCCCTAGAAATAGTGGATGTATTGGTGATCATTTTCCAACAGTCTATTAACTCTGGATCAGTTCCTATGGATTGGAGGGTAGCTAATGTAACACCACTTTTTAAAAAAGGAGGGAGAGAGAAAACGGGTAATTAGCCTGACATCAGTAGTGGGGAAAATGTTGGAATCAATTATTAAAGATGAAATAGCAGCGCATTTGGAAAGCAGTGACAGGATAGGTCCAAGTCAGCATGGATTAATGAAAGGGAAATCATGCTTGACAAATCTTCTGGAATTTTTTGAGGATGTAACTAGTAGAGTGGACAAGCGAGAACCAGTGGATGTGGTGTATTTGGACTTTCAAAAGGCTTTTGACAAGGTCCCATACAAGAGATTGGTGTGCAGAATTAAAGCACATGGTATTGGGGGTAATGTACTGACGTGGATAGCGAACTGGTTGGCAGACAGGAAACAGAGAATCGGGATAAATGGGTCCTTTTCAGAATGACAGGCAGTGACTAGTGGAGTGCCGCAGGGCTCAGTGCTGGGACCCCAGCTATTTGCAATATACATCAATGATTTAGATGAAGGAATTGAGAGTAATATCTCCAAGTTTGCAGATGACACTAAGCTGGGTGGCGGTGTGAGCTATGAGGAGGACGCTAAGAGGCTGCAGGGTGACTTGGACAGGTTAGGTGAGTGGGCAAACGCATGGCAGATGCAGTATAATGTGGATAAATGTGAGGTTATCCACTTTAGGGGCAAAAATATGAAGGCAGAATATTATCTGAATGGCGGCAGATTAGGAAAAGGGGAGGTGCAACGAGACCTTGGCGTCATGGTTCATCAGTCATTGAAAGTTGGCATGCAGGTACAGCAGGTGGTGAAGAAGGCAAATGGTATGTTGGCCTTGATAGCTAGGTCATTTGAGTATAAGAGCAAGGAGGCCTTACTGCAGCTGTACAGGGCCTTGATGAGGCCTCACCTGGAATATTGTGTTCAGTTTTGGTCTCCTAATCTGAGGAAGGACATTCTTGCGATTGAGGGAGTGCAGCGAAGGTTCACCAGACTGATTCCCGGGATAGCAGGACTGACATATGAGGAGAGACTGGATCGACTGGGCCTGTATTCACTGGAGTTCAGAAGGATGAGAGGGGATCTCATAGAAACATATATAATTCTGACGGGATTGGACAGGTTAGATGTAGGAAGAATGTTGGAGAAGTCCAGAACCAGGGGACACAGTCTAAGGATAAGGGGTAAGCCATTTAGGACTGAGATGAGGAGAAACTTCTTCATTCAGAGAGTTGTTAACCTGTGGAATTCCCTACCGCAGAGAGTTGTTGATGCCAGTTCGTTGGATATATTCAAGAGGGAGTTAGATGTGGCCCTTATGGCTAAAGGGATCAAGGGATATGGAAAGAAAGCAGGAAAGGGGTACTGAGGTGAATGATCAGCCATGATATTGAATGGTGGTGCAGGCTCGAAGGGCCGAATGGCCTACTCCTGCAACTATTTTCTATGTTTCTATGCTTCTCGATCCACGTCAATACGTTACCCCCAATACCATGTGCTTTCATTTTGCACACCAATCTCTTGTGTGGGACCTTATCAAAAGCCTTTTGAAAGTCCAAATGCACCACATCCACTGGTTCTCCCTTGTCCACTCTACTAGTTACATCCTGAAAAAAGTCTAGAAGATTTGTCAAGCATGATTTCCCTTTCATAAATCCATGCTGACTTGGACCGATCCTGTCACTGTTTTCCAAATGCGCTGCTATTTCATCTTTGATAATTGATTCCAACATTTTTCCCACTACTGATGTCAGGCTAACGGGTCTATAATTCCCGTTTCTCTCTCCCTTATTTTTTAAAAAAGTGGTGTTACATTAGCTACCCTCTGGAACTAATCCAGATTTGATAGACTTCTGGAAAATGATCACCAATGCATCCACTATTTCTAGGGCCACTTCCTTTAGTGCTCTGGGATGCAGACTATCAGGCCCTGGGGATTTATCGGCCTTCAATCCCATCAATTTCCCTCACACAATTTCCTGACTAATAGGGTTTTCCTGCAGTTCCTCCTTGCTCGACCCTTGGTCCCCCAGTATTTCCAGAAGGTTATTTGTGTCTTCCTTCGTGAAGACAGAACCAAAGTATTTGTTCAATTGGTCTGCCATTTCTTTGTTCTCCATTATAAATTCACCTGATTCTGACTGCAAGGGACCTACGTTTTGTCTTCAGTAATCTTTTTCTCTTCACATATCTATAGAAGCTTTTGCAGTCAGTTTTTATGTTCCCAGTAAGCTTCCTCTCACACTCTATTTTCCCCCTCCTAATTAAACCCTTTGTAGAGGGAGAGTAAAACAACAAAAGATCAGTGGGAGATCTTCAAAAAAGAATTTAATGTGATACAGAACCAGTTTATACCCCTGAGGGGCAAGAGTTCAATTTGCAAGAGACAGAGAGTAGGGATAATGGATAGGTACTCAAATTGGTAGGATACTAGTGGTGTCCCGCAGGGATCTGTGTTGGGGCCTCAATTATTCAAAATATTTATTAACGACTTCGATGGTGGCATAGAAAGTCATATATCCAAATTTGCCAATACCACAAATATAGGCGGCATTGTAGGCAGTGTAGATGAAAGCATAAAATTACAAAGGGATATTGATAGATTAACAATGTAAGCAAATGTGAGGTCATCCACTTTGAACCTAAAAAGGATAGAACAGGATACTTTCTAAATGGTGTAAAGCTAAAAACAGTGGATGTCCAAAGAGACTTGGGGGTCCAGGTACATCGATCATTAAAATGTCATGAACAAGTGCAGAAAATAATCAAAAAGGCTAATGGATTGCTGGCTTCTAGTGGACTAAAAGTTATGCTGCAGCTATACAAAACCTTGGTTAGACCACACCTGGAGTACTGAGAGCTGTTCTGAGCACCACACCTTGGGCAAGATATATTGGCCTTGGAGGGAGTGCAGCATAGGTTTACCAGAATGATACCCAGACTTCAAGGGTTAAGTTACGAGGAGAGATTACACAAATTGAAGTTGTATTCTTGGAATTTAGAACGTTAAGGGGTGATCTGATCGAAGTTTTCAAGATATTAAGGGAAACAGCTAGGGTAGATAGAGAGAAACTATTTCCGACTAGGGGAATGTCTAAAAATTAGAGCCAGACCTTTCAGAAGTGAAATTAGGAAATACTTCTACACACAAAGGGTGGTAGAAGTTTGGAAATCTCTTCCGCAAACAGAAATTGATGCTAGGTTTTCCCACATTACAACAGTGACTACATTCCAAAAGTACATCATTAGCTGTAAAGCACTTTGAGAAGTCTGGTGGTGGTGAAAGGCGCTATATAAATCCAAGTCTATATTTCTTTAGATCAATTGTTAATTTTAAAATCTGAGATTGATAGCTTTTTGTTAACCAAAGGTATTAAGGGATATGGGCCAAAGGTAGGAATTTGGACTCGGGATGCAGATCAGTCATGATCTGATTGAATGGTGGAACAGGCTCGAGGGGCTATATGTCCTACTCCTGTACCTATGTTCCTGTTCCTAAAGATCCCATGACACTATTTTAAGTAGAGCCAGGAAGTTCTCCCGGTGTGCTGGCCAACACTTATCCCTCAACCAACATCACTTAAACAGATGATCTGGTCATGTATCTCATTCATCGTTGTGGAACCTTACTGCCATGTTTCCTGATATTACAACAGTGACTACACTTCAAAAGCACATCATTGGCTGTGAAGTCTTTTGGGATGTCCTGAGGTCATGAAAGGTGCTGTGTCAATACACATTTTCTTTCTATCTCTATCTCTCAATGAATTCAAAGAATCCGATCATTACATTTCACATTTCATATTTATGAAGTGTGAAATGTAACAGGTTAATCACTCGTATCTGGCCTTGCCTTCAGAAAGTGATCCTCAGTTCATTTTTGAAGAGATTGAAAAAGTACATGTGCAAAAGACAGGGATGTCCAGTTTAGAACACAAGGGGATACTTTTGTTACAGTGCTTATGGGAGTGTGTAACACCACTGTAGCTGAACGAATATCTAAGGCAGGATCCTAAACTTTTAACAGAGGGAAGAGGAAAAACTGGAAAAATAACCAGAAGGAAAAATGTTCTATGTTTTTGCCCGCAGATTTTTAAAGAGGTTGAAGAACAGGCAGACCTCGCCCTCACCGTGTATGTCTCTTACCTGGAGATCTATAATGAGACACTCTTTGACCTCCTGTCCAGCCTGCCTGACAGTCCGACCTCCGATGCGCACATGACAATAGTGGAGGACAGCCATGGCGTGCACATCAGAGGGCTCTCTACCCACCTGGTCAGCACTGAGGAAGATGCCCTCAACTATCTGTTTGAGGTGAGAAAGCTCAGCAGAGGTGGAGAAGCCTGGCAGTGGAATCAAGGATTGGATGGAGGTGGTGGGTGGAACTAAAAAGAAAATCATTCTCTGGATGTGTCAAGGCCAGCATATTTATTGCCCTTCTGATGGATTTTGAGGAAAAGTCATTGACCTGAAATGTTGAGTGTTTTCTAGAATTTTCTGTTATTATTTATTGCCCATCCCTAGTTGCTACTTGAACCACTGCAGTGTAGAATATATTAATTTCCTCAAACTGCCATGATGGGATTTGAACTCAGACTGTCTGGGCTATTATTCCAGACCTCTTGGTTTGTACTAGTTATGTTACCAGTCCAGTAATATAAGTATCACACCACCATGCCCAGAATGAAATGGGTTCGGACAGTCAGAACTTTTAAGAACCGGAAAAAGCATCACTCTCAACCAACCTGTTCATTTCTCGTAGATCAACTGTCCCATATCTGTCCCTCAAATGCTTCTCCCTTTAGAAACACATCAGATTGTCGATCAATCCCATTCGTGTCTATGCCTTTCTCCGATGACTTATTCCATAAACCTATAATAATTTGAAAGGAAGAACTTACATTTATCACCTCTCAGAAACATCCCAAAGTGCTTCACATACAATGATTTGTTTTTTTGAAATGCCGTCACTGTTGTTACTTCGGCAAACTCAGCAGCAGGTTTTCGCACAGCAAGATCCTACAAACAGCGATGCGATAAATGACCAGTTAATCTGTTTTTAGAGGCATTGGTTGAGGGATGTGTATTGGCCAGGACACCGGGAGAACTCCCTGCTGTTCTTTAAATAATGCAAGGGGGTCAATAACACTGACCGGAAATGGCAGATGGGGCCTTGGTCTTAGATCTCATCCAAAGGATCGCACTTATGACAATGTAACCAGATCGGGTAATTGAATGCTAAAACAGTTGTGCACCAGATACGTTCATGTTTTTTTTTTATTCGTTCAAGGGATATGGGCATTGCTGTCAAGTCCAGCGTTTATTGTCCATCCCTAATTGCCCTTCAGACAGCTCTCCACTTTTCCACCACAATTCCCCAGATGTTAGTGATGAGGACTTTACAGGGTCGGCTGGGCTGGGTTTGCCTTTGTCGTGTCCGGTGCCTAGGTTGATGTCGGATGGTCCGTCTGATTTGATTTTTATTCTACTTCTTGGTTTGGTACAACTGAGTAGCTTGCTCGGCCATTTCAGAAGTCAACCACGCTGGTATGGGTTTGGAGTTACATATAGGCCAGACCAGGTAAGGACAGCAGATTTCTTTCCCAAAAGGGACATTAGTGAACCAGATGGGTTTTTACGACAATCCGGTTATTGGACAAACCATACTGATAGTAACTTTATATTCCAGATTTATTTAAGGATGCGTTTATTTGTACAAACTGAATGGTAGCCATTTCTCTGATTGGCTCTCCATTATCACATGACCTATTGCTGATTGGTCCCCTTGGAGTATAAGCCACACCCTGAAATTTCTCTGGAATGTGTAAATGGAACTGCCCAGCCTCACTTTGCACATTGTAACATGATCCATTTCGACTTCAGAAGTCAGAAAGGACACATCCCTCCCCTAGCCAAAGTCCTTTACCCCAGCTCAAGTGCACCCCTCTCCTAGCCAAAGTCCCTTACCCCAGCACAACTGCTGCCTCACCCAGCTGAAGTGCCTTACCAACCGCCATAGATGAGACATTGTGTGTGGATTGTTGGGTATGAAGTGAATAGTGACAGTGTCATGACTTCTGGATTTCTGAATGTGATCTGTCTTCTTTGTTTCTTCTCTCCCCTCTGATTTCCCCGCACCCTCCCCCCCACCTGTATCTCTCTCTTTCTGCCCCCATCAGGCTCTCTCTCCCCACCCCTAGGCTCTCCCTCTTCCCCCCCTCCCCCTCTAGGCTCTCTCTTCCCACCCACCCTTCTCCAAGCTCTCTCTCCCCCAGGCTCATTCTCTCTCTCCCTCTCCCGCCCCAGGCCGGGGCTCGGTTTGAGGCTCGGGATCCGGTGTTGCGGGTGGCTCAGTTGGAGGCTCGGGGCCTGGTCTGAGGCTTGAGGCTCGGCGATGTGGGTGGCTCGGGGGCTGCTCGGGACTTGGGGCCTGGTCGGAGGCTCAAGACCGAGGCGGAGGGAGGACGCATGCGCAGAAAATCGTTAATAGAAATGGCGCTCAGGGGACGGAGTCGAGGAGGACGCATGCAACAGTGGATAGTCAAGGGGCTATAGGGAGGGAGGAACTTAACACAATCACAATCACTAAGCAGGTGGTACTCAGTAAGATAATGGGACTAAAGGCAGCTAAATAACCCTGGACCTGATGGCTTGCATCCTAGGGTCTTAAGAGAAGTAGCGGCCGGGATAGTGGATGCATTGGTTGTAATTTACCAAAATTCCCTGGATTCTGGGGAGGTCCCAGCAGATTGGTAAACTGCAAATGTAACGCCCCTATTTAAAAAAGGAGGCAGACAAAAAGCAGGAAACTATAGACCAGTTAGCCTAACATCTGTGGTTGGGAAGATGTTGGAGTTCACTATTAAAGAAGCAGTAACAGAATATTTGGAAAAGCAAAATTCGGTCAGGCAGAGTCAGCATGGATTTATGAAGGGGAAGTCATGTTTGACAAATTGGCTAGAATTCTTTGAGGATGTAATGAACAGCATGGATAAAGGGAAACCAGTGGATGTGGTGTATTTGGACTTCCAGAAGGCATTTGACAAGGTGCCACATAAAAGGTTACTGCTCAAGATAAAAGTTCACTGGGTTGGGGGTAATATATTAGCATGGATAGAGGATTGGCTAATGAACAGAAAACAGAGAGTAGGGATAAATGGTTCATTCTCGGGTTGGCAATCAGTAACTAGTGGGGTGCCGTAGGGATCAGTGCTGGGACCCCAACTATTTACAATTTATATTAACGACTTGGAAGAAGGGACTGAGTGTAACGTAGCCAAGTTTGCCGAAGATGGGAGGAAAAGCAATGTGTGAGGGGGACACAAAAAATCTGTAGAAGGACATAGACAGGCTAAGTGAGTGCAAAAATTTGGCAGATGGAGTATAATGACGAAAAGTGTGAGGTTATGCACTTTGGCAGAAAAAAAATCAAAGAGCAAGTTATTATTTAAATGGAAAAAGATTGCAAAGTGCTGCAGTACAGCGGGACCTGGGGGTATTTGTGCACGAAACACAAAAGGTTAGTATGCAGGTACAGCAAATGATCAGGAAGGCCAATGGAATCTTGGCCTTTATTGCAAAGGGGATGGAGTATAAGAGCAGGGAAGTCTTGCCACAGTTGTCAGGGTATTGGTGCGGCCACACTTGGAATACTGTGTGCAGTTTTGGTTTCCATATTTACAAAAGGATATACTTGCTTTGGAGGCAATTCAGAGAAGGTTCACAAGGTTGATTCCAGAGATGAGGGGGTTACTTATGAGGAAAGGTTGAATAGGTTGGGCCTCTACACATTGGAATTCAGAAGAATGAGAGGTGATCTTATCGAAACATATAAGATTATGAGGGAGCTTGACAAGGTGGATGCAGACAGGATATTTCCTCTGATAGTGGAGACTAGAACTAGAGGGCATAATCTTACAATAAGGGGCCGCCCATTTAATACTGAGGTGAGGAGAAATTTCTTCTCTGAGGGTTGTGGTTCTGTGGAATTCGCTGCCTCAGAGAGCTGTGGAAGCTGGGACATTGAATAAATTTAAGACAGAAATAGACAGTTTCTTAAATGATAAGGGAATAAGGGATTATCGAGAGCGGGCATGGAAGTGGACCTGAGTCTATGAAAGCAGGAATGGGGTACTGAAGTTGCATGATCAGCCATGATCGTATTAAATGGCGGCGCAGGCTCGAGGGGCCGTATGGCCTTCTCCTGCTCCTATTTCTTATGTTCTTATGCGCAGAAGCGGTTAGTACAAATAGTCACACTGTTTATTTAATTAATAGTCACACTGTTTATTTAATTAACTGAATTTAAATTCCCCAGCTGCCATGGTGGGATTTGAACTCATGTCACCAGATAATTAGTCTCTGCATTACTAGTTCAGCAACATAACCACTATGCTACCACAACAAATATACTACATTCATGTCTGCACCCCTTGAACTTGAGGGAGAAAAGATTGGGTGTCGTGCTGAATGGAGGGTCAAAGGCTAGGTAATTGGGTGTTTTAAAGTGCTGCTGTAAGTGATTTGGGGAAGAGTTTTAAGAACTTAAGAAATAACTGCAGGAGTAAGCCATTTGGCCCCTCGAGCCTGCTCCGCCATTCAATAAGATCATGGCTGATCTGATCTTGGCCTTAACTCCACTTTCCTGCCTGTTCCCCATAACCCTTTGACTCCACTGTAGTTCAAAAATCTGTCTGTCTCCACCTCAAATATATTCAATGACCCAACCTCCACAGCTCTCTGGGGTAGAGAATTTCAAAGAATCACGACCCTCTGAGGGAAGAAATTCCTCCTCATGTCCATTTTAAATGGGCGACCCCTTATTCTGAAATTATAGAATCATAGAAATTTACACCATTTCGGCCCACCGCCGGCCAACAAGAGGCTATCCAACCTAATCCCACTTTCCAGCTCGAGGTCCGTAGTTCTGCAGGTTACAGCACTTCAAGTGCATATCCAAGTACTTTTTAAATGCGGTGAGGGTTTCTGCCTCTATCACCTTTTCAGACAGTGAGTTCCAGACCTCCACAACCCGCTGGATGAAGAAATTTCCATTCAACTCCCATCTAAACCTTCTACCAAATACTTTAAATTCATGCGCCCTGGTCGTTGGCCCTTTGCTAACAGAAATAGGCCCTTTCTATTCACTATATCTAGGCCCCTCATCATTTTACACACCTCAATGAGGTCTCCCCTCAGCCTCCTCTGTTAGAAGGAAAACAAACCCAGCCTATCCAATCTATCCTCATAGCTAGATTCTCCACTCCCGGCAACATCCTCGTAAATCTCCTCTGTTCCCTCCCCCGTGCAATCACATCCTTCCTGTCATGCGGTGACCAGAACTTCATGCAGTACTCCAGCTGTGTCATAACTAGTGTTTTATACGGTTCAAGCATAACCCCCCCCCCCGCTCTTGTATTCTAAGGCACGGTTAATAAAGGCAAGCATTCCGTATGCCTTATTAACCACCTTATCTACCTGGCCTGCTGCCTTCAGGGATCTGTGGACATGTACTCCAATGTCCCTTTGTTCCTCTACACTTCTCAGTGTCCTACCATTTTGTCATGTATATACTTTTGGGATCACTAGCCACCAGATGGCGTCACTGTTGGAGGCCAGTGGGCTGCAGGTACGTGTGTGCGGCCCAAGTATAAAAGGCCAGCCATTTTGTATATTAGTCACTTGGGGCCTTAATAAAGCAGAGCCAAGGTCATACCTCTTGGAGTTAAACAGTACTCAGTCTAACAGTTATTGCATACACAACACATTTAATGTGTACTCCCTTTCCTTGTTAGTCCTCCCCAAATGCATTACCTCACACTTCTCTGGATTAAATTCCATTTGCCACTGTTCTGGCCAGTTGATTGATATCTTCCTGCAGTCTACAGCTTTCTTCTTCATTATCAACCACACAGCCAATTTTAGTATAATCTGCAAACTTCTTAATCATACCTCCTATATTCAAGTCTAGATCATTGATATATATACCACAAAAAGCAAGGGACCCAGCACTGACCCCTGCAGAACCCCACTGGATACAGCCTTCCAGTCACAAAAACACCCATCAACCATTACCCTCTGCTTCCTGCCTTTGAGCCAATTTTGGATCCAACTTGCCACTTTGCCCTGGATTCCATGGGCTTTTACTTTCGTGACCAGTCTGCCATGTGGGACCTTATCGAAAGCCTTGCTGCAATCCATATAGACTACATCATACGCACTGCCCTCATCGACACTTCTTGTTACCTCCTCAAAAAATTCAATCAAGTTAGTCAGACATGACCTTAAACAAATCTGTGCTGACTGTCCTTGATTAATCCGTGTCTTTCTAAATGAAGATTTATCCTATCCTTCAGAATTTTTTCCAATAATTTTCCCACCACCAAGGATCGGCTGACTGGCCTGTAATTACTCGGTCTATCCCTTTCTCCCTTCATAAACAAAGATACAACATTAGCAGTCCTCCAGTCCTTTGGCTCCACACCTGAAGCCAGAGAATTTGGAAACTGATGGTCAGAGCCTCTGCTATTTCCTCTTTTAGTTCTCTTAACAGTCTGGGACACATTTTATCCAGGCCTGGGGACTTATCCACTTTCAAAGCTGCTAAACCCCTTAATACCTCCTCTCTCATTATGTTTATTTCATCTAATATTTCACACTCCTCCTCCTCGACAGCAGTGTCTGCATCGCCCCTCTTCTTTGTGAAAACAGACACAAAGTATTCATTAAGAACCATACCCACATCTCCTGCCTCCACACACAGATTACCCTCATGGTCTCTAATAGGCCCATCCTTTCTTTAGTTATCCTCTTGCTCTTAATATATTTATAAAACATCTTTTCCTTGATTTTACTTGCCAAGAATTTTTCATGCCCTCTCTTTGCTTTCCTAATATCCTTTTTCATTTTATCCCTGTACTTTCTATACTCCTCTGGAGATTCTGCAGTATTTAGCCCTCATTATCTGTCATAAGCCTCCCTTTTTTTCTTTATCCTACCCTGTATGTCCCTAGACATCCAGGGGGCTCTAGATTTGATAGTCCCATCCTTTTTCTTTAAGGGCATACATTTAGCCTGAACCCTCGGAATCTCCTCCTTGAATGCCTCCCTCTGCTCTGACACATTTATCTTCAACATAGAAACATAGAAAATAGGTGCAGGGGTAGGCCATTTGGCCCTTCGAGCCTGCACCACCATTCAATAAGATCAAGTAGCTGTTTCCAGTCCACTATGCCAAAATCACCTCTCAACTTAGAAAAGTTGGCATTTCCCCAATTTAGAACTTTTATTCCTGGTCTGTCCTTGTCCTTTTCCATAACTACCTTAGATCTAACTGAATTATAGTCACTAGCATCTAAATGCTCTCCCACTGATTCCCTTTCCACCTGCATTTTAGGAATCCGCACCCTCTATACCCTTCACACTAA
The DNA here is from genome assembly GCF_044704955.1 of Pristiophorus japonicus. Classification (NCBI taxonomy): domain Eukaryota; kingdom Metazoa; phylum Chordata; class Chondrichthyes; family Pristiophoridae; genus Pristiophorus; species Pristiophorus japonicus. The sequence goes on along the minus strand of NC_091977.1, from coordinate 480,120,265 downwards.
TTTTATCCCAGTTAATATTAGGATAATTGAAATCCCCTACTATTACCGCCCTATAGTTTTTGCACTTCTCGGAAATTTGCCTACATATTTGCTCTTCTATCTCCCTCTCACTGTTTGGGGGTCTAGTACATTCCCAGCAGTATGATCACCCTTTTTTGTTTTTCAGTTCGACCCATATGGCCTCGTTTGATGATCCCTTTAACATATCATCCCTCCGTACAGCTGTAATAGTTTCTTTAATCAATACCGCGACACCCCCTCCTTTTTTACCCTCCTCTCTATCCCATCTGAAAATCCTGTAACCAGGAATGTTGAGCTGCCATACCCGCCCCTCTTTTAGCCATGTCTCTGTAATAGCTATGCCCCCTAATTCTAGATTCCCCCACGAGGGGAAACATCCTCTCTGCATCTACCTTGTCAAGCTCCCTCAGAATCTTATGTGTTTCAGTAAGATCACCTCTCATTCTTCTAAACTCCAATGAGTATAGGCCCAACCTGCTCAACCTTTCTTCATGTGACAACCCCTTCATCTCAGGAATCAACCTCGTGAACTTTCTCTGAACTGCCTCCAATGCAAGTACATCCCTTCTTAAATAAGGAAACCAAATCTGTACGCAGTACTCCAGGTGTGGTCTCACCAACGTCCTGTACAGTTGTAGCAAGACTTCATCCCCCTTGCAATAAAGGCCAACATTCCACTTGCCTTCCTTATTACTTGCTGTAGCTGCATGTTTCATGTACGAGGACCCCTAGATCCCTCTGTACCGTGACATTTTGCAGTCTCTCTCCGTTTAAATAAAAAATTGCTTTTTTATTCTTCCTACCAAAGTGGATAACCTCACACATTATACTCCATCTGCTAAATTTTTGCACACTCACTTAACCTATCTATATCCCTTTGCAGATTCTTTATGTTCTTCTCACAACTTGCTTTCCCACCTATCTTTGTATCATCAGCAAATTTGGCTATAGTACACTCGCTCCCTTCATCCAAGTCATTAATATCGATTGTAAATAGTTGAGGCTCCAGCACTGATCTGTGTGGCACCCCACTAATTACAGTTTACCAACCCGACTCTGTTTTCTGTTAGTTAGCCAATCCTCTCTCCATGCTAATACATTACCCAACCCCGTGAGCTCTTATTTTGTGCAGTAACCTTTTATGTGACACCTTATTGAATGCCTTCTGGAAATCCAAATACACTACATCGACTGGTTTCCCCTTTATCCACCCTGCTTGTCACATCCTCAAAGAACTTTCGTAAATTGGTCAAACACGACTTTCCTTTCATAAAACCATGTTGACTCTCCCCTTGACCTTCCCTGCTCTGAGGAGAACAATTCCATGTACTTTAATGCAAGGAGTCTAGGGAATAAGGCAGATGAGCTGAGAGCACAGATAGACACTTGGGAGTACGATATTATAGCTATTACTGAGACATGGCTGAAAGAAGGGCAGATATGGCAGCTCAACATTCCTGGTTACAGGATTTTCAGACGGGATAGAGAGGGAGGTAAAAAAGGAGGAGGGGGGTCACAGTATTAATTAAAGAAACAGTTACAGCTGTGAGAAGGGATGATATGTTAGAGGGGTCAGCAAACGAGGCCATATGGGTTGAATTGAAGAACAAAAAAGAGGCGATCACACAACTGGGAATGTACTATAGACCCCCAACAGTGAGAGGGAGATAGAAGAACAAATATGTGGGAAAATTGTGGGAAGTGCAAAAACTATAGAGCTGCAATTGTGGGGGATTTCAACTACCCTAATATTAACTGGGAAAAAAGTAGTATGAATGGTACGGAGAGTGCGGAATTCCTAAAATGTGTTCATGAGAACTTCTTTAGCTAGTATGTAACAAGCCCAACAAGGGAGGGGGCGGTTCTGGACATGGTTTTGGGGAATGAAGAGCGGCATTTGGAAGGGGTAGAGCATTTTGGTGCTAGTGATCATAATTCAGTAAGATTTAGGGTAGTTATGGAAAAGGACAAACGTGGACCAGGAATAAAAGTTCTCAGTTGGGGTAAAGCCAATTTTGCTGAGCTGAAATGGGATTTGGCCAAAGTGGACTGGAAACGGCTACTTGATGGTAAATCAGTGTCAGAGCAGTGGGAGGCATTCAAGGAGGAGATCCTGAGGGTACAGAGCAAGTATGTTCCCTTTAAAAAAAAGGGTGGGGCTAACAAATCTCGAGCAACCTGGATGTCAAGGGACATACAGGGTAAGATAAAGAAAAAAAGGAAAGCTTATGACAAATATCGAGAACTCAACACTGCAGAAACTCTAGAGGAGTATAAAAAGTGCAGGGGTGCAATTAAAAAAGACATCAGGAAAGCAAAGAGAGAGCATGAAAGAACATTGGCAAATAAAATCAAGGAAAACCCAAAGATGTTTTATAAAAACATTAAGAACAAGGGAATAACTGGAGAAAGAGTGGGACCTATTAGATACCACAAAGAAAATCTGTGTGCAGAGGCAGAAGATGTGGGTATGATTCTCAGTGAATACTTTGCATCTGTTTTCACAATCGAGAGGGGCGATACAGACCTTGCAGTGAGGGAAACATAGAAAATAGATGCAGGAGTAGGCCACTCGGCCCTTCGAGCCTGCACCACCACATGGCTGATCTTTCACCTCAGTACCCCTTTCCTGCTTTCATAGAAAAATAGAAAATAGGTGCAAGAGTAGGCCATTCGGCCCTTCGAGCCTGCACCGCGATTCAATGAGTTCACGGCTGAACATGCAACTGCAGTACCCCATTCATGCTTTCTCACCATACCCCTTGATCCCTCTAGTAGTAAAGACTACATCTAACTCCTTTTTGAATATATTTAATGAATTGGCCTCAACAACTTTCTGTGGTAGAGAATTCCACAGGTTCACCACTCTCTGGGTGAAGAAGTTTCTCCTCATCTCGGTCCTAAATGGCTTACCCCTTATCCTTAGACTGTGACCCTGGTTCTGGATTTCCCCAACATTGGGAACATTCTTCCTGCATCTAACCTGTCTAAACCCATCAGAATTTTAAACGTTTCTATGAGGTCCCCTCTCATTCTTCTGAACTCCAGTGAATACAAGCCCAGTTGATCCAGTCTTTCTTGATAGGTCAGTCCCGCCATCCCGGGAATCAGTCTGGTGAACCTTCGCTGCACTCCCTCAATAGCAAGAATATCCTTCTTCAAGTTAGGAGACCAAAACTGTACACAATACTCCAGGTGTGGCCTCACCAAGACCCTGTACAACTGTAGTAACACCTCCCTGCCCCTGTACTCAAATCCCCTCGCTATGAAGGCCAACATACTAATTGCCGCCTTCACCGCCTGCTGTACCTGCATGCCAACTTTCAATGACTGATGTACCATGACACCCAGGTCTCGTTGCACCTCCCCTTTTCCTAATCAGCCGCCATTCAGATAATATTCTGCCTTTGTGTTTTTGCCCCCAAAGTGGATAACCTCACATTTATCCACATTATACTTCATCTGCCATGCATTTGCCCACTCACCTAACCTGTCCAAGTCACCCTGCAGCCTCTTAGCGTTCTCCTCGCACCTCGCAACGCCACCCAGTTTCGTGTCATCTGGAGATATTACACTCAATTCCTTCATCTAAATCATTAATATATATTGTAAATAGCTGGGGTCCCAGCATTGAGCCCTGCGGCACCCCACTAGTCACTGCCTGCCATTCTGAAAAGGACCCATTTATCCCGACTCTCTGCTTCCTATCTGCCAACCAGTTCTCTATCCACGTCAGTACGTTACCCCCAATACCATGTGCTTTAATTTTGCACACGAATCTCTTGGGTGGGACCTTGTCAAAAGCCTTTTGAAAGTCCAAATACATCACATCCACTGGTTCTCCTTTGTCCACTCTACTAGTTACATTCACAAAAAATTCCAGAAGATTTGTCAAGCATGATTTCCCTTTCATAAATCCATGTTGACTTGGACCGATCCTGTCGCTGCTTTCCAAATGCGCTGTTATTTCATCTTTAATAATTGATTCCAACATTTTCCCCACTACTGATGTCAGGCTAACCAGTCTATAATTACCTGTTTTCTCTCACCCTCCTTTTTTAAAAAGTGGTTTTACATTAGCTACCCTCCAGTCTTTCGGAACTGATCCAGAGTCGATAGACTGTTGGAAAATGATCACCAAATGCATCCACTATTTCTAGGGCCACTTCCTTAAGTACTCTGGGATGCAGCCAATCAGGCCCCGGAGATTTATCGGCCTTCAATCCCATCAATTTCCGAAACACAATTTCCCACCTAATAACGATATCCTTCAGTTCCTCCTTCTCACTAGACTCTCTGTCCCTAGTTATTTGTGTCTTCCTCCATGAAGACAGAACCAAAGTATTTGTTCAACTGGTCTGCCATTTCTTTGTTCCCCATTATAAATTCACCTGACTCTGACTGCAAAGGACCTACGTTTATCTTCACTAATCTTTTTCTCTTCACATATATCTATAGAAGCTTTTGTAGTCGGTTTTTATGTTCCCGGCAAGTTTCCTCTCATACTCTATTTTCCCCTTCCTAATTAAACCCTTTGTCCTCCTCTGCTGAATTCAAATTTTCTCCCAGTCCTCTGGTTTGCTGCCTTTTCGGGGCAATTTATATGCCTCTTCCTTGGATCTAACATGATCCTTAATTTCCCTTGTTAGCCACGGTTGAGTCACCTGTTTTATTTTTATTCCAGACGGGGATGTACAATTATCGAAGTTCATCCTTGTGATCTTTAAATGTCTTCCATTGCCGATCCACCGTCAACCCTTTAAGTATCATTTGCGAGTCTATTCTAGCCAATTCACGTCTCATACCATCGAAGTTACCTTTCCTTAAGTTCAGGACCCTAGTCTCTGAATTAACTGTGTCGCTCTCCATCTTAATAAGGAATATTATGGTCACTCTTCCCGAAGGGGCCTCGCACACAAGATTGCTAATTAGTCCTTTCTCATTACAATTCACCCAGTCTAGGATGGCCAGACCTCTCATAAGAACATAAAAATTAGGAACAGGAGTAGGCCATCTAGCCCCTCGAGCCTGCTCCGCCATTCAAAAAGATCATGGCTGATCTGGCCGTGGACTGAGCTCCACTTACCCGCCCGCTCCCCACAACCCTTAATTCCCTTATTGGTTAAAAATCTATCTATCTGTGATTTGAATACATTCAATGAGTTGGCCTCAACTGCTTCCTTGGGCAGAGAATTCCACAGATTCACAACCCTCTGGGAGAAGAAATTCCTTCTCAACTCGGTTTTAAATTGGCTCCCCCGTATTTTGAAGCTGTCCTCCCTAGTTCTAGTCTTCCCGACCAGTGGAAACAACCTCTCTGCCTCTATCGTGTCTATCCCTTTCATTATTTTAAATGTTTCTATAAGATCACCCCTCATCCTTCTGAACTCCAACGAGTAAAGACCCAGTCTACTCAATCTATCATCATAAGGTAACCCTCTCATCTCCGGAATCAGCCGAGTGAATCAGTCTGTACCCCCTCCAAGGCTAGTATATCCTTCCTTAAGTTAGGTGACCAAAACTGCACGCAGTACTCCAGGTGCGGCCTCACCAATACCCTGTACAGTTGCAGCAGGACCTCCCTGCTTTTGTACTCCATCCCTCTCGCAATGAAGGCCAACATTCCATTCGCCTTCCTGATTACCTGCTGCACCTGCAAACTAACTTTTTGGGATTCATACACAAGGATCCTTGGAGATGGAGCACGCGGTGTCCACCGGTACGCTCGCGGCCTTCCGCGAGAGATGGGCACCGGAGGGACTGGAGTGCATCATCACGCCCGGCAACCAAATTTTAATTTGATTTTACGTTTTTAAGTTTAATTTGTTTTAATTGCCGGTGCTTTTAGTGTCCCCCTTCCCTTTTATAGGGGGCACTGGGGAAAATTGTGATTTTAGTGCCCAAAAAAAAACCAAAAAAAGAAAAAAACAAAAAAAGGGGGAAAAAAAAAAGGGCCTTGTCAATGTCTGGAGTGTCACCCAGGTCGGGTGGCACCGTTTAATGTTTTATGTTTTTGCAGGTGAACTCCAAAAAGAGTTTCATGCACAAGGACCCCCAGGTCCCTCTGCACCGCAGCATGTTGCAATTTCTCCCCATTCAAATAATATTCCCTTTTACTGTTTTTTTTTCCCAAGGTGAATGACCTCACATTTTCCGACATTGTATTCCATCTGCCAAACCTTAGCCCATTCGCTTAACCTATCTAAATCTCTTTGCAGCCTCTCTGTGTCCTCTAACAACCCGCTTTCCCACTAATCTTTGTGTCATCTGCAAATTTTGTTACACTACACTCTGTCCCCTCTTTCAGGTCATTTATGTATATTGTCAACAGTTGTGGTCCCAGCACCGATCCCTGTGGCACACTACTAACCATCGATTTCCAACCCGAAAAGGACCCATTTATTCCTACTCTCTGCTTTCTGTTAGCCAGACAATTCTCTATCCATGCTAATACATTTCCTCTGACTCCGCGTACCTTTATCTTCTGCAGTAACCTTTTGTGTGGCACCTTATCGAATGCCTTTTGGAAATCTAAATACACCACATCCATCGGTACACCTCTATCCACCATGCTCGTTATATCCTCAAAGAATTCCAGTAAATTAGTTAAACATGATTTCCCCTTCATGAATCCATGTTGCGTCTGCTTGATTGCACTATTCCTATCTAGATGTCCCGCTATTTCTTCCTTAATGATAGCTTCAAGCATTTTCCCCACTACAGATGTTAAACTAACCGGCCTACCGTTACCTGCCTTTTGTCACCCCCTTTTTTAATCAGAGGCGTTACATTAGCTGCTTTCCAATCCGATGGTACCTCCCCAGAGTCCAGAGAATTTTGGTAGATTATAACGAATGCATCTGCTATAACTTCCGCCATCTCTTTTAATACCCTGGGATGCATTTCATCAGGACCAGGGAACTTGTCTACCTTGAGTCCCATTAGCCTGTCCAGCACTACCTCCCTAGTGATAGTGATTGTCTCAAGGTCCTCCCTTCCCACATTCCCGTGACCAGCAATTTCTGGCATGGTTTCTGTGTCTTCCACTGTGAAGACCGAAGCAAAATAATTGTTTAAGGTCTCAGCCATTTCCACATTTCCCATTATTAAATCCCCCTTCTCATCTTCTAAGGGACCAACATTTACTTTAGTCACTCTCTTCCGTTTTATATATCGGTAAAAGCTTTTACTCTCGTTGGTTCCTCAACATATTGGTCCAGAAAATCATCCCTAATACACTCAAGGAAATCCTCCTCTATCGTATTGCTACCAGTTTGGTTAGCCCAATCTATATGTAGATTAAAGTCGCCCATGATAACTGCCGTACCTTTATTGCATGCATTCCTAATTTCTTGTTTGATGCTGTCCCCAACCTCACTTCTACTGTTTGGTGGTCTGTACACAACTCCCACTAGTGTTTTCTGCCCTTTGGTATTCCGCAGCTTCACCCATACAGATTCCACATCATCCAAGCTAATGTCCTTCCTTACTATTGCGTTAATTTCCTCTTTAACCAGCAACGCTACCACACCTCCTTTTCCTTTCTGTCTATCCTTCCTGAACGTTGAATACACCTGGATGTTGAGTTCCCAGCCTTGGTCACCCTGGAGCCATGTCTCCGTGATGCCAATTATATCATATTCATTAATTGCTGCCGGTACAGTTAATTCGTCCACCTTATTATGAATACTCCTCGCATTGAGGCACAGAGCCTTCAGGCTTCTCTTTTTAACACACTTTGCCCTTTTAGAATTTTGCTGCAATGTGGCCCTTTTTGTTTTTTGCCTTGGGTTTCTCTGCCCTCCACTTTTACTTTTCTTCTTTCTATCTTTTGCTTCTGATCCTATTTTACTTCCCTCTGTCTCCCTGCAGAGGTTCCCACCCCCCTGCCATATTAGTTTAACCCCTCCCCAACAGCACTAGCAAACACTCCCCCTAGGATGTTGGTTCCGGTCCTGCCCAGGTGCAGACCTTCTGGTTTGTACTGGTCCCACCTCCACTAGAACCGATTCCAATGTCCCAGGAATTTGAATCCCTCTCTTCTGCACCATTCCTCAAGCCACGTATTCATCTGAGCTATCCTGCAATTCCTACTCTGACTCGCACATGGCACTGGTAGCAATCCTGAGATTACTACCTTTTGAGGTCCTACTTTTTAATTGAATTCCAGATCCCTAAATTCAGCTTGTAGGACCTCATCCCGTTTTTTACCTATATTATTGGTACCGATATGCACTACGACAACTGGCTCCCTCCCTTTTCAAAATGTCCTGCACCCGCTCCGAGACACCCTTGACCCTTGCACCAGGGAGGCAACATACCATCCTGGAGTCTTGATTGCGGCCGCAGAACCGTCTATCTATTCCCCTTACAATCGAGTCCCCTATCACTCTCGGAGGAGTGTGAAATATTAGATGAGATAAACATAGCATGGGAGGAAGTATTAAGGGGCTTAGCAGCTTTGAAAGTGGATAAATCCCCAGACCCGGATGAAATGTATCCTAGGCTGTTAAGAGAAGCAAAAGAGGAAGTAGCAGAGGCGCTGACCATCATTTTCCAGTCCTCTCTGGCGACAGGTGTGTTGCCACAGGACTGCAGGACTGCTAATGTTGTACCTTTGTTTAAAAAGAGTGAAAGGAATAGACCGAGTAATTACAGACCAGTCAGCCTAACCACAGTGGTGGGAACATTATTGGAAAAAAATCTTGAGGGACAGGATATACCTTCATTTGGAAAGACATGGATTCATCAAGGTCAGTCAGCATGGATTTGTTATGGTAAGGCCATGTCTGACTAACTTGATTGAATTTTGAGAGGAAGTAACCAGGAAGGTCGATGAGGGCAGTGTGTATGATGTAGTGTATATGGATTTTAGCAAAGCTTTTGACAAGGTCCCACATGGCAGACTCGTCACGGAAGTAAAAGCCCGTGGGATCCAGGGCAAAGTGGCAAGTTGGATCCAAAATTGGCTCAGAGGCAGGAAGCAAATATTAATGGTTGATGGTTGTTTTTGTGACTGGAAGGCTGTATCCACAGTTCCACAGGGCTCAGTGCTGGGTCCCTTTCTTTTTGTGGTATATGTCAATGACTTGGACTTGAATGTTGGGGGTATGATTAAGAAGTTTGCAGATGACACTAAAATAGGCTGTGTGGCTGATAATGAAGAAGAAAGCTGCGGACTGCAGAGAGATATCAATGTACTGATCAGGTGGGAAGAACAGTGGCAAATAGAATTCGATTCGGATAAGTGTGAGGTGTTGCATTTGGGAAGGATACAAGGCAAGGGACTACACATTAAATGGTATTAAAGTGTAGAGGAACAAAGGGACCTTGGAGTGCAGCTCCCCAGATTCCTGAAGGTCACAGGCTCAGGTAAATAAGGTGTTTAAGAAGGCATGTGAAAAACTTGACTTTATTAATCGAGGCATGGCATACGAAAGCAAGGATGTTATGCTTGAACTGTATAAAACATTGGTTAGGCCGCAGCTGGAGTACTGTGTGCAGTTCTGATCACCACATTACAGGAAAGATATGACTGGAAAGGGTGCAGAGGAAATTTACAAGAATGTTGCTGGACTGGAGAATTTTGGCTACGATGAAAGATTGGAGATGCTGGGTCTGTTTTCCTTGGAACAGAGGAGACTGAGGGGAGACCTGATTGGGGTGTATAAAATGATGAGGGGCCTGGATAGAGTGAACAGGAAGGACCTGTTCCCCTTGGCAGAAGGGTCAACAACCAGGAAGCCTAGATTTAAAGTAATTGGGGGAGGTACAGAGGAGAAATGAGGGAAAATTTTGTTACCCAGAGTGTGGTGGGAATCGAACCCACTGCCTGAAAGGGTGATAGAGGCAGAAAGCCTCACCGCATTTACAAAATACTTGGATGTGCACTTAAAGTGCCATAACCTATAGGGCTTAGGACCAAGAGCTGGAAAGTGGGATTAGGCTGGGTAACTCTTGGTCGGCCGGCGTGGACACGATGCTGTAAATTTCTATGATTCTATGAATTCCATCTTAAGTTAAAACCCTTCCTTTAACATTTAGAACAGGAGCTGCTGATGATGAATAAAATGACACCAACCTTTTAAAAATTTCAAATGCAAGGAATGGGTGAAGACAGAAGGAAGTGGTGTTCGAAGGGGGAAGAGGAATGTGGATGGTGCATGATGTGGATAATGAGGGATACAAGGAAGTGGTTGGAGATGGCCTTGTCAGTCTTTGAAACCATGGAAATAGAGAGGCTGATGCCTCATGTGCAGTATTACGGGAGTACTTCATTGTCAGAAGTGCCGTTCTTTAGATGAGGCATGAAACCTCGGCTCTGTCTATTCAGGTGGATGTAAAAGCATGTTGCTATTTAGAAAAGAGTTCTCCTGGTGTCCGGCCAACATGCCTCCCTCAATCAACACCACCAAGCACAAGCGGTCGTTCATCTCATTGCTGTTTGTAAGACATTGCTGTTTGTAAGACCTTGCTGTACGTAAAATTGGTTACCGCATTCACCTCCAAAGAATGGTGATTGCACGTCAGAAGAAATGTATTCGCTGTTAATAGCTTTGGAGGGGTGGGGGCCCTTGTGCTAAATATATGCAAGTTATTTATGAAAGCAGTGCACCTTGTATTTGATTTTTTTTTTTAAGAAGGTCATTTTATTCATCTAAAGACTGAAGGAAGAGTTTTAACTTAAGCTGGAATTGTTCTCCTCAGAGCAGAGAAGGTTAAGGGGAGAGTCAATAGAGGTAGTCAAAATTATGAGGGATTTTTGTAAAGTAAATGAGGAGAAACTGTTTTCGCTCATGGGTGGATTGTTAACCAAAGGACACAGATTTAAAATAATTGGCAAAAGATGAGGAGGAGAAGGGGGAAATTTGGCAAAAAAAATTTACGCAACGAGTTGTTATGATCTGGAACGTACTGCTTGAAGGTGTAGTGGAAGCACATTCAAAGTAACTTTCAAAAGGGAATTGGATATAGTTGAAAAGGAAAGATTTTCAGAACTATGGGAAAAAATGGGGGATTACGATTAATTGGATAGCTCTTCAAAAGAACCGGCACAGGCACGATGGTTCGAATGGCCTCCTTCTGTGCTCTAAGATTCTATGATTCGACAATGAGACTGGCAGATAACATGAGGTGAGAGTGCTGGCAGCTGCTTCACTGCACACTCACTCTCAGAGTGACCGAAAACTAAAATATCTAAAAATAGGTTGAAGGAAACGGATTAAGAACTTCCACAGGTCAATCCTGTACCAAAGCAGGCCACCACCATCTAGTGATAGGATGGAGTACTTCAAGTCGGATCCACTTATGATAGAGCTGAAATTCTGGGCTGATTTTGCGAGCGAGCATTGTTCGGTGGGCAATCTGAACGCACAAAAATCGTAACATCAGGAGCGCGCTGCCCACGATTTTCCCGCATGCTCTGACGGCAGGCAAGGATGCCCTCCAGCAGAACCAGATCAGAAAATGACACACTTGCTTTGAACTCTCAAAATTATCTCACCAAATAAATAAAGTCGTGCCTCACTGTATTTATATAATATTGTAAAAGGTTAATGTGTGCTTTATGTATAATTCATAATTTGCTCCTCTACAATTTACCTGCTAGTGGGCCTATAGAATACACCTAGTCGTGTATTATACAATCCTTATTTAAGCTACACCATTCTGTGACACGGCTGCTATGAGCTGCGCACTTCTACTAGGTGTACATAAGAACATAAGAAATAGGAGCAGGAGTAGGCCATATGGCCCCTCGAGCCTGCTCGGCCATTTAATACGATCATGGCTGATCCGATCATGGGCTTCCCTGCTCGCTCTCCATAACCCCTTATTCCCTTATCGTTTAAGAAACTGTCTATTTCTGTCTTAAATTTATTCAATGTCCCAGCTTCCACAGCTCTCTGAGGCAGTGAATTCCACAGATTTACAATCCTCTGAGAGAAGAAATTTCTTCTCACCTCAGTTTTAAATGGGCGGTCCCTTATTCTAAGATTATGCCCTCTAGTTCTAGTCTTCCCTATCAGTGGAAACATCATCTCTACATCCACTCCGTCAAGCCCCCTCATAATCTTTTACGTTTCGATAAGATCACCTCTCATTCTTCTGAATTCCAATGAGTAGAGGCCCAACCGACTCAACCTTTCCTCATAAGTCAACCCACTCATCTCCGGAATCAACCTTGTGAACCTTCTTTGAACTGCCTCCAAAACAAGTATATCCTTTTGTAAATATGGAAACCAAAACTGCACGCAGTATTCCAGGTGTGGCCTCACCAATACCCTGTACAACTGTAGCAAGACTTCTCTGCTTTTATACTCCATCCCCTTTGCAATAAAGGCCAAGATTCCATTGGCCTTCCTGATCACTTGCTGTACCTGCATACGAACCTTTTGTGTTTCATGCACAAGTATCCCCAGGTCTCGCTGTACTACAGCATTTTGCAATCTTTCTCCATTTAAATAATAACTTGATCTTTGATTTTTTTCTGCCAAAGTGCATGACCTCACACTTTCCAACATTATACTCCATCTGCCAAATTTTTGCCCACTCACTTAGCCTATGTCCTTTTGCAGATTTTTTGTGTCCTCCTCACACATTGCCTTTCCTCCCATCTTTGTATCATCAGCAAACTTGGCTACGTTATACTCGGTCCCTTCCTCCAAGTCGTTAATATAGATTGTATATAGTTGGGGTCCCAGCACTGATCCCTGCGGCACCCCACTGGTTACTGATTGGCCAACCCGAGAATGAACCATTTATCCTTACTCTCTGTTTTCTGTTAGTTAGTCAATCCTCTATCCATGCTAATATATTACCCCCAACCCCGTGAACTTTTATCTTGTGCAGCAACCTTTTATGTGGTACCTTGTCAAATGCCTTCTGGAAGTCCAACTATACCACATCCACTGGTTCCCCTTTATTCACCCTGTTCGTTACATGCTCAAAGTAACTTCATAAGTTCCAGGGGCTAAAAATTCGATTGCGTAGCACCTGTTGTTTGGGCACTGCTGGTACCATTTTGGGTCAGAAATGGCATTTGAGCCACGCGTGCACACTTCTGGTGTGGGCCGTGCCGGTTGCCATCTTGGTGAGGACGTTAGCATCAGCGTTGCAAGCATGCACCATAAGTATGTAGAGTAGGCATATCATGATGTCAATCAATGCGCAATGCTGATTCGACACCAGTGTTGCCACTTTCATCTTCAACACAGGAACTAAAGCCCTGTGTTAACCTCGCACAAATGAATATGCGTTCTGCAGCTGCAAGGACCCCCTTCCTGTGATATTTAAAGGGATCATCAACCACTCTCCGGTGAGTTGCTGATTAATTTCCACTGGCTCTGTAAGTGTTTAGAGCTTTCTAGAGTTGTGTAAAGTTGATGAGGTGACAGAGTGTTGCTGCAAGTAGAGAAGGCTTTGGTTCTGACTTCAAGGGTTCTGGTCATACCACTTGCTCTCAGTCAAGGTGCTCTAGTTGTCATCCCTTTTGGCCTGCAAGATGACAGGGAGATTGAGAAGAGGCATCGAAGAAGAGGACAAACTTTGTTAAGGAGAATGTTACAGTGATGGAGAGAGAGGTTGTCCTGGAGGGGTCAAGGACAGAATCTGTCTGGTTAGAGTTAAGAAACAATAGAGGTGCCATTACACAACGAGGTGTATTCTACAGGCCACCAACTAGTGGGAAAATTATGGAGAAGCAAATTTGCAGAGAAATTACAGAGAAGTGCAAGAACTATAGAGTAGTGGTAATGGGGGACTTCAACTATCCTAATATAGGGATCAAATTTGGCCCACCTCTTTTTTCGGCACACTTACTGGAGCTACGCCGCATTTCTCCATTGATAAGTGCGTCGAAAAAAATCACTCCCCACTTTGGCGATTGTCCGGCCTCTCCTCGGTCTTTGCATAGCGTGGCCAGTCGGGTCGGTGGCGGAGCTAGCATCCTGCGCTGAAAACAGTGCACGTCTACACATGCGCAGTGGAGTGTCTGCGCATGCGCAGTAGCTCCTCGCCCCCAGCCTCTCTGTGTGCATGGGACCTGATTCCCGTCCCTATCCCTGGCCGAGTGGCCTCCCGGTGCGATCGACCTCAGGTTTGAAATTTTATGCACTGTAGCTATTTTTGAATTTTCTTAATGGCTTGTCATTTTTCTGGACTTCTGGATATTTTGAAAAAAATTATGTAAATATGTTTTGTCTCTTGTGAATAGTGGTGACCATTTGTCAAGCCTATTTACCTGGTGCTATTGTGAAAGAAGAACATAAGTGATGGAGCAACACTGAGAGAATATCTTATTTATTGAAGTAGACTTTATTTAGATAATATGGACTCAGTTTTGGCACAGTATAATCATTGCAAACAAATAGTGTTTAAATTAGTTGTGAGATTAGGGCAATGATGTCCTGTATAGCTGTTGGATCCTATTCACATTCTTTAGTCAAGTCATTAAGTTCTGCTGGCCTCTGATGTACCTATCTGCGCTGATTTCTTAACTCTCCGCAAGGGTTTTCTGAAGTGGCCACATACACTGGCCTAATTAGATTTGGAGTACTATTAGCTGGCCAAAGTGGCCTAATGGCCAAAACTGGCGTAGATGGCTGGTAACGCCTCCTTTTGAGAAAATCTAAACTAAACTAAAAAAAATCGTAACTAACTCACTTACACTGGCGCAAATTGAATGTGCAAAATGGGGATTTTTAAGATACTCCAGAAAAATCAAGTTGCTCAAAAAAAAACGGAGCAACTCCTGGTCAATTTTGAGCCCATAGACTGGGATGATAATAGTGGTAGAGAGGGAAAAAAATTCTGAAGTGTGTTCACGAGAACTATCTTGATCAGTATGTTCCCGGCCCAACGAGGAAGGAGGCAATACTGGATTTGGTTGTGGGGAATGAGGCAGGTCAAGTGGAGCAAGTATTAGTAGGTGCACATTGAGGGAACAGTGATCATAGTATCATAAGGTTTTGATTAGCTATGGAAAAAGACAGGGAGCAATCTCGAGTAAAAATACTTAATTGGTGGGAAGCAAATTTCAGTGGGATGAGAACGGATCTAGCCCGGGTAAATCTGAATCAAAGATTGGCAGGCAAAACTGTATTGAAACAATGGGCTACCATTAAAGAGGAAATAGTTCAGGTACAGTCAAGGTATATTCCCACTAGGAAAGGTAGGGCAACTAAAGTTAGAGCTCCCTGGATGATGAAAGAGACAGAGAGTAAAATGAAGCAGAAAAAGAGTGTTTATGACAGATGTCTGGTCAAGAATACATCTGAGAATTAGGCTAAATATAGAAAATTCAGAGGAGATGTGCAAAAGAAAATAAGAGGGTCAAAGACAGAGTATGAGAATAGATTGGCAGCTAACATAAAAGGCAATCCATAAGTCTTCGATAGGCATATAAATAGTAAATGTGTTGTAAGAGGAGGGGTGGGGCGAATTAGGGACCAAAAAAAAGACCTACGCATGAAGGCAGAGGGTATAGCTGAGGTACTAAATGAGTACTTTGCATCTGTCTCCAGCAAGGAAGAAGATGTTGCCATAGACATAGTAAAGGAGGAGTTAGAGGAGATACTGGATGGGATAACTCCACTGCTCTTTCCCCGTAGCCCTGCAATTTTCTTACGTTCAGGCACTTATCCAACTCAATTTTGAAAGCAGCATGCGCCGCATCTAAAAGCTGAGATGTACCGCAACTGCAAAGGTTATCACTCGCTGAATGTGCAGTTGGTGTGCGACCTTGCTCAGCACATCATGATGGTGAATGCCCGGTATCCTGGCAGTAGTCATGATGCTTTTATTCTGCGCCAGTTCGCTGTTCCCTTAGTCTTTGAACCACCAAGACAAACCAGAAGGTGACTACTGGGCAACAAGGGCTATCCATTGACCATGTGCCTCATGATTCCGCTCTGCAACCCAACCACACATGGGCAGCATGCGTACAATGAGAGCCATGCTGCGGCGCAAAATCTGATAGAGCAGATTGACATCCTTAAATAATGCCTATGCTACCTGGACCACTCTGGAGGAGCCTTGTAGTCACCAGAGCGCATCTCAATGCTGCATGCTCCACAACCTCGCCATCATGAGGGCACAACATTTGCCACCAGGCGTACTACGAGCAGCTGAGGAGGAGGAAGCGGCAGAGGAGGACATGGAAGGAAGGAAGCAACCCAGACAGCCCCATTCTGCCTGGGCTGTCTGTGAGCAACTCATCGACTGCGGTATGAGTGAACGCGGCACCAATTCCACATTCAACATTACTCCCACACCTTACCATCCCTCTGTTACTGACCATCACAGAGTCTGCTTGGCTTGCATGACAGAAGTCTGAGCTTCCACTGCAGCACTCAAGATGTTGGGTGGCTTGTCGTTGTGCTCCAGTGGAAGCTGAGCCATCAGACAGTGCACCATGATTGAATCCACAAGTATGCTAATGGATCTTCCCACTCCTTCCATGCTGGAAATCATGGGCTCAAAGATCTGCGCAAAGCCCTGTGCAAGATTGGTGCCGGACTCCTCCATGCTCTTGACATTGCACTCAGGCTTTCTGGCAGGCCTGGCAATGCACCAAGTATTTCATTGTGCATACCGATCAGCTTTAGGCTGCCCCATCATAGTCCTCATCCGAGTCATCTGCAGCAGAACTCATGTGCGACTTTGCCTTCCGGGGACCTGGCAAAGGGAGCACTACCCTTTCCCCCTGCAGCCCACTCGTGCCCGGTGACTAGCTACATATAGATCCCACCTCTAAGCTACGCTCTGAACGCCGCGCAGTGCCAGTCGAGAGCTGCTGGCTGCAAGTGTCACATCGAGTGACAGTGTTTCTTCTTCACACTCCTCCTTCTGCTTGAACCACTAGCTGCGCAGGTTGGATTTCTTGGATCTCTGAAATGAGAAAGGCACAAGTGTAGGGTTGTGGTGAGGGGAGGGGGTAAAAGCAAGAGGTACATGTGCACAATGTGCAGCTTGTAACTCAGAAGAGATTGTGGGATGTAAGAAGGAGGATAACGTATGTGGATACCGCATCTTGTATTGTTTCAGCTCTGTCGCTGGCCACAGGCTTAGCCATGCCCCTCCCAAGAATGGTCAGCGCTGTCTCCTCCGTGGGGGTGAAGTGATGGAGGCCAGCCTATCCCCTGCAGCTTAGGTTCTTCTGGCACCAACCTTTCATCAGTGGGTGAGGTGCAATGTATTTGGGCGATGTGCCTGTCATTGTTGAATAGCTGACTGTGCAAGATGTGGGTGTGAGGCTTGCAGAAGTGGTAAGTTTGTGAGGGTGAAGCTATGAATGTGAGATGTGTGTCGTGTTTGGTCGAGATTGTTGGTAGGTAAGTTATGGGGGTGTGGTGCATTGAGCAATGTGTGAGGTTAGTGGTGGAATATGGCATTTGAAGATGAATTCAGTGACCTTGATCACTCGTGTGAGGTCATTAAACTTCTTCCTGCACTGCATCCAGGTTTTTGGGGCCACACTGCTGGCATTCACCACAGTGGCTATCTGCTACCACTGCACTTTGCTCTGTTGCCTGGAGGGCCTCCTGACTTCTGTGGAAAGGGGACCTCCTCCTATTGACCTCCTACATCAAGGCCTCCAGTGCTGCATAGGAGAACCTTGGTTCACGCTCTCTCCCCTGTTATGCCATAGTTAATTGTTCTTTTCCATTGTCTTTGCCAGCCAATACAGTGATCTGCTGCAGGCAGAATGCATCTTCCCTATAAGAGGTGCAGACTGCCTTTTAGTAGTGCAGCCTAGCTTTAATTGGTGCTATCCTGAGCCCCCTGCTGAGTGTCCACCACTCAGCAGCGCATTGAGCACTGGGATGAACGGCACAATCATGGAAATGAGCAGGCAGCATGAAGTTTACAGTCCTCTGAATGGACGCGGGTAGATCACGCATTGCGATCCCCTTGCCTGTTTTCGGGGGTAATTGAATTTCTAGTCCCAGATCGCTATACCTGTACAAGTACCTAAAGCTTCAGTGTTCATAGCTGCCGACCCATGTAGATTGCCCTTGAGTATCCTGGAATTAAAGATTAATATTCTGGACAATATTGGGAGCCTGGGAGAAAAAAACTCAGTGCACATTTTCTTCTCCTGTTTCACTCCAGCTGGACTCTCAGGGATGTAATGTGCCTAGGATGCAATGTGCCCCTGTCCTCATGCGCATTCAAACCTATAAAAGCACATGATGGATAGAGTGATTTTTCTGGCATGCAGAGGATTCTTGGTATTGGAGCAGTTAATGGACCAGTTGCCGCGAGGTTTCATGTGTCAGGAAACCAATAGTGGGGGCAGGGTCATCATAGATGGGACGTCACATGATGAAACTTCCCAGAATATGGTCCAACCAGAGTTGGTAATTTGAGCAGCATCACTGATGCACTGAGGAAAATTCACAATCCTGACTACACAGGCAATGCAATGGGAGATCAACTGGTAAGTTACATGATTGAGTTTAGCATAGAGTAACACAATTTGCAACATATAATCTGTACATTATAGGCTGGAAATCATTAAGTACAGGTGCCTAGTAAATAGGATCACCTGTGCATAGATTGTACTCTATTCCTACATACGAACAATGACGGATAGATAAAGACATTTTGGTCCATCGAGCCTGTCCTACACAATTGCGATACCTTGTGTATCACAACATATACACTGTACTCCACCCAAAACCATGTGATCTGGGAGAGGCAAAAAACGAGTTTAAAAAACCAAGGCCAATTTGGGGGGGGGAAAATAGGAAATTCCTCCCTGACCCATCTAGGCGATTGAAGCTAGTTCAGGAGATCTATTCTATGCAGGGTATTGTATCTCTGTATTTATAACAGCACAGTTGGCTTGCCTTCGCTGCATCTTGTTGATAGTGCACTGACTGAGTTTGTGACTGTTCTGTGTTACAGGGTGAAACCAACCGAATTATTGCATCCCACACAATGAATAAGAACTCTTCCAGGTCTCACTGCATCTTCACAGTTTATGTCGAGGTAAGCTCAGTTTTGATCACTTTGGCTTGCAGTCCTCTGAGCCATTCCATCATACACACATGGATTCTTGTTACTTATGGACCAATCTCACAGACTACCTGTACAAATCCCAAATGTTAGTGACTTATTTAAATTCTGTACATTCCAGAGCATGAGCCAACAGGATAGATGTGAAAGCTGGAGTGATGCAAAGTTATAAGTTTGTGTTTTAAAGCAAATGCATGTATTCACGCAAGTTTCATTTTCTTTAAAGTGGTGGAAATGCTACTGAGCTAAGATTTCCGTACTGGGTAAATATTATTTTTTAATTGTTGGCCTACGTCAGGGAATCGATTTAAAAACCTCAAACCCATTGTGTTATGCTAGCCCATTGCCAGGTGCTCAGCAAAGGTTGTCTGGTGTAGGCCTTCCTTTCAGGTTGTGAACAGAGGAAGATAAAAGACAGAGGGCAAGCTGTCACCAGGCTCATAAGTTTGCCATGCACTACAGTAGTCAGAAATATTTTATTTAAACCAAGTATGATGACCCACTGATATAGGAAAGCATGCCATTTTCATTATTCTTGAATTAAGTGAGTTCAATCATAACTGTTGCTCTGTATGTTCACTTGTTGTGGATATACTTTAATTCTCTTCCTTTGTAGACTCGATGGAAGGAGGCTTCAGAGGTCAAGTACTTGTCCTCAAAGCTTAACATGGTGGATCTCGCAGGTTCTGAGCGCCTGGGAAAGACTGGAGTGAGTGACAATCAAAATGCATTATCCTGCTGGTTTTTGTGTCAGTTTGGCTCAGTTGGTAGTTCTCCAGGTCAGATAGTTGTGGACTTGTGGCCCACACAATGAGAGGATTGGTCATAGAAAATAGGAAGAGTAGTAGGCCATTCGGCCCTTCGAGTCTGCACCGCCATTCTATATGATCATGGCTGAGACAGGAATAATAAACGATCTCCTAGTAAAAGATCCTCTCGGTATGGTTGAATTTGTAATCCAGATTGAGGGTGAGGAAGTAGTGTCTCAAACGAGCGTACTATGCTTTAACAAAGTGGACCACAGTGGGATGAGGGCAGAGTTGACTAAAGTACACTGGGAACACAGACTAAATGATGGCACAATTGAGGAACAGTGGAGAACTTTTAAGGAGCTCTTTCATAGTGCTCAACAAAAATATATTCCAGTGAAAAAGAAGAGTGGTAAGAGAAGGGACAACCAGCCATGGATAACCAAGGAAATAAAGGAGAGTATCAAATTAAAAACCAATGCGTATAAGGTGGCCAAGGTTAGTGGGAAACTAGAAGATTGGGAAAATTTTAAATGACAGCAATGAATGACTAAGAAAGCAATAAAGAAAGGAAAGATAGATTACGAAAGTAAACTTGCACAAAACATAAAAACAGATAGTAAAAGCTTTTACCGATATATAAAACGGAAAAGAGTGACTAAAGTAAATGTTGGTCCCTTAGAAGATGAGAAGGGGGATTTAATAATGGGAAATGTGGAAATGGCTGAGACATTAAACAATTATTTTGCTTCGGTCTTCACAGTGGAAGACACAAAAACCATGCCAAAAATTGCTGGTCACGGGAATGTGGGAAGGGAGGACCTTGAGATAATCACTATCACTAGTGGGGTTGTGCTGGACAGGCTAATGGGACTCAAGGTAGACAAGTCCCCTGGTCCTGATGAAATGCATCCCAGGGTATTAAAAGAGATGGCGGAAGTTATAGCAGATGCATTCGTTATAATCTACCAAAATTCTCTGGACTCTGGGGAGGTACCATCGGATTCGAAAGCAGCTAATGTAACGCCTCTGTTTAAAAAAGGGGGCAGACAAAAGGCAGGTAACTATAGGCCAGTTAGTTTAACATCTGTATTGGGGGAAAATGCTTGAAGATATCATTAAGGAAGAAATAGCGGGACATCTAGATAGGAATAGTGCAATCAAGCAGACACAACATGGATTCATGAAGGGGAAATCATGTTTAACCAATTTACTGGAATTCTTTGAGGATATAACGAGCATGGTAGATAGAGGTGTACCGATGGATGTGGTGTATTTAGATTTCCAAAAGGCATTCGATAAGGTGCCACACAAAAGGTTACTGCAGAAGATAAAGGTAGGCGGAGTCAGAGGAAATGTATTAGCATGGATAGAGAATTGTCTGGCTAACAGAAAGCAGAGAGTCGGGATAAATGGGTCCTTTTCGGGTTGGAAATCGGTGGTTAGTGGTGTGTCACAGGGATCGGTGCTGGGACCACAACTGTTTACAATATACATAGATGACCTGGAAGAGGGGACAGAGTGTAGTGTAACAAAATTTGCAGATGACACAAAGATTAGTGGGAAAGAGGGTTGTGTAGAGCATACAGAGAGGCTGCAAAGAGATTTAGATAGGTTAAGCGAATGGGCTAAGGTTTGGCAGATGTCGGAAAATGTGAGGTCATCCACCTTGGGGGAAAAAAAACAGTAAAAGGGAATATTATTTGAATGGGGAGAAATTACAACATGCTGCGGTGCAGAGGGACCTTGGGGTCCTTGTGCATGAATCCCAAAAAGTTAGTTTGCAGGTGCAGCAGGTAATCAGGAATGCAAATGGAATGTTGGCCTTCATTGCGAGAGGGATGGAGTACAAAAGCAGGGAGGTCCTGCTGCAACTGTACAGGGTATTGGTGAGGCCGCACCTGGAGTACTGCATGCAGTTTTGGTCTCCTTACTTAAGGAAGGATATACTGGCTTTGGAGGGGGTACAGAAACGATTCACTAGGCTGATTCCGGAGATGAGGGGTTACCTTATGATGATAGATTGAGTAGACTGGGTCTTTACTCGTTGGAGTTCAGAAGGATGAGGGGTGATCTTATAGAAACATTTAAAATAATGAAAGGGATAGACAAGATAGAGGTAGAGAGGTTGTTTCCACTGGTCGGGGAAACTAGAACTAGGGGGCACAGCCTCAAAATATGGGGGAGCCAATTTAAAACCGAGTTGTGAAGGAATTTCTTCTCCCAGAGGGTTGTGAATCTGTGGAATTCTATGCCCAAGGAAGCAGTTGAGGTTAGCTCATTGAATGTATTCAAATCACAGATAGATAGATTTTTAACCAATAAGGGAATTAAGGGTTACGGGGAGCGGGCGGGTAAGTGGAGCTGAGTCCACGGCCAGATCAGCCATGATCTTGTTGAATGGCGGAACAGGCTCGAGGGGCTAGATGGCCTACTCCTGTTCCTAATTCTTATGTTCTTATGATCCTCTATCTCAACACATTATTCCTGCTTTTTCTCCATACCCCTTGATGCCTTTTGTTACTAGAAATCTCTCTCTCTCTTAAATATATTCAGTGACTTGGTCTCTCCACAATCTTCTGTGGTAGAGAATTCCACGGGTTTATCACCCTCTGAGTGAAAACATTTCTCCTCATCTCGGTCCAAAATTTCCTACCCCATATCCTGAGACTGTGACACCTTGTTCTAGACTTCCCAGCCAGGGAAAACATCCTCCAGCATCCAGTCAATCCAACCCAGTCAGAATTTTGTATGTTTCCATGAGATCCCCTCTCATTCTTCTAAACTCTCGTGAATAAAGCCTAGTCGACCCAATCTCTGCTCATACGACAGCCCTGCCATCCCAGGAATCAGTCTGGTGAACCTTCGCTGTACTCCCTCTTTGGCAAGTATATCTTTTCTTGCGTAAGGAGACTAAAACTGCACACAATACTCCAGGTGCGGAGTCACCAATGCCCTGTATAACTGTAGTAAGACATTCTTGCTCCTGTACTCAAATCCTCTTGCAATGAAGGCCAACATATCATTTGCCTTCCCAACTGCTTGCTGCACCTGCATGTTTGCTTTCAATGACTGGTGTGCAAAGACACCAAGGTCCCTCAGTACATCGACACTTCCCAAGCCTTCACCATTTAAATAATACTTTGTCCTTAGTTTTTCCTACCAAAGTGGATAACTTCACATTTATCCACGTTATACTGCATCTGCCATGTGTTTGCCCACTCACTCAACCTATCTAAATCGCCTTGCAGCGTCATTGCATCCTCCTCACAACTCACAATCCCACCTGGTGGGCAGAAAATTGGCAAATGGAATTCAAACTGGAGAAGTGTGAGATAATGCATTTGGGAAGGGCTAACAAGGCAAGGTAATACACAGTAAATGGTAGGATACTGAGAAGTGTAGAGAAACAGAGGGACCTCGGCGTGCCTGTGCACAGATCTCTAAAGGTAGCAGGACAGGTAGATGTTTAAGAAGGCATGCGGGATGCTTTTCTTTATTGAATACAAGAGCTGGGAGGTTATGCGAGAACTGTATAAAATACTAGTTAGCCCACAGCTAGAATATTGCTTAAGGTTCTGGTCACCACATTACAGGAAAGATGTAATTGCACTAGAGAGGGTTCGGGGAGATTTACGAGGATCTTGCCAGGACTGGAGAATTTTAACGATGAGGAATGATTGGATAGGCTGGGGTTGTTTTCTTTGGAACAGAGGAGGCTGAAAGCCTGAAAGATGAGGTGCATAAAATTATGGGGGGGGGGGCCTAAACCGAGTGGATAGGAAGGACCTATTTCTTTTAGCAGAGAGGTTAATAACCTGGGGGCATAGATTTAAAGTAATCGGTAGAAGGATTACAAGGAAGTTGAGGAGAAATTGTTCACCCTGTGGGTGTTGGGGGGTCTAGATGAAGGAATTGAATGTAATATCTCCAAATTACACTAAGCTGGGTGGCAGTGTGAGCAGTGAGGAGGATACTAAGAGGCTGCAGGGTGACTGGGACAGGTTAGGTGCGTGGGCAAATACATGGCAGATGCAGTATAATGTAGATAAATGTGAGGTTATCCACTTTGGTGGTAAAAACAGGAAGGCAGATTATTATCTGAATGGTGACAGGTTAGTAAAAGGGGAGGTGCAACGAGACCTGGGTGTCATGGTACATCAGTCATTGAAAGATGTCATGCAGGTACAGTAGGCGGTGAAGAAGGCAAATGGCATGTTGGCCTCCATAGCGAGAGTATTCACGTATGGGAGCAGGGAGGTCTTACTACAGTTGTACAGGGCCACACCTTGAATATTGTGTACAATTTTGGTCTCCTAATCTGAGGA
Organism: Pristiophorus japonicus; assembly: GCF_044704955.1. Classification (NCBI taxonomy): domain Eukaryota; kingdom Metazoa; phylum Chordata; class Chondrichthyes; family Pristiophoridae; genus Pristiophorus; species Pristiophorus japonicus. The sequence continues at coordinate 480,096,147 of NC_091977.1, read as the reverse complement.
AGGTCATTCTTGCTATTGAGGGAGAGCAGCGAAGGTTCACCAGACTGATTCCCGGGATGACAGGACTGACATATGAAGAGAGACTGGATCGACTAGGCTTGTATTCAATGGAATTTAGAAGAATAAGAGGGGATCTCATAGAAACATACAAAATTCTGACGGGATTGGACAGGTTAGATGCAGGAAGAATGTTCCGAAATTGGACAAGTCCAGAACCAGGGGTCACAGTCTAAGGATAAGGAGTAAGCCATTTTAGGACCGAGGTGAGGAGAAACTGCTTAACTCAGAGTTGTGAGCATGTGGAATTCTCTACCACAGAAAGTTGTTAAGGCCAGTTCGCTAGATATATTCAAAAGGGAGTTAAATGTGGCCCTTATGGCTAAAGGGATCAAGGGGTATGGAGAGAAAGCAGGAATGGGGTATTGAAGTGCATAGAAACATAAAAAATAGGTGCAGGAGTAGGCCATTCGGCCCTTCTAGTCTGCACCGCCATTCAATGAGTTCATGGCTGAACATTCAACTTCAGTACCCCATTCCTGCTTTCTCGCCATACTCCTTGATCCCCCTAGTAGTAAGGACCTCATCTAACTCCTTTTTGAATATATTTAGTGAATTGGCCTCAACAACTTTCTGTGGTAGAGAATTCCACAGGTTCACCACTCTCTGGGTGAAGAAGTTCCTCCGCATCTCGGTCCTAAATGGCTTACCCCTTATCCTTAGACTGTGACCTCTGGTTCTGGACTTCCCCAACATTGGGAACATTCTTCCTGCATCTAACCTGTCTAACCCCGTCAGAATTTTAAATGTTTCTATGAGGACCCCTCTCATTCTTCTGAACTCCAGTGAATACAAGCCCAGTTGATCCAGTCTTTCTTGATAGGTCAGTCCCGCCATCCCGGGAATCAGTCTGGTGAACCTTCGCTGCACTCCCTCAATAGCAAGAATGTCCTTCCTCAGGTTAGGAGACCAAAACTGTACACAATACTCCAGGTGTGGCCTCACCAATGCCCTGTACAACTGTAGCAACACCTCCCTGCCCCTGTACTCAAATCCCCTTGCTATGAAGGCCAACATGCCATTTGCTTTCTTAACCGCCTGCTGCACCTGCATGCCAACCTTCAATGACTGATGTACCATGACACCCAGGTCTCTTTGCACCTGCCCTTTTCCTAATCTGTCACCATTCAGATAATAGTCTGTCTCTCTGTTTTTACCACCAAAGTGGATAACCTCACATTTATCCACATTATACTTCATCTGCCATGCATTTGCCCACTCACCTAACCTATCCAAGTCGCTCTGCAGCCTCACAGCATCCTCCTCGCAGCTCACACTGCCACCCAACTTATGATCAGCCATGATCATATTGAATGGTGGTGCAGGCTCGAAGGGCCGAATGACCTATTCCTGCGCCTATGTTTCTATGAACTCACTGCCTGAAAGGGTGGTAGAGGCAGGAACCCTTATCACATTTAAAAAGTACTTGGATGTGCACTTGAAGCACCATGGCCTACAAGGCTATGAACCAAGAGCTGGAAAGTGGGATTAGGCTGGATAGCTTTTTTTTCAGCCGGCACTGACACAATGGGCTGAATGGCCTCCTTCTGTTCTGTAAACTTCTCTGATTCTACAGCACCATAGAAACATCGAAAATACGTGTAGGAGTAGGCCATTCGGCCCTTCGAGCCTGCACCACCATTCAATAAGATCATGGCTGCTCATTCACCTCAGGACCACTTTCCTGCTTTCCCTCCATACCCTTGATCCCTTTAGCCGTAAGGGCCATATCTAACTCCTTCTTGAATATATCCAATGAACTGGCATCAACAACTCTCTGCAGTAGGGAATTCCACAGGTTAACAACTCTCTGAGTGAAGAAGTTTCTCCTCATCTCGGTCCTAAATAGCTTACCCATTATCCTTAGACTATGTCCCCTGGTTCTGGACTTCCCCAACATCAGGAATATTCTTCCAGCATCTAACCTGTCCAGACCCGTCAGAATTTTATATGTTTCTATGAGATCCCCTCTCATCCTTCTAAACTCCAATGAATACAGGCCCAGTCGATCCAGTCTATCCTCATATGTCAGTCCTGCCATCCCGGGAATCAGTCTGGTAAACCTTCGCTGCACTCCCTCAATAGCAAGAAAGTCCTTCCTCATTAGGAGACCAAAACTGAACACAATATTCCAGGTGAGACCTCACCAAGGCCCTGTACAACTGCAGTAAAATCTCCCTGCTCCTATACTCAAATCCCGTAGCTATGAAGGCCAACATACCATTTGCCTTCTTCACCGCCTGCTGTACCTGCATGTCAACTTTCAATGACTGATGTACCATGACACCCAGGTCTCGTTGCACCTCCCCTTTTCCTAATCTGCTGCCATTTAGATAATATTCTGCCTTTGTGTTTTTGCCACCAAAGTGGATAACTTCACATTTATTCACATTATACTGCATCTGCCATGCATTTGCCCACTCACCTAACCTGTGCAAGTCACCCTGCAGCCTCTTAGCGTCCTGCTCACAGCTCACACCACCACCAGCTTAGTGTCATCTGCAAACTTGGTGTTATTACACTCAATTCCTTCATCCAAATCATTGATGCATATTGTAAATAGCTGGGGTTCCAGCACTGAGCTCTGCAGCACCCCACTAGTCACTGCCTGCCATTCTGAAAAGGACCCATTTATCCCGACTCTCTGCTTCCTGTCTGCCAACCAGTTCTCTATCCACGTCAGTATATTACCCCCGATACCATGTGCTTTAATTTTGCACACCAATCTCTTGTGTGGGATCTTGTCAAAAGCATTTTGAAAGTCCAAATACACCATATCAACTGGTTCTCCCTTGTCCACTCTACTAGTTACATCCTCAAAAAAGTCTCGAAGATTTGTCGAGCATGATTTCCCTTTCATAAATTCATGCTGACTTGGACTGATCCTTTCACTGCTTTCCAAATGCGCTGTTATTTCATCTTTAATAATTGATTCCAACATTTTCCCCACTACTGATGTCTGGCTAACCGGTCTATAATTAACCGTTTTCTCTCAACCTCCTTTTTTAAAAAGTGGGGTTACATTAGCTACCCTTCAGTCCATAGGAACTGATCCAGAGTCGATAGACTTTTGGAAAATGATCACCAATGCATCCATTATTTCTAGGGCTACTTCCTTAAGTACTCTAGTATGCACACTATCAAGCCCCGGGGATTTATCGGCCTTCAATCCCATCAATTTCCCCAACACAATTTCACGCCTAGTAAGGATTTCCTTCAGTTCCTCCTTCTCACTAGACCCTCAGTCCCCTAGTATTCCTGGAAGGTTATTTGTGTTTTCATTTGTGAAGACAGAACCAAAGTATTTGTTCAACTAGTCTGCCATTTCTTTGTTCCCCATAAAAAATTCACCAGAATCTGACTGCTCGGGACCTACGTTTGTCTTCACTAATCTTTTTTTCAACAAGATTGCTAATTAGTCCTTTCTCACTACACATCACCCTGTCTAGGATAGCCAGCCCTCTAGTTGGTTCCTCGATATATTGGTCTAGAAAACCATCTCTAATACACTCCAGGAAATCCTCCTCCACCGCATTGCTACCAGTTGGTTAGCCCAAGCAATATGTAGATTAAAGTCGCCCGTGATAACTGCTGTACCTTTATTGCACGCATCCCTAATTTCTTGTTTGATGCTGTCCCTCGAATGAATGTTAAAGATCTCACACCACGATTTGAAGAGCACACATTTTGTCCAATGTCAGGGCCAACATTACTTCCTCAACTTTATAGCCAATGAATTATTTTTTAAATGTAGTTGCTGTTGTTTTATAGGCAGACACAGAAGATAAATTGCATGCAGGAAGGTCCCACAAACAGCGGTGAGATAAATGGCCAGTTTATCTGGTTTTGATGCTGTTGCTTGAGGGATAAATGAATATTAATTATGACATTAGGAGCACTTCCCTCCTCTTCAGGTTGTGCCATGGAATCTTTGGCGTTCACTAAGGGGGCGGACGGGGCCTCAAGTCTCTGGACTACGGTTGAACTCTCAACCTTCTGACTCAGAGGTGGGAAAACTACCACTTGTGTGCAAAAAATTTAAAGTGTTTAATTTTTCTAGCACTGATATCCCATTAACAAAACTTTATTATAAACAAAAGTGGCTATTGCACAGTATCTTTTTAATGTCCTTTGTGTTCTTTCAGTCCGAAGGACAGGTGATGCGAGAAGCTATGTACATCAATAAGTCACTCTCCTTCCTTGAACAGACCATAATCGCTCTTGTAGATCCCAAGAGAGAGCATATTCCATTCAGGCAGAGCAAACTGACACATGCACTGAAGGACTCCATTGGTAAGTAAGTAGAAGAAGAGGAGAGTGCGTGGAAGAGGCGTTAGAGAATAAAAGAGTGAAATAAGATGATGAGACAAGCATTAACAGAAAGGTTTACACTAATGTAGTGGCTATGTTAGCAGACTGGTAATCCAGAGGCTTGGACGAATAATCCAGTGAATGTGAGTTCAAATTCCATCATAAAGTTTTAAATTAAAATTCCTTTTTTTTTAAATTGGAAATGAAAACCTGGTCAGATTGTCGTAAAAACTCAACTGGTTTACTAATGTCCTTTAGGAAAGAAAACCTGCCATCCTTGCACAGTCTGGCCAAAATGCAGTTCCAGTCCCACACGAATGTGGTTGACTCTTAATTGCCCTTTGAAGTGACCTAGCAAGCCATTCAGTTGTATCAAATTGCTACAAATAATATGGTGGCCCACCATCACCTTCTCCAGGGGCAAGTAAAGTTGGGTAATAAGTGCTGGCCTTGCCTTCACTCCCACATTTTGAGAATTAATAAAAGAGTTATCCCTGGATTTACCTCTGCCATTGCTGTAGTGGATCAGAGAAAATGGGTCGGGGAGGCCGACTGCCGGCTCCCTGCCGCTTAAAAGTTTCTGTCCTCATCCACTTCATCCGAAAGCTGTCCCCACTCAAATGAGGGGCGGCGGGAGGAATAAGAAAACCAGCCGATATTTTCCTGCTTTAGCTGCACTTATACGGTAGTACTACCGACCCCAGGGAAGATCAGAAGGGTAGAGGTACTGAACATGCCGCAACTGAAACTGGAAGACCTTGGTGTGGCCACCTCTCCCTCGCATCTCACCCAAGGCAGAAAATGAGACGGGGGTTATTTTAAACATTTTACCTGTATATCTCCATGGAGGTCCCCAATTCTTTCGGGTGCAAACAGCGAGTACCAAGCTGCAGCACTGATGGGTTTTCCCGGCTAGCAGTAACAGACTCCTGCGGTGATTCCTTTGGGAGACCGCCCTGCACGCCCAGGAAAACAGGTCAGGCTCAGGACAGTCCGGCCCCAAACCAAATCTGTCACCCAAAACATTAGAGCATTGTGAAATGTTACCAGGGAAGGTCCCCGAAGCAGACAATATGAAATAAGTTCAAGAGACAGTTAATTGTGTTTCTTAAGAAAGCAAGGTTTGTGAGGAAGATTTTCTCTGTACACTATGTGTAGTGACATGGAATCAAATTTACAAAGAGCTTCCTAAAATTTCATTGCACATAGTACATAGAGGAAATCTGTTTCCTAGGTGAGAAGGCAAATAGGAGGGCTTGAAGTCTGTCCAAAAGGGACGAGCTTGTTGACCCCAATAGCTATCAAATGCTTTGAGACATCCTGAAAATGTGAAAACACTTTCCCTGTTCCTAAAAAAAAATCTTACGTTGTATATTTGTGGGTTTGTAGGCTAAACTTATCCCTTCATTGGGACTTGATGCATTTTTCCACTTCTCACTATATTGTTTGTGATTTAAGAGCAGGCTGAGGTCTTTGCTGTATACCCAATGTTCTTTTGCTCCCAGTGAGCATCATAACATAGGTTTCGCTGAATCAGATAGCAGAAATATGTCTGTCACAAACAAATTAATGCTGTGTCGATTGTGGGGAAAAAATTGCCCCAGTCACTTTGTATATCGACATTGTAAATGTATTAAAATAAAATTGCACACGATTTTGATATACACAGCAATTCTCTTCAATTGCCACAAGGTAACAGAAAAAGTATTCACCGGCACAGTGCATAGACAATGAAGAAATTTTACAGACAGGAAAAGGCTATTAGGCATCAGCCATTCCTTCTTGACGCAACAAACCATGTTCTTACCATATCATGCCATCCCTTCTCTTACCAGAACACATCTAATTGTCTTTTCAACCCATTTATACCATCCATTTCCGTGGCTTTCTCTGGTAGCTTTTCTGTCATCCTTTGAGTGAAAATAAGTTTCCTTTCATACCCCCAACCACCCAATGATTAATTTGCATACTTAGTGTGTGAACTCTTTGACATAATTCACTGATCAACTTCAGGAATTCTATTTTCAGTTTTAAAGCAACAGATTTGCTCTCTTTAGGTGGGACCTGCAACACCGTCTTAGTAGCAAATATCTACGGAGAGGCTACTCAAATCGAGGAAACGGTAAGGACCTTACAGAGAGATATGGATGTGTGTTTGTCCCTGAGGATATTGAGGTGCTTGTGTTTGTTTTTTTTAATTCATTCTTGGAATATGGATGTCATTGGCAAGGCCAACATTTATTGCCAATCCCTTTAGAAGATGGTGGTGAGCCTTTATCTGGAACCGCTGCAGTCCATGCACCTGCTGCCCTTGTCCTTCTAGGCGATGGTGGTGTTGGAGGTGCTGCCGACCAACCCATGGCAAGTTGCTGCAGTACACACCGCAGCCACAATATGCTGGTGGTGGAGTGAGTAGATGTTTAAGCTGGTGCATGAAGTGCCAATCAAGCAGATTGCTTTGTCCTAGGTATGGGGTGGTGAGGCTGGGGGGTGGGGGGGGGGGGGGGCGGGAGAGAAGTGTGTGTGTGTGTGTGTGTGTGTGTGTGTGTGTGTAAAGCATGCTGAGTGATGGGTGTCACTGAAAATCGCATACACCAGTGGATAATGGGCCACATTAGATACTGTGTCCATATTGTTTTAGTAACAGGGGATTGAGGCTTCCCATAGTCCATCTGATCACCAGATCTTACACTGCTGCTGTGCATCATTACTCCTCTATCTTTCTTAGCATTCGTCCTGTCATGTATCTTACATTATTATATATAACTGTATCCTAACATGCTATACATGACTGTAATAAGATATGACCCGTAACCACCAGCATACCTTACCACCAGGGGTGCACTTGCAAGAGACAGGTATATAAGGACAGGTCTCAGGCAAGTGCAGCATTCCAGAGCTGTGAAATAAAGGTGCAGGTCCAGAGTGACCTTGACTTCACTATATGCCTCGTGTGAATCTGTACTGAGGGGACAGGACTTTACAGTGGCAACGAGTTACGGGATTACAGAATCCACAGAATGGCGAACAACGGATCAGATGAAAAGTACAATGCGGGAGACAATTGGGAGGACTTTATAGAAAGGCTCCCGCAAAGCTTTGTAACCAAAGACTGGTTAGGCGACAATACGGCAGACAAGAGAAGAGCCCATCTCTTGACCAGCTGTGGCTCGAAAACATACGCTTTAATGAAGGATCTGTTGGCACCCGAGAAACCAGCAAGCAAGTCGTTTGAAGAATTGAGCACACTGGTAAGAGACCACCTGAAGCCAGCGAGCAGCCTACACATGGCCAGACACAGGTTCTACAACTACAGACGCTGTGTGGCCCAGAGCATACCCGACTTCATGGCGGAACTTCGGAGGTTGGCTAGTTTATGTGAGTTCTCCAATGAACTGAGGAGAGAAATGCTGAGAGACTTTTTCATTGAAGGAATAGGCCACGCAGGCATATTCCGAAAGCTCATAGAGACTAAGAACCTGACCTTAGAGGCGGCAGCACTGGTTGCACAGATATTCTTGGTAGGGGAAGAAGAAACGAGGTTGATTTACAATGCAGGTACGACAACTAACGAAATATCGGAACAAGAAGTTCACAGCACTAAACAAGCTGCTACCCCCACACACAAACAAAACCGGGAGAACAGGCTCTCGACAGCAGGCAGAAGCCATCAAGGGCCACAGGAATGGCCGTTCACACCTCATCAACCCACAATGCGAGCAATCAACTACAAACTGAGAGAAGCTCAAGAGAGATCAGCCAGACGCAGCTCATTCTTTGGAAACACTTTGAACAATGGAACAGGTCTGTGCTGGAGGTGTGGGGGTGGGCACTCGTCAAGGGGATGTCGATTTCAGCAGGCTGTTTGCAGAAATTGTGAAAATACAGGGCATTTGGCCCGCATGTGCAAAAAAACGGCAGCTCGGCTGGCATACGAATCGGATGGGTCGGAAAGCGGACCAGAAGATGGTGGGGACAGTGCCCGGGACACCGATGTACAGCGGGTCAACACGATCAGTGGCCGCTGCTCCTACAACAGGACGCCTCCTATAATGATGAGGGTCCTACTCAACGGGATATCTGCCAACATGGAGCTGGATACGGGAACGAGTCAATCTCTCATGGGCGCTCAACAATTTGAACAACTGTGGCCGCATAAAAGAGACAGACCAAAACTCACAAGGGTCGACACAAAACTAAGGACCTAGACCAAAGAAATCGTACCAGTCCTCGGCAGCGCCATGCTCTCTGTCACACACAAAGGGACAGTGAACCGACTTCCCCTGTGGATTATCCCCGGAGACCCCCCAGCACTGCTGGGGAGAAGCTGGCTGGCAAAACTAAACTGGAAATGGGATGATGTCCATGCCATGTCATTAGAGGAATGGACCTCCTGCTCAACAGTTATGAAGCGATTTGAACATTTCTTTCAGCCAGGTGTGGGCACTTTCAAAGGGGCCAAAGTCAAAATCTACATCACACAGGATGCTAGACCGGTCCATCACAAGGCCAGAGCAGTACCTTATGTGATGAGGGAAAAGATTGAACACGAACTAGACAGGCTTCTGCGGGAAGGCATTGTATCACGTGTGGAATTTAGCGACTGGGCAAGTCCCATCGTCCCAGTCATGAAGCCTGATGGATCCGTACGAATCTGTGGGGACTCCAAATCTACCATAAACAGTGTCTCCCTACAGGACCAGTACCCGCTGCCCAGAGCGGAGGACTTATTTGCCACATTGGCTGGAGGTAAACTTTTCTCAAAATTAGACCTCACATCTGCGTATATAACGCAAGAGTTGACCGAGGAATCCAAGCTACTCACCACCATCAACACACATCGAGGCCTTTTCACGTACAATCGATACCCATTCGGCATCAGGTCGGCAGCTGCCATAATCCAGCGCAACATGGAGAGTCTGCTCAAGTCCATCCCGGGGACGGTTGTATTTCAAGACGACATACTTATCACGGGCAGGGACACCGACTCCCATCTCCGTAATTTGGAGGAAGTACTAAAGCGGTTGGATCGGGTAGGCCTACGAGTCAAGAAATCCAAGTGCCTGTTTCTCGCACCCGAGATTGAATTTTTGGGCAGAAGGATTGCCGCTGATGGAATCCGCCCAACAGAGTCCAAAACAGAAGCAAATCGCCTGCCACCCAGGCCCCGGAATGTCTCAGAACTGCGCGTCTTTCTCGGGCTACTCAATTACTTTGGGAACTTTATGCAGAACTTAAGCACGCTGCTGGAGCCTCTCCACGTGCTACTCAGAAAGGGGTGCGATTGGTTTTGGGGGGACGCCCAGGAACGCGCCTTCAATAAGGCACGCAACCTTCTGTGTTACAACAGTGTTTTGACTTTCTTTGACCCAGGTAAAAAGCTAGTTCTCACATGCGATGCGTCAGCGTATGGGGTCGGGTGCGCTTTGCAACATGTCAATAGTGCGGGCAAATTACAACCCATAGCTTATGCCTCCAGGTCACTTTCGCGGGCGGAGCGCGGGTACGGAATGGTAGAGAAGGAGGCGCTCGCGTGCGTGTACGGTGTCAAAAAGATGCACCAATACCTTTTCGGGGCCAAGTTCGCGTTAGAAACCGACCACAAGCCACTCACGTCCCTCCTATCTGAGAGCAAGGCAATAAACGCCAACGCCTCGGCGCGAATTCAACGGTGGGCACTCATGCTGGCGTCCTACGACTATACCATAAGGCACAGACCAGGCACAGACAACTGTGCCGACGCGCTCAGCAGGCTACCCCTGGCGACCACGGAAGGGTCTGACGAACAGGACTGTGAGATAGTCATGGCAATCAATGCCTTTGAGTCCATAGGTTCGCCCATGACGGCTCGCCAAATCAGAGCCCTGGATGGCCAACGACCCCACGTTATCCTTAGTAAAAAGATGTGTCCTAACCGGTGACTGGGCAGAGGCTTGCGATGCCTGCCCCGAGGAATTAAAACCCTTTCACAGGCGCATGCATGAGCTATCACTACAAGCAGACTGCCTGATGTGGGGCAGCCGAGTAGTCATGCCTCTGCGAGGCAGAGAGGCATTTGTCCGGGAGCTCCACCGCGAGCACCCGGGGATCGTTCTCATGAAGGCCATAGCCAGATCCCACGTCTGGTGGCCTGGTATTGACGCAGACTTGGAGCTCTGCGTCCGAAGGTGCACCATTTGTGCCCAACTCAGCAATGCCCCCAGGGAGGCTCCACTGAGCCCCTGGCCCTGGCCTATCAAACCGTGGTCGCGGGTGCACATAGTCTATGCGGGCCCATTCATGGCAAAATGTTCCTCGTAGTTGTAGATGCATTTTCAAAGTGGATCGAATGCACCATTTTAAACTCGAGCACAACCTCCAACACTGTGGAGAGCCTCGCAACCATGTTTGCAACGCACGGAATCCCTGACATATTGGTCAGTGACACTGGTCCGTGCTTCACCAGCGCAGAATTCCAAGACTTTATAATTGATCACGGCATAAATCACGTCAAGACGGCACCGTTCAAGCCGGCCTCCAACGGCCAGGCGGAGAGAGCAGTGCAAATCATTAAACAAAACATGCTTAAAATCCAAGGTCCCATGCTGCAGGGTTGCCTGTCGCGACTGCTGCTGGCATACAGATCTCGTCCGCACTCACTGACTGGGATCCCTCCCGCGCAACTGTTGATGAAAAGGACTTTAAAAACAAGGCTCTCATTAATCCTCACAGACATGCACGAAATCGTTGAGGCAAAGTGCCATAAGCTAACTGAGTACCATGACAGAAATTCGAGGGGGAGATGGAATGAGATAGGGGACAAAGTGTTTGTACTAAACTATGGCAGGGGTCCCAAGTGGCTTGCAGGGACAGTAACGGGCAAGGAAGGAAACAGGCTACTGGTAGTACAAATGGACAATGGCAAAACCTGCCGGAGGAATGTAGACCAAGTCAAAAGCAGATTTACCAACAACACTGCGGAACCAGAGGCACACTACAATGTGGAACTCGCACCACACCTGGTGGACAGACAGAGGGAACAACCTGAGGAAAGGGCAATCCCAACAGACAGCCCAGGCGAGTCAACAACAATCACACCAATCGAAACAGACAGCCTAGGCGAGATACCAGCAACCACACCCAAAGAAAAACAGACACCAAGGCAAACAACTGAACCACGACTCAGACGCTCCACGCGAGAGCGTAGACCACCTGAGAGACTGAACCTATAAAGACAGTAAGACCTTGTGGGAGGGTGATGTCATGTATCTTACATTATTATATATAACTGTATCCTAACATGCTATACATGACTGTAATAAGATATGACCTATCCTAACATGCTATACATGACTGTAATAAGATATGACCTGTAACCACCAGCATACCTTACCACCAGGGGTGCACTTGCAAGAGACAGGTATATAAGGACGGGTCTCAGGCAAGTGCAGCATTCCAGAGTTGTGAAATAAAGGTGCAGGTCCAGAGTGACCTTGACTTCACTATGTCTCGTGTGAATCTGTACTGAGGGGACAGGACTTTACACGTCCCTCCTGTACTGAAGGCACTGACTCTTGTTGGTGCACAGTTCAGTGGGTGCAGCATTCCTCATGCATGAGAATTGATGAGCTCTTCAGCTATACAGGGCATCGTGGCTGAGCCTGACCCAGTCTCCATAAATAAGCTCTTTCCAGCAGGGTCATAGGATAGCATTCCCTACCCCTGGGGTGCTGAGGCCAATTATAATTCCCTTATTGCTGCCCAACGCAGATGAGGATCAAACCTTGGTCCTTCCTGGTCGGTATGGCTCATGCAACTTGGTGCTTTTATACAACTGTACTACTGGGAGAGATCCTTAGCAACTTTGTTAATGACAGGTGATCAGTTTGATATTGTTTGTGTGTCTACAAGTATGTACGTGTGTATTTCTTTTTATGTGTTTGTATGCATTTGATCTTGTCTGTGTTTCTGTCCATGTTGGTATGTTTGTGGCCTTGTGTCATTTTAACATCTTTAAACTGGCTGTAGATTTAGGTACCATCTCTGTGCTGGTAACCATTCTCATTGTCATGCACTCAAAAAACATTTCTGGATATCAGGCGAGAACAGGATCAGTTCTGACAGTGGTGATCTCAAACATTCTTTGCCTGGGACTGCACATTAAGAGTAGCTACTTGGGCAAGGTACTAATAGGCGACTAGTGCCTGTGGAATTGCAGTTCAGCAAGGGGCTTAATATCTTGGAGAGAGGAGGGAGGGGATAAAATTAGAGAAGTAGTCATTTGTGATGCCAAATTGGTGAGTTAAATCCCACCACAGCAGGTTGGGAATGTTAATTCCGGTTTTTTAACAAGCTGGAAATAAAAAGCTGGTATCATTTAAAGTAGCCATGAAGCTGTCAGATCTCGTAACATCCCAACTGGTTCACTAATGTCCTGTGGGGAAAAAAACTTGCCGTCCTCACCTAGTCTGGCCTATATGTGACTCCAGTCCCACACCAATGTGGTTGGTTCTTCACTGCCCTCTGAAGTAGCCGAGCAAGCCACTCGGTATCAAACCACTACCAGCGGTTCAAGAAGGCGGACCATTACCACCTTCTCTGGGCAACTAAGGATGGAGAATATATGCCACCCTTGCCAAGGACACCTACATCCCGAGAATGGGAAAAAAAAAATGTCCTGCCTTTGAGTACAAGTAATACAGAAAAACATTGTTTTAACACCATGGAGCACCTCTCTTTTTTTGGTAAATGCACTGCCGAGTGTGGAAATGAGACATAAGCTCTGAAATTCTGGCCTCCCCGGGTCCGTAAGGAGTATCTATGGATCTGGGAAGGCATCGGAAAAGCTGGTTTTCGGCGCGCAATGCGCATGCTCCGAAAACCGGCTTTTCCGATCTGTCAAGTTTCTGGCTTGACAGATGGCTGCTTCTCTGGGAGAAGGACATTCCCACGGCAGAGTTTGAGCTCTTTGCCCATCCCTTGCCCTGCGAATGTCCTTAAAACTCTTGCACCTGGTAAAAGCAGGCTCAGAGCCTACTTTTACCAGCATAAGAGTTTAAAAACATATCAAAAACATATCAAAAATAAAATTTACAAATACATATTTATGTTAAAAACCCTGCCCACTCAGGTAATTTTATTTTAAACCATAATTAAAACTTTTTTAAAAAATTGGCAAATATTTTTTTTTCAAAAATATTTCTATCAATTTTAATTTCTATAATGTATTTATGTGAGGTGTTTTTTAAATATTTTATGTAGTGTTTTGGTGTTTGGGGGTGTTTCTCATTCATAGTAATAGGAGTTTCGAACTTACGAAACTCCGATTACGATGAATGAGAAAATACTTTACCGTGATTGGGTGTCCAGGCCCACGTGACTCCTACAGATGTCCCAACGTAAACACGCTCCGTTGCGCAAGAAGAGGATGCCTCGAGTCCCTGGTGAGCGTTCGACCAAAAGATAAGTGCGCATCTTTTCTCCTATTTTTTGTCGAATGCCCACGGGAAGAAGAAACCGGGATTTCTGCACCATACAGATTAAGATTATGTTGTGGTGTCATGGTCTGTGCTGAATCGGGGTGGTAGAAGAAGGCATGCTTTAATTGGCGAGACAGAAAGAAAATCAGTAAAGGATCTTGATCACTCTTCTAGTTTTAGAGTGTGAGTAAATGAGGACATCTAGTGCATACAGAATTGGACTTAATTGTGGAGCCCTCGTGAGCCAATAGCCCATTGACACTAACTCCTTGAACTCGCACATTAATAACGATGACTTCAGCAAGTTACCAGAGGAGGGCTGTGAAACCTCGTCAGCACCTTCAATGGAAATGGGGATGAAATAAAAGGAAGTGAACTCCTTCAGCTGATCATATCATTCTTTCTCTTGTTTCAGCTGTCTACTCTCCGGTTTGCATCAAGAATGAAGTGTATACCAGCTGAGCCAGTCCCTAATGTGCAGAGTGACCCCACCGTGAGTGTAGAACTCATTTATTTTGTTTTGAGCTTTTTTCAAGTAAAATAAGCATCCACGCACCAGCCTTTCACCCCGAAAGCAGGTTATCGATGTAGCACTCTATGATCTCAGTCCCGATTTGATTGACAGAATAAAGTGGCATGGACTTCAGCACGTTCTTGCATCTCTCCGAAGGCTTCCAAGCACATCACATAGCTTATTCTTGAAGTGAAATAACTATTGTTAAATAGGCAAACCATTTTTCACACACCACGAATAGCAGTTAAATGAATGACCAGCTTATGATTATTGGTGGTACTGGTTAAGGGAGGAGTACAGCTCAGGACATTGACAGAGCTCCCTATTGTCCTTCGAATACTGCCATTGGATCTATAACCTCCACTGATCCAGAGCTTGTGGGTGGTGGTGGGGCAGCGGTGAACCTTGATTTACTATCACCTATGAAGGACAGTACCTCTGACAATGCAGCGGACTCTCAGTGGGCTGGATTGGCATCTTAGACTATGAATTGAGACTCCTGGTGCGGGCTCAGATTCCTGGCATCGAGATTAAGCCCTCCAGGCGGGAGAGGGTCAGGGGAGAGTGGGGGGATTTTAAATCACGAAACGTGACCCCAACCAGTCGCGATAACTATGCCGCCATTTCTAAGCATGGGTTGCGTGACATGCCTATCTCCAATTCTTGAGAGGCGGGATAAGAACATAAGAATTAGGAACAGGAGTAGGCCATCTAGCCCCTCGAGCCTGCTCCGCCATTCAACAAGATCATGGCTGATCTGGCCGTGGACTCAGCTCCACTTACCAGCCCGCTCACCGTAACCCTTAATTCCCTTATTGGTTAAAAATCTATCTCTCTGTGACTTCAATACATTCAATGAGCTAGCCTCAACTGCTTCCTTGGGCAGACAATTCAACAGATTCACAACCCTCTGGGAGAAGAAAGTCCTTCTCAACTCGGTTTTAAATTGGCTCCCCCGTATTTTGAGGCTGTGCCCCCTAGTTCTAGTCTCCCCGACCAGTGGAAACAGCCTCTCTGCCTCTATCTTGTCTATCCCTTTCATTATTTTAAATGTTTTTATAAGATCACCCCTCATCCTTCTGAACTCCAACGAGTAAAGACCCAGTCTACTCAATCTATCATCATAAGTTAACCATCTCCGGAATCAGCCGAGTGAATCGTCTCTGTAACCCCTCCAAAGCTAGTATATCCTTCCTTAAGTAAGGTGACCAAAACTGCACGCAGTACTCCAGGTGCAGCCTCACCAATACCCTATACAGTTGCAGAAGGACCTACCTGCTTTTGTACTCCATCCCTCTCGCAATGAAGGCCAACATTCCATTCGCCTTCCTGATTACCTGCTGCACCTGCAAACTAACTTTTTGGGATTCATACACAAGGACCCCCAGGTCCCTCTGCACCGCAGCATGTTGTAATTTCTCCCCATTCAAATAATATTCCCTTTTACTGTTTTTTTTTTCCCTAAGGTTGATGACCTCACACTTTCCGACATTGAATTCCACCTGCCAAACCTTAGCCCATTCGCTTCACCTATCTAAATCTCTTTGCAGCCTCTCTGTGTCCTCTACACAACCCGCTTTCCCACTAATCTTTGTGTCATCTGCAAATTTTGTTACACTACACTCTGTCAACTCTTCCAGGTCATCTATGTATATTGTAAACAGTTGTGGTCCCAGCACCAATCCCTGTGGCACACCACTAACCACCAATTTCCAACCCGAAAGGACCCATTTATCCCAACTCTCTGCTTTCTGTTAGCCAGCCAATTCTCTATCCATGCTAATACATTTCCTCTGACTCCGCGTACCTTTATCTTCTGCAGTAACCTTTTGTGTGGCACCTTATCGAATGCCTTTTGGAAATCTAAATACACCACATCCATTGGCACACCTCTATCCACCATTCTCGTTATATCCTCAAAGAATTCCAGTAAATTATTAAACATGATTTACTCTTCATGAATCCATGTTGCATCTGCTTGATTGCACTATTCCTATCTAGATGTCCCGCTATTTCTTCCTTAATGATAGTGTCAAACATTTTCCCCTCTACAGATGTTAAACTAACCGGCCTATAGTTACCTGCCTTTTGTCTGCCCCCTTTTTTAAACAGAGGCGTTACATTAGCTGCTTTCGAATCCGATGGTACCTCCCCAGAGTCCAGAGAATTTTGGTAGATTATAACGAATGCATCTGCTATAACTTCCGCCATCTCTTTTAATACCCTGGGATGCATTTCATCAGGACCAGGGGACTTGTCTACCTTGAATCCCATTAGCTTGTCCAGCACTACCCCCCTAGTGATCGTGATTGTCTCAAGGTCCTCCCTTCCCACATTCCCGTGACCAGCAATTTTTGGCATGGTTTTTGTGTCTTCCACTGTGAAGACCGAAGCAAAATAATTATTTAAGGTCTCAGCCATTTCCACATTTCCCATTATTAAATCCCCCTTCTCATCTTCTAAGGGACCAACATTTACTTTAGTCACTCTTTTCCGTTTTATATATCTGTAAAAGCTTTTACTATCTGTTTTTATGTTTTGCGCAAGTTTACCTTCGTAATCTATCTTTCCTTTCTTTATTGCTTTCTGAGTCATTCTTTGCTGTTCATTACGATACTTCATTGCTCCCACAGTGCAACTGGGAGCCGAATTGAAATTTAATAGTTGTCGGTTGGGTTTTCCATGGCTCGGATTAAACATAAGACCATAAGAAATAGGAGCAGAAGTAGGCCATTTGGCCCACCGAGCCTGCTCGACCATTCAATAAGATCATGGCTGATCTGATCATGGACTCAGCTCCACTTCCCTGCCCGCTCCCCATTATCCTTTACTCCCTTATCGCTCAAAAATCTGTCTATCCCCGCCTTAAATATATTCAATGACCCAGCCTCCAAAGCTCTCTGGGACAGAGAATTCCATAGATTTACACCCTCTGAGAGAAGAAATTCCTCCTCATCTCAGTTTTAAATGGGCGGCCCCTTATTCTGAGACTATGTCCCCGAGTTTTAGTTTCCCCTATGAGTTTCTGCATCCACTTTGTCGAGCTTCCTCATTATCTTATGTTTCGATAAGATTACCTCTCATTCTTCTGAATTCCAATATGTATAGGCCTAACCTACTCAACCGATCTTCATAAGTCAACCCCCTCATCTCCGGAATCAACTTAGTTAACCTTCTCTAAACAGCGTCCGATGCAAGTATATCCTTCCTTAAATATGGAGACCAAAACTGTATGCAGTACTCTAGGTGTGGCCTTACCAATACCCTGTGCTGTTGTAGCAGGACTTCTCTGCTTTTATCCCCCTTGCAATAAAGGCCAACATTCCATTTGCCTTACTTATTACTTGCTGTACCTGCATGCTAACTTTTTGTGTTTCACTCACAAGGACCCCCAGGTCCCTCTGTACTGCAGCTCTTTGCAATTTTTCTCCATTTAAATTACAATTTGCTTTTCTATTTTTTCTGCCAAAGTCGATAACCTCACATTTTCCCACATTATAAGAACATAAGAAATAGGAGCAGGATTAGGCCATACGGCCTCTCCGGCCTGTTCCACCATTTAATACAATCATGGCTGATCTGATCATGGACTTAGGCCCACTTCCCTGACCGCTCCCCATAACCCCTTATTCCCTTATCGGTTAAGAAACTGTCTATCTCTGTCTTAAATTTATTCAATGTCCCAGCTTCCACAGCTCTCTGAGGCAACGAATTCCAAATGTTTACAACCCTCTGAGAGAAGAAATTCCTCCTCATCTCAGTTTTAAATGGGCGGCCCCTTATTCTAAGATTATGCCCCTATTTCTAGTCTCCCCTATCAGTGGAAACATCCTCTCTGCATCCACCCTGTCAAGCCCCCTCATAATCTTATACATTTCGATAAGATCACCTCTCATTCTTCTGAATTCCACTGAGTAGAGGCCCAGCCTACTCAATCTTTCCTTATCTCATCTCCGGAATCAACTTAGTGAACCTTCTCTGAACTGCCTCCAAAGCAAGTATATCCTTTCGTAAATATGAAAACCAAAACAGTACGCAGTATTCCAGGTGTGGCCTCACCAATACCCTGTATAACTGTAGCAAAACTTCCCTGCTTTAATACTCCATCCCCTTTGCAATAAAGGCCAAGATTCTATTGGGCTTCCTTATCATACTCCATCTGCCAAATTTTTGCCCACTCATTTAGCCTGTCTATATCCCTTTGCAGATTTTTTGTGTCCTCTTAACAATTTGATGGTGGTGGTGAGAGAGGTAATGTGCTGTGGGGGTGAACTTCAATGGCAAGAATACCAATATCCTATCCATAACTCTCTTTATGTTATGTTTCTATTTCTAGAAAATGATTCAAAAGCTTCAGAAAGAGATCCAGCTACTGCAGGATGAGCTAGCTATGCATAACATACTGGTGAGATATATCAGATTTCATCCTTCAAATATTTGCCATATCTTCTGAAGGCAGAAGTGATAGTAAAGAAGGTTAGAGTGTGATTGAGTGAGAGGTTTGCTATGATTTTTGCAGTTAAATAATAATGGTGTATGGCAGTAAAGTGTGTATGGTCAGTTTCCTTTATTCTGTTGGTCGCAACTCACTGCAACACAAACATTTTTAGCAGTGTGATGACCCTTTCTCATCAATATTTTTTTTAAACCTTTCACTGTTATGTCAGGATATTCAGATCGTATACCAGTTAATCTCTCAGAATATCAAGTGATTATATTCCAGTAATTCTGTCAGGATATCCAGTAATTATATTCCATAGAATCATTGAAGTTCATGCACAGAAGGAGGCCATGCGTGTCTGTGCTGGCCGAAAAAGAGCTATCCAGCCGAAACCCATTTTCGCGCTCTTGATCTGTAGCCTTGCAGGCACGGTACTTCAAGTGCACATCCAAGCACTTTTTAAATGAGGGTTTCTGCCTCTATCACCCTTTCAGGCAGTGAGTTCCAAACTCCCACTCCTCTGGGTGAGAATTTCTCCTCAGCTCCCTTCGAATTTTTCTACCAATTACTTTAAATTTATGAAAGGGAAATCATGTTTGACAAAATTGCTGGAGTTCTTTGAGGATGTAACGAGTAGGGTGAATAAGGGGGAGCCAGTGGATGTGGTGTATTTGGATTTCCAAAAGGCATTCAATAAGGTGCCACATAAAAGGGTACTGCACAAGATAAAAGTTCACAGGGTTGGGGGTAATATATTAGCATGAGTAGAGGATTGGCTAACTAACAGAAAACAGAGAGTCGGGATGATTGGGTAATTTTCCGGTTGGCAAACAGTGTCTAGTGGGGTGCCGCAGGGATCGGTGCTGAGTCCTCAATTATTTACAATCTATACAGCCATGAACTCATTGAATGGCGGTGCAGGCTAGAAGGGCCGAATGGCCTACTCCTGCACCTATTTTCTATGTTTCTATATTGATGACTTGGATAAAGAGACTGAATGTAATGTAGCCAAGTTTGCTGATGATACAAAGATGGGTGGGAAAGCAAATTGTGAGGAGGACACAAAAAATCTGCAACACGGATACAGACAGGCTAAGTGATTGGGCAAAAATTTGGCAGATGGAGTATAATGTGGGAAAATGTGAGGTTATCCACTTTGGCAGAAAAAATAGAAAAGCAAATTATAATTTAAATGGAGAAAAATTGCAAAGTTCTGCAGTACAGAGGGATCTGGGGGCCATTGTGCATGAAACACAAAAAGTTAGTAATCAGGAAGGCAAATGGAATTTTGGCCTTTATTGCAAGGGGGATAGAGTATAAAAGCAGAGAAATCCTGCTATAATTGTACAGGGTATTGGTGAGGCCGCACCTGGAGTACTGCAAAGAGTTTTGGTCTCCGTATTTAAGGAAGGATATACTTGCATTGGAGGCTGTTCAGAGAAGGTTCACTTGGTTGATTCCGGAGATGAGGGGGTTGACTTATGAAGGTAGGTTGGGCCTATACACATTGGAGTTCAGAAGAATGAGAGGTGATCTTAACGAAACATATAAGATAATGAGGGGGCTTGATAAGGTAGATGCAGAGAGGATATTTCCTCTCTCAGGGGAAACTAAAACTAGGGGGCAAAGTCTCAGAATAAAGGGCCGCCCATTTAAAACTGAGATGAGGAATTTCTTCTCTGAGTGTTGTAAATCTTTGGAATTCTCTGTCCCAGAGAGCTGTGGAGGCAGGGTCATTGAATATATTTAAGGCAGAGATAGACAGATTTTTGAGCGATAAGGGAATAAAGGGTTATGGGGAGCGCGGGCAGGGAAGTGGAGCTGAGTCCATGATCAGATCAGCCATGATATTAAATGGCGGAGCAGGCTCGAGGGGCCAGTTGGCCTACTCCTGCTCTTATTTCTTATGTTCTTATGCCCTTTGTTATTGACCTCCCTGCAAAGGGAAATAGGTCCTCATAATTTGATGCACTCAATTAAATCTCCCCTCAGCCTCCTCTGTTCCAAAGAAAACAACCCGAGCCTATCCAATCTTTCGTCATAGCTAAAATTTTCCAGTCTTGGTAACATCCTCATAAATCTTCTCTGTACCCTCTCGAGTGCAATCATATATTTCCTGTAATGTGTGCTGATCAGAACTGTACACAGTACTTTAGCAGTGGCCTAACTAGTGTTTTATACAATTCTAGCATAACCTTCCTGCTCTTATGTTCTGTGCCTCAATTAATAAAGGAAAATATCCCGTATGCCTTCTTAAGCACCTTATCTACATCTTCTGCTACTTTCAGGGATCTATGGACATGCACTCCAAGATCCCTCTGTCCCTCTACACTTCTCAGTATGCTACCATTTATTGTGCATTGCCTTGCCATGTTAGTCCTCCCCAAATGCATTACCTCACAATGCTCTGGATTGAATTCTGTTTGCCACTTTTCTGCCCACATGACCAGTCCATTGTTATCATCTTGCAGTTTGCAGCTTCTTCCTCATTATCAACCATGCTGACAATTTTTGTATCATTTGCACACTTCTTAATCATGCCCCTTTCATTTAAGTCCAAATCATTGATATATACCTATACCACAAAAAGCAAGGGACCTAATACTGAGCCCTGTGGAATCCCACTGGAAACAGCCTTCTAATCACAAAAACATCCGCTGACCATTACCCTTTGCTTCCTGCCACAGCCAACTTTGGATCCAATTTGCCACTTTCCCTTGGATCCCATGGGATTTTACCTTTCTGACCAGTCTGCCATGTGGACCTTGTTAAAAGACTTGCTAAAATCCATGTAGACTACATTGAATGCGTTACCCTCATTTGTTGTATATTCTTTACGACATCACAAACATATAGACTTCAAGATGGCTCTTAACACAAGTTGTAAACAGCAATGGCTGCATTACCACAGTAGTCCCTGACCTTTTAACAAATCCATGCTGAAACGTTCTTGATTAGTCCTTCCCTTTCTAAATGACGATTAATACTATCCCTCAAAATTTTTTCCAATAATTTTCCCACCATCAAGGTTAGGCCGATTGGCTTGTAATTATTCGGTCTATCCCTTTCTCCTTTTTAAACAACGGTACACCTTCGGAATCCTCCAATCCTCCGGCACCACTCCTGTAGCCAGGGAGGTTTGAAAAATGTTGATCAGAGTCTCTGCCATTATCTCCATTGCTTCTCTTAACAGCCTGGGATACATGTCATCTGGGCCTGGCAATTTATCCAATACATCTGTCAGGTTATCCAATGATTATTTTCCGGTTAATCCCTCAGGATATTCACTGATTTATATTCCAGTTAATTCCGCAGGCTATCTGGTGATTTATATTCCAGTTAATCCCTCAAGATATTCAGTGATTATCGTCCAGTAATTCTCTCTGGACATCCAGTGATATTTTCCAGAAATGCTGTTAGGATATTCAATTATACATTCCAGTAAATCCTTCAGGACATCTCGTGATTATATTGAATTAATTCCCTCAGAATATCAGGTGAATATATGCCAGTAAATCTGTCAAGTTATCCAATGATTATATTCTAGTACAAAAGCAAAATACTGCGGATGCTGGAATCTGAAATAAAAATAGAGAATGCTGGAAATCTCAGCAGGTCAGGCAGCATCTATGGAGAAACAAACAGAGTTAACGTTTCGGGTCCACGTCACTTCGTCAGAACTGCCAAATGTTCGAAAAGAGCACGTTCTTAGGCACTGAAAGGGGGATGGGTAGAAAGAAGAAAAGGGAAGGTCTGTGATGGAGTGGAAGGCAGGAGAGATTAGAGACAAAAGGGATGATGGACCGAATTGAAATAATAATGATAGGGGTTAGAAAAAGGTTAATCTGGAAAGGGTGTGAATGGCACAGTAGTGACCAACTGCCATTATAGACAAAGAGGGAAAAAAAGGGAAGAAAGAAGAAAAAAAAAACATAAGATAGGGGTTGCGGGGGAGAAAAGGGAGCTAAAGATGGCCAGAGGTTAAGCTCTGAAATTGTTGAACTCGATGTTGAGTCTAGAAGGCTATAAAGTGCCTAAACGAAAGATGAGATGCTGTTCCTCGAGCTTGTGTTGGGCTTCATTGGAACAGCGGAGGAGTCCAAGAACAGAGATATCAGAGTGAGAGTGGAGTGGAGAATTAAAGTAACAGGTGACCAGAAGCTCAGGGTCACACTAGTGGACTGAATGGAGGTGTTCAGCAAAGCGGTCACCCAATCTACGCTTGGTCGAACAGCGAATACAGTATACTAAATTGAAAGAAGTACAAGTAAATCGCTGTGTCATCTGGAAGGACTATTTGGGCCCCTGGGTAGTGGGAAGGGAGGAGGTAAAAGGGCAGGTGTTGCATCTCTTGCGCTTGCACAGGAAGGTGCCGTGGGAAGTGGAGGGACTGCTGGGGGTGACTGCGGAATGGACCAGGGTGTCACAGAGGAAATGGCCCCTTCAGAACACTGAGAGGGGAGGGGAGGAGAAAATGTGATTGGTGGTGGTATCATGCTGGAGGTGGCGGAAATGGCAGCGGATGATCTGTTGAACGTGGCGGCTGGTAGGGTGAAAGGGGAGGACAAAGGGAACCCTGTCGTGGTTCTGAGAGGGAGGGGAATGGGTGAGCGTAGAGGTGTGGGAAATAGAACGGACACGGTCGAGGGCCATGTTAACCACGACGGAGGGAAATCCTCGATTGATGAAAAAGGAAGACATGTCAGAGGCACTAATTTGAAAGATGGCGTCGTCAGAGCAGATACGTTGGAGACGGAGAAACTGGGAGAATGGAATGGAGTCCTTATAGGATGCGGACTGGAAGGAAATGTAGCTTAAGTAGCTGTGGGAGTTAGTGGGCCTATAGTGGATACTGGTCGAAAGTCTTTTTTTAACCTGTATCATTACCATTTCAATTCAGCCCATCATGCAGAGAGGACATACAAAACATATAAAATTCTGACGGGATTGGACAGGTTAGATGCAGGAAGAATGTTCCCGATGTTAGGGAAGTCCAGAACCAGGGGTCACAGTCTAACGATAAGGGGTAAGCCATTGAGGACCGAGATAAGGAGAAACTTCTTCACTCAGAGAATCGTGAACCTGTGGAATTCTCTACCACTGAAAGTTGTTGAGGCCAGTTTGTTAGATATATTCAAAAGGGAGTTAGATGTGGCCCTTACGGCTAAAAGGATCAAGGGGTATGGAGAGAAAGCAGGAATGGGGTACTAAAGTTGCATGATCAGCCATGGTAAAAAAAGGGATGAGGTCCTACGAAACGAATTTAAGGAGCTAGGAGCTAAATTAAAAAGTAGGACCTCAAAAGTAGTAATCTCGGGATTGCTACCAGTGCCACGTGCTAGTCAGAGTAGGAATCGCAGGATAGCGCAGATGAATACGTGACTTCAGCAGGGAGGGATTCAAATTCCTGGGGCATTGGAACCGGTTCTGGGGGAGGTGGGACCAGTACAAACCGGACGGTCTGCACCTGGGCAGGACCGGAACCAATGTCCAAGGGAGAGTGTTTGCTAGTGCTGTTGGGGAGGAGTTAAACTAATATGGCAGGGGGATGGGAACCAATGCAGGGAGACAGAGGGAAACAAAAAGGAGACAAAAGCAAAAGACAGAAAGGAGATGAGGAAAAGTGGAGGGCAGAGAAACCCAAGACAAAGAACAAAAAGGGCCACTGTACAGCAAAATTCTAAAAGGACAAAGGGTGTTAAAAAAACAAGCCTGAAGGCTTTGTGTCTTAATGCAAGGAGTATCCGTAATAAGATGGATGAATTAACTGTGCAAATAGATGTTAACAAATATGATGTGATTGGGATTACAGAGACATGGCTCCAGGATGATCAGGGCTGGGAACTCAACATCCAGGGGTATTCAACATTCAGGAAGGATAGAATAAAAGGAAAAAGAGGTGGGGTAGCATTGCTGGTTAAAGAGGAGATTAATGCAATAGTTAGGAAGGACATTAGCTTGGATGATGTGGAATCTATATGGGTAGAGCTGCAGAACACCAAAGGGCAAAAAACGTTAGTGGGAGTTGTGTACAGACCTCCAAACAGTAGTAGTGATGTTGGGGAGGGCATCAAACAGGAAATTAGGGGTGCATGCAATAAGGTGCAGCAGTTATAATGGGTGACTTTAATATGCACATAGATTGGGCGAGGCAAACTGGAAGCAATACGGTGGAGGAGGATTTCCTGGAGTGCAGAAGGGATGGTTTTCTAAACCAATATGTCGAGGAACCAACTAGGGGGGAGGCCATCTTAGACTAGGTGTTGTGTAATGAGAGAGGATTAATTAGCAATCTCGTTGTGCGAGGCCCCTTGGGGAAGAGTGACCATAATATGGTGGAATTCTGCATTAGGATGGAGAATGAAACAGTTAATTCAGAGACCATGGTCCAGAAGTTAAAGAAGGGTAACTTTGAAGGTATGAGGCGTGAATTGGCTAGGATTGATTGGCGAATGATACTGAAGGGGTTGACTGTGGATGGGCAATGGCAGACATTTAGAGACCGCATGGATGAACTACAACAATTGTACATTCCTGTCTGGCGTAAAAATAAAAAAGGGAAGGTGGCTCAACCGTGGCTATCAAGGGAAATCAGGGATAGTATTAAAGCCAAGGAAGTGGCATACAAATTGGCCAGAAATAGCAGCGAACCCGGAGACTGGGAGAAATTTAGAACTCAGCAGAAGAGGACAAAGGGTTTGATTAGGGCAGGGAAAATGGAGTACGAGAAGAAGCTTGCAGGGAACATTAAGACGGATTGCAAAAGTTTCTATAGATATGTAAAGAGAAAAAGGTTAGTAAAGACAAACGTAGGTCCCCTGCAGTCAGAATCAGGGGAAGTCATAACGGGGAACAAAGAAATGGCGGACCAATTGAACAAGTACTTTGGTTCGGTATTCACTCAGGAGGACACAAACAACCTTCCGGATATAAAAGGGGTCAGAGGGTCTAGTAAGGAGAAGGAACTGAGGGAAATCCTTATTAGTCGGGAAATTGTGTTGGGGAAATTGATGGGATTGAAGGCCGATAAATCCCCAGGGCCTGATGGACTGCATCCCAGAGTACTTAAGGAGGTGGCCTTGGAAATAGCGGATGCATTGACAGTCATTTTCCAACATTCCATTGACTCTGGATCAGTTCCTATCGAGTGGAGGGTAGCCAATGTAACCCCACTTTTTAAAAAAGGAGGGAGAGAGAAAACAGGGAATTATAGCCCGGTCAGCCTGACATCGATAGTGGGTAAGATGATGGAATCAATTATTAAGGATGTCATAGCAGTGCATTTGGAAAGAGGTGACATGATAGGTCCAAGTCAGCATGGATTTGTGAAAGGGAAATCATGCTTGACAAATCTTCTGGAATTTTTTGAGGATGTTTCCAGTAGAGTGGACAAGGGAGAACCAGTTGATGTGGTATATTTGGACTTTCAGAAGGCTTTCGACAAGGTCCCACACAAGAGATTAATGTGCAAAGTTAAAGCACATGGGATTGGGGGTAGTGTGCTGACGTGGATTGAGAACTGGTTGTCAGACAGGAAGCAAAGAGTAGGAGTAAATGGGTACTTTTCAGAATGGCAGGCGGTGACTAGTGGGGTACCGCAAGGTTCTGTGCTGGGGCCCCAGCTATTTACATTGTACATTAATGATTTAGACGAGGGGATTAAATGTAGTATCTCCAAATTTGCGGATGACACTAAGTTCGGAGGCAGTGTGAGCTGCGAGGAGGATGCTATGAAGTTGCAGAGCGACTTGGATAGGTTAGGTGAGTGGGCAAATGCATGGCAGATGAAGTATAATGTGGATAAATGTGAGGTTATCCACTTTGGCGGTAAAAACAGAGAGACAGACTATTATCTGAATGGTGACAGATTAGGAAAAGGGGAGGTGCAACGAGACCTGGGTGACATGGTTCATCAGTCATTGAAGGTTGGCATGCAGGTACAGCAGGCGGTTTAGAAAGCAAATGGTATGTTGGTCTTCACAGCGAGGGGATTTGAGTTCAGGGGCAGGGAGGTGTTACTACAGTTGTACAGGGCCTTGGTGAGGCCACACCTGGAGTATTGTGTACAGTTTTGGTCTCCTAACCTGAGGAAGGACATTCTTGCTATTGAGGGAGTGCAGCGAAGGTTCACCAGACTGATTCCCGGGATGGCGGGACTGACCTATCAAGAAAGACTGGATCAACTGGGCTTGAATTCACTGGAGTTCAGAAGAATGAGAGGGGACCTCATAGAAACGTTTAAAATTCTGATGGGTTTAGACAGGTTAGATGCAGGAAGAATGTTCCCAATGTTGGGGAAGTCCAGAACCAGAGGTCACAGTCTAAGGATAAGGGGTAAGCCATTTAGGACTGAGATGAGGAGGAACATCTTCACCCAGAGAGTGGTGAACCTGTGGAATTCTCTACCACAGAAAGTAGTTGAGGCCAATTCACTAAATATATTCAAAAAGGAGTTAGATGTAGTCCTTACTACTAGGGGGATCAAGGGGTATGGCGAGAAAGCAGGAATGGGGTATTGAAGTTGCATGTTCAGCCATGAACTCATTGAATAGCGGTGCAGGCTCGAAGGGCCGAATGGCCTACTCCTGCACCTATTTTCTATGTTTCTATTGCTTTTGTCTCTTTAATCTCTCCTACCATCCACCCTATCACAGACTTTCCCTTTTGTTCTTTCTTCCCCTCCCCCTTTCAGTGCTTAAGAATGTGCTCTTTTCGAACATTCGGCAGTTCTGGCGAAGGGTTGTCGACCCGAAACGTTAACTCTGTTTTTCTCTCGATAGATGCTACCTAACCCGCTGAGATTTTCAGCATTCTCTGTGATTATATTCTAGTAATTGTATCTAACAATTCCAGTAAATCTCAGGATATCCAGTGATATATTCCAGCAACTCTCTTTGGATATCCGATGATATATTCTAGCACAAAAATAAAATATTGCTGAATATCTGAAATAAAAACAGAAAACGCTGGAAACACTCAGCAGGTCAGGCAACATCTGCGGAGAAAGAAACAGAATTAACATTTCAGGTCGATGCCCTTTCATCAGAACTGGAAAATGTTACAGATGTAACAGGTTTTAAACAAGTACAGAGGCAGGGAAAGGGGGGAGGGGAGGAAAGAACAAAAGGGAAGGTCTGAGATAGGGTAGGCAGGAGAGTTTTAATGACAAAAGAAATGATGGTGGAAGGCAAAATGGGGTGGCAACAGGACAAGTAAAGAAACAAAAGCTAGGTCCCGTGTAAATGGGAATAGCTGAATCACCTTCTGTCCGAAAAAACGGTGACTATTTGTACTGTGCTTTTTCTGTTGAGTCCCCGCCCCCGATCCTCCCGCCTGGTCGAGTCCCCGCCCCCGATCCTTCCGCCTGGTCGAGTCCCCGCCCCCGATCCTCCCGCCTGGTCGAGTCCCCGCCCCCGATCCTCCCGCCTGGTCGAGTCCCCGCCCCCGATCCTCCCGCCTGGTCGAGTCCCCGCCCCCGATCCTCCCGCCTGGTCGAGTCCCCGCCCCCGATCCTCCCGCCTGGTCGAGTCCCCGCCCCCGATCCTCCCGCCTGGTCTAGTCCCCGCCCCCGATCCTCCCGCCTGGTCGAGTCCCCGCCCCCGATCCTCCCGCCTGGTCTAGTCCCCGCCCCCGATCCTCCCGCCTGGTCGAGTCCCCGCCCCCGATCCTCCCGCCCAAACTTGAATTGCCAGAACTGGAAGTGTGGCCCCGAACCGGAATCAATCCACCACGTGTGCTGCTGATGCTGCGAGAGCATGCCGATGGACCGAGCCTGCTTATCCTCCGCTGCCAAGCCTGCTGATCCTCAGAGGTGGCTAGGCGGGCGGGCGGGGAAAGAAGTGGCCGGGCGGGGAGAGAGAGAGAGTTGGACCGCAAGTAGCTGAGCCATGGTGGCGGTCGGCTAAGGGGGAGATAGAGAGCTTGGGGAGGGTGGTGGGGGAGGTGTAGTGAGAGAGAGCTTGGGGGGAGAGATAGATAGAGAGAGAGAGAGAGAGCTTGGGGTCTGCGGGGGGTGGGGAGAGAGCTTGGGGGGGGGAGAGAGCTTGGGGGGGGGGTATGAGAGAGATGGGGTGGGGGGGGAGAGAGAGACGGGGTGGGGGCGGGAAGAGAGAGACGGGGTGGGGGGGGGGGAAGAGAGATGGGGTGGGGGGGAAGAGAGAGAGACGGGGTGGGGGGGGGAAGGGAGAGAGACGGGGTTGGGGGGGAAG
Organism: Pristiophorus japonicus; assembly: GCF_044704955.1. Taxonomy (NCBI): domain Eukaryota; kingdom Metazoa; phylum Chordata; class Chondrichthyes; family Pristiophoridae; genus Pristiophorus; species Pristiophorus japonicus. The sequence continues at coordinate 480,067,158 of NC_091977.1, read as the reverse complement.
AGAGAGAGACGGGGTTGGGGGGGAAGAGAGAGAGACGGGGTGGGGGGGGAAGAGAGAGAGACGGGGTGGGGGGGGCGGAAGAGAGAGACGGGTTGCGGGGGGAAGAGAGAGAGACAGGGTGGCGGGGGGAAAGAGAGAGAGACGGGGTGGGGTTTGGAGGGGAGAGAGGTTTTTCCAATCCAGAAGTCACGACACTGTCACTATTCACTTTATACCCAATAAACCTGTTAACCATCCGCACACAATACCCCATCTATGGTGGGGGAAGGGGGGGCGGTCATGCACTTGCGCTGGTGTAAAGGACTTCAGCTGGCACGTAATGGCTTCTGGGGCGATCTATCATCTGTGGCTTCTGGAAGTCAAAGTGGATCGAGTTACAATTTGCGAAGTCAGTGAGAACTTGGGCTTGGCGGTTCCAGTTACACATTCCAGAGAAACTTCAGGGTGTGGCTTGTTCCCCAAGGGGACCAATCAGAGACAAGGCGCGTCCATTTTTACAGTGCAAATAAATGCGTCCACGGGGACAAATGGGGGCAGAGGTTATGATCGGAAATGTTGAACTCAATGTTGAGTCCGGAAGACTATAAAGGGTCCAATCGAAAGATGAGGAGCTGTTCCTCGAGGAAGTTGAGTCTGGGAGACTGTTATATATATTCCAGTAATTCTCTCTAGCTATCGAATGATATATTTCAGTAATTCTCTCTGGATATTGAGTGATGTATTCCAATAATTTTCTCTGGATATTGTGATATATTCCAGTAATTATCTCTGGATATTGAATGATATTTTGTAGAAATACTCTGGATATTGAGTGATACATTTCTGTTTTCTACATAGGCTAACCGTCGACAGGTCAGCTACGAAACTTTGACTGCAAATCAAATCCAAGATATTAAGGCTCAAGTTTGCAGATACCTGGATGGGACATTGGATGAAATTAATGTGAGTGACTGATTCAAACAATGTATATCAGCAGATATAGACCGATCCCACAATCATATTGGGGAGCCATGCTTTATTGCAAAACAGGTTGAAAATAGGGCTACTACACGAGTGGTGATTCTCCAATCCAAGCTCACTTCAAATACTGCTCCTGCTGGATTCAGTGAGTTTACCCTATTATGTGGTGTATATTGGACTAGTACTGTATTTATAGCCATGGCGCAGTCAGGGACGGATTAAGGGGGGCAGATGGGATAGTCGCCCGCGGCCCAAGCCTACAGTGGGGCCCATACAGGTTGGATTAAGGGTAAGGGTGAAGAGTATTGACGTAGCAAGAGCAGAGCGAAGCCGCGAGGGCTCAGGCGCATGTTATTCTCGACTTGATGTAATCAGACTCTAGATGCCCTTTTTCTAGAGATGCATTCCACACACAAATCAAGAGTGAAAAAAGGAAAGAGCACCAGCTACGCAAGGAGTAAAAGAGATGAGAAGTAGCTGAACTGCTTAAACTAGATAATTTTTACAACTAAACACTCAAGATCATGAAGATGAAAGCCAAGACGACACTGTGCAGTCAATTTGGACAACGAAATCACGAGTGGCACCGGACCTGGAGTTGGCCGAGTTGGAGCTCCAAGTCCAAAAAGTTGAAGATGAAAACCAACTGGCGCATACTGAGTTGAAAGAGGCGCAACTTACGAGTGACATTAGGCTGTGGGGAGACAATATCTTAGCAGACATGCAAAGCCATTGGATTGCAAAAGGTAGTGAGGACTGCCGAAACTGTGATAAAGACTTCCAAAACTCTGGTGTGATTCATGTCAAGGAAGGATGTCGCCGATACTGCTCGAAGTCCTTCTTCACATGTGTGCACCCACTGACACGGGAATGTGTGGAGCAAACATGGCTCTGTTAATCACCTTCAAATGGTAGAGTATAATGCTTTGCTTGCAAGGTCACAGCACGAACAAGTCGCCACTTTACTCATTGGAAGCATGGAGATGAGAGGCTTTCATCTCACGAAAACAGCACCAGCTTGGAGAAGCCATGGTAGTAATGTGCATTCGACGAGCAGGCACTGGTTGTGTGGATGGTTATATTGTCTTCCGGTTTGAAAATGAACAGCAGTACTGGCGCAAGGTGCTAGAGCGGGCTGTCTGTGTGATAATGTTTCTCTGTAAACGAGGTCTTTCATTGCGAGGCAGAGGTGAAATCATTAGGGGTCCAAGTTATGGTAATTATCTAGGTGTGTTGGAGGTTCTCATAAACCACGATGCATTTCTTGCTGAACACATCAAGCGATTCGCCAACAAAGGCAAGGGGCATAGTTCATACTTGTCTTCCACCAATTGTGAAGAACTGATTAGTCTGATAGATGGCAAAGTACTTGAGACAATTATCCAGGAATTGAAATCAGCAAAGTTCTATTCAATATCTGTTGATTCAATGCCAGACGTCACACACTCAGATCAGCTGACATTTGTCGTCCGCTATGTTCAATCGACTGGTCCTAAAGAAAAGTTCCTCAAGTTCTTGCCGATAATCAGTCATATTGGACAAGCAATAGCAGAAATAACACTGGCCTTTCTGGATGAGAATGGAATCAACATACAAAATTGTCATGGACAATCTTATGATGTGCTTCAAATATGATGAGTGGGAAATACATTGGTGTCCAAACTATCATCAAAGAGCAATGTCCATATGCGACGTTTATACTATGCGCAGCACACATACTCAGCCTTGTGAGGAAAAACAGTGCCGAATGCAGCCCAGTGATCGTCAGATTTTTTGTCATTGCACAAAAGTTGCACACTTTTCTCTCTGCATTGACATATCGCTGGTGACTGCTTTATGAAAAACGAAAGCTTCCTCATAAGTCAACCCCGTCATCCCCGGAATACTCGCCACTTGCCTGGATGAGTGCAGCTCCGACAACACTCAAGAATATAAGAACAGAAGTAGTAAGAGCAGGAGGAGGCCATACGACCCCTCGAGCCTGCTCCACCATTTAATAAGATCATGGCTGATCTGATCATGGACTCAGCTCCACTTTCCCGCCCGCTCCCCATAAGCCTTTATCCCCTTATCATTTAAGAAACTGTTTATTTCTGTCTTAAATTTATTCAATGTCTCAGCTTCCACAGCTCTCTGAGGCAGCAAATTCCACAGATTTACAACCCTCTGAGAGAAGAAATTTCTCCTAATTTCTGTTTTAAATGAGCAGCCCCTTATTCTAAGATCATGCCCTCTAGTTCTAGTCTCCCCCATCAATGGAAACATCCACCTTATCAAGCCCCCTCATAATCTTATACGTTTCGATAAGATCACCTCTCATTCTTCTGAATCCCAATGAGTAGAGGCCCAACCAACTCAACCTTTCCTCATAAGTCAACCCCCTCATCCCCAGAATCAACCTAGTGAACCTTCTCTGAACTGCCTCCAAAGCAAGTATATCCTTTCGTAAATATGGAAACCAAAACTGCACGCAGTATTCCAGGTGTGGCCTCACCAATACCCTGTCCAACTGTAGCAAGACTTCCCTGCTTTTATACTCCATCCCCTTTGCAATAAAGGCCAAGATACCATTGGCCTTCCTGATCACTTGTTGTACCTGCATACTATTCTTTTCTGTTTCATGCACAAGTACCCCCAGGTCCCGCTGTACTGTAGCACTTTGCAATCTTTCGCCATTTAAATAATAACTCACTCTTTGATTTTTTTTCTGCCAAAGCGCATGATCTCACACTTTAAAACATTATACTCCATTTGCCCACTCACTTAGCCTGTTTATGTCCTTTTGCAGATTTTTTGTGTCCTCCTCACACATTGCTTTTCTTCCCATCTTTGTATCGTCAGCAAACTTGGCTACATTACACTCAGTCGCTTCTTCCAAGTCGTTTATATAGATTGTAAATAGTTGGGGTCCCAGCACTGATCCCTGCGGCACTCCATTAGTTACTGGTTGCCAACCAGAGAATGAACCATTTATCCCGACACTTTGTTTTCTGTTAGTTAGTCAATCCTCTATCCATGCTAATATATTACCCCGTGAACTTTTATCTTGTGCAGTAACCTTTTATGTGGCATCTTGTCAAATGCCTTCTGGAAGTCCAAATACACCACATCCACTGGTTCCCCTTTATCCACCCTGTTCGTTACATCTTCAAAGAACTCCAGCAAATTTGTCAAACATGACTTCCCCTTCATAAATCCATGCTGACTCTGCCTGACCATGCTGATTTTGCTTTTCCAAATGTCCTGCTACTGCTTCTTTAATAATGGACTCCACAACATTTCCCCAACCACAGATGTTAGGCTAACTGGTCTATAGTTTCCTGCTTTTTGTCTGCCTCCTTTTTTATATAGGGACATTACATTTGTAGTTTTCCAATCTGCTGGGATCTCTCCAGAATCAGGGAATTTTGGTAAATTACAACCAATGCATCCACTATCCCTGCCGCTACTTCTCTTAAGACCCTAGGATGCAAGCCATCTGCCTTTATTCCCATTATCTTACTGAGTACCACCTTCTTAGTGATTGTGATTGTGTTAAGTTTCTCCCCCCACTATAGCCCCTAGATTATCCACTGTCGGAATATTGTTAGTGTTCTCTACCGTAAAGACTGATACAAAATATTTGTTCAGAGTTTCTGCCATCTCCATGTTCCCCATTACTAATTCCCTGGTCTCGTCCTCTAAGGGACCAACATTTACTTTAGCCACCCTTTTCCTTTTTATATACCGATAGAAACTCTTGCTATTTGTTTTTATATTTTGTGCTAGTTTACTTTCATAGTCTATCTTCCCTTTCTTAATCATTTTTTTAGTCGTTCTTTACTGGCTTTTAAAAGCTTCCCAGTCTTCTGTCCTCCCATTAATTTTGGCCACATTGTATGCCCTTGTTTTTAATTGGATACCGTCCTTTATTTCTTTAGTTAGCCATCGACACCAACCAGGATAAAGCAGCCCACTCGATTGGCACCCCAAACATTCACTCCCTCTACCACCGACACACCATGGCTGCAGTGTTTACCATCCACAAGATGCACTGCAGTAACTCGCTACGGCTTCTTCAACAGAAACCCCAAACCCGCGACCTCTACCACCTAGAAGGACGACGGCAGCAGGCGCATGGAAACACCATCACCTGCAAGTTCCCTCCGTGTCACAGACCATCCTGACCTGTGTTCCTTGTAATTTATTTTGGTCCTGCACAGCCCCTTTAGTTGTGTCAGCTTTCCATCTGTACAACAATGCTGCCAGGAAATAACTCAATATTTCCTTCCGCCGAAGGTGACTTACCCATGAACCCCAGCCAAAATACCTGGGCGTCACCCTGGGCAGGACTCGCACCTATCGGCTTCATCTCACCAACACTGGCTAAAAAATAAAAAGCAGGGTGAACTTGGTCTGGAAACTCACTGGAATGTCATGGGGGAGCACAGCCTGAACATTTCGCACCGCAATAGTGGCCCTAGTCTACTCTGGTGCAGAATATTACTCTGCTTCATGGTCCTGCAGCCAAAGATCGTGGACGTGCAGCTAAAAACCACCCTGAGGATGGTGTCAGGGACGCTTAAGTCCACTCCAACTGAGTGGCTGTTGATGCTGCCCCACATTGTCCTGCCTGTCATTCGCCACGACGTTACCGTGCTCCATGAATTGGAAAAAAATCATGACCTTCGCATTCAGGAAAATTCTAAAAACCCACCATGAAAGCACTTAAAATCGCACCGGCCATTCTGGGAAACAGTAGCCAATATTCATGCAGCTGGTATCAACCCACTTTCCAAATGGGCAGAATCGTGGGACGCATGCAACATAAAGTGTTATGTTCAGAATAACTCCATAAGATTGTATGCTGTAAGCTTAAACTGTTGTGACCTTGGTCTCTTTAATGTAACTCCAGAGCGAGGAAGCAGCATGGTAGACTGCCCTTTATACCTGCTTGCCCAGGGTGTGCAGGTGACCCTTGGATCTCCAACAGGTGCGCCCCCTGGTGGCAAGTCTTACACACTAGTAAAGGTTACATACATAACATCACTCCTGCCCCAAAGTCTTAGTTTCGAGTTATTTATAAGTTGAGGCGATCCGGGGCTCTACGTTCCCGGGTTGATCGCCTGAGTTGAAGTCCTGGCATGGATGAGTCAGTCGGATCACTGCTGCACTGCAGCGCGACTGGTCTGATCGGACTGTCGGGCATGGTGGGTTCATCCTCGTGGTTGACCGCGAGGTCGATTGCTGGTTGGGTGTGTGTTGGTGGCTCAATGATGCTAATGTCCTCTTCAAACTGTTCTCGGTTATCAGTGAATCGCAGTTTGGTCCGATCCAAATGCTTTCTGCACATTTGTCCATTCAAAAGTTTGACAACAAATACTCTATTCCCCTCCTTGGCTAAAATAGTGCCAGCAACACATTTGGGACCATGACTGTAATTAAAAACAAACACCGGGTCATTAACCTCTATCATGCGATACAGCCATGCGGTCGTGGTACACGTTATGCCGGTGATGCCAGGTTTCTACATGATCATTGAGATTCGGGTGGACTAAGGAGAGCCTGGTTTCTCGCTTTATTAACAATTCTGCAGGAGAAACACCAGTAAGCGAGTGGAGTTGTGTCCTGTAGCTGAGCAGAACCCGAGATAACCGGGTTTGCAGAGAACCGCCCATCATGCGTTTCAAGCTCTGCTTGATAATTTGGACTGCCTGTTCCGCTTGACCATTGGATACGGGCTTAAACGGGGCAGACCTGACATGCTTGATGCCGTTGCGGGCCATGAACTCGTTGAATCCCGAGCTGGTGAAACATGCTCCATTGTCACTAACAAGGACGTCAGGCAAACCATGGGTGGTGAATGTGGCCCGGAGGCTTTCGATGGTGACAGTGGACGTACATGATGACATTATTATACATTCAATCCATTTAGAGTAAGCATCCACTGCTATTAGGAACATCTTTCCTAGAAAGGGGTCAGCGAAATCTATGTGGACCGTGGACCATGGTTTGGAGGGTCATGACCACAGACTCAGTGGGGCCTCCCTTGGTGCAATGCTTAACTGTGAGCAAGTGTTACATTGGTGTACGCATGACTCCAATTCCGAGTCAATGCTGGGCAACCAAACGTGCGATCTGGCGACAGCCTTCATCATGACTATATCTGGGTGGGTACTGTGTAGGTCATGTATAAACGTTTCCCTTCCTTTTTTTGGCAAAACCCCGCGATTCCCCCATAGGAGACAATCCGAATGGATGGACATTTCATCCTTGCGTCGGCAAAACGGCTTAATTTCATCTTTCAATTCCCCGGGAACAGCCGACCAGCCCACATTTAAGGACGCAGCTTTTTACTAGTGATAGCACAGGGTCCTGCCTAGTCCAGGTCCTGATCTGTCGAGCCGTGACAGGTGATCCCTCGCTCTCAAAAACATCCATTACAAGAAGCAAGTCTGAGGGTTGTGTAATTTCCACTCTGGTGGTGGGCAATGGTAGCCAACTGAGGGCATCAGCACAGTTCTCATAGCCTGGTCTGTGATGGATTACATAGTCATACGCAGACAATGTTAGTGCCCATCTTTGGATGCGGGACGAAGCATTGGTGTTAATACCTTTGCTTTCTGAGAACAGTGAAATGAGCAGTTTGTGGTTGGTTTTGAGCTCGAACCGGAGTCCAAATAGGTATTGGTGCATTTTCTTAACCCCGTATATGCATGCTAATGCTTCTTTCTCAACCATAGTGTCAGCTCTTTCAGCCTTAGATAAACTTCTGGACGCATATGCAACCAGTTGCAGTTTGCCTGACACATTGGCTTGCTGTAACACACAACCGTCTCCGCACGAAGATACATCACAAGCTAGTACTAAATGTTTACATGGGTCATACAATATAAATAACTTGTTAGAGCTTAGCAGGTTTGTGGCCTTATTAAAGGCTGTCTCTTAAGGTTTACCCGAAACCCAGTCGTCATCCTTGAGTAGCAATAAATGCAAAGGTTCCAGCAAAGTGCTCAACCCCGGTAGAAAGTTACCAAAATAGTTGAGTCCCAGGAACGAACGCAGCTCCGTCACAATCTGTGGTCTGGGTGCATTCTTGATGGCCTCCGTCTTAGAGTCCGTGGGTCTGATGCCGTCTGCCGCAATCTTTCTCCCCAGAAATTTGACCTTGGCACCAGGAAAACACACTTGGAGCGTTTCAGCCTGAGCCCCATTGTCCAGTTGCTTTAGAACCTCTTCTAGGTTGTGCAAGTGTTTGGTGGTGCTGCGACCAGTGATCAGGATGTCGTCTTGAAACACCACGGTGTGCGGAACCTATTTCAGCAGACTCTCCATGTTCCTTTGGAAAATAGTCGCAGCCGAGCGAATCTCAAAGGGGCATCTGTGATATATGAACAGTCCTTTGTGCGTGTTGATGCACGTCAATTTTTTCGAAGGTTCAGCTAGCTCCTGTGTCATGTAAGCAGAGGTTAGATCCAGCTTGGTGAACAACTTCCCCCTGATAGCGTTGCGAACGGGTCATCCGCTTTGTGTAGTGGGTACTAGTCCTGTAATGAGACTTGGTTGATCGTTACCTTGTTGTCCCCGCAGATTCTGACCGTCCCATCACTTTTCAACACTGGAACAATTGGACTGGCCCACTCGTTGAACTCGACTGGCGATATGATTCCCTCTTGTTGAAGTCTATCCAGCTCGATCTCGACTTTCTCTCGCATCATATATGGAACTGCTCGGGCCTTGTGATTAACGGGCTGTGCATCGGGGACTAGATGGATCTGCATTTGACGCCTGTGAAATTGACGATGCCTGGCTCAAATAACGACGGGAGTTTGTTTAGCACTTGGGCACACGAGGCGTCATCCACCAAAGACAGTGGTTTGATGTCGTCCCAGTTCCATCGGATCTTTCCTAGCTAGCTTCTGCTGAACAACGTTGGGCCATTGCCTGGTACAATCCATAGTGATAAATCATGCACAGTTCCATCGTACGATACCTTCACTGCCGCACTGCCAATGATTGGTATGAGCTCTTTTGTGTAAGTGCGCAGCTTTGTGTGAATCGGGCTTAGGTTTGGCCTTTGTGCCTTGTTGCACCACAGTTTCTCAAAAGCCTTCTGGCTCATAACTAACTGACTCACCCCCATGTCCAATTCCATGGAAACTGGAATGCTGTTTAATTTGACTTTCAACGTTATCGGAGGGCTTTTGTTGGTGAAGGTGTGTACCCCATACATTTCCTCTTCAGCCTCGGGTTGAGTTGCCTCTCTTACTCGTTCAGCGTGATCCGCGCCGGATCGATCATCTTCTGCCGACTCTGCCACATGGTGAGTCGCAGTACATTTATACATTCGTTGGCGGTGCCCCATTGTTCCACAGCCCTTGTACACGTAGTGCTTGAATCGACATTGATGGACCGTCGCAGCGCCAACATGGTGTTAATGGATTCGCATTCACACCCCACAGCGGAGTCATCCTAGATCTGGCCTCTGCAGGCGTGTAGACCCATGTAGTCTGTCTGCTGAAGGCATTATTTTATGCACAGTACTTGCCGGTGAGCTTCGATGCTGCAAAGATACCTGTTTAGTGTTATTGTTCGTAGACATGAAAACCTGGGCTATTGTGATGGCCTTGATCAGATCGGCAGACAGCAGTTTGCGAAGATTGACCTCGTGGCCAATTCCAAGCACGAAAAAGTCCCGCAACATTTCCCCCAAAAATCCAGCAAATATGCATGCAAGGCATCTTTGGTCGGCGACATAGCTCGCCACGTTCTGACCCTCGGAACGGTGGTGCATGTAAAAGCGATATGTGGCCATTAAGATGCTCTCCTTCGGTTTGAGGTGTTCCCGAACCAGCGTGCAGAACTTTGCATATGTCTTGTCCGTTGGTTTCGTCGGTGCTAGCAGATTTTTGACGAGGCCATATATCATGGACCCACAAACGGTGAGGAGAATCGCCCTGCGCTTGACCGTGGTATCTTCCATATCCAGCTTGTTGGCCACGAAGTACTGGTCAAGACGCTCAATCATCACCCTCAACAAATCTCTCAAGAATACCAACGGCAGCCATAACCGTGTGAACGTTCGTGATCTGTTACTTGTTGCTAATTGTTATTTTCAGAATAACTCCACAAGACTGTTTGCTGCAAGCTCAAACTGTTGTGACCTTGGTCTCTTTAATATAACTCCAGAGTGAGGAAGCAGCATGGTAGTCTGCCTTTTATACCTGCTTCCCTGGGGTGTGCAGGTGACCCTTGGGTCTCCAACAGGTGTGCCCCCTGATGGCAAGTCTTACACACTAATAAAGTTTACATACATAACATAAAGAACCAACTCCTCATCATTGACCCAGTAGCAGAGATCCCTGGCATCGATCTCCCTCGAAGAAAATGGACCATGCTCAACTGAATCCGCACAGGGCACGGACAATATGGCCACCTGCTGCATAGGTGGAAGATGAGAGACAACCCAAAGTGCAACTGTGGTCATGAGTCCCAGACCATGGAACACTTCACATCAATCTGCCCACTAAATTCTGTTGCAGGAGGCACCACATTTCTCCACTTGGCATCTCAGGAGGCAATCGAATGGTAGCCAAACTCGATGTCCCATTATAAGCTTTTCCCGTCATACGAAAGTAGTAATTAGTATTGAATTTCTTGCAGCACTGGATCCAGGTCCTCGGGGATTGACTCCTGGCATTGATTGCCACGATTATCTGCTCCCAGTGCCTTCTGAGCATGAGTCTAGAGGGCCACCTGGCCCCCTGCGGATTCAGGACACCTCTCCTCCTTTCCACTTTCTCCACCAAGGCATCCAATGCAGTGTCGTAAAACTTTGGAGCACGCTATCTCCCGTGTTTACCAGGTTAGCATCAGTTGTAAAACAACTTCCAGCACCTGCTTCAGCCACAATGCACCTCGGCTTTAAGAGGTGCAGGCTAGCTTTAAGTAATACATGCTAGCTTTAATTAGTGCTAATCTCTGATGATTTTTGTCCCCCTGCTGATGTGTGCAGTCAATCAACAGCGCGGTTAGCGTTTTCTGCATGCTGCAATCATATTAATCAGCAGGTTACATGAAGTTGGCTTGCTGCCTGCATCACATTAAATGGGTGCGGATTAATTGCACATCGTGATCCCCGTGCCCGTTTTTGGATGCTGTTGACCGTGAGGCCCCCTTAGCTTTGGCCTTACAGCATGTCACTGACGTGCACCAAGCTGCTCTCCAGCAGAGTGGTAGGAGTGAAGTGCAGCTGGCCCATGAGAGGGGCGATGGCGAAAGAGGACGTGGAAGTGGGAACTCCACTCAAAACTCTCCCACTTCTCACCCGTCTTTTTCTTCCTCTTCCTCGGATTCATCCACAGACGATGTATGTTCAGTGCCTTGTTTCTCCTGTAGCTCTAATTCTTGCTGCTGCACAATGTCGTGTAAAGCACAGCACGTTACAATCATTTTGGAGACCCTGGGTGGCGAGTGCTGACGGGTGCCTTCAAATCTGTCCAGGCACCCAAAGCATATCTTGAGCAGTACAATCGCTTGCTCAATAACATATTTGGTTGTCATATGGCTTTCGTTGTACTGCTCTTGGGTTTCATTGGTTAGGTTTCTCATGGGTGTCATTAGCCAAGTTTGAAGGGGGTATCCTTTGTCTCCTACCAGCCATCCCTTAAGTCTACTTGCAGATCCAAAGAGGTTGGGAAGCTTGGACTGCCACAGGATGAAAGCATCATGGTAGCTCCCTAGGAATTTGGCGCACATATACAAAAACTTTTTTTTATGGTTGCATACCAGCTGAACATTGATAGAATGTAATACCTTGTGGTTTACGAATACTCCTGGCTGATCTGGGAGTGAATGGATTCCCACATGTTTGCAGCTGATGACACCATGCATTTGTGGGAAGGAAGATCCAGAAGCAAAGAAGTTGAGGGCAGTGGTGACTTTCACAGCCACTGGTAATGTGCAGACACTCGGTCCAGCAGGGAACAGGTCTTCTTCTAGGAGGCTACAGATATCTGCCACCACCTGATGCAACAACCTCAGCCTCCAGAAGCACTAGTCAAGGAAGCTGAGCCTCTGCCTGCTATATGGGTAGTGTGTCTTGCGAGCTTGACCCCTCTGCTGCTGCCCTCTCTGCCGGTCTCTCCACAGCAGGATGTTGCTGCTGGTGCTCCCCTCTCTGCTGACTACCTGCAGTGGTGGGAATTAGATGTGTCTCACTCCATCTTTAATAAAAAGAGAAAATATATGGTGGGAAGTGCAAGATCATGGTACCTAGCACGGGCAAATGGTGGTCTACGCTACAATTTTCAGGTCACTAGAAATTGGGCAGTAACAATTCACACTGGATCATAATAGGGTCAGAAGACCTGTTTTCAGGAGTGACCACAGGTGCTGAACCTGAGAAATTATCCAATCCAGACCCATGAAATTTCCAATATCTATCATGGGTATGGTAGTGTTGCGGTTATGTTACTGGACTGAGCAGGGAATGAAGTCATAACATTAAAAATTTACTGCTGTGTTTGAGAACGCTGATGATCTTCAAACTAACCGTTTATCCAATTTTTTTCTTAAAGGTCACAAACCTCAGGCAACTCCGCGAGTCCTTTGCACAGTTCAAGATCATTGTGCAGTAAGTCCTGATGTATGCTTTTTTTAGAATCATAGAATAGTACAGCACAGAAGGAGGCCATTTGGCCCATCGAGACTGCGCCGGCTCTTTCGAAGAACAATCCAGTTAGTTGACTCCCTCGCTCTTTCCCCAAGTCCCTGCAATTTTTTTCTCCTTCAAGTATTTATCCAATTCCCTTTTGAAGGCTACTATTGAACCTGTATCCACCATCCTATCAGGCAGTGCATTCCAAATCCTAACCACTCATTGTGTAAAAAAAGTTTTTCCTCATGTCTGATTCTTTTGCCAATCACCTTAAATCTGTGCCTTCTCATTATTGACCCTTCAGCCATTGGAAACAGTTTCTCCTTATTCATTCTATCTAAATCTTTCATGATTTTAAACACTTCTCTCAAATCTCCTCTTAGCCTTCTCTGCTCCAAGGAGACCAATGCCAGCTTGTCTAGCCTATCCATGTAACTATATTCCCTCATCCCTGGAACCATTCTAGTAAATCTATTCTGTAACCTCCAAAGCCTTCACGTCCTTCCCAAACTGTGGTGCCCAGAATTGGACACAATACTCTAGCTGGGGCCAAACTAGTGTTTTATATAGGTTTAGCATAACTTCCTGGCTTTTTTACTCTATGCCTCTATTTATAAAGCCCAGGATCTCATATACTTTATTTGCTGCTTTGTTAACCTGTACTGCCACCTTCAAAGATTTGTGCACAAATACCCCCAGGTCTCTCTGTTCTTGCACTCCCTTTAATATTGTACCATTTAGTATTAATGGTCTCTCCTCATTCTTCCTACCAAAATGTATCAACTCACACTTCTCTGTTGAATTTCATATGCCATGGGCTAGAAATTCTGTAGCGCCACGATCGGGGCACTAACTTTTAAATAGTAGCGCCAGTCACTAATAATTCTCTCCTGCCGGAAACTTCAGCTTTAGCGCTCCAAGAGGAAAGTGGAGCACTAAATCAAGCACTTACCATTTCTCTTAGGGCACTCAAGTCTGAGAGTGGGGCGCTAGCAGCAAAGCACTGAACAATTTGGAACACATTGCTAATGGCATCAGAACTGCATCCCTTGCTTAAAGGGAAGGGCCAATGATAGTTCACAACCTACTTGTCAGCAGTTCTGCATTGCAAGGCAATCTGTGCGACTGCCATTACAGCCCCAAACACTCTCACAATGTGGAGGGCTTGGACATCTTGCAGCAATGAAACACCAAAAACTTTGAGCAGGCACCAGACTGGTGCAAATAATAACGGTTGGCATACCTGAAAACCAGTCCCTTTAATTAGCACTCCCCAAGTGGCCGGCTGAGTTGACAACGCCTCCTCTTCCTGCCGTTGTTGACTCCTAGCGATACAGCAGGGGGCGGGAGGCAATTTCACATCCGGGGCGATAATGTGGCACTGGCCACTTTATGACATCACGATCTGCGAGGCATTAGAGGCCCAGGTGGTACCTGCACTGAAGTTTGCAGATGTCGCTACGTTCGTCACACCCGACCGCTCACCCCTTAGCTCCCCATTAGCGCCCACCCCAGGTGCTAATGGGGGTGCTATGCAGCCGAATTTCTCCCTCCATGTGTCCATCCATTCCACCAGCTGTCTATATCTTCTTGAAGTTTATTGCTATCTCCCTCACTGTTGACTACATTTCCAAGTTTCGTGTTATCTGCACATTTTGAAATTGCGCTCTGTACCCCCAAGTCCAAGTCACTAATGTATATCAAAAGGAGCAGTGGTCCGAGTATTGAACCTTAGGGAACTCCACTGCATATCTCCCTGAAGTCCAAAAACAGCCATTCACCACAACTCTCTGTTTTCTATCCCTCTGCCAATTTTGTATCCATGCTGCTACTGTCCCTTTTATCCCATGGGCTTCAATTTTGCTAACAAGCCTAGTATGTGGTATTTTATCAAACGCCTTTTGAAAGTCCAATGTACACAACAACTACATTGCCCTCATCCATCCTCTCTATTACCTCATCAAAAAATTCAATCAAGTTCGTCAAACACGATTTGCCCTTAACAAATCCATGCTGGCTCTCCTTTATTAGTCCATGCTTGTCCAAGTGGCTGTTAATTTTCTCGCGGTTTCCAAAAGCTTCCCCACCACTGATGTTAAACTGACTAGCCTGTAATTGCCAGGTTTATTTTTCTCTCCTTTTTTGAATAAGGATGTAACATTAGCAATCCTCCAGTCCTTTGGGACCACCCCTGTTTCTAAAGAGGATTGGAAGATTGTGGCCAGTACCTCCACAATTTCTACCCTTACTTCCTTCAGTAACCTAGGATGCATTCTATCCGGACCGGGTGACTTATCCACTTTAATACCGTCAGCCTGTCTAGTGCCTCCTCTTTATCTACTTTTATTTCATCCAATGTCCTTGCAACCCCCTCTTTTACCATAGATTTGGCAACGTCCTCTTGGTAAACACCGATGCAAAGTACTCATTTTAATATGTCACTACTTATCTGTAGAATACTCCATGAGGCCTGGTGCTGTACTTGAACTGCTGTGACCTTAGTCTCTTTATTGTAACTGCAGAGTGCCTTCCCCGCGTGGTGACCAGCCTTTTATACAGCTCCTGCCTGGGCCTCCCACAGTTGCACCCTCTAGTGGTACCAGCATAGTATATACAGAGTATACATATTTGACAACATTTCCCCCGCACCCCCCACCAAAGTCTTTGATGCGAGTTAGTTACAGATTGAGGCGATCCGGAACACTGTGCTCCCTGGTTGATCGTCTGAGTGTCACTTCTGACATGTGTTAGTTGGTCGGGCCACTGCTGTCTTGTAGCGCTATTGGTCTGAAAGGACTGTTGGATCATCCTCGTGGTTGGCAGCGAAGTCTGTTGCTGATTGGGTGTGTGTAGGTGGATCGCTGAAGGTAAGGTCCTCTCTCGGTAGTTCCTGGTTACCTGTAAATCGCAATTTGGTCTGGTCCAAATGCTTTCTGCACGTTTGTCCATTAAGCAGTTTGACAACAAACACTGTATTCCCCTCCTTGGCTAAAACAGTGCCAGTGACCCATTTTGGGCCATGACCGTGATTCAGCACAAACACGGGTTGTTTACATTGATGTCGCGTGATACAGCCGCGCGATCATGGTACATGTTTTGCCGATAACGCTTGGTTTCCACCTGATCGTTGAGGTCAGGGTGGTCTAAGGAGAGCCTGGTTTTCAGTGCACTTTTCATTCGTAACTCCGCAGGGGGGAGCCCGGTAAGCGAGTGGGGTCGTGTCCTGTAATTGATCAGCACCCGGGATAGGCGGGTTTGTAAGGAGCCTTCCGTGACACGTTTCAAGCTCTGCTTTGTGGTTTGGACTGCCCGCTCCGCTTGGCCGTTGGATGCGGGCTTGAACGGGGCAGACCTGACATGCTTGATGTCATTGCGGGTCATGAATTCATTGAATTCTGAGCTAGTGAAACACGGACCATTGTCGCTGACCAGAATGTCGGGCAAGCAATGGGTGCCGAACATGGCCCTGAGGCTTTCAATGGTGGCGGTGGACGTGCTGGATGCCATTATTACACATTCGATCCATTTTTCCCAGAAAGGGGCCAGCATAATCTTTGTGGATCCTGGATCCTGGGGGCATTGCTCAATTATGAGCAAGTGTTACTGGTGCACGCACGACTCCAAGTCCGAGTCAATGCCGGGCCACCAGACGTGGGACCTGTTGATAGACTTCATCATGACTATGCCTGGGTGGGCACTGTGTAGGTCTCAAAAGAGGTTGCCCTGCCTTTTTTTGGCAGGACGACACGGTTGCCCCATAAGAGGCAATCCGATTGGATGGACATTTCGTCTTTACGACGGTGAAACGGCTTTATCTCATCTTGCATTTCTCTTGGGACCGCTAACCAGCCCCCATTGAGGACGCAACTTTTTACAAGAGATAACAGAGTCCTGGTTGGTCCAGGTCCTGATCTGGCGGGCTGTTACGGGTGACCCTTCGCTTTCGAAGATGTCCATGA
Organism: Pristiophorus japonicus; assembly: GCF_044704955.1. NCBI lineage: Eukaryota > Metazoa > Chordata > Chondrichthyes > Pristiophoridae > Pristiophorus > Pristiophorus japonicus. The sequence goes on along the minus strand of NC_091977.1, from coordinate 480,050,601 downwards.
CCAGGCACAGGTCTGCGGGCTGTGGTGGGCAGTGGTAGCCAGCTGAGGGCATTGGCGCAGCTCAATGCCTGGCCTGTGGCGGATCGTATAATCGTAGGTCAACAGTGTTGGTGCCCATCTTTGGATTTGTGACGAAGCATTGGTGTTTATGCCTTTGCTTTCCGAAAACAGTGAGATATTAGGGGCTTGTGGTCGGTTTCTAACTCGAACCTGAGTCCGAACAAATACTGGTGCATTTTTTTTACCCCATAGACACAGGCCAAAGCCTCCTTCTCGACCATACTGTAGGCTCTTTCGGCCTTGGATAGACATCTAGATGCATATGCAACTGGTTGGAGTTTGCCCGCTATATTTGCTTGCTGTAAAACACACCCGACACCGTACGACGACGCGTCACATGCTAAAACTAGACATTTACCTGGGTCATACAATACAAGCAACTTGTTTGAACACAGCAAGTTTATGGCCTTTTTGAAGGTGGCCTCTTGATTTTGACCCCAAACCCAGTCGTCTCCCTTGCGTTGCAACTTGTGCAACGGTTCGAGCAAGGTGCTCAACCCTGGAAGAAAGTTACCGAAATAGTTGGAGTCCCAGGAACGAGCGCAGCTCCGTTACATTTCGTGGTCTGGGTGCATTCTTGATGGGCCTCTGTCTTCGAGTCCGTGGGCCTGATGCCGTCTGCCGCAATCTTCCTCCCCAGGAATTCTACCTCTGGCGCCAGGAAGACACACTTGGATCGTTTCAGCCGGAGTCCGACTCTGTTTAATCGACTTAAAATCTCTTACAGGTTGTGCAGATGTTCGGTGGTGTCGCAACCAGTGATTAGGATGTCATCCTGAAATACAATGGTGCATGGAACCGATTTCAACAGACTCTCCATGTTCCTTTGGAAGATGGCTGCAGCCGAGCGGATCCTGAACAGGCACTTGTGATACAAAAACAGTCCCATGTGTGTGTTAATGCACGTTAATTTTTTCGACGACTCAGCCAGCTCCTGGGTCATGAAAGCGGAGGTTAGATCCAGCTTTGTGAACGCCTTTCCCTCTGCTAATGTTGCAAAGAGATCATCGGCTTTGGGTAGCGGGTACTGGTCCTGTAATGAAACTCGGTTGATTGTTACCTTATAGTCGCCGCAGATTCTGACCGTGCCATCGCTCTTCAGTACTGGAACAATCGGGCTGGCCCACTCGTTGAATTCGACTGGTGATATGATTCCCTCGCGTTGAAGTCTGTCCAATTCGATCTCCACTTTCTCCCTCGTCATGTAAGGGACCGCTTGAGCCTTATGATGAAGAGGCCATGCCTCGGGGACCAAGTGGATCTGTACTTTGGCGCCTGTGAAGTTGCCGATGCCTGGTTCAAATAAGGATGGGAACTTGCTCAGCACTTGAGCTCTGGAAGCATCGTCCACTGAAGATAGTGCTTTGACGTCTTCCCAGTTCCACCGAATCTTCCCCATCCAGCTTCTGCCAAGCAGCGTTGGCCCGTCGCCTGGTGCAACCCACAGTGGCAATTCGTGTATCTCTCCATCATAGGATACTTTTACGTTCGCACTGCCGATAACTGGGATCAGTTCCTTGGTGTAAGTGCGCAGCTTTGTCTGAATCAGGCTCAGCTTGGGTCTTTGTTCTTTGTTGCCCCACAGCCTCTCAAATGCCTTCTGGCACATAAGTGACTGACTCGCCCCCGTGTCCAACTCCATGGAAACAGGAATGCCATTTATCTTGACATTTATCATCATGGGGGGACTTTTGGTAGTGAAGTGCACTGCTTCCTCGGGCTGAGTCGCCTCTCCAGCTTGTACTTTATGATCCTTGCTGGATCACCTCCTGCCGACTCCTCTGCCACGTTTTGAATCGCACATTTGTTGTGGGTGGCCCTTTTGGCTGCAGCCTTTGCACACATAGTGTCTGAATCGACACAGACGGGCCCGATGGTTACCCCCACAACACCAGCATGTTAAACGATTCACATTTACACCCTTTGGCGGACTCTGAGTCGGACTAATTCTTTGATCAACAGTTATTTTCTGCACGGTACTTGCCAGTGAGTTTTGATTCTGGAAGAATGTCAACTTTGAGGTCGTGAACCCCTGGCTTAAGGCAATGGCCCGCTTCACGTCCCGTCCCGTCGCGAAAACGTCCCGCAACAAAAACGTCCCGCAACGCATTGTTGAGGAGTTCGCCAAATTCGCACGGTTCCGCGAGCCTTTGTAACTGCAAAGTGCCTTCCCTGCGTGGTGACCAGCCTTTTATACAGCTCCTGCCTGGGCCTCCCAAAGTTGCACCCTCTAGTGGTACCAGCATAGTATATACACAGAGTATACATATATGACACATTTAGTATATGTACCCATTTTGTCCTTCTCCATAACTAATTTAAACCTTATGATACTATGATCACTATTCCCAAGATGCTCTCCAACTGTGACCCATTTCATTCCTAAATCTAGCAATCCCTCTTTCTTTGTTGAGCAGGAAACCTACTGATTAAGCAAATTCTCCTGAGCACACTTCACTTCAGAATCTCTACTCTTAATGGAATCACTGCCCTTAACACAATCACTGCCCTTACCCCTGCTTGGTATCTAAATTGTCAGATTACTTATCTGACATCAAGTACTGGATGAGCAGAAATTTTCTCCAATTAAATATTGGGAACACCGAAGCCAATGGGCCAGAAATTCCTCTGGGGGTCTTCCCACGGGCAATTGCCTCCTCGCTGGAGATGTTTTACGAATTTACCTGGTGGTCGAGGAGGCGCCCTGATTTCCGATGGGGAGGCCTTCTCCTCCGCGCTGCGAAGCGCGCTCCCGCCCAGAGGGTTCTGACGCAGACGATGCAGTCACATGTGACTGCTCAGCCAATCAGGTAGGGAGTTCACAGGTTTCCATTAATAGCACTAAGATGGGCGTATCTACGAGTTCTTAGTGCTATTAATGGGAACAAAACCAATCACACAAAATAATAAAAAATAAAAATCAGACCACACATATTTAAAATTAATTGAAATTAAAGTTATTATAAAAATAAAATATTTTCCCGATTTAAAAAAAAGTTTTTTTAATGATGGTTAAAAATAAACTTACCGTAGTGGGGAGGGCTTTTAACAATAAACTATATGTTTATAGGAACATAGAAACATAGAAATTAGGTGCAGGAGCAGGCCATTCGGCCCTTCGAGCCTGCACCGCCATTCAATAAGATCATGGCTGATCATTCAACCTCAGTACTCCTTTCCTACTTTTTCTCCATACCCCTTGATCCCTTTGGCCGTAAAGGCCATATCTAATTCCATTTTGAATATATCTAACGAACTGGCCTCAACAACTTTCTGCAGTAGAGAATTCCACAGGTTAACCGCTCTCTGATTTAATTTAATTTTATCATGTTTTTGTGTGTTTTAAAACACTTGTGCCTGTAAAAGTAGGCTATGCGTCTGCTTTCTCAGGCGCAAGATTTTTGAGAACATTTGCTGGACAAGATATGGGTAACTAGCCCAATCTTACCCGTACAAATGTCCTCGCTCCCATCTGTTATCCTCGCTCCCGATCTGGCTTAGATCTGTCATTGCACATTGCGCGCTGAAAACCGGCTTTTCTGATGCCTTCCCGGGTCCGTAGAAACTTTGTACGGGTCCTGGACGTCGGAATTTCCACGCCATTATCTTTGGTCCCCACCACAAACTGCGTTCCCTAACCACTGACTCCATACCTCTCCCTAGCATCAAATCTGAGGGTGAACAAGACTGCTCGCAATCAGGTGTCATATTTACCCTGAAATGAGTTTCCAACCACATATCTGCGGCATAACTAAAACCGCCTTTTTCCACCTCCGTAACATTGCCCGCCTCCACTCCTGCTCTTCTGCTGCTGAAACCCTCATTCATGCATTTGTTGTCTCTACACTTGACTACTCCAACTCACTCCTGGCCAGCTTCCCACATTCTACACTACGTAAACTTGAGGTCATCCAAAACTCAGCAGCCCTTGCACTAACTCACACCAAGTCATGATCGCCCATCATCCCTGTGCTTTCTGATCTGCATTGGCTCCCGGTTAAACAACGCCTCGATTTCAAAATTCTCATCCTTGTTTACAAATCACTCTATGGTCTTGCCCCTTCCTATCTCTGTAATCTTTTTCAGCCTCACAACCCCACAAGATGTCTGCGCTCCTCAAATTCTGGCCTCTTAAACATCCCTCATTATAACTGCTCAACCATCGGTGGCCGTGCTTTCAGCTGTTTGGGCCCTGAGCTCTGGAACTCCCTCCCTAAACCTCTCCGCCTCGCTACCTCTCTTTTCTCCTTAAAGACGCTCCTTAAAACCTACCTCTTTAAACAAGCTTTTGGTCATCTGCCTTAATTTCTTCTTTTATGGCGCGGTGTCAAATTTATCTGTTTTGTCTTGTAACACTGTTATGAAGCGCCTTGTGAATACTACATTAAAGGCGTTATATAAATACAAGTTAATATTATTGATAATCAATATTGGGGTAGTTAAAGTCTTCCATTATCACTGCTCTATAGTTCTTGCACCTCTCCATAATTTCTCTGAAAATCTGCTCCTCTATCTTCTTCCCACTATTTGGTGGCCTATAAAATACACCCAAGTAATGTAATAGCTCCTTTATTGTTTCTCAGATTCTGTCTTTGATCCCTAAAGGACATTCTCTCTTTCTAACACTGTGATATTTTCCTTAATCAAAACTGCTACCCTTCCTTTTTTTCCATCCCTATCCTTTCTTGTATGCAGGAATATTAAGTATCCAAACCGTGCCTTTTTTGAGCCAGTTATCGCCACATCAAATTCTCACGTGGCTATTTGCGCCTGCAACTCACCAACCTTATTAATCACACTTTGTGCATTTACACACATGCATTCCAAACCTAACTTACACCTCTGTATTTTCTATGATCCCACCTAATTCTGTATTATTTCTACCTCTAATTGTCTTTCCAAGTCCTCTCTGCACCTTATTTCTACTTTTTAATACTACATCCTGATGCCCAATCCCCTTGCGAGTTAGCTTAAACCCACTCACACAGCACTAGCTAACCTGCCCGTAAGGATATTGGTCCCAGCTCTGTTCAGATGCAACACGTCCATCTTGAACAAGTCCCTCCACCACAGAACTGGTCCCAGGAATCTGAAGCCCTCCCTCCTGCACCATATCTCTAGCTACGCATTAACCGGCCATATCTTCCTATTTCTACTCTCACTAGCTCGTGGCACTGGGAATAATTTAGAGATTACTACCTTTGAGGTCGTACTTTTTAACTTCCTCCCTAGCTCTTTAAACTCTGACTGCAGGACCTCAACCCTCTTCCTCCCTATGTCGTTGGTTCCGACATTGACCACGACTTCTGGCTCTTCCCCTTTCCCCCGCAGAATGTTCTGTCCCCTCTTCATGATGTCCCTCACCTTGGCATCAGTGAGGCAACATACCATACGGGTCTCACATCGACGTTAGCAGAACTGCCTGTGTGTCCACCTGACTATTGAATTTCCAATTATTACTGCATTCCTACACTTTGCTGTGGTCCCCTGTGCCGTCGTTTGTCTTGCATTGCCAGGCTCAGGACTGCACTCCTTTGAGGTGTTGTGACCCTCAATGGTATTCAATGCTGAATATCGGTTTGAGAGTACCACACTCTCGGCGGATTTCTGCACCGGCTGCCTCTTCCTACTCTCCAGGTGGCTACCCACTTGTTATTCTGAACTCTATCTAGCTGTGGGGTGACCTGGAACATGCAATCCAGGACACAATCAGACACCTCTATGCCCTGCAGTGAATCCAGCTGCCCCTGAAGCTCAGAAATCCTCAGTGTGAGTTCAAGCAGCTGGAGGTACTTCCTGCAAACACGGGCCTCCGGGATATATGAAGTGTCCTGAAGTTTCCACATGGCGCAAGAATTGCAGGCTACGGGTTGTCGCTGTCCCTCCATTCTAATTAGAAACTTAAAATAAACTACTTAGATACAAGGTGATTTATATAATTGGTGTTAGCCAGGTCTAAACTGCACTGCAATTTTCCTATTCGCTCCTCAAAGCAAACTACATAAAGACTAAATTATTTACTCAAACTTAACAAGATGCACTGAGATACTAAATACTTAGAGGGAAACATTTGTCCCCTTAGCACCTCCCATTCGCACCAGTAGATGGCTCTAATGGAGCGCCGGGTCGAGCTGAATACAGCGGTGCACGCCAAATCCGCCTTCCCCCCCTCCCGCCCCCTCCATAGTACCGCCAGTAAGCGGTATCACTGGGAATGTCAACGCCAGGTAGATCATGACATCAGTGAGTGTGCAAAGCTCGCTCACTGACCGATTTGCAAAACTGATTCTCGCCACTTACCTCACCGCCTGAAGTAAAGACTGACCGGGAGAGCTGGCGTGCAGCACCAGGAAGCCGGCTCCAGGGACATTATTTAAAGGGATCGTCAGTAATCACTTGCAGCTGTCAGGTTAGTGCAGTTTCAGTGGGATTTTTTTGTTAGCTTCACCCACTGCAACAGTTTCATTCTGTAATTTCAAGGTTCTTTTGTATCAGGATTCAAACTGCTACACTTTAATGGGTGCTCTACTGGCATGCCACCTCACCCTCCAGGATCTACGGTGGAGAGAACAATGGCAGCGAGAAAGATGGGAATATGTGTACAGAGGGAGGAGGAGGGCCATCAGGGCTCTCAACAGGAGGCCTTACCCTCAGAGGGTGTTCCGAGAGCACTTCTCCTACATTGAAGCAATGAGCAGTGTATTAGAAAGCTTCGCTTCACCAAGGAGGTGGTCGCAGAACTCTTGCCACCTCCTACAACCAAACCTCCAGCTTCAGCCCCAGTGGTGGATAAGTCACTGTGGTCCTCAATTTCTTTGCCAGCGGATCCTTCCAGTCTGCAACAGGAGATATAGCTAACTTGTCACAGTTCGCTGTCCATCGCTACATCCGGGAGATCACTGAGGCTCTCTACGGCAGGAAAAGAGACTATATTGGCTTACCAATCTCCAGAGAGAAGCAGGATGAGCGCGCATGTGACATTGCCAGGATTGCGGGTTCCTTCCCCATGGTACAGGGTACCATCAACTGGCTTTGCGGGCACCATATCCTGAGATCATCCGTAACCGCAAAAGTCTACCACTCACTTAATATGCAGTTGGTGTGCGACCACAGACAGCGAATCCTAATGTCAAAGCCCGCTATCCTGGCAGCAGCCACGATGCCTTCATCCTGCGCCAAACGGTGTGCCAGCACTCTTCCAGTCACCACATCAAGCTCAAGGGTGGCTGCTCGGAGACAAGGGCTATACGCTCTCCACCTGGCTCAGGACTCCCCTCCACAACCCAATACTCATTCCCAGCATTCATATATTGAAAGCCATGCCGCCACCAGGAACATTATCGAGCAGACCATCGGCTTATTGAAGCAAAAGTTCCGCTGCCTTGACCGCTCGGGAGGGGCCCTCCAGTGCGGGTGTCCCATTTCGTGGTGGTCTGCTGCATGTTTCACAACTTGGCCATCCTGAGGGCGTGGCCATCATGAGGGCGCAGCCCTTGCCAGCAGGGATTTCAGGACTACCTCAGGAGCAGGATAAGAAGGAGGATGAGGAGGAACAGGAGGGAGGGAGGAGGCAATGAGACAATCGGCCTTCTGGATGGGTTGTCCATGACCGGATCATAGAAACATAGAAAATAGGTGCAGGAGTAGGCCATTCGGCCCTTCGAGCCTGCACCACCATTCAATAAGATCATGGCTGCGTATTCACCTCAGTACCCCTTTCCTGCTTTCTCTCCATACCCCTTGATCCCTTTAGCCGCAAGGGACTTATCTAACTCCCCCTTGAATATATCCAATGAACTGGCATCAACAACTCTGCGGTAGGGAATTCCACAGGTTATCAACTCTCTGAGTGAAGAAGTTTCTCCTCATCTCAGTCCTAAATGGCTTACCCCTTATCCTTAGACTATGTCCCCTGGTTCTGGACTTCCCCAACATCGGGAACATTCTTCCTGCATCTAACCTGTCCAGTCCCGTCAGAATTTTATATGTTTCTATGAGATCCCCTCTCATCCTTCTAAACTCCAGTGAATACAGGCCCAGTCGATCCAGTCTCTCCTTATATGTCAGTCCTGCCATCCCCGGAATCAGTCTGGTGAACCTTCGCTGCACTCCCTCAATAGCAAGAACATTCTTCCTCAGATTAGGAGACCAAAACCGAACACAATATTCTAGGTGAGGCCTCACTAAGGCCCTGTACAATTGCAGTAAGACCTCCCTGCTCCTATACTCAAATCCACTAGCTATGAAGACCAACATACCATTTGCCGCCTTCACAGCTTGCTGAACCTGCATGCCAACATTCAATGACTGATCTACCATGACACCAGGTCTCGTTGCACCTCCCCTTTTCCTAATCTGCCGCCATTCTGATAATATTCTGCCTTCATGTTTTTGCCACCAAAGTGGATAACCTCACATTTATCCACATTCTTCTGCATCTGCCACGCGTTTGCCCACTCACCTAACCTGTCCAAGTCACCCTGCAGCCTTTTAGCGTCCTCCTCACACTGCCATCCAGCTTAGTGTCATCTGCAAACTTGGAGATATTACACTCAGTTCCCTCATCCAACTCATTAATGTATATTATAAATAGCTGGGGTCCCAGCACTGAGCCCTGCGGCACCCCACTAGTCACTGCCTGCCATTCTGAAAAGGACCCGTTTATCCTGATTCTCTGCCAACTAGTTCTCTATCCATGTCAGTACATTACCCCCAATACCATGTGCTTTAATTTTGCACACCAATCTCCTATGTGAGACCTTGTCAAAAGCCTTTTGAAAGTCCAAATACACCACATCCAGTGGTTCTCCCTTGTCCACTCTACCAGTTACATCCTCAAAAAATTCTAGAAGATTTGTCGAGCAGGATTTCCCTTTCATAAATCCATGCTGACTTGGGCCGATCCTGTCACTGCTTTCCAAATGCGCTGCTATTTCATCTTTAATAATTGATTCTAACATTTTCCCCACTACTGATGTCAGGTTAACCGGTCTATAATTACCTGTTTTCACTCCCTGCTTTTTTAAAAAAGTGGGGTTACATTAGCTAACTTCCAGTCTATAGGAACTGATCCAGAGTCGATAGACTGTTGGAAAATGATCACCCATGCATCCACTATTTCTAGGGCTACTTCCTTAAGTACTCTGGGATGCAGACTATCAGGCCCCGAGGATTTATCGGCCTTCAATCCCATCAATTTGCCTAACACCATTTCCCGCCTAATAAGGATGTCCTTCAGTTCCTCCTTCTCACTAGACCCTCGGTCCCCAAGTATTTCCGGAAGGTTATTTGTGTCTTCCGTCGTTAACACAGAACCAAAGTACTTGTTTAACTGGTCTGCCATTTCTTTGTTCCCCATTATAAATTCACCTGAATCTGACTGCAAGCGACCTACATTTGTTTTCACTAATCTTTTTCTTTTCACATATCTATAGAAGCTTTTGCAGTCAGTTTTTATGTTCCCAGCAAGCTTCCTCTCATACTCTATTTTCCTCCTCCTAATTAAACCCTTTGTCCTCCTCTGCTGTATTACAAAATTCTCCCAGTCCTCAGGTTTACTGCTTTTTCTGGCCAATATATATGTCTTTTCCTTGGATTTAACACTATCCTTAATTTCCCTTGTTAGCCACGGTTGAGCCACCTTCTCCATTTTATTTTTACTCCAGACAGGGATGTACAATGGTTGAAGTTCATCCATATGATTTTTAAATGTTTGCCATTGCCTATCCACCGTCAATCCTTTAAGTATCACTCGTCAGTCCATTCTAGCCAATTCACGTCTCATACCATCAAAGTTACCGTTCCTTAAGTTCAGGACCCTAGTCTCTGAATTAACTGTGTCACTATCCATCTTTATAAAGAATTCTACCATATTATGGTCACTCTTCCCCAAGGGGCCTCGCACAACAAGATTGCTAATTAGTCCTTTCTCATTACACATCACCTAGTCTAGGATGGCCAGCCCTCAAGTTAATTCCTCGACAGATTGGTCCAGAAAACCATCCCTAATACACTCCAGAAAATCCTCCTCCACCTTATTGCTACCAGTTTGGTTAGCCCAATCAATATGTAGATTAAAGTCGCCCATGATAACTGCTGTACCTTTATTGCATGCATCCCTAATTTCTTCTTTGATGCTATCCCCAACCTCACGACTACTGTTTGGTGGTCTGTACACAACTCCCACTAATGTTTTCTGCCCTTTGATATTCCGTAGCTCCAGCCATACCTATTCTGTTGTGTATCTGTAAAGCATGCACTCCCATGTTCCGCCACCAGCGAGCGCATCCCTTGAAGTCCCAAGGGATATCAGCATCCCTTGGGAGCATTGTATCGAAGCCGGCCCCAAGGCCTGTTCCTCACTCTGGAGTGTCTTAATAAAGACTGAGGTCACTGTTACTTTAACCCCCAAGAGGGTGCTTAACCCCGGTAGAAAGTTACCAAAATAGTTGAGGAGTCCCGGGAACAACCGCAGCTCCGTGACGTTCTGTGGCCTGGGCGTGTTCCTGCTAGCCTCTGTCCTGGCGTCCGAGGGCCGAATGCCGTCCGCCGCGAAAAACTCCACTTCTGTTGCCATGAAGACACATCCCTGCGCGATCCAGTCGCTGGAGGACCTCCTCCAGGTTTTGGCGGTGCTTGGCGGTGTCCTGACCCATGACCAATATGTAGTCCTGAAAGTCCACCATGTGTGGTACCGACTTGAGTCGGCTCTCCATGTTTCTCTGGAAGATCGCTGCAGCCGACCGAATTCCAAATGGGCATTTGTTGTAGATGAACAGTCCCTTGTGCGTGTTGATGCAGGTGAGGCCCTTCGAAGACTCCTCCAGCTCCTGCGTCATGTAGACCGAGGTCAGGTCGAGCTTCGTGAACGTCTTGCCTCCTGCCAGCGTCGCAAATAGGTCGTCTGCCTTAGGTAGCGGGCATTGGTCCTGTAGCGAGAAACGATTAATAGTTACTTTATAATTACCGCAAATCCTGACCGTGCCATCATTTTTGAGTACTGGAACAATTGGGCTGGCTCACTCGCTGAATTCCACTGGGGAGATGATGCCCTCGCATTGCAGCCTGTCCAGCTTGATTTCCACTCTCTCCCTCATCATGTGAGGCACCGCTCATGCCTTGTGGTGAATGGGTCGTGCCTCTGGGACCATGTGGATTCGCACCTTCGCCCCGGAAAAGTTTCCAATGCCTGACTCAAAAAGGGAAGGAAATTTGTTAAGAACCTGGGTACATGAGGCCTCATCGACATGTGATAGCGCTCGGATGTCATCCCAATTCCAGCAGATTTTGCCCAGCCAGCTCCTTCCAAGCAGTGTGGGGCTATCGCCCGGGACAATCCAGAATGGCAGTTCATGCACCGTGCCCTCGTAGGTGACCTTGACCATGGTGCTGTCCAGGACAGTGATAAGCTCTTTGGTGTACATTCTCAGTTTCATGTGGATGGGGCTCAGGGCTGGTCTGAATGCCTTGTTGCACCACAGTCTCTCAAACATCTTTTTACTCATGATGGATTCTGGCTAGCGCCAGTGTCCAGTTCCATGGCTACGGGTAAGCCATTCAATTTTACGTTTAGCATTATAGGTGGACATTTCGTCAAAAATGTGTGCACCCCATGTACTTCAGCATCTGCCTCCTCTCTCTCAGGCTCGAAATTGCTTTGATCCACCATGTACCGATCTTCCTCTGCCACGTGGTGGTTAGCAGGTTTTGCAGAGCTTGCAGCTCGTTGGAGGTGCCCCATTGTTCCACAGCTCTTGCAAACATACCCTTTGAAGCGTCATTTCTGCTCGCAAACACAGTTCCAGTTAATTTATGAACATTGCTAGCACTTGTGTGCTGAGAGATTTGTTTGGTGTTATCACTGGTGGACAGAAACGCCTATGCTATCGCAATGGCCATACTGAGGATCAGTGTCTCTACAGTCAAAAGGTTTCGTAGGATGGTCTCGTGGCCAATGCCCAGTACAATAAAGTCTCTGAGCATCTGCTCCAGGTAGCCATCAAACTCACATTGTCCTGCAAGTCGCCTTAGCTCGGCGACATAGCTCGCCACTTCCTGACCTTCAGATCGCTGGCACGTGTAGAACCGATACCTCGCTATCAGCACACTCTCCCTCGGGTTAAGATGCTCCCGAACCAGTGTACACAGCTCCTCATACGACTTATCTGTGGGTTTCACCGGAACCAGAAGATTCTTCATGAGGCTATGGGTCGGTGCCCCGCAGACCGTGAGGAAGACCGCTCTCCTTTTTGCAGCGCTTCCTTCTCTGTCCAGCTTGTTGACTACAAAGTACTGGTCTAGCCGTTCAACATAAGCTTCCCAGTCCTCACCTTCTGAGAATTTCTCCAGGATGCCCACAGTTTGCTGCATCTTTGCGTTGGATTCGTATAATCGTCGCCAGTTATTGTGTTCCTAACACAGATTTGACTGCGCACAGGGAGGTTAAAGTAACAGTGACCTCAGTCTTTGATAAGACATTCCAGAGTGAGGAACAGGCCTTAGGGTCCGGCTTATATACAGTGCTCCCAAGGAATGCTGGGATCCCTTGGGACTTCAGGGGATGCACTCCCTGGTGGCGGAACGTGGGAGTGCATGCTTTACAGATACACAACAGTTGGTACCTATATACACCACGACAACTGGCTGTTCACCCTCCAGCTTCAAAATGTCTTGCACCCACTCCGAGACATCCTTGACCCTTGCACCAGGGAGGCAACATACCATCCTGGAGTCTCGATTGCGGCCGCAGAAACGTCTATCTATGCACCTTACAATCGAATCCCCTATCACTATTGCTCTCCCACTCTTTTTTCCTTCCCTCCTGTGCAGCAGAGCCACCCACAGTGCCATGAACTTGGCTGCTGCTGCTCTCCCCTGATGAGTCACCCCCCTGAACAGTACCGAACATCAGACTCCAATTCAGATGAATGAAACTCCAGATCCCCGTAGCTCACCACATCCCCATTATACAATCCCTGTCTCGTGGCATATCACAGCATCCTCCTGGGTGCAAAGGTGAAATCAGAGGCCCCAAAATATTCGAAAGACAATTAATAAATTTATCTATAAACATGTCACACATATCACATGAATTCTAACAACTAATGACCCTTGTGTTTGCCATAATTGAACAGCTACCATTGTGTGCAAGCTATGAGATGTAGGTGTGAGTGTTGCTCGGTCGAGATTGTTGGTGCGTGCATGTTGGGGGTGTGGTGCTTTAGGAAGTGTGTGAAGATTGTGGTACATATGGTGGTTATAGCATTTGTTGAAGCATTCACTCACCCTGACCACCCGAGTGAGGTCATTAAATTTCTTCCTGCACTATGTGTGGATCCTGGGGCCCACAGTGCTACCTGAGACATGCTGCGCTACGTCCCTCCAAATGGTGTGGAAGACTTGTGGGTAGGGCCTTATGCCACTTTCTGGGTAGAGCACTACCCTCTCTCTCCACAACGAAAACCAATGCCTCCAATGCTTCATCAAAGAATCTGTGGGCTCTCTCCCTGGGTCATGGACTTGCCATGAGCACACCTGGTTCAGTCCTTTGGCTCTTTCTCCTTGTTGTGCTTCTGCTTGCTGAGGCAGCTGAACAGCCAGCAGCTCTGAGGAGGTGATGCAGCAACAGTGAACCTCCCCTTTAAGTAGTAAAAAAGGCCTGTGGCAATGATGAGTTGCAATTAGACTGCACCAATATTGGTCCACCCTTTAAGTCTAATGCCAATGAGCTTGGGTTTTTGTTGTGTCTGCAATAACTCAATAGACTGTAACCTCCGAACAGGTACAAACTTGGCTCTACTTTATGGGGCCCAATGTGATTACTTTACAAGATGGCTGGCCTTTTATACCTGGGCTGCACACACGTGCGCACAGCCCAATGCCCTCCGACAGTGGTGCCACCTGGTGGCTAGTAAATCCAAGCATACAGACATGACAATATTCCCCCTTTAAGATATTAGTAACGATCTTTTTACAAATTGAGACGGTCCGGGGCTTTCCGCTCCCGAGTTGAACGTCTCAGTTCAATTCCAGCCTTGGGCGAGCGTTCTGAGTCTGTTATGACTGGGGGCTGGGTAGCCGATCTTATGGGAGTGGCAATGACCACGTCAGGAATTGAAAGTCCAGATTCATTGACCATATCCGTGATTGAAAGTCCAGATTCATTGATGACAGCGGAGTCCTCTGATGACTGAGGGTATGTTGTTTGGTCACTGATTGAGTCTTCCTTAGTCTGTTCAGGTTCATCCGTGTGCCGCAGCTTTATCTGATCGACATGTTTCCTGCATGTCTGCCCATTCTTAAGCTTAAAGATTAACACTCCGTTACCCTCCATGGCCATAACAGTACCGGCAATCCATTTGGGACCTTGACCATAATTCAGTACATACACTGGATCATTGATAGGATTGTCACTTGACACAATAGCGCGATTATGATACCTTTGCTGACTTTGACGTCTGTATTCGACACGATTATTCAAGTCAGGATGGACAAGAGAGAGCCTATCTTGAGACCTCTCTTCATCAATAGTTCAGCAGGGGAGACCCCGGTAATCGTATGGGGTCTTGTCCTGTAACTAAGCAATATGCGTAACAAGCGAGTTTGTAGTGAACCTTGAGTTACACGTTTCATACTCTGCTTGATGGTTTGGACCGCACGCTCTACTTGTCCATTGGATGTGGGTTTGAATGGTGCTGACCTCACATGTTTGATACCATTGAGTTTCATGAACTCTTGAAACTCCATACTGGTGAAGCAAGATCCGTTGTCACTTACAACGATGTCAGCCAGACCATGCGTAGCAAACATGACACGCAGCCTCTCAATGGTAGCTGTGGATGTGCTGGATGACATGATTATACACTCTATCCACTTGGAATAAGCATCCACCACAACTAAGAACATCTTTCCCAGGAAGGGACCTGCAAAGTCGATGTGGTCCTGGGCCATGGTTTAGATGGCCACGACCACAGACTCAGCAGCGATTCCGCTGGTGCTTTACTAAGCTGCATGAATAACGGGATGCGTGCTATGTAGATCATGCACAAATTTCTCTCTGCCTTTCTTGGGGATAACAACATGATTACCCCACAGTATACAATCTGAATGAATGGATAGTTCATCTTTGCGACGGAACGGATGTAAGGTTTGGTCTCCTCACATATTTGCTTGGGTATGGCAAACCAATCATCACTGAGGATGCAACATTTCACAACTGATAATGTCGGGTCCTGGCTGATCCAGGTCTTAACTTATTGGGCCGTGACAGGGGTTCCTTCACTTTCAAAAGCATCCATGACTAACAGTAGGTCTGCCGGTTGTGGCGTTTCTACTTCTGTTGTGGGCAACGGCAGACGGCTCAATGCATCAGCACAATTCTCAGTGCCATCATCATCATCATCATAGGATGTCCCTCAAACGAGGATGACTTGCTTCCACATGAGTTCACAGATGTTTCAATGAAGGACCCGATGTTCCAGTCCCGAACTCCAATTGAGGGGGTGGAAGATGCCTTGCGTGGATTTTTTTAACGTGTGGTGACCGTTGTGCATCAGCCACCACACGGGCTTGACCAAGCTAGGCCTTTATCCAGTGGCAAGGGTTGAACCAGGACGACTGGAGACCTGCTCTGCTGCACGGACCTAGTGCGCACACATATCGCAGTGAGGGCTGGTTCCCCTATGCCCCATTTACAGGTGCCCCTCCCAATCCCCCATTTACTGGTGCCTTCCCTATCCCCCATTTACTGGTGCCCCTCCCAATCCCCCATTTGCTGGTGCCTTCCCTATGCCCCATTTACTGGTGCCCCTCCCCTACCTCCCCATTTATTGCTTGTACTTGATATGGCAGTGTCAACATAACAAAAACAGATTACTTGCTGTATCTGCATACTAGCTTTTTGTGTTTCATGCACAAGGACCCCCAGGTATCCATATACACTACATCAAATGCACTACCCTCATTGACCCTCCTGGTTGCCTTCTAAAAAAATTCAATCAAGCTAATCAGACATGACCTTCCCTTAACAAATCCGTGTTGACTGTCCATGATTAATCCCTGTCTTTCTAAATGAAGATTTATCCTTACCCTCAGAATTTTTTCCAACAATTTGCCCACCACCGAGGTTAGGCTGACTGGCCTGTACTGATACTGGCGGACACTCTATAAAAAGAGGCCTGTACTATCAGTCATATGTTTACACATACACAATATATATATAATATATATACACAGGTACATATAGCCACACATATATCCATGCAGTAATTACAGTTTTAACTTTTTTTTAAGTCACACAATATAATACAACAAAATAGCCAAGGACTAGCCCTAAACTTTACAACTATTACCTTCTCTCCAAGATGTAATTATATTTAAATACAAATATATTCAAATAGCACATCGAGGTAAAGTTCAAAACCCGCAGAGAAATAAAACAATGACATCCTAGACTTTACATAGTAAATCTTTCTTAAGTCTTTATTTTGATTACTTTCCGATGCCTGTAATCTCGTGATCAATAAATATTGCACCTCAATACCAGGTCTATGACGAATGACATAATCTTAGACCGATAATGTCAACGCCCACCTCTGGATGCGGGACGATGCATCGGTATTGATATCTTTGTTTTCCTAAAACAATGAAATGAGTGGCTTGTGATCTGTTTCCAGTTCAAACCGAAGATCAAACAGGTACTGATGCTTCTTTTTAACCCCATACACACAGGCTAGTGATTCTTTCTCTACCGTGCTGTAGGCTCTTTCCGCCTTTGACAAACTTTTTGAGGCATATGCAACAGGTTGTAATTTGCCCGACTCATTAGCTTGTTGGAGCACGCAATCAACTCCATATGACGAAGCATCACAGGCCAATACTAGATGCTTGAACGGATCATAATGTACCAGCAGCTTGGTAGAGCAAAGCAGATTAGTAGTTTTCTCAAAAGCTCAATCTCGAGACGCTCCCCAAACCCAGTTGTCGCCTTTTCTTAGCAGCATGTGCAGTGGCTCTAATAAGGTGCTCAATCTAGGTAAGAAATTACCGAAGTAGTTGAGTAGACCAAGGAGCGAATGCAGCTCCATCACATTCTGAGGCTTGGGTGCATTTTTGATGGCCTTGGTTTTCGAGTCCGCAGGCCTCATGCCATCAGCGGCAACTTTCCTCCCTAGGAATTCGACTTCCGGTGCCATGAAGTCACACTTCAAGCGTTTCAGTCTGAGTCTCACTTTGTCCAGAGGATGTCGAACCTCTTCCAGGTTGTTCAGATGTTAGGCAGAGTCACGACCTGTGATAAGTATGTCATCTTGGAACACAACAGTTCTGGGAACGGACTTCAGTAAACTTTCCATGTTCCTCTGAAATATGGCTGCAGCCAAGCAAATTCCAAAAGGGCACCTGTTGTAGATAAACAGTCCTTTATGAGTGTTGATGCACAAGTTTCTTCAACGTCTCGACCAGCTCCTGTGTCATGTAGGCCGATCCAGTTTTATGAACAACTTCCCCCCGGCTAGCATTGCAAACAGGTCATCAGCCTTCGGTAACAGGTATTGATCCTGTTTCGAAACTTGGTTGATCGTAACCTTGTAGTCTCCACAAATCACTTTTCAACACAGGAACAATGGGGCTGGCCCATTCGTTAAATTCGACCGGTGATATAATCCCTTCACGCTGGAGTCCGCCAGTTCGATTTCGACCTTCTCCCTCATTATGTACGGAACTGCCCGAGCTTTATGATGGACAGGTGTTGCATCCGAGTCCACGTGGATCTGCACCATGGCTCTCGTGAAATTGCCGATGCCTGGTTCAAACAACGAGGGGAACTTGCTCAGCACTTGAGCACATGGAGTATCCTCCTCTGACGACAACGCTTTGATCTCATTCCAGTTCCATTTGATTTTTTCTAACCAGTTCCTGCTGAACAGCGTTGGACCATTGCCTGGAACAATCCATAACGGTAAATCATGAACCGCACCATCATATGACACCTTGATTACTGCACTGCCAATCACCGTTATGAGTTCTTTACTATATGTACACAACTTGGCATTGACTGGACTCAGCTTAGGCCTCACAGCCTTAGATCCCACAGCCTGTCGAACGTCCTCTGGCTCATTATTGATTGTCTCGCACCCGTGTCCAATTCCATTGATACCAGCACACCATTAAGTTTTACATTAATCATTATCGGTTGGCTCTTTGTTCGGAACGAATACAGTCCATACACCTCCTCCTCTGGTATCTCGGATTGCATATCCGGATCCACGCTAGACTGGTCATCATCGTCCACGTGGTGTGTCACAGCACGCGGACACATGCGCTGGAGATGCCCCACTCTCGAACAGCCTTTGCAAATATACTGTTTAACCGACACTGATGATGC
This sequence comes from Pristiophorus japonicus, assembly GCF_044704955.1. NCBI lineage: Eukaryota > Metazoa > Chordata > Chondrichthyes > Pristiophoridae > Pristiophorus > Pristiophorus japonicus. The sequence continues at coordinate 480,032,159 of NC_091977.1, read as the reverse complement.
CGATGATTTCCCCTACAACGCCAACACAGTGATATCGGATTCGTTCCCGTTGGCGGACTTTGAGCAGCCACAGGTTTCTCGTACGCAGTCAGGTAAGCCCTCCTGCCATATGCAGCTCTGCCAAATGACGATACTATCTGGTTTACAGTACTAAATCTGAGTTCCGATTTTTCAATGATATCTGCTTTTTAGTTTTTGTCCGTCGTCAAGCATGATCGGGCAATCGTGATGGCCTTGCTCAAATCCAGCGTCTCCGCTGCCAGTAGCTTACGCAGGATCACCTCATGGTTGAATCCGATTACAAAGACATCCCGCAGTATGTCTGCCAATGCAGTTTCGAACTTACACGGTGCAGCTAGACGTCTTAGTTCGGCAACGAATTCCAATACATCCTGGCCCTCAGAACGAGCGTGCATATAGAATCGATATCTTGAGATGATGATGCCTCATCTGGATTGAGATGGTCACGTACCAGAGCACACAATGTTTCATAGTCCTTGTCCGTTAGGACGAGAGGAGGTTCTTTATGAGTCCATAGATTTTAGGACCACAAACCGCGAGGAGGACCGCCTCTCTATTTTTCTGGCCACGAAGTACTGGTTCAAGCAGGCTACAAAGTCTGCCCAATCTTCTCCCTCCACGAACCGTTCCAGAATTCCAATTGTGCTCATTTTTGCATGAGAAGGTTCTTGTTACCTCGTCGCCAAATGTGTATGCAATAGACTGAATACAGTAAACTCCGAACAGGTACAAACGTGGCTCTACTTTATTAGGACCCAAAGTGATTACATTACAAGATGGCTGGCCTTTTATACCTGGGCCGCACACATGTGCGGACAGCCCAATGACCTCCAACAGTGGTGCCACCTGGTGGCTAGTAAACCCAAGTATACATACATGACAGTTTTAAGACTTTATTGAGGACACCAATCATTTTATTGAGCAGTGATCACAAATTTTCCTGTATATTGTCCCATCAAACACTTGCAGGGCAGGTACAGCATGGGTAAGCTCCATCTACACTGCCCCATCAAGCACTCCAAAGTCAGGTAGAACATGGTTAGATACATAGTAAAGTTTCCTCTACACTGTCCGATCAAATGCTCCCATGTCAGGAACAGCACAAGAGTAAAGCTCATGCTATACTGTCCAATCAAGCACTTCAGCTCAGGTATTCCCTTTGTCCACATTACATCAGTGACTACATTTCAAAAGTACTTCATTGGCTGTAAAATGCTTTGGGACCTCCTGAGGTCAAGAAAATCGCAATAGACACCCAAGTTTACTCTTTCATTGTCCTAATCAACCCAAATACTTTCAGGTCAGGTATAGCCCATGGGCTCTCTGCAGCCTAAGGCTCCCTGTACACTGTCCCTTCAAACACTCCCAGGGCAGGTACAGCACAGATTAGATACAGAGTAAAGCTCCCTCTACACTGTCCCACAAAATGCTTTCAACTCAGGTACTCCCGATGTCCCTGCTGCTGCCTCTGTCTCTGTCCCTACTGATGTCACCATCTCTGTCCACTGCCGCCTGTTCCACTATTGCTGTTTCTATCTCAGTTGCTGCTTCTGTTTCTGTTTCTGTACTTGCTGCTGTCTTTGTCTCTGCCTTTGTCTCTGCTGCTGCCTTTGCCTTTCTTTTTATTCAACTGAAGTGAAAAGTGGCTTTGAATCTACCTGTTGGCCTGCCTCCTTCCCTGTGGAGAAACACTCAACTTTTAGTCAGCATCTTCCCTCAGTGACGCAGTTGAGATAAGGAAAGCGTCACACAAGGAACTGCAGGAATATATGGACATTAGGTGCATACACCCCTGGGCTGTGAACATTTTTACAGTTCTCGGCAAAATTCATTTCATGGTCAAAATTCAGACCAATGGGCTCAATTTTCCCCAGTGCTGTTTTTTTGGCATATTACAAGAGTTATGCCTGTCTTTTTTGGTCTCGACTACTCCAAAAAAATAAATAAGTTTCTCTGTTCTAATTTTTGAAATTGGCGTCGTGCAGCCGATCCTTTAGCTTTGGGGGGTGGAGCCTAAAGTCTGCGCCGAAACAGTGATGCCCTCCCTTCTGCACATGTGCGGGAAAAAATTGTGTTTTTTACATGACAGCTATGGGCACGCATGCCCAGTACAGCTCCAGGTTTGCATTCGACCATTTTTAAAGAGCCAGTTGTGTGTGAGAACTTTAATTCTCAGTGGAAAAATCGGAGCTGCAATATGCAACACGGCTCAAGGACCAAGAATTTTTCAGAGGACTAAGTGGAGGTACTAGTTACTGTAATTGAGGCCAGATGACATGAGCTGGACACCAGCAGAGATCACATAAAAGTTTCACCAAAAGAAATGAAGAAACGCTGGAACCAACTTGCAGAAGATTACTGTGCAATGGTGACCACCCCGAGGTCTGGAGGCCAGGGCAAAAAGAAGTGGTGGAACCTTGGTCAAGTAGTTAGTGTAAGTAATATTTTCATTTATTCACTGGAATTGCAATTGTAAATGTGACCATCTGTATGTCCCACCCAGCAGAAAGGCACCCTCTCTAAAAAGTTGTATTTTCATCTTTGCAGAGGAAGGTGGCACACAACAAAGGGGAAAGAACTTGAACAGGGCCTGGCAAATCTGCACCTGACACCCTTGGAAGACAGGACTGCTTCGATGGGTCCTGCCTGGAGAAAAGCTGGGCCCACACTCGAGGGCGGGAGTAAGTCCTGCAAATTCCACAGTCTGGCTTTGCTAAATGTTAAGTACTGCGCCGGCTAGCCATGCTTCGGTTCATGGGAATGTCTCAGTCAGCTACACTTCGGTTGATGCAATGCGCTATCATTCATCGTGGTGCTTCAAATGAGCCTGCTACCTGCACTGTGAGCCTATTCATGCCACCCTGCCCCCTCATCTGCTGCGAACCACTTGTCTGTTCTGTTATATTTTGCAGAACTTGAGGCCAACCCTGACGAGGCTGAAGCCGATGCAGAAGAAGATGCAGATGTGGACGAGCCTGAAGAGGGGAACATCTTCCAATCCCACCGTCCAGAACAAGAGCATGGGGGTGAGGAGGAGGAGGAGGATGAAGCCCCCACTGTTGTACTCACTATGGAGGAGGTGCAGGTGCCGCCCATTGAGGTGCCAGTCCCTTTCCTGAGTTGTACGGGTGTTGGGACATTCCATAGTTTCTCACAGTCCGAGGCTGCGGGTCCCAGTGGAACGCAGCGAGGCACACCCAGGGCCCCACCATCCGAGGCTTCGGGTCCCAGTGGAATGCAGCGAGCCACACCCAGGGTGAGGAAGGGAAGGAGAGCTCGACAGTGCTCACCTGAGGTGCAGGATCTAATGGATGTGGTTCAGATGATGGCAATGATTGCAGAGAGCATTGACCTAACGCGATCACTTCTGGACATCATCAGTGGGGTGGGTGATGAGATATCGGAAATATCGGGAGAAGTAGCAACACTCTCACGAGAAATGGGAACACTGTCCTGACATATGAGGGAGGGACTGTCGCAGGTAGCTAATACACTGTCGGTGAACATGAGGGAGGGAATGTCGCAGGTAGCTGATACACTGTCAGTGAATATGAGGGAGGGAATGTTGCAGGTAGTTGAGACACTGTCAGGGCACATGAGGGAGGGAATGTCGGAGTTAACTGCTGTAATAAGGGAACACTCCCAGTCCCCGCGCCCATTAACAGAATCAACTGCCACTCCCATTCCAATCCCCAGACCAGTCTCTGATGAGGCCCAAGCCAGGCCTTCCACATTACCGCCTGCCCATGCCCCCCCCATCAAGCCGTGCGCATTACCCGAGAGGCTCGAAAGAATAAGCTTGGTACCAACCCGAGAAACGCTGCACCACCGCCTGCGGGCAGGGGTGAAGTCACCAAGACCAAGCGCAGCGTGCGGTCTTAGCATAAGGTGGAGGAGAGATGGGTGCAGCCTTTCTTTGCTGCTGTTATTATTATTGTTGTTACTGTTGTAGCTGTTCTCAAATTAAAAGTTTTTTGAAAGTGATGTAAATTTACAAGTTTAAAAGTTTGTAAGTGATAAAGTTTTTAAGTGATCTTAAAGTTTGTAAGTGATCTTAACTGAAAACTTTAAAGTTTGATACTAGAATATTTTTATTAAAGTTAAGTACAAACAAGTGTTAAACCTTTGAATAAAATATATTTTAAATTATAACTATAATTTCCAGTATTTGTTCCATTATTATCACAACTTTTTGAACTAAAGAGCAATCGTTAAAGAGGCACGACGGCCTGCCCTCCTCCGCTGTCGTGTTCTGGGTTTGGTTAGTTGCATGGTTTCTTGTCCTCCTCCTCCTCATCATTTGCATGTTCCCACTCATCATCAGCCACTCTCACTTCAGGTGGGTCTTCTACTCCCAGCTGCTGCTGCCTCATGATGGCTAAGTTATGCAGCATGCAGCACACAACTGTGAACTGACTGACAATCTCAGAGGAGTATTGCAAGTAGCCTCCAGAATGGTCCAAGCATCGGAAATGTTGCTTCAAGATGCCAATAGTCCTCTCTATTATGCTGCGCATCGCAATGTGCGACATGTTGTATTCCTGGTCAGCGTCTGTCCGGGTCACACGTAGGCTCATCGTGAGCCAGGTGGCGATGCCGTGCCCTTTGTCTCCCAATAGCCAGCTCTGTCCTTCTGGCTGCTGCTGAAACATGGCAGATATAGTGTCTCGCGTAGGATGAACGCATCATAGGTGCTCCCAGGGTATCTCGCATCAATTGACATGATGTGATGCATGTTGTCACACAAGCTGCACATTTACGGAGTGGAAGCCTTTTCTGTTCCTGTACACCTTGGAATCCTCCAAAGGCATTCGCAAGGTGCTGTGGGTATAATCAATGCAGCCCTGCACATTTGGGAAGCCAGAAATCCTGGAGAAGTCCACAGCTCTGTCATGCATTGCCTGGGCGGTCATGGGGAACTTTATGTAGTCATTCCTCCGGCATATAGTGCAGCAATCACCTGCCGAATGTAGATACGTGTTGCATGTTGAGAAATGGCGCACACATCCCCAGTTGTGGTCTGGAATGATCCAGATGCATAAAATGAAAGTGCAGCTGTAACCTTTACTTCAACTGAAGCAGTCCTTCTGACGCTTCTAGGTTGCAGGTCTGCTTTGACCAATTCACAGATCTCAGTTACAACTTCTTTGCGGAAACTCAGCCTTCTCACACAGTCTGCACCACTTAGGTGCAGGTATGAATGCCTGACTCGATATACCTAATGTAGGATGATGGGCAGGAGACCTTACCTATGTGCTCTGAGGTTCCTCATGCGATGATGTTGAATCAATCGTCGTCTCTGCAGCACCATCATGCAGAAGGTTTGCATGACGTATGGCATTGTCAATATTGCCCCCATAATTAAAGAAGCTCAAAACAGCAGGACAAAGGACTCAAAGCTTCTTTCCTTTCTCTCCCCAAGATCGATGCCCTAGTATGGACGACACCCTGGTTTGTGCATGCACAATAGGCTTGATTAGAACAGGAAGCTAGGCATTCAATGAAGACATTTGGGGCAAAGAAGTCCAATGCAATTGTTTAATTTTAGATTTTTTTCAAAGTACCGCCCCACCGCCGACCGAATGTCTCCTCACCGGGCTCGAGGGTCAGTCGGCAGAATCGCTCCCTCGCCCAGACACGGGCTCGGCAAACATCCCACCCCCACGGGCTTCTTTTAAAGCTGCTGTACGTATAAGGGTTCTCATCCCTTCAGTTTGGCTTCGCCCCCCCATCCCCTGGCTTCTTTTGAAACCAAGCCCCTTTGTCCGGGCGATGGAGCGATTCTGCCGGCCGATGCTTCAACCCTCAGTCCCCGCTGAGGAGACATTCGGTGGTGGTGTGGTACTTTGAAAAAAATCAAAAATTACAGAATTGCATTAGACTTTCATTTTCTCCCTTTTGACTTTGAAAAAATTAAGCTTCATGATACATATTCTTTTTCTTGTATTCTTTTTCTTCTTGATTCCCTCCAAAACTTCGCCGAAGAACAATGGCGTCTTTCTGCACCAATTTTTTAATGTGCACTGGTTTTTCTTAAGTGCCCAGAAGGTTTTTTTGGGAGTGGTCACATACGCCATCCTAGGAAAAATGTAAGTCGGCCAAACTTGCTTAAATGTGAAAAACTGGCGCAGACATCAGGTTACACCCCCTATGACGCAAACAAATACTAAGCTAAAATAATCGTAACTAACTGAGTTACACTGGCGCAGAAACTTTGGGGAAACTTGGATATTTTAATTTACACCAAAAAAAGCGGCGTGCGCCAAAAAAACGGCGCAAATAATGTGAAAATTGACCCCTCTGATTTATTTTTTCTCTTCTTTCGTCCCAAGGCAACAAGAGCAGGAAATAGAGACTGCATTACGGAATAAGTACATCCTAATTGATAAAATGAATAAAGCAACCAGCTATACTCCCGAGCCGGTGAGTGTGAGGAAGCCTGGGTGGACAGGGCTGGTGTTCGGCTGCAATTTAAATAAAGAAAAATGTAAAAATGTTATAGTTCCTTATCACATGTCTCAAAATATTACGCATGCTATCAATTGCTTTGAAGTGTGATTTGTTATATAGGTGAATGGTCAGTTAATCTGGTGGTATTGGTTGAGGACAGAATGTTGGCTAGAAGGCCGTCTTCCGGTCCCTCTTCAAATATTACCGTGGGAGTTTTTAATTTCTACCAGAACACGTTGATGGGGCCTCAGTTTAACCCCAACAAAAGGGCAATCCCTCCAACAACAGATGGACACAGATGAGAGAGATCATCCACCCAAAAGGATCTACAGTCTAACAGTTATCGCATCCTATTGTTTGTTAAATTAGGGTTTTTTTTGTCTTCACAACACAATATCCAGGATGTCTGCCTTGTGTCCCATTCACCCAAACTCACGAGTTATGATCTGGAATGCACTGCCTGAAAGGATGGTGGAAGCACACTCAATAGTAATTGCTGGGCTATGGGGAAAGAGCAGGGGGTGTGGGACTAATTGGATAGCTCTTTCAAAGAGCCGGCACAGGTACAATGGGCTGAATGGCCTCCTGTTCTGTGCGATTCTATCAGTACACAAGTGTGGAATAACCAGAACTTGAACATGACTCCTCTGTACATTACTGTTTTGGCTATACAGTTCAGGATTCTGTTTACTTTGTTGGTTGCTGCTCCTCATTAATGGAATACTCATCATCATCATCATAGGCAGTCCCTCGAAATCCAATTAGTCCCACTCCCACTGCTCTTTCCCCTTAGCCCAGCAATGTTTTTCTTTTCAAGTTTCTATCCAATTCCCTTATGAATGTTACTATTGAGTCTGCTTCCACTCTAAAAGTGAGTTCTCAGGTGACTGTACAGTCCAATGTGGGAATTACAGTCGCTGGCACAGGTGGGATTGACAGTCGTTGAAGGTAAGGGTGGGTGGGGAGTTTGATTTACCACATTCTCCTTCCGCTGCCTGTGCTTGTTCTCTGCTTGCTCTCGGCGACGAGACTCGAGGTGCTAAGCGCTCTCCCACTTAGGGCGGTCTTTGGCCAGGGATTCCCAGGTGTCAGTGGGGATGTTGCACTTTATCAAGGAGACTTTGAGGGTGTCCTTGAAATGTTACCTCTGCCCACCTGCGGATCGCCTGTCATGTAGGAGTTCCGAGTAGAGTGCTTGCTTTGAGAGTCTGGTGTCGGGCATGCGGACAATGTGACCCGCACTGCCAACCTGGCGATCCTCGATGACCCTGAGACGCAAAATGCCTTCAGCACTTGGTCTGCCCTCCAGGCCACCATAACTAGTGCCTGCGAAGAGTCACTCGATCACTCAACCAGGAAACACCAGGACTGGTTTGATGAGAATGACCAGGAGATCCAGGAGCTAATAAACCGCAAGCGCAAGGCATTTCTGAACCTAAAGCAACAACCCAACTCTGGAGCAGCAAAGCAGCTCTACAGACAGCTGAAGGCCGAGGTCCAACAAAAAACCCGCAACCTAAAGAATAGATGGTGGGTGGAGAAAGCACAGGAGATTCAGCAGCTGGCCGACAGCCATGACATTCTTCACTGCAGTCAAGTCCACCTACGGCCCAAGCACCCAAGGCCTCACCCCATTGCTGGTCAAGAATGGGGAGACACTCATCAAGAACACCAAGGCAGTCAGGGCCTGCTGGAAGGAGCACTTCGAAGATCTCCTTAATCGAGACTCTGTCTTTGACACGAGTATCCTCGACTCCATCCCGCAGAATGCTACCTGCTACCATCTCAGCAAAACCCCAGCCCTGCACGAGGTATAAATGGAATACTACCTGGAGAGGGACTTGAACCTACCTTCTGATGCAGAGGTATGGGGTAGAAAATCACGTGGGAGTAAACATTCCTGATAGGTGCACCCAGCAAGCAAAGCTACACTGGAAACACTAAAAATGAACATTTACACCGTAAGTTAAAAGGTCCTTAAATCCATTCGAAGAAGCCCTAGGATCAAAAGAAGGGCACAACACAAAACAAAATCAGTGGCTAACTGGTCACTTGCAAGGAAAATTAGACTCAAACAAAAATATTTTTACAAATGAATCAAAATAACTCCCCAGGAGACAGGGATTGATATCGGGCAGCAAAAGGTGCTATTAGAGCAGCCAAAAGGTTAGATGAAAAGATCAGGAATAACTGTGGTCGCAGTAGCAAAGTCCATTTTAGCTATTTTAGGATTCAGAAGACAATAAAAGACACTGTAGAGTAAACTCTAGTCAACTCCCTGGACATAGCAGAGGTTTAAATGGCTACTTTGCATCAGTCTTCACTCCAGCAGACAATGTTCAGTTACCATTGCTACAAAGTACAGTTAATACTAAAGTGGAGAATATCAAAGTGAATGCACAAATAATCCAGGAAAGAATAACGGGTCTCAAATCTTAGGGTGCTGGGCTTGACGACATTAATCCTTGGAAGCTCAAAGCAATGGGGATGTGTTTCGTGAGCTCCAGGCTTATATGTTTATTTGCTCACTAGGACAGGGATTGTTTCCATGAATTGGAGGGAGTATCAATATTTAAAAAGAGCAGCAAATCAAAAGCTGGAAATTACAGGCCGATTAGCCTAATGTCAGTTATTGGAAAATTGTTCGAAGGGATCATTAGATTATGACTATCTGGATACAGAAGGGGTTATTAGAGACTCTCAACAAGGCTTCTCACCAACCTGGTGGAATTTTTTGAGAAGATATCTAGGTTGGTGGATAAGGATAGTCCTGTTGATATTTATTTGGACACTTTCAGAAAGCTTTCAACATGGTGTTGCACAATAGGTTACGTTGTAAGATAAGAGTCTTTAGGGATAGGAAGGCAGATCCTGGATTGGATAGAGGGTTGTTATTAATGGAGGTAGTTCTGTGTGGAGACCAGTTACTAGTGGAGTCCAGCAGAGATTGGTTTGGGACTGCTGCTCTTTACGCTCTACGTTAATAATCTAGACAAAAGTGTTGTGGGTGCTGTCTGCAAGTTCTCAAGCGAAACAAAGATCTGTGCTAGTGTTAGGACCCTAGATGAGAGAAAAAGACTACAATCTGATCCAGTGGGGAATGGACTCGCATCTTTTTTTAAATTATTGGTTCATGGGATGTGGGTGCGCTGGCAAGGCCAGTATTTATTGCCATTCCTAAATGCCCTTGAGAAGGTGGCAGTGAGTCGCCTTCTTAAACTGCTGCAGTCCTTGTGATGAAGGTACTCTCACAGTCTTGTTCAGGAGGGAGTTCCAGGATTTTAACCCAGCGAAGATGAAGGAATGATGATACATTTCCAAGTCAGGATGGTGTGTAACTTAGAGGGGAACTTGCAGGTGTTGGTGTTCCCATGCACCTGCTGCCCTTGTCGTACTAGGTGGTGGAGATCACGGATTTCGGAGGTGCTGTCGAAGATGTCTTGGCAAGTTGCTGCAGTGCATCTTACAGATGGTAAACACTGCAGCCATGGTGTGCGGTGGTGGATGGGATGCCAATCAAGCAGACTGTTTTGTCCTAGTTGGTGTCAAGCTTCTCGAGTGTTGTTGGAGCTGCGCTCCTCCAGGCAAGTGGAGAGTATTCCATCACACTCCTGACTTGTGCCTTGCAGATGATGGAAAGGCTCTGGGGAGTTATGAGTTGAGACACTCGCTGCAGAATACCTAGCCTCTGACCTGCTCTTGTAGCCACGGTATGTATGTGGCTGGTTCAGTTAAGGTTCTGGTCAGTGGTGACCCCCCAGGATGTTGACGTGGGGGATTCGGCGATGGTAATGCCGTTGAATATCAAGGGGCGGTGGTTGGACTCTCGCTTGTTGGAGTTGGTCATTGCTTGGCACTTTTGTGGCGCAAATGTTGCTTGTCACTTATCAGCTCAAGCCTGAATGTCATCCAGGGTCTTGCTGCATGCAGACGTGGACTGCTTCATTATCTGAGAAGTTGCAAATGGAACTGAACACTGTGCCCATTTGTAATCATCAGCAAACATCCCCACTTCTGACCTTATGATGGAGGGAAGGTCATTGATGAAGCAGTTGAAGATGGTTGGCCCAAGACACTGCCCTGAGTAACTCCTGCAGAAATGTCCTGGGGCTGAGATGATTGACCTCCAACAACTACAGCCATCTTTCTTTGTGCTAGGTATGACTCTAGCCAGTGGAGAGATTTCCCCCTATTCCCAATGACTTCAGTTTTACCAGGGCTCCTTGATGCCACACTCGGTCAAATGCTGCCGTGTTGTCAAGGGCAGTCACTCTCCGCTCTCGTCTGGAATTCAGCTCTTTTGTCAATGTTTGGACCAAGGCTATAATGCGATCGAGAGCAGAGTGATCCTGGCGCAACCCAAACTGAGCATTGGTGAGCAGATTATTGGTGAATAAGTGCCACTTGATAGCACTGTCGACGACACCTTCCACTTTGCTGATTATTGAGAGAAGACTGATAGGGTGGTAATTGGCCGGATTGGATTTGTCCTGCTTTTTGTGGACAGGACATACCTCGGCAGTTTTCCACATTGTTGGGTGTTGTAGCTATACTGGAACAGCTTGGCTAGAGGCATGCTAGTTCTGGAGCACAAGTCTTAAGCACAACTGTCGGGATGTTGTCAGGGTCCATAGCCAATGTGCTCAGCTGTTTATTGATATCATGTGACGTGAATCAAATTGGCTGAAGATTGGTTCTGTGATGTTGGAGACCTCAGGAGGAAGTCGATATCAGCCATGATCTTATTGAATGGCTGAGCCGGCTCGAGGGGCCAATTGACCTACTCCTGCTCCTATTTCTTATGTATGTTCTTATATATATGGATCATCCACTCGGCACTTCTGGCTGAAGATGGTTGCAAACGCTTCAGCCTTGTCGTTTGCACTCGCGTGCTGGGCTCCTTCATCATTGATATTCATGGAGCCTCCTCCTCCCATTAGTCATTTAATTGTTCACCATCATTCACAACTGGATGAGGCAGGACTGCAGAGCTTTGATCTGATCCATTGATTGTGGGATTGCTTAGCTCTGTCTATAGCATGCTGCTTCTGCTGTTTGGAGTACATGTGGTCCTGGGTTGCAGCTTCCTCAGGTTGGCACCTCATTTTTGGTATGCCTGATGTTGCTCCTGGCATGCTCTCTGCACTCCTCATTGAACCAGGGTTGGTCCCCTGGTTTGAAGGTAATGATAGAGTGAGGGATATGCCGGGCCATAAGGTCACAGATTGCAGTGGAATACAATTCTGATGTTGCTGATGACCCACAGCCCCTCATGGATGCCATTTAATGCAGATAAATATACTGTCATGTGGGTAGGGTTAATGCCAACCATATATGTACAACAATTGGTACAGAATTGAAGTCAGAGGGAAAGGGACGTAAGCGTTACAGTACATGAGTCTCAAGGTGCACTACCAATGCTGCGTGTCTATTGCAGATATAAATACAGTGCAGCGTCGAGAATCCGGAACCCTCGGGACCGAAGCCATTCCAGTTTCCGGACTTTTGATTGTTTTTTTGAGGTGTTTACGTGGGCCCCGCCGCCGAGGAGGTGTTCGGGCGTTCCCCGCCAAGGAGGAGCTGTTCGGGCGGGCTCCGCCGAAGAGGAGGTGTTCAGACCAGCCGACCCTGTTGCGGAGGAGATGTTCAGGCGGGCATCGCCGCCGAGGAGCTGTTCGGGCCAGCTAACCCCGTCGCGCAGAAGGTGTTCAGGCGGGCCGGCAGCGAGGCCCCGAGGTAAGGGCGGCGAGCGGGGTGAGGCGAGTGGCGGTGAGTTAAGGGTGGCGGAGGTGAACGGGGCGAGGAGAGCGGCGGTGAGGTAAGGGCAACAGCAGCGAGCGGAGGCAAGGCCAGCGGCGAGTGAGGTGAGCGGAGGCAAGGCCGGCGGTGAGTGAGGCGAGTGGAGGTGAGGTGAGCAGAGGCGAGGCCAGTGGCCAGCAAGGCGAGTGGAGGCGAGGCCCAAGATCGGGCAGCGGCCGGGCCCCGAGGTCAGCGGGTCCGGATTCCAGAATATTTTACAGATTCCGGACGACCCTGCCACTGATCAGTGCAGATTTCGGATTCCGGAACTCTGGATTTTCAACACTGCATCTGATGAATATATGAGTGTACACGAAGGACAATTCAGTATAATACTAAAAAAACTCTGATGTCCTTGTGCAAGATTTTAGATAAGCCTCATCTGGAAAATTGTTCAGTTTTGATCCCTCTCACGTAGTGAATGATAATGGTTCAAAGGAAAGCCATTAGATTGAGCCCTGGGTTTAAAAGCCGTCCTCACGATAGGCTTAGAAAACTGGGTCTTTTTATTCTAGAAAAATGTAAGCTTCAGGGAGATTTAATTGAAGTGTTTAAACACAGAAACATAGAAAATAGGTGCAGGAGTAGGCCATTTGGCCCTTCGAGCCTGCACCACCATTCAATATGATCATGGCTAATCATGCGACTTCAGTACCTAATTCCTGCTTTCTCTCCATACCCCTTGATCCCTTTAGTCGTGAGGGTCACATCTAACTCCCTTTTGAATATATCTAACGAACTGGCCTCAACAACTTTCTGTGGTAGAGAATTCCACAGGTTCACAATTCTCTGAGTGAAGAAGTTCCTCCTCGTCTCAGTCCTAAATGGCGTACACCTTATCCTTAGACTGTGACCCCTGTTTCTGGACTTCCCCAACATCGGGAACATTCTTCCTGCATCTAACCTGTTCAATCCCGGCAGAATTTTATATGTTTCTATGAGATCCCCTCCCATTCTTCTAAATTCCAGTGAATATAAGCCTAGTCGATCCAGTCTTTCTTCGTATGTCAGTCCTGCCATCCTGGGAACCAGTCTGGTAAACCTTCGCTGCACTCACTCAATAGTAAGAATGTCCTTCCTCAGATTAGGAGACCAAAACTGTACACAATATTCAAGGTGTGGCCTCACCAAGGCCCTGTACAACTGCAGTAAGACCTCCCTGCTCCTGTACTCAAATCCTCTCGCTATGAAGGCCAACATGCCATTTGCCTTCTTCACCGCCTGCTGTACCTGCATGCCAACTTTCAATGACTGATGAACCATGACACCCAGGTCTCGTTGCACCTCCCCTTTTCCTAATCTGTCACCATTCAGATAATATTCTGCTTCCTGTTTTTGCCACCAAAGTGGATAACCTCACATTTATCTACATTATACTGCATCTGCCATGCATTTGCCCACTCACCTAACCTGTCCAAGTCACCCTACAGCCTCTTAGCATCCTCCTCGCAGCTCACACTGCCACCTAGCTTAGTGTCATCTGCAAACTTGGAGATATTACATTCAATTCCTTTGTCTAACTCATTAATGTATATTGCAAATAGCTGGGGTCCCAACACTGAACCTTGCGGTACCCCACTAGTCACTGCCTGCCATTCTGAAAAGGACCCGTTTATTCCTACTCTTTGCTTCCTGTCTGCCAACCAGTTCTCAATCCACGTCAATACATTACCCCCAATACCATGTGCTTTCATTTTGCACACTAATCTCTTGTGTGGGACCTTGTCAAAAGCCTTTTGAAAGTCCAAATACACCACATCCACTGCTTCTCTCTTGTCCACTCTATTAGTTACATCCTCAAAAAATTCTAGAAGATTTGTCAAGCATGATTTCCTTTTCATAAATCCATGCTGACTTGAACCGATCCTGTCACTGCTTTCCAAATGCGCTGCTATTACATCTTTAATAATTGATTCCAACATTTTCCCCACTACCGATGTCAGGCTAACCGGTCTATAATTCCCTGTTTTCTCTCTCCCTTTTTTAAAAAGTGAGGTTACATTCGCTACCCTCCAATCCATAGGAACTGATCCATAAAATGTTGATGTGAGTTGACTGTGACTGTGTGGATAAACTAGGTTAGGAAAAATGAAGGGGCATGCTTATAAGCTACACAAGCATAGAAGTAGGTTAGATGTTTAAGAGGTTTTGCTTAATGTGGAGCATTGTTGGCACTTGAAACAAGGTCGCAGTATGCGTGGTGAGTACAGATTCATTGGTCCGAATATAAACACTTCCCCATCCACCCATGATCTCATTGAATGGCGGTGCAGGCTCGAATGGCCTACTCCTGCACCTATTTTTCTATGTTTCTATGTTTCACCCAGACAGGCAGGAAGGTGTCAGGCAAGGGTTTGAAATCCTGGAAATGGCGATCTCTCCCCAAACCCACTGAGTTACCAGCTATTGCAATATTAACAGCGATGAGTGTCGTGTTCAGTGAGGAGAGACGCGATGCTCATGAATATATGTAAATCTGGGTTCTTTGGTGCAATTAGGACCACAATGTATTTTTAGCAAGGTCACCAGGGAGACCCTGGTGGGACTGATTAGTGTGCTGAAAGTGATGGGTCCATGATCTGAATAAAGCTACAACACTCACAGGTTCACTTCATTGTGAGCTGTGATTCCATAATCACTGTTTGCTTTGGGTTGTATTTTTGAGAGTTTTGGGGGGATAACAGCAAGGACGTGCTGAAGCAAGAGATGCTGCTGGGCCACAGAGAAGGCAGCAAGACTGGGGGCATGCATGCAGAAGGCCTTGCCCATCTTATAGGGTCTATAGAGGCTCAGCTTCCTTGACCTGTCTGAAGAGCAGTCTATCAGGAGGCACAGATTCTCAAGATAGCGGAACTCTGCAGCCTTCTGGAAAAAGACCTCCTGCCTGCTGGACCTGGCGGCCATGCCAGTGGCAGTGAAAGTGACCACAGCCATCAACTTTCATGCCTCTGGATCCATCCAGGCAGCCACAGGGGGCATATCTTGGGTGTCGCCATCTGCCACCCACAAATAAACAGGCAGGTGACTAATGCATTTTTTGCTAGGCCAGTCGATATAGCTTAATCCCAACTGATGACAAAAGTCAGACTGAGAGAGTGTTGGGACATGCTCTGGCTGGCTTTTCATAAATGTTGGGTGCCATCGACTGCACACATGTAGCAATCAGGACACTCCCAACCAAGAGGTTGTTTCCCCTGGCTGGAGAGCCTAAAACTGGGAGCATAGTCTCAGGATAAGAGGTCGGCCATTTAAGACTGAGATGAGGAGGAATTTCTTCATTCAGAGGGTTGTGAATCTTTGGAATTCTCTACCCCAAAGGGCTGTGGAAGCTGAGTTGTTGAGTAGAAAGGCTCAGATAAATAGATTTTTGGACTCTATAGGGAATCAAAGAATATGGGGATCAAGCGGGAAAGTGGAGTTGAGGTAAAAAAATCAGCCATGATCTTATTGATCGTGGGGCCGTATGGCTACTTCTGCTCCTAATGCTTACATTCTTATGATCAAATTTTGTGAACTGCAAAGGCTTCCACTCCATTAATATACAATTCTTGTGCAACCACAAGAGGTTCATATAGGTATGTGCCTGAAAGCCAGAGAACTGCCATGCTGCCTTCATCTCACGGCAGTCTAGTTAACCACCCCCGCCCAATGTTTCATACAGTAACCAGTCTTTTAGGATGGCTGCTTGGGGACAAGGAATACCCACTTCTACCATGGCTAATGACATCTCTTCAGAACCCCACCATTCCACAGCAGAACAGGTACAAAAGTAGCCACATCAGCATAAGGTGTGCCAGAGAGCAGGCCATTGGGATACTAAAGTTAAGTTTCAGGTGCCTTGACAGGTGTGGAGGCTCCCTGAAATAATCAGCCAGAGTATCCAGAATAATTGTGGCATAATATTGCTGACCAAAAAATGACTGAAGGTACAGGAGGAAGAAGGCCTGCAGAAGTCATCATCTACTGAGGAAGAGGATGGTGAGGAAAAAGATGGAGGACATGACGCATGGCATGCGGATCACCTTGCGATCAGAGATGCAAGGGATACTCTCAGCTTGCCGATTCACCTATACATCTGTCACTTCTACCGCTTATGTGACCACTTGTGCGGACTAACAGTCCTTCAACCTTCACTCCAATATTTTGCAATTCTCCAACTTGTCACCTTGAAAACATTGAATTGACTTTCACACCTTTGACATAAAAAGCAGATACAGAAATTGCCTTGAAAGCAGAGGGCATATGAGAGTGATGGATAAAATTGGTTTTAATGTGCAGCAAAATTAAATACGAACAAATCAATCAGTGCAACACTCAAGTCTGAACCATAAATGCTCTTTTTAGCCATTGCTTCCTAGTCCTACCACTTCTACGAGTACTATCCCAGTGCCTTGAGTAGAGATGTGGTAAGCTGTTGTAAATCTTTCATTGACTCCTGAGATGCTCACAACCGGTGACCCTCTGGGTCCTCGAGGCCGTGAGGACCGTAAAAATGACTGCTGCTCCTGGACTTCTACCAGGACTGTCTGGGCTAGTTGGAGTTTAGGCACTACGATGGAGATTGGTTGGGGGGGTGGCAGTGGATGAGATGTGCTAACGTACTGCGTCCATTCCGCTAAACTCTCCCTTGGGGCAACATAACATCAGTCCTGCTGGTCTGCAGGAGGGCAGATGGAGAAGCTCCAATCTACCCTGTCCATCAATTTCTCTAAGGTGGAACAGATGTTGGAGCCCAGAATCTGCATTGCAGCCGTATGAGGCTCTCGGAAGGCAACAAAGGCTGCTAAAACTGACTCCTGCTGTGAAGGTTCGGCTGCAGTATCCCTGGAGGTGACCACACGCTCCAGTGTAGATTGCAGAGTGGAAAACCCTTGTGAAAGCACCCCACAGATAGTGGAGTTGAACTCTGTCTGCCATAGTGGACAGAGTGTCTGGCAAGACGGCGAATACCTCACACAATTGTTCCTCCAGTATTCTCTTTTACATGGTGGCCCCCGGAGTTCTTTATCTGAACTGTTGAGCAGCGTTTGGAGAGCACGGCGCCCTTCGGCACATATTCTCCTCAGCTGTCCCTACCACCACTATCTGCTACTGTAAGACTCACCAGGTTGCTGGCCTTTTTATCTGACTAACACATCTGCTCGATGTGCGTATCTGCGCTGGTGCCTGAAACGTATGTAGTGTATGATGGTGTGTTCTAAGGATGGATAAGTTCTTCCGTGTAAATGGCAAATTAAGTTCAAAAAGTGTGACGTGGTACATTTTGGTAGGAAGAATAAGGAGGCCATATACTCCTTGGAAAATAAGGGGGAAAAATTGGGTGCATTTGTGCCTCCCGTTAGTGCAACCGGGACGCGGCACTGACATTGACTCCTGCCATATTGGGCGGGAGTTTAACAGCGGCGCAACAACATTGCGCCCCGATCTCCTACACACAGAGATCATGACGTCATCGCCTCATTAGCACCCGAAATTCACTTCTGCCCCCTGTAGCAGCGCCAGGCGAAAACACCGGCAGCTGCAGGAGAGGTGGATCGGGCGGCTGGTCGCTACCGGGGCGATGATTAAAGACTCCAGGCACTGAAGAGTTTTCTTTTTGGCGATCCCCATTGACTTATTGATCTTATATTAATGACCCCTAGTTCTGACCTTGCCCTAAATGGAAACATCTTCTCTACATCTACCCTATCAAACCGTTTCATAATCTTAAAGACCTCCATCAGGTCACCCCTCAGTCTTCTATTTTAGAGGGAAAAGAGCCCGAGCCCATTCATTTTATCGTGATAGATATAACCTCTTAGTTCTGGTATCGTTCTAATAAATCTTTTTTGTCTCTACTCCAGTACCTATACATACTTTTTGTAATATGGAGACCAGAACTGTTCACAGTACTCCAAGTGTGGTCTAATCAAGGTTCGATACAAGTTTAACCGAACATTTCTGCAATTTTTAATTATATCTTACCTGAAATGAAACTCAGTGCTTTGCTTTTTTAGAAACATAGGTTAGCAAGGCCATAAAAAAGGCAAACCAAGTACTAGGGTTTATTTCTTGAGGTATAGAATTAAAAAGTAGGGAAGTTATGCTAAACCTGTATCAAACCTTAATTAGACCACACTTGGAGCACTGCATACAGTTCTGGTTGCAATATTATAAAAAGGATATAGAGGCACTGGAGAGGGTGCAGAGAAGATTTACAAGGATGATACCAGAAATGCGAGGGTATACATATCAGGTAAGGATGAATAGACAGGGTCTCTTTTCTCTTGAAAAAAGAAGGCTAAGGGGTGCCATAATACACATCTTTAAAATTATGAAAGGTTTTGATAGAGTGAATAGAAACATAGAAAATAGGTGCAGGAGTAGGCCATTCGGCCCTTCGAGCCTGCACCACCATTCAATATGATCATCGCTGATCATGCAACTTCAGTATCTCATTCCTGCTTTCTCTCCATGCCCCTTGATCCCTTTAGCTGTAAGGGTCACATCTAACTCCCTTTTGAATATATCTAACGAACTGGCCTCAACAACTTTCTGTGGTAGAGAATTCCACAGGTTCACAATTCTCTGTGTGTTCAGTTTTTGTCACCTAATCTGAGGAAGGACGTTCTTGCTATTGAGGGAGTGCAGCCAAGGTTCACCAGACTGATTCCAGGGATGGCTGGGCTGTCACATGAGGAGAGACTGGATAAACTGGGCCTTTATTCACTGGAGTTTAGAAGGATGAGAGGGGATCTCATAGAAACATGATTCTGAAATAAGATTCTGACGGGACTGGAAAGGTTAGATGTGGGAAGAATGTTCCCGATGTTGGGGAAGTCCAGAACCAGGGGACATAGTCTTAGGATAAGGGGTAGGCCATTTAGGACTGAGATGAGGAGAAACTTCTTCACTCAGAGAGTTGTTAACCTGTGGAATTCCCTGCCGCAGAGAGTTGTTGATGTTCAAGAGGGAGTTAGATATGACCCTTAAGGTTAAGGGGATCAAGGGGTATGGAGAGAAAGCAGGAAATGGGTAATGAAGGAATGTTCAGCCATGATCTTATTGAATGGCGGTGCAGGCTCGAAGGGCCGAATGACCTACTGCACCTATTTTTCTACGTTTCTATGAATAGTATAGATGCATTTAAAGCAAGGCTAGACACGCATATGAGGGAGAAGGGAATAGAGGGTTATGTTGATAGATTTAAATGAGAAAAGACAGGAGGAGGCTCGAGTGGAGCATAAAAGGCGGCATGGACTAGTTGGGCCGAATGGCCTGTTCTGTGCAGTATATCCTATGTAAAATGCTAGCCATTGCTTGTCTACCATCACACTTTTTAATGTACTTTCCCAATCTACCTTGGCCAACTTGCCTCTCATACCTACGTAGTTTGCTTTATTTAGATTTAAACCCTCGTTTTGGGTTACACTAAATCACTTTCAAACTCAATATAAAATTCTATCATATTATGGTCACTCTTCCCTAAAGGCCCCTTTACTACAAAGTTATTCATGAACCCTTTCTCATTGCACAATACTAGATCTAAAATAGCCTGTTTCATAGTTCGTTCCTCAACATACTGATCTAGAAAACTATCTTGTATACATACCATGAATTTGTCCTCCACACTATTGTTTGGTTTGCCCGGCCTATATGTAGATTATTGTATTATCCTTGTTGCATAAACCTCTAATTTCCTGATTTATTCTCTGCCCTGCATTGTAACTACTGTTTGGGGACCCATAAACAACTCCCACCAATGTTTTCTGACCTTGCTGTTTCTTAGCTCTACCCAAACTGATTCTATTTCTTGATTTTCGGAGCTGAGATTCTTTCTCTCTACTGTCTTTGTCCCATCCATCATTATCAGGGCTATCCCTCCTCCTTTTCCATTTTGCCGATCTCTTCTAATAGTTAAGTATCCTGGAGTATTTAGTACCCAACCTTGGCCACTTTGCAACCACGTCTCCATAATGGCTATTAGCTCAAACATATATCACCATTCCTTCATCTTCGCTGGGTAAAAATCCATCGACTCCCTCTCGAACAGCACTGTGGGTGTACCTTCACCACATGGACTGTAATGGTTCAAGGGCAACTAGGAATGGTAGCTTAGCCAATGACGGCCACATCCTGAGAATTTATGAAAAAAAAAGACAATTGAAACATTTCCTGCAATGGATTCAGGTCTTTGGCTTTACTCTCATCAGAACATAAGAAATCGGAGCAAGAGTAGACCATTTTGCCCCTTGAGCCTGCTCCGCCATTCAATAAGATCATGGCTGATCTGGTAATGGACTCGGCTCCACTTCCCTGCCCACTCCCCATAACCCTTTACTCCCTTATTGCTCAAAAATCTGTCTATCTCCACCTTAAATATATTCAATGACCCAGCCTCCACAGCTCTCTGGGGCAGAGAATTCCATAGATTTGCAACCCTCTGAGAGAAGAAATTTCTCCTCATCTCAGTTTTAAATGGCTGGCCCCTTATTCTGAGACCATGGGCCCAAGTTTCCCCAGGAGTTGCTCCTTTTTTTTTTGGAGCAACTAGATTTTTTTGGAGTATCTTAAAAATCGCAATTCTGCCCATTTAATTTGCTCCAGTGTAAGTGAATTAGGGTTTTTTTTAGTTTAATTTTTCTTCAAAAGGGGGCGTTACCAGCCACTTATGCCTGTTTTGGCCATTTAAGCAAGTTTAGACAGCTAAAAGTTACTCCAAACTAACTTAGTCCAGCGTATGTGACCACTTGTGTCCGCACAGAAAAACCTAAGAAATCAGCGCAGGTAGCCAGAGATGGTGGGGGGCAGAAGGGAAGTTAGAGGACCTTGCAAAGGACTAAACAC
This sequence comes from Pristiophorus japonicus, assembly GCF_044704955.1. Lineage (NCBI taxonomy): Eukaryota > Metazoa > Chordata > Chondrichthyes > Pristiophoridae > Pristiophorus > Pristiophorus japonicus. Next base: position 480,011,063 of record NC_091977.1, on the reverse strand, counting down.
CTTCACAACAACATTAAAGAAGCATAAATACATTTAAAGCATCAAGCACTAAACAAAGCACAAAAATAAGCATTCAATAACAAATAAAAAATACAAGGAAGCTGAGAGGACCTGCCCCGAGCACCAAGACTTACAAAGCACAAAAAGTAATAAGCAATTAATTAACAAATAAAAAATAGAAGGAACTGCACCTAAAGCACCAAGACCAAAGTAATAAGCAATCAATAAATGACAAATAAAAAATAGAAGTCCTACCTTAGGCAACGCAGCGGGCCGCCGATGAGGGAGCCCATTCGGTCCAGGCTAGGGGCAGCATGATTCGGGCCCCTCCCACACAGCCTGCAGAGCGTCGCAGACATTCGGGCTGCAAGGTGCTACTGCAAATGCGCGCACACTCTAGCGCGCATGTACAGAGGTCCCGGCACTGTTTTCAGTGCCGGGACCTGGCTCCGCCACCCCCCCCCCCCGCCACTGGTTGTGCTGCGCCACGCCGAGGCCGAAGATGTCCTGAGGAACGGGGAGAATTGGAAGATAACTTATCGCCGCCCTTTTTAGTCTAGAAAGTCAGTTTTACAGGGGGTGGGGGGAAACGTGAGACCTATGTTCCCCAGTTTTAATTTTCCCCTATGAGTGGAAATATCCTCTCTGCATCCACCTTGTCGAGCCCCCATCATCTTATAAGTTTCAATAAGATCACCTGTCATTCTTCTGAACTCCAATATGCATAGGCTCAACCTACTCAACCTATCCTCATAAGTCAACCCCCTCATCTCCGGAATCAACCTAGTGGACCTTCTCTGAACAGCCTCCAATGCAAGTATATTCTTCCTTAAATACGGAGACCAAAACTGTTTGCAGTACTCCAGGTGTGGTCTCACCAATACCCTGTACAGTTGTAGCAGGACTTCTCTGCTTTCATACTCCATCCCCCTTGCAATAAAGGCCAATATTCCATTTGCTTTCCTGATTACTTGCTGTACCTGCATACTAACTTTTTGTGTTTCATGCACAAGAACCTCCAGTCTCTCTGTACTGTAGCACTTTTCAATTTTTCTCCATTTAAATTATATTTGTATTACTTCTGCCAAAATGGATAATCTCACATTTTCCCACATTATACTCTCCATCTGCCAAATTTTTGCCCACTCACTTAGCCTGATTTTGCAGATTTTTTGTGTCCTCCTCACAATTTGCTTTTCCTCCCATCTTTGTATCGTCAGCAAACTTGGCTACATTACACTCAGTCCCTTCATCCAAGTCATTAATATAGATTGTAAATAGTTGAGGACCCAGCATTGATCCCTGCGGCACCCAACTAGTCACTATTTGCCAACCGGAAAATGACCCATTTATCCCAAATCTCTGTTTTCTGTTAGTTATTAATGGCTAACTTAATTAGCTTTGGCTGGATTGGAACCTAGATCCCAAAGATGGTAAAGACTCACCTCAAAAATCCATGAGAACGTTTCTGCACCAGTAATGCTGGGACCTAAGATATCGGCCTGCCAGCGATTTAAGACACTGATGCTGTGTACTTTGCAAAACCAGCTTATTAGTATATTGAATGGTGGTCCAAGAATGCAACTCCTGTGTACACAGGGGTAAATTGCTGAGAAAAGAGGAAACCTGTAGATGCAAGATTTAAAAGCCTGGTGGCAGCAAGTTACTAAAGGCACAGCAGACGTGTGGAAAAAATACTCTAGAAAAATCCTCTCTCTGATCAAAAACTAGTCCAGGCGATCACATGGACCAAGTGTTCTCTATCAAGACACTTCCCTTCTACATGATGCAATACCTATCCCAGTCAAGAACTGGCCAGCTCCCTCTTGAAGAGTCAGCACCCACCACACCAGCCAGCAATGTATTCCACAGGCTCACCATCCTCTGGTAAAAGAACTGCCTGATGTAAAAAATACCATAGCACAATTTCAAAGAGAAGGGAAGTTATCCCCGATGTCCGTGCCAATATTTATCCCTCAACCAACATAACAAAAACAGATTATCTGGTCGTTATTGTTATATATGTAAACCTGTAAATACCTTGTTTAACCACCAGAGGGCTCATTCCCTGGAGTCCCAAGGAATCCCACAATCCCTTGGGAGCACCTGTACATAAGGAGGCCTCACAGGCTGGAGAGGCACTCTGGAGACCTGTAATAAAGGACTATGGTCACACATTACTTTGAGCTTACAGTATCTGGTCAGATTCTTTATTCAAGACATAACAACTGGTGACGAGATACAGATGACGAACCCCACAGGAACAATGCAGAGAACTGTGGGCATCCTGGAGAAATTTTCGGAGGGAGGTGATTGGGAAATCTTCGTGAAGCGACTCGACCAATACTTCGTGGTCAACGAGCTGGAAAGAGAAGCGAACGCTGCCAAACAAAGGGCGATCCTCCTCACCGTTTGCGGGGCACCAACGTATGGCCTCATGAAAAATCTGCTCGCTCCAGCGAAACCCACAGACAAGTCATACGATGAGTTGTGCATACTGGTGCGGGAGCATCTAAACTCGAAGGAAAGCGTTCTTATGGCGAGGTACCGGTTCGACATGTACAAGAGGTCTGAAGGCCAGGAAGTGGTGAGCTACGTCGCCGAGCTAAGGCACCTTGCAGGACATTGCGAATTTGAAGGACACTTGGAGCACATGCTCAGGGACTTCTTTGTACTTAGCATTGACCATGAAGTAATACTTCGCAAACTTTTGACTGTAGAGACCCCAACCTTGAGTAAAGCCATAGCGATAGCCCAGGCATTCATCGCCATCAGTGACAATACCAAACAAATCTCTCAGTACACGAGTGCTGCTGCAAGTACTCTGAACAAAGTAATGTTGTTTTTGAATCATAATGTACAGGGCAGGACTCACATGTCTGCAGCTGCACATCCGCAGATGTCTGAGTCCACCATCAAGGGTGGTGAATGCAAGGCCATTAACACCTTGTTGGCGCTGCGGAGGTGATCATCCCTTCCATTCATGCTGCTTCAAAGGGCACGTTTGCAAGGGCTGTGGAACAATGGGACACCTCCAACATATGTGCAGGCGAGCTGCAAACTCTGCTAATCCTGCAAACCACCATGTTGCAGAGGAGGACAGATCCACGGTGGATCACGACGAACCAGAGCCTCAGACTGAGGAGGCAGAGGTATATGGGGTGCACACATTTACCACACAGTGTCCCCCGATAATGCTGAAAGTTGAATTAAATGAACTCCCGGTGTCAATGGAGCTGAACACGGGCGCGAGCCAGTCCATAATGAGCAAAAAGACTTTTGATAAATTGTGGTGCAGCAAGCCCTCAAGGCCAGTCCTGACTTCCATTCGTACTAAACTGAGAACATACACAAAGAAACTGATTTCCGTAATAGGCAGTGCTATCGTAAAGGTCTCCTACGATGGAGCGGTGCACAATTTACCACTCTGGGTGGTACCGGGCGATGGCCCCACGCTGTTCGACAGGAGCTGGCTGGGAAATATACACTGGAACTGGGACGACGTCCGAGCGCTCTCGTCCATCGATGACACTTCATGTGCCCAGGTCCTAAACAAGTTCCCCTTGCTGTTCGAACTGGGCATCGGGAAGTTCCAAGGAGCAAAAGTGCCGATCCACTTGATTCCGGGGGTGTGCCCATCCATCACAAGGGAGAGCGGTACTGTACACGATGAAAGAGAAGGTGGAGATTGCACTGGACCGGCATCATTTCGCCGATCGAATTCAACGAGTGGGCCAGTCCGATTGTTCCAGTCCTCAAGAATCTGTGGTGATTACAAAGTAACTATCAATCGTTTCTCCCTGCAGGATCAATACCCGCTACCAAAGACAGATGACCTATTTGCGACGCTGGCAGGAGGAAAAACATTCACGAAGCTGGACTTGACCTCAGTCTACATGACGCAGGAGCTGGAGGAATCATCAAAAGGCCTCACCTGCATCAACATGCACAAAGGTCTCTTCATTTACAACAGATGCCCGTTTGGCATACGATCAGCCGCGGCGATATTCCAGAGGAACATGGAAAGCTTGCTGAAGTCGGTCGTGCGCACCGTGGTCTTCCAGGACGACATCTTGGTTACAGGTCGGGACACTGTCGAGCACCTGCAGAACCTGAAGGAGGTTCTTAGTCGGCTTAATCGTGTGGGGCTCAGGCTAAAACGCTCGAAGTGCGTTTTCCTGGCGCCTGAAGTGGAGTTCCTGGGGAGAAGAATCGCGGCGGATGGCATCAGGCCCACCGATTTGAAGAAGGAGGCAATCAAGAACGCACCAAGACCACAGAACGTGACGGAGATACGGTTGTTTCTAGGACTCCTGAACTACTTTGGTAACTTCTTACCGGGTCTTAGCACACTGTTAGAACCACTGCACTCTTTACTGTGTAAGGGACATGAATGGGTATGGGGTAAAAGCCAAGAAAATGCCTTTGAGAAAGCTAGGAAACCGTTATGCTCAAACAAATTGCTTGTGTTGTATGATCCATGTAAGTGTTTGGTACGAGCATGTGATGTGTCGTCATATGGTGTCGGGTGTGTATTGCAACAAGCTAATGAATCTGGGAAATTGCAACCGGTTGCTTATGCATCCAGACGTCTGTCCAAGGCTGAGGGGCCTACAGCACAATCGAAAAAGGAGTGTTAGCGTGTGTTTATGGGTAAAGAAAATGCATCAATATCTGTTTGGGCTCAAATTTGAATTGGAAACTGACCATAAGCCACTTAAATCCCTCTTTTCTGAAGGTAAGGGGATGAATACGAATGCATCGGCCCGCATCCAGAGATGGGTGCTCACGTTGTCCGCATACAACTACGCCATCCGCCACAGGCCAGGCACAGAGAACTGTGCCGATGTCTAAGTAGGCTGCCATTGCCCACCACCGGGGTGGAGATGGCACAGCCTGCAGATTTAGTTATGGTAATGGAAGCATTCGAGAGTGAGCAATCACCTGTTACCGCCCAACAGATTAGAATCTGGACGAGCCAGGACCCCTTACTGTCCTTAGTAAAAAAAACTGTGTGCTCCACGGGAGTTGGTCTAGTGTCCCGTTAGGGATGCAGGAAGAAATAAAGCCGTAGCAGCGGCGCAAAGATGAAATGTCTATACAAGCAGACTGCTTTCTGTGGGGTAATCAGGTAGTGGTGCCAGAAAAGGGCAGGGACATTTTCATTAGTGGCCTCCACAGTACCCACCCAGGCATTGTAATGATGAAAGCGATAGCCAGATCCCACGTGTGGTGGCCCGGTATCGATGCGTACTTAGAGTCCTGCGTGCACAAATGTAACACATGTTCACAGTTAAGCAATGCACCCAGGAAGGCGCCACTAAGTTTATGGTCCTGGCCCTCCAAACCGTGGTCCAGGGTCCATGTCAACTATGCAGGCCCATTCTTGGGAAAAATGTTCTTTGTGGTTGTAGATGCATACTCCAAATGGATTGAATGTGAGATAATGTCGGCAAGCACATCTGCTGCCACCTTTGAAAGCCTGCGGGCCATGTTTGCCACGCACGGCCTGCCTGACATCCTTGTGAGTGACAATGGGCCGTGCTTCACCAGTGCTGAGTTCAAAGAGTTCATGACCCGCAATGGAATCAAACATGTCACATCTGCCCCATTTAAACCAGCTTCCAATGGTCAGGCAGAGAGAGCAGTGCAAACAATCAAGCAGAGCTTGAAGAGGGTAACTGAAGGCTTACTGCAGACTCGCCTATCCCGAGTCCTGCTTAGTTACCGCACTCTCTCACTGGGGTTCCCCCTGCTGAACGGCTCATGAAAAGGGCACTTAAGACAAGGCTCTCGTTCGTCCACTCTGATCTACACGAACAGGTAGAGAGCAGGCGGCTTCAACAGAATACATATCATGATCGCGCAAATGTGTCACGTGAAATCGAGATTAATGATCCTGTATTTGTGTTGAACTATGGACAAGTTCCCAAGTGGCTTCCCAGCACTGTCGTGGCCAAAGAGGGGAGTAGGGTGTTTCTGGCCAAACTTTCAAATGGACTCACCTGCAGAAAACACTTGGACCAAACCAAACTCAGATTCATGGACTATCCAAAACAACCCACAATAGACTCTACCTTTTTTGACCCCCCCCCCCAACACACACACACAAGTGGTAACGACCCAGCGGTTGACTACGAAGCTGAACCCATCACCTGCAGCAGCCCAGCAGGACTCACCACACCCAGCAGCCTGGCAAAGCCAGCTGCACAACAGCCCAGCGAGGGCCGAACAAACGACTCACCAAAACCAGCATTTGCACTGAGACGATCAACCAGGGAAAGGAAGGCCCCAGATCGACTCACATTGTAAATAGTTACACTAATGACTTTGGCGTGGGGGGGGGGGGGGGCGGGGGCGGGTGTTGTTATATATGTAAACCTGTAAATACCTTGTTAAATCACCAGAGGGCTCATCCCCTGGAGTCCCAAGGCATCCCACAATCCCTTGGGAGCACCTGTATATAAGGAGGCCTCACAGGCTGGAGAGGCACTCTGAGACCTGTAATAAAGGACTATTGTCACACATTACTTTGAGCTTACAGTATCTGGTCAGATTCTGTATTCAAGACATAACAGTTATCACATTGCTGTTTGTGGGAGTTTGCTGTGCGCAAATTGGCTGCCATGTTTCCCACATTACAACAAAAGTACTTAATTGGCTGTAAAGCTCCGGTGGTCGTGAAAAGCGCTATATAAATCCGTCTTTCTTTCTTACCTCTAGACTTGACTATTCCAACGCACTCCTGGCTGGCCTCCCACATTCTACCCTATGTAAACTAGTGGTGATCCAAAACTCAGCTGCCCGTGTCCTAACTCACATCAAGTCACGCTCACCCATCACCCCTGTGCTTCCGGTTAAGCAGTGCGTCGATTTGAAAATTCTCATCCTTATTTTCAAATCCTTCCATGGCCTCACCCCTCCCTATCTCTGTAATCTCCTCCAACCCTACAACCCCCTGAGATGTCTGCGCTCCTCTAATTCTGCCCACTTGAGCATCCCTGATTATATTCGCTCAACATTGGTGGCCGTTCCTTCTGTTGCCGAGGCCCCAAGCTCTGGAACTCCCTGCCTAAACCTCTGCATCTCTCTACCTCTTTCCTCCTTCAAGATGCACCTTAAAACAAACCTCTTTGACCAAGCCTATGCTAATTTCTACTTATGTGGCTCAGTATCAAATTTTTGTCTCGTAATACTCCTGTGAAGCGTCTTGGGACATTTCACTAAGTTAACTGCGCTATATAAATTTTGTTATTGTTTTTTCAGTGAATTTTCATATCATCAAAGCAACCATCAGAACTCTAGCAATGTTACCTTACAATGCCTGCCTCTGCTTATTTTAACTTGGCAAAATGTATCACACATTTCAGCTGAAGTACATCGGAACATGAAGTCGATAAATGGATACATATATACACATGTGTGCAGAGGTCTAGAAAAAGAGAGAGAAAGATGCAGGGGTTAAAATAGGTTCAAACATATGACATTTTAGTTCTGATATGAACCAGGATAAACCATGGTAAACTCCCAAGAGTTCAATGCAAGTACCAGAAGCAGCTTTTACTCTACTTAAAATAATTCCAGTGATTCTCCTACTTTTTATTCAGAGCATGAGAACCCCAGGCTAATGTAACTGTACAACTAAAAGGTGTTTTGCAGTGCAGTGCTATGGTGTGATGTAGTGCGGTGTGGTGATATACAGTAGACACCTCAAAGCGCTGGAGAAATACCACCAGCGCTGCCTCTGCAAGATCCTGCAAATCCACTGGGAGGATAGCCACACCAATGTCAGGTTCTTGCTCAGGCCAACATCCCTAGCATCGAAGCACTGACCACACTCGACCAACTCCATTGGGCGGACCACATCGTCCGCATGCCCAACACGAGACTCCCAAAGCAAGCGCTCTACTCGGAACTCTTACACGGCAAGCGAGCCCCAGGTGGGCAAAGGAAATGTTTCAAGGACACCCTCAAAAGCCTCCTTGATTAAGTGCAACATCCCCATCGACACCTGAGAATCCCTGGCCCAAGACCATCCTAAGTGGAAGAAGAGCATCCGGAAGGGCGCTGAGCACCTCAAGTCTCGTCGCTGAGAGCATGCAGAAACCAAGCGCACACATCGGAAGAAGCGTGCGGCAAACTAGACTCATCGCCCACCCTTTTCTTCAACGACTGTCTGTCCCACCTATGACACAGACTGTAATTCCTGCATTAGACTGTACAGTCACCTGAGAACTCACTTTTAGAGTGGAAGTAAGTCTTCCTCGATTTCAAGGGACTGCCTATGATGATGATGTAATGTGCTGTGCTGTGCGTCACTTGAATGCTAGATTGCTGAATCTTGTATCTATCCACGTTTACATTTCACCAATGTTGCCAAAGGGAATGGGTTTTTACCTAGCACTAGCTCTTGACAGGCTACCAGGAGAAGAATATGGTTCCTGTTTAAAGGATTACAGGCTTTCTCCTTCTTGTGCCTGTGCATTATTGTTCTGTCCAGAGAACGTAAGAAAGGTTTTGATTTCTTTCTCTTTTTTCTACTAATATATAACAGAGGTTATGGAGCGGCTCATGTGACAAGGATCCAAGGTCTTTATTTTCAATCAACATTTCTGCAGATTTATTTTTTGCAACAAATGCAGGAATTTGTTTGTATGTGTGTGTGTTTGTGAGTGTATAATCACCTATCTTAGTGAGAGTCTCTGTGGATGGCTGACTGAGAATGTTAACTCAACAGGTAAACATCCACAGCATGCTAATCTATATTTAACATGCCAATTGACACGTTCTCCGTGTAATTTTCTCTTTACTGATCTAAGTTGAGCAAATGTATTTAAATTCTTCTCTTGCCTTAAGAAAACTGAATTTTAAAGGCAAATACCGACAGATTTGTGATTTTAATCAAATGCAGCTTCAGGGACTGTGCAGATCCCTTCTTAAGACAGAAAAAGATAGTTTCTTAAACGATGAAGGGATAAGGGGTTATGGGGAGCGAGCAGGGAAGTGGAGCTGAGTCCATGATCAGATCAGTCATGATCTTATTGAATGGCAGAGCAGGCTAGAAGAGCCGTATGGCCTACTCCTGTTCCTATTTCTTATGTTCATATGTTTTTAATCAGTTTCTTATTTTTTACTAGGATATGGGTGATACTGACGAGGCCACAAGGTCACCAGTCACCTATGACTAGTCACCCTGAGAAGATGATAGGAGGCCTTCTTCTTAAGAACATAAGAAATAAGAATTAGGAACAGGAGTAGGCCATCTAGCCCCTCGAGCCTGCTCCGCCATTCAATAAGATCATGGCTGATCTGGTCGTGGACTCAGCTCCACTTACCCGCCCTCTCCCCGTAACCCTTAATTCCCTTATTGCTTCAAAATCTATCTATCTTTGACTTGAAAACATTCAATGAGCCAGCCTCAACTGCTTCCTTGGGCAGAGAATTCCACAGATTCACAACCCTCTGGGAGAAGAAATTCTTTCTCAACTCGGTTTTAAATTGGCTCCTCCGTATTTTGAGGCTGTGCCCCCTAGTTCTAGTCTCCCCCATCAATGGAAACAACCTCTCTGCCTCTATCTTGTCTATCCCTTTCATGATTTTAAATGTTTCTATAAGATCACCCCTCATCCTTCTGAACTCCAAGGAGTAAAGACCCAGTCTACTCAATCTATCATCATAAGGTAACCCCCTCATTTCTCGAATCAGCCTAGTGAATCGTCTCTGTACCTCTTCCAAAGCTAGTATATCCTTCCTTAAGTAAGGTGACCAAAACTGCACGCAGTACTCCAGGTGCGGCCTTACCAATACCTTATACAGTTGCAGCAGGACCTCCCTGCTTTTGTACTCCATCCCTTTCGCAATGAAGGCCAACATTCCATTTGCCTTCCTGATTACCTGCTGCACCTGCAAACTAACCTTTTGGGATTCATGCACAAGGACCCCCAGGTCCCTCTGCACCACAGCATGTTGTAATTTCTTTATTGCTTTTTTAGTCATTCTTTGCTGTTGCTTAAAATCTTCCCAATCCTCTAGTTTCCCACTAACCTTGGCCACCTTATACACATTGGTCTTTGATTTGATACTTTCCTTTATTTCCTTGGTTATCCACGGCTGGTTATCTCTTCTCTTGCCGCCCTTCTTTTTCACTGGAATATATTTTTGTTGCGCATTATGAAAGAGCTCCTTAAAAGTCCTCCACTGTTCCTCAATTGTGCCACCGTTTAGACCTTGTTTCCAGTCTACTTTAGCCAACTCTGCCTTCATCCCACTGTAGTCCCCTTTGTTTAAGCATAGTAAGCTCGTTTCTGACACTACTTCCTCATCCTCAATCTGTATTACAAATTCAACCATATTGTGATCACTCATTCCGAGAGGATCTTTTACGAGGAGATTGTTTATTTTTCCTGTCTCATTACACAGGTGAATGCAGAGAGGATATTTCCACTCATAGGGGAAACTAAAACGAGGGGACCTGTGGTTCAGGTCGCCTCTTGAGCGATATTTGCCTCTTCGTTTTTTTTGATGCGGAAGTTGCTCTTAATGGGGGCGGTGAATAGACCTGAGGGGCAAAGACGGGGCGGAAGTTGGGTGCAGAACGGAGTCTCTGCCACAATGACGTCATCGTGGCGCTGTGTCACCACAGCTCTCCCCTTCAGTTAAAGGTGAGAGCCTTCGCGATTTCAAAACTTCGGCCCACTGAGCCACCGGGGAGAGTTTTGGCCGGGCCATTGACCTGGCACCCAAGAGGGGGTGCCAGGTTGCCTGTTGACGGGCTGGCAGAACCCGGAGGCATAATTGTCAGGCTGACATGGTAGTTGGCTGACAAAAAAAAACATGGTGGCAGCGGCAATGCACCCTCCTTTTTTAGGGAAGCCGCACTACCACTGCAGAAAACCACAGCTTCACTGGACCACTGGGAAAAACCTTGTTTTGACACCGCCAGGTGGACCGTTGATTTTCCGAGGGGAATGTCGCCGTCTGGGGGTTAGATCGGCGGTGCGTACAGTGATGATGCGCTTAAGACGGATCGGCAGCAGCGGAGTGGTAAGGGGGAAACCGGGGCACCGCTGGGAAAACTCGGGAGGGCAATTGGGCGAGCAGCAGCCATTCCACCAAAAGTCGGCAGCCAATCCACTGCGTGGCCTCCGATTTGCGATGGTAACAGGCCTTAATGAAAGGGACAATTTCGGCCCAAACTGATTTTGTTATGTTGATTGAGGGATAAATATTGGCCAGGGAATAACTACCCATTGTAACATGGGATCTTTTACATCCACCTGAGAGGGCAGATGGGGCCTTGGTTTAATGTCTCATCTGAAAGAACATAAGAAATAGGAATAGGCCATTTGGCCTCTCGAGCCAGCTCCGCCTTTCAGTAAGATCATGGCTGATCTGATCATGGACTCCCCTACCCATTCCCCATAACCCCTTATCGCTCAAAAATCTGTCTATCTCCGCCTCAAATATATTGAATGATCCAGCCTCCACAGCTCTCTCGGGCAGAGAATTCCATAGATTTACAACCCTCTGAGAGAAGAAATTTCTCCTCATCTCAGTTTTAAATGGGCGGCCCCTTATTCTGAGACTATGTCCCCTAGTTTTAGTTTCCCCTATGAGTGGAAATATCCTCTCTGCATCCACCTTGTCGAGCCCCCTCATTATCTTATAAGTTTCAATAAGATTACATCTCATTCTTCTGAACGGAGTGCAGCAGCTGACTGAGAAGGGAGCAGGAGCAGGAGCAGACCGAGGCCCGAGAATGGGGATAAAAGCCACAGCATATAGCCAGTGTGATCTCCTGGATTAGTTTTGATCACCTTGTTGGGTCGGAGAGGAATTTTCCCAGATTTCTTTCCCCTAATTGGCCTGTTTTTTTTTAATCTGGTATTTTGCCAATCCCTGGAGATCGCACAGCTCCGGGTGAGGCGAACTCTGCTGTGTGACATCACAGGTAAGGCAGGTAAGTGATTGGAAGTGACTGTGGGCTAAGTTTTTCTTTTAAATTAACATATAGCATATAACTATATTCTAAAAACTAACCTTTATTTGTTTAACTAATTTAATAAACTATATAGGGTAAATACTTGATTAACGCTAAACTAATTAAATAAATAAAATAATGAGAAAACAGGAGATGTGTTGCTGCCTCAATATGTGGAAGCTTCTGGACATTTTGTTCCATGGTGACTACAACTGTGGTAAGTGTCATCTGCAGCTCGACGAACTTCGGCTCCGAGTTGAGGAGTTGGAATCCGAGCTGCAGACATTGCGAGACATCAGGAAGGGAGAAAGTTACCTGGACCTTTTGCTCCAGGAGGCAGCCACACCCTCTAGATTAAATACTTTAGAATTGACACGTGGTCAGGGACAGGAGGGTGTTGACAGCGAGTGAAGCAGGTCAGGGGATCTAGGAGGTAATATTGCAGGAGCCTAGTCCCTACACTTGTCCAATAGAATTGATGTTCTTGCAACCCTTGTGGACAAGTGTGCAGACTGTGGGGTGGATGAGCAGACTGACCGTGGTGCAGAAAGCCATTCAAGTGGGGGGAGTAAAGAGGCAGGTGGTTGTAGTAGGGGACAGTATAGTTAGGGGGATAGATAGGGTTCTCTGCAGCCAAGAGCGTGTGTCCCGAAGGGAGAAGGACATCTCCTCCGGGCTGGAGAAGAACTCGGATTGGGAGGGGGAGGATTCAGTTATCGTGGTACAGATAGGTACCAAGACATAGGTAGGACTAAGAAAGAGAGTTTGAACAGCTAGGGACTAAATTGAAAAGCAGAACCACAAAGGTAATCATTTCTGCATTATAACCTGAGCCATGAGCAAATTGGCATAGGGTCAATAGAATCAGGGAGATGAATGTGTGGTTCAGAGGTTGGTGTGGGAGAAGTGGGTTTCGATTCGTGCGGCACTGGCACCAATACTCGGGAAAGAGAGAGCTGTTCCGTGGGGACGGACCATAGCTGAACTATGCTGGGACCAGAGTTCTAGCGAACCGAATAACTAGGGAGATAGACAGGGCTTTAAACTAAATAAGGGAGGCTGGGGTGGGGGTGGGGGGGGGAACGGTCGCAGTAGAGAGCAATCTGGAATGCTAAAGAGAAAAGAAAAGGAAGCAATGCAGGAAAGTGATTGTGGTAAGGATAACCACATTATGTTAGGAAGAGACAGAGCATACAAACAAAAGAGTGCACTAACAAATAGTGTCCAGGGTTAAAGTACAAAAAAGATGTCTAATAATGTTAAAAAAACAAATCTAAAAGCATTGTAACTGAATGCACGAAGCATCTGTAATAAGGTAGACAAATTAACAGTGCAAATAGATGTAAACAGATACGATATAGTTGCAGTTACGAAGACATGGTTACAGGGTGACCAGAGTTGGGAACTGAATATCCAAGAATATTTGATATTTAGGAAGGACAGGCAAAAAGGAAGAGGGGGTGGTGTGGCGTTGTTTGTAAAGGATGAAATCAGAGCAATAGTGAGAAAGGATATTGGCTCAGAAAATCAAGGTGTAGAATCAGTCTGGGTGGAGCTAAGGAGCACCAAGTGGCAGAAAGCATTGGTGGGAGTTGTCGAAAGGACTCCAAACAGTAGTGGTAATGTAGGGGATGGCATCAAACAGGAAATTAGAGATGCATGTAGCAAGGATACGACAGTAATCGTAGGTGACTTTAATCTACATATAGACTGGCGAAACCAAATTAATAATAATACTGTGACAGATGAATTCCTGGCATGTGTACGAGATTGTTTTTTAGACCAGTATGTTGAGGAGCCTACTAGGGAACAGGCTATCCTAATCAATTATCCATGCTAATATATTACCCCCAACCTCGTGAGCATTTATCTTGTGCAGTAACCTCTTATGTGGTACTTTATCGAAATCCAAATACACCACATCCACTGGTTCTCCCTTATCACCCTGCTCATTACATCCTCAAAGAACTCCAGCAAATTTGTCAAACATGATTTCCCTTTCATAAAACAATGCTGACTCTGCTGATGGAAAAGCATGATTCAAAATGTCCCGCTACAGCTTCCTTAATAATGGACTCCAGCATTTTCCCAACAGTTGTTAGGCTAACTGGTCTATAGTTTCCTGCTTTTTGTCTGCCTCCTTTTTGAAATAGGGTCATGATATTTGTGGTTTTCTAATCCGCTGGGACCACCCCAGAATCCAGGGAATTTTGGTGGATTACAACCAATGCATCCGCTATCTCTGCGGCCACTTCTCTTAAAACCCTTCTTCCTCAGTTACTTCAAATCAGGCCCTCTTAGTTGCGGTAGCAGGTTTCTTCTTCCCACTTGTGGGGAACAACACATCCCCTTTCGGGAGTCAAGAAGTGAGTCACTTGCCGCAGAATACCTAGCCTCTGACCTGCTCTTGTAGCCACATTTTTATGTGGCTGGTCCAGTTAGGTTTCTGGTTAATGATGACCCCTATGATGTTGATTCTGGGGGATTCGAGTGATGATAATGTCATAGAATATCAAGAGGAGGTGGTTAGACTTTCTCTGGTTGGAGATGGTCATTGCCTGGCACTTGTGTGGCGCGAATGTTACTTGCCATTTGTCAGCTCAAGTCTGAAAGTTGTCCAGCTCTTGCTGCATGCGGGCACAGCGAATATTAATGTATAGCTTTTATTGTCAGACGTGGCTCAGTGGTAGCACTTTCATCTCTGAGTCAGAAGGTTGTGGGTTGAAGTTCCACTCCAGGTATGTGAGCACTTAATCTAGGTTAACACTTTAGTGCAGTATTGGGGGACTGCTGCACTGTCAGAGGTGCCATCTTTCAGATGAGACGTTAAAAATAGGACCCGTCTGACCTCTCAGGTGGATGTAAAAGATCCCATAGCACTATTTCAAAGAAAAGCAAAGATGTCCTGGCCAATATTTATCCCTCAGCCAACATCTAAAAACAGATTATTTGGACATTATCCCATTGCTATTTGTGGGACCATGCTGTGCGCAATTGGTGGCGTATTTCCTACATTACAACAGTGACTGCACGTTAAAAGTACTTAATTGGCTGTAAAGTGCTTTGGGACACCCCGAGGTCATGAAAGGCGCTATCTAAATGCAAGTCTTCCTTTTTTTTCTTTTATTATTTTCCTTTTGAGGAATTATTTCCACAGTAAATATATATATGCATTATATTGCCATTATATATTATTTCATTCATTGTTTTTTATATATTTGTTTAACCGTTTATATGTAAAATGAGGTCCAACATGGTGCTCTATTGCTTTCGAAGGCAAGAGAAGAATCTTGCAGAAGCACAAGATAATTTCCATTAGGTAAGGTAATTAACAGAAAGTATTTTATGCTTGTTATCGTGGACATGTTATCGGAAGCTGATTTGAAAATTAAGACTAGTGAAGACCCTTCAAAGGCAAGGTGTAGTTGGAACTCACCTTTGCGAAGATGCAAATCTAGATATCCATTATTTTTTATTTATAAAAAAAATCCAAAGACCCTTAATTCATTTCCAGACATCGGTTCTAAGAAAAGATTAGGGTGGGCTGAACATCTGCTAAAGATTTCTGTCATTTTTATTACTTGTGTCAATATCGTAAATTGTTTTTTGCTGTACCTTGTTATCTGGTGCTTACAGATTGGGATCGAGCCGGTTGAAGAAACGCAGGTTGGAGAAGTCAGCAGAGAAGGATTTGGAATTGGAGTGGCTCCCACATCAGCTAAAGCCAAGAAGTTAAAAACTAAAAAGAGCAGAGAGCCAACCAGGTTAGTGGCTTTATGTTTTTGTTGGATTTATCTCCATTTCCTCCATCAGCTCTGCCTCTGTGCAGCTTGCTAGATCAAAATTTCTGGACAATATTATTGTGATGTCACAGCCTTCCTCTTGTGTCAATCAATCATCATAGAATGATACAGCACAGAATGAGGCCCATTGTAGCTGTGGCGGATCTTCGAAAGATCTATCAAATTAGTTCCACACTCTTTCCCCATAGCCTTGCAAATTTTATTAGGCCAGATTTTGCTGCAGCAAGGCATCTAACGGCATCTGCCATCAGTTAGACTTGCCCCTGCAACCTTCAGCACAAACATTTTTCCCACTAAGTTTCTGATAGTTCAAGCTGATAACAGCACAGTGAGGGAAACGGGGCATCTGGGACCTGAGTAAACAGGGAAACCAACTGTGTATCTTCCAAACCAATCAGATTGAAGGATGAAGAAATAAATAGCAGCAGCACTGAAAAGGAAGTATAAATTGTATGTGTTAATTTGCAACACCTGAAGCTCTGATTGGGCCGCCTTGATGACAAGTCCCCTTAAATAAGACACAAAAAAAAACACAAAAAAAAAATGATAAGACACAACCAGCAGTTTCTCTGGAATGTGTAATTAGATCCTCCCTGCCGACATAATCAGTGACTTTGCAAAGTGTCATTCGAGCCATTATGACTGCCGATTCCAGACAGAACAGAACTCACTTTGAACAGACAGGGCTCACTCTCATGGGTTAAGACCTTCTCCCACCCACCAAGCAAGTTCCTGCCCCCAGCTCCCACCGCCCAAGTTCCTGACCTCCTCCCTCCAGCCCAAGTTTCTGACCTTCTTCCCCCCCAAGTCTCCGACCTCCCCCCCGCCCAAGTTCCTGACATTTTTCCCCGTCTGACCTCACCCCCCCCGCCCCCCCCCATCACCCAGTCCAAGTTCCTGATCTCCTCCCCTCCCACCCAAGTTCCTGACTTCCTCCCTCCCCCCACCCAAGTGCCTGATCTCTTATGCCCACCTTCCAGCTAAGTTCCTGTCTTTCTCTCCCTGCCCAAGTTTCTGACATTCTCCTCATGTTCAAATTCCTGACCTTCCTGCCCCCACCCCACCCATAGATGGGGCATTGTGTGTGGGTCACGGATTGTTAACAAAGTTTTTGGGTACGAAGTGAATAGTGACAGTGTTGTGACTTCCGGATTTCGGCCACTCCAATGATGTCACTTGCCACACATGCACTGAGCTTTCCGAGAAATCAACCAGGAGTAGGTAAGGAGAGGGAGAACGTGGTGCAGGTGCAAAGGAAGTGGGGTTGGAAGAACATGATCTGTCTTGCTATCTGGATCACGTTCTCGCTCTCAACCCACCCCGCTTTAGACCTGGATCACTGTGCTCTTCGTGCTCTATCCCCCCGTCCCCCCCGACGAGTTCCTGACCTCCTCCCCTCTCCCCTCTGCTCCCCTCTCCCCCATCCCTTCGCTCTCTCTCTCTCTCTCTGCCTCCCCTCAGTCTCTCTCTCCCCTCTCTCTCTCTCTCTCTCTCTCTCTGTCTCTGCCCCAGTCACTCTCTCTCTCTCTCTCTCTGAATCTCTCTCCCTGCCCAAGTCTCTCTCTCTCTCTCTCCCTCACTCTTTCTCTCTCCCTCACTCTTTCTCTCTCTTCCCCACTCATTTCTCTGACTCTCTCTTTCTTTCTCTCTCTCTCTCTCTCTCTCTGCCCCAGGCTCTCTCTCTCTCTCTCCCACCTCCGATTTCCTATCTCTTAGAAGGCCACGAAAATGTTCCTGTAGATAACCACAGCGATATTCTAAGCAATAGTCCTGGAGGCTCCTTTAGTATAGTCATTGATTTTCGAAAGATAACCCAGAAGCCCCAGTAGCAGGCTCAGGCTCAAGCAGCAGCTCCAGGCTCGACAACGTGGTTCGGCCCCACTTCTGACTTCCTCATATATTGTACTACGCTTGCGCGACCGGATCGAGCATGCATGCACAAAAAGGAGCAGGTCTACTGCGCGCATGCACTGAAGGACGCAGAAATGTTTGTGCAGATAACACTTCGGTGTAAATTAGAGTAGGTGAATTCAATGTCAAATCAAGTAGAATCATAGAATAATGCAACACAAAAGGAGGTCATTCGGCCCATTGTGCCTGTGACAACTCTCTGATAGAGCTATCCAATTAGTCCTATTCCCCTGCCATTTCCCCATAGCCCTATAAACTTTTTTCCTTCAAGTATATATCCAATTCCCTTTTGAAAGTTACTATTGAATCTTCTTCCACCAACCTTCCCGGCAGAGCATTCCATATCACAACAACTCGATGAATATTTTTTCCACCTGCCACCTTAGTGAGAAATGATCTTGGCTCGGAAGATCAAGATGTCGAATCAGTTTGGATGGAGATAAGAAATAGTAAAGGAAAGATGTCACTGGTGGGAGTAGTCTATAGGCCCCCTAACAGTAGCTACACTATAGGGCAGAGTATGTCATGTATCTTACATTATTATATATAACTGTATCCTAACATGCTATACATGACTGTAATAAGATATGACCTGTAACCACCAGCATACCTTACCACCAGGGGCGCACTTGCAAGAGACAGGTATATAAGGACAGGTCTCAGGCAAGTGCAGCATTCCAGAGCTGTGAAATAAAGGTGCAGGTCCAGAGTGACCTTGACTTCACTACATGCCTCGTGTGAATCTGTACTGAGGGGACAGGACTTTACAGAGTATAAATCAAGAAATAATGAGGGCTTGTAAGAGAGGTACCCTGCAATAATCGTGGGTGACTTAAATCTTCATATAGATTGGACAAACCAAATTGGCCAAGGTAGCTTTGAGGATGAGTTCATAGAGTATATTCGGAACAATTTCTTAGAACAATACATTGTGGAACCAACCAGGGAACAGGCTATTTTAGATCTGGTAATGTGTAATGAGACAGCATTAATTAATGATCTCATAGTAAAGGATCTTCTAGCAAAGAGTGAAGAGCAAAGGTATGAAGACAGTTGGCTAAAGTGGACTGAGAAAATAGATTAACAGGTCAGATGGTAGATAAGCAGTGGCAGACATTTAAGGAGATATTTCATAATTCTCAACAATGATATATTCTATTGAGAAAGAAAGACTCTATGAGAAGGATGAACCATCTGTGGCTAACTAAGGAAGTTAAGGATGGTATCAAATTGAAAGAAAAGGCATACAATGTTGCGTAGATTAGTGGTAGGCTAGAAGATTGGGAACATTTTAGAAACCAACAAAGGATGACTAAAAAAAGAATAAAGAGGGAGAAAATAGATTATGAGAGTAAACTAGCAAGAAGTATAAAAACAGACAGTAAGAGTATATAATTGGGAAGAGAGTAACTAAAATAAATGTTGGTCTCATAGAGGATGAGACTGGGGAATTAATAATGATAAACAAGGACAATGGCAGAGACTTTGAACAAATATTTTGTTTCTGTCTTCACAGTCGAAGACACTAAAAACATCCCAATAACAGTAGAAAATCAGGGGGCAAAAGGGAGGGAGGAAATTAAAACAATCATTATCACTAGAGAAAAAGTACGATGCAAACTAATGGGAATAAAGGTTGACAAGTCCCTTGGACCTGATGGCCTGCATCCTAGGGTCTTAAAAGAAGTGGCTGCAAAGATAGTGGATGTATTGGTTGTAATCTTCCAAAATTCCCTAGATTCTGGAAAGGTCCCAGCGGATTGGAAAACCACAAATGTAACACCCCTATTCAAGAAAGGTAGAAGACAGAAAGCAGGAAACCATAAGCTAGTTAGCCTAACATCTGTCATTGCGAAAATGCTGGAATCATTATTAAGGAAGTAGTTGCAGGACATTTAGAAAATCATAATACAATCAAGCAGAGTCAACATGGTTTTATGAAAGGGAAATTTATTAGAGTTCTTTGAGGATGTAACAAGCAGGGTAGGTTAAAGGAGAATTAGTAGATGTAGTGTATTTGGATTTGCAAAAGGCATTTACTACACAAGATAAGAGCTCATGGTGTTGGGGATAATATATTAACATGTATAGAGGATTGACTAACCAATAGAAAACAGAGTTGAGATAACTGGACCATTTTCAGGTTGGCAAACTGCAACTGATAGGGTGCCATAGGATCAGTGCTGGGGCCTCAACTATTTACAATCTATATTAATGACTTGAATGAAGGGACCAAGTGTATTGTAGCCAAATTTGCTGACGATACAAAGATAGGTGGGAAAGCAAGTTATGAGGAGTACGCTGAGTCTGCAAAAGGATATAGATAGGTTAAGTGAGTGGGCAAAAATTTGGCAGATGGAGTATAATGTGGGAAAATGTGAGGTTATCCACTTTGTTAGGAAGAATGGAAAAGCAAAATATTATTTAAATGGAGAGGGGCTACATAATGCTGCAGTACAGAAGGATCTGGGTGTCCTCATACATGAAACATAAAAAGTTAGCATGCAGGTATAGCAAGTAATTAGGAAGGCAAATGGAATGTTGGCTTCTATTGCAAGCGGGATGGAGTATAAGAGTAGGGAAGTCTTGCTACAACTGTACAGGGCGTTGTGAGACCACACCTGGAGTACTGTGCACAGTTTTGGTCTCCTTATTTAAGGAGAGATATACTTGCATTGGAGGCAGTTCAGAGAAGGTTCACTGGGTTGATTCCTGGGATAAAGGGGTTGACTTATGAGGAAAGGTTGAGCAGGTTGGGTCTGTACTCGTTGGAGTTTAGAAAAATGAGAGGGATCTTATTGAAACATAAGATTCTGAGGGGGCTTGACAGGGTAGATGCTAAGAGGATGTTTCCCCTCGTGAGGAAATCTAGAATTAAGGGGCATAGTTTCAGAATAAAGGGTCGCCCATTTAAGACGGAGATGAGGAGGAATTTCTTCTTGCAGAGGGTCGTGAATCTTTGGAATTCACTAACCCGGAGAGCTGTGGAAGCTGAGTCATTGAATATATTCAAAGCTGAGATAGACAGATTCTTGAACTATAGGGGAGTTGAGGGTTATGGGGAACAGGCAGGAAAGTGGAGGTGAGGCCAAGATCAGATCAGCCATCATCTTATTGAATGGCGGAGCAGGCTCGAGGGGCTGTATGGCCTATTCCTGCTTCTATTTCTTCAGTTCTGTGGTTCTTTTGCCAATCACTTTAAATCTGTCCTCTGGTTACTGACTCTTCTGTCACTGGAAATAGTTTCTCCTATTTTCTCCATCAAAACCCTTCATGATTTTGAACACCTCTATTAAATCTCCCCTTAAATCTCTGTTCTAAGGGGAACAACTTCATATTTACTAGGGGGATCAAGGGGTATGGCGACAAAGCAGGAATGGGGTACTGAAGTTGCATGTTCAGCCATGAACTCATTGAATGGCGGTGCAGGCTCAAAGGGCCGAATGGCCTACTCATGCACATATTTTCTATGTTTGTAATCTGAGTGTCAATCATGGCTCAGTTGGTAGCACTCTCGCCTCTGAGTCAGAAGTTTGTAGGTTCAAGTCCCATTTGAGACTTGAGCACAAAAATCGAGGCTGACACTCCAGTGAAATACTGAGGGTGTGCTGCATTATCGGAAATGCCATCTTTCGGATGAGGTATTAAACCAAGGCCCTGTCTGTTCTCTCAGATGGACTTAAAAGATTACATGGCACTATTTCTAAGAAGAGGATTATGAGGCCAATATTTATGAGGCCAATATTTATCCCTCAATCAACATCACTAAAACAGATTATCTGGTCATTATCACATTGCTGTTTGTGGAAGCTTCCTCTGCGCAAATTGGCTGCTGAGTTTGCTACATTACAACAATGACTACACTTCACAAGGACTTAATTGGCTGTAAAGCACTTTGGGATGTCCGGTGGTCATGAATGGTGCTTTATAAATGCATTCTTTCTTTCTCATAACTGAAGTCCCCCATCCCTGGTACCATTCCAGTGAATCTTCAATGAACGCTTCCTATGGCTTTGGATTGTGGTGCCCAGAATTGGACACAATACTCCAGCTATAAGGCCTTACCAGTGATTTATAAAGGTTTAGCTGAACTTCCTTGCTTTCGTACTCTATACCTTTGTTTATAAAGCCAAGGCTACCATATGCTTTTTTAATAGCCTTCTCAACTTGTCCTGCCACCTTCAAAGATTTGTGTACGTACACCCTTAGATCTCTCTTTTCTTGCACCTTTTTTAAAATTGTCCCATTTAGTTTATATTACCTTACTTCATTCGTCCTACCAAAATTCATCACTTCACAGTTCTCTGCATTAAATGTCATCTGCCATGTGTCTGCCTATTTCACCATTGTATATCCATCCTGAATTCCTTTACTAACCTCATCACTGTTTATTGCATTTCTGAATTTCGTGTCATCTGCAAACTTTGAAATTATTTCCTGTATACCCAAGTCCAGGTCATTAATATTTATCAAAAAGAACAATGTTCCTAATACTGAGACCTGGGGGACACCACTGCATACTTCCCTCCAGTCTGAAAAACAACAGTTCACCATTACAACAAAAGCAAAATACTGTAGATGCTGGAATCTGAATTAAAAACAGAAAATGCTGAACATCTCAGCTGGTCAGGCAGCACCTGTGGAGAGAAAAACAGAGTTAACATTCTTAAGGAGTACTGAAAGGGGGAGGGGAAGAAAGAACAAAAGGTCTGTGATCGGGTGGAAGACAGGAGAGATCAGAGAGACAAAAGGGATGATGGGCCGAATTGAATGGTAATAGCAGGTTAGAAAAAGATTAATCCAGATTGAGTGTGAATGGTGGAATAATGACCAGTTGCCATTGGAGACAAAGAGAAACAAAACATAAGATGGGGGGAGAGGGAAAGGGAGCCAAAGATGGGCAGAGGTTATGCTCTGAAATTATTGAACTCGATGTTGAGTCCAGAAGGCTGTAAAGTGCCTAAACGAAAGATGAGGTCCTGTTCTTCGAGCTTGCGTTGAGCTTCATTGGAACAGTAGAGGAGTGCAAAGATGGAGTTATCAGAGTGGGAGTGGAGTAGAGAATTAAAATGACAGGTGTCCGGAAGTTTAAGGTCACACACAGACTAAGTGGAGGTGTTCCACAAAGCAGTTACCCAATCTGCGCTTGATCTCTCCAATGTAGAGGAGACCACATTGTGAGCAGCGAATACAGTAGACTAAATTGAAAGATGTACAAGTAAATCGCAGTTTCACCTGGAAGGAGTATTTGGGGCCCTGGATAGTGGGAAGAGAGGAGGTGAAAGGGCAGGTGTTGCATCTCCTGCGCTTGCACGGGAAGGTGCCGTGGGAAGGGGAAGGGGCGCTGGGGGTGACTATGGAATGGACCAGGGTGTCGTGGAGGGAGCAGTCCCTTCCGAATGCTGAGGGGAGAGGAGGATGAGATTGGTGGTGAGATCACGCTGGAGGTGGCGGAAATGGTCGAGGATGATCGTTGAACGTGGAGGCTGGTGGGATAAAAGCAGTGGCGTAACTACACCAATGCACCACTGAAGGAGGGCCCACCACCTGCATCCTCGTGAAGTCGTTGGCGGTGTGGCTCAGCTGGAAAACGCTCTCGTCCACCATCTTGGTGAAAGTTTTGAACCTGTTGACCCTGCTCTCCACCTCCTGCAGGTCGAGGGGGCTCTGCAGGGTGCTGAGCGCCAGGAAGAAGTTTCCATGTCGTCCTTCTGGGCTTTCCTCTTGCCCTGCTTCCAAGCCTACTCGTCGTTGCAGGTGAGGAAATGCTGGAAGACGTCGCAGCGGGCCAGCACCGTGTGGCTCGTCATGTGGTTCATCCACTGGGTCAGCCCTTTCTTCCGCTTGGAGATGAAGTCCTCTTCGAAGCGGCCAGTGGCTTGCTTCTTGGGGATGTGGTGCACCGAAATGACGGGGAACTTCTCCACCAGCCGGCCATACAGCCAGTCGAAGTGCTTGTAGCACCGGTTGACCAGGCATTGGGTGTGGCTGGGCACCAGGTGGTACAAGATGTAGCTCTTGATGCCTTTGAACTTGGTCTGTGTTATGTCTTTGGATGCTCTGATAATGACTCCACGAGGCAATGTGTTGTACTTGAACTGTAGTGACCTTAGTCCTTTATTGATAACTCCAGAGTGACGATCATACCTGGTGGCCTGCCTTTTATACTAGGCCAGACACACCTGTACAGGTAACCTACAAGTCTCCCACTGCTGTGCCCTCTGGTAGCACACCTTGTGATAGTACAAACAATAGTCATGTAAGATACATGACATCACTCTCCCCCAAGCCTTAAGTGCAAATCGCCTCTGCATTGACTATGCTCTGGGCTTAGCTTTATCTGGTTGACCCTTGGCAGGTGGTTTCAATCTTGGGTGAGTGGTTGGTGCAGTAGAGTGCTGGTGGTTGCTGTTTGTGTGTCCCTGACCACTCCATTCTCCAGCACCCGCCCCTGCCCCCCAACCCCCCAACCCCCACCACATATAGATTATGCCGGAGGCTCATTGCATTCATATACATTCAAGTTCAGAAAAACAAGTTTGCATTATATTTGTTGTTCAGTTGTGACACGTTAGTGAGATACATTATCGATGCGTGCTGGGGATCGGTGTCTCTGACGACTACGTGTGCGGGAAGTGTATCCGCCTGCAGCTCCTGACGGACCGCATTGCGGCACTGGAGCTGAGGGTGGATTCACTCTGGAGCATGCACGATGCTGAGAATAATGTGAATAGCACATTTAGTGAGTTGGTTTTACTGCAGGTAAAGGGGACACAGCCAGTTAGGGAATGGGTGACCAACAGGAATAGCAGTGCAAGGAAGGTAGTGCAGGGGTTCGCTGCGGTCATCCCCCTGCAAAACAGATACACCGCTTAGGGTACTGTTGGGAGGGATAACTCATCAGGGGAGGGCAGCAGCAGCCAAGTTCAGGTGGGTGGCTCTGCTGCACAGGTGGGCAGGAAAAAGAGTGGGAGAGCTACAGTGATAGAGGATTCAATTGTAAGGGGAATAGATAGACGTTTCTGCAGCTGCAACCGAGACTCCAGGATGGTATGTTGCCTCCTTGGCGCAAGGGTCAAGGATGTCTCGGAGCGGGTGCAGGGCATTCTGAAAAGGGAGGGTGAACAGCCAGTTGTCGTGGTGCATATAGGTATCAACGAAAAAGATAAAAAATGGGATGAGGTCCGACAAGCCGAATTTAGGGAGCTAGGAGCTAAATTAAAAAGTAGGACCGCAAAAGTAGTAATCTCACGATTGCTACCCGTGCCACGTGCTAATCAGAGTAGGAATCGCAGGATAGCTCAGATGAATATGTGGCTTGAGGAGTGGTGCAGAAGGGAGGGATTCAAATTCCTGGGACATTGGAACCGGTTCTGATGGGACCAGTACAAACCGGACGGTCTGCACCTGGGCAGGACCAGAACCAATGTCCTAGGGGGAGTGTTTGCTAGTGCTGTTGGGAGGAGTTAAACTAATATCGCAGGGGGATGTGAACCTATGCAGGGAGACAGAGGGAAGTAGAATGGGGGCTGAAGCAAAAGATAGAAAGAAGAAAAGTAAAAGTGGAGAACAGAGAAACCTAAGGCAAAAAGCAAAAAGGGCCACATTACAGCAAAATTCTAAAGGGGCAAAGTGTGTTAAAAAAACAAGCCTGAAGGCTCTGTGCCTCAATGCGAGGAGTATTCGGAATAAGGTGAATGAATTAACTGCACAGATAGCAGTTAACGGGTATGATGTAATTGGCATCACGGAGACATGGCTCCAGGGTGACCAAGGCTGGGAACTCAACATCCAGGGGTATTCAACATTTAGGAAGGATAGACAGAAAGGAAAAGGAGGCGGGGTGGCATTGCTGGTTAGAGAGGAAATTAATGCAATAGTAAGGAAGGACATTAGCTTGGATGATGTGGAATTGGTATGGGTGGAGCTACGGAATACCAAGGGGCAGAAAACGCTAATGGGAATTGTGTACAGACCACCAAACAGTAGTAGTGAGGTTGGGGACAGCATTAAACAAGAAATTAGGGATGCATGCAATAAAGGTACAGCATTTATCATGGGTGACTTTAATCTACATATTGATTGGGCTAACCAAACTGGTAGCAATAAGGTGGAGGAGATTTTCCTGGAGTGTATTAGGGATGGTTTTCTAGACCAATATGTCGAGGAACCAACCAGGGAGTGGCCATCCTAGACTGGGTGATGTGTAATGAGACAGGACTAATTAGCAATCTTGTTGTGCGAGACCCCTTGGGGAAGAGTACCATAACATGATAGAATTCTTTATTAGGATGGAGAGTGACACAGTTAATTCAGAAACTAGGGTCCTGAACTTAAGGAAAGGTAACTTCGATGGTTTGAGGCGTGAATTGGCTAAAATAGACTGGCAAATGATAGTTAAAGGGTTGACAGTGGATAGGCAGTGGCAAACATTTAAAGATCACATGGATGAACTTCAGCATATGTACATCCCTGTCAGGAGTAAAAATAAAACGGGGGAGGTGGCTCAACCGTGGCTAACAAGGGAAATTAAGGATAGTGTTAAATCCAAGGAAGAGGCATATAAATTGGCCAGAAAAAGCAGCAAACCTGAGCACTGGGAGAAATTTAGAATTCAGCAGAGGAGGTCAAAGGGTTTAATTAAGAGGGGGAAAATAGAGTACGAGAAGAAGCTTGCCGGGAACATAAAAACTGACTGCAAAAGCTTCTATAGATATGTGAAGAGAAAAAGATTAGTGCAGACAAACGTAGGTCCCTTGCAGTTGGATTCAGGTGAATTTATAATGGGGAACAAAGAAATGGCAGACCAATTGAACAAATACTTTGGTTCTGACTTCACGAAGGAAGACACAAATAACCCTCCGGAAGTACTAGGGGACCGAGGGTCAAGTGAGAAGGAGGAACTGAAGGATATTCTTATTAGGCGGGAAATTGTGTCAGGGAAATTGATAGGATTGAAGGCCAATAAATCCCCAGGGCTCGATAGTCTGCATCCCAGAGAACTTAAGGAAGTGGGCCTAGAAATAGTGGATGCATTGGTGATCATTTTCCAACAGTCTATCGACTCTGGATCAGTTCCTATGGACTAGAGGGTAGCTAATGTAACAACACTTTTTAAAAGGGAGGGAGAGAGAAAGCGAGCAATTATAGACCGGTTTGTCTGACATCGGTGGTGGGGAAAATGTTGGAATCAATTATTATGGATGAAATAGTAGTGTATTTGGAAAGCAGTGACAGGATCGGTCCAAGTCAGCATGGATTTATGAAGGGGAAATCATGCTTGACAAACCTTCTGGAATTTTTTGAGGATGTAACTAGTAGAGTGGACAAGGGAGAACCAGTGGATGTGGTGTATTTGGACTTTCAAAAGGCTTTTGACAAGGTCCCACACAAGAGATTGGTGTGCAAAATCAAAGCACATGGTATTGGGGGTAATATACTGACATGGAGAGAGAACTGGTTGGCAGACAGGAAGCAGAGAATCGGGATAAATGGTCCTTTTCAGAATGGCAGGCAGTGACTGGTGGAGTGCCGCAGGGCTTAGTGCTGGGACCCCAGCTCTTTACAATATACATCAATGATTTGGATGTAGATGACACTAAACTGGGTGGCGGTGTGAGCTGTGAAGGGGAAGCGAAGAGGATGCAGGGTGATTTGGACAGGTTAGGTGATTGGGCAAATGCATGGCAGATGCAGTATAATGCGGATAAATGTTAGGTTATCCACTTTGGGGGCAAAAACGCGAAGACGGAATATTATCTGAATGGTGGCAGATTAGGAAAAGAGGAGGTTCAATGAGATCTGGGTGTCGAGGTTCATCAGTCATTGAAAGTCAGCATACAGGTACAGCAGGCAGTGAAGCAGGCAAATGGTATGTTGGCCTTCATAGCGAGGGGATTTGAGTATCGGAGCAGAGAGATCTTACTGCAGTTGTACAGGTTCTTGGTGAGGCCTCACCTGGAATATTGTTTTCAGTTTTGGTCTCCTAATCTGAGGAAGGACGTTCTTGCTATTGAGGGAGTGCAGTGAAGGTTCACCAGACTGATTCCTGGGATGGCTGGACTGACATATGAGGAGAGACTGGATCAACTGTGCCTTTATACATTGGAGTTTAGAAGGATGAGAGGGGATCTCATAGAAACATACAAGACGGGACAGGTTAGATGCGGGTAGATTGTTCCCGATGTTGGGGAAGTCCAGAACCAGGGGACATAGTGTAAGGATAAGGGGTAGGTCATTTAGGACTGAGATGAGGAGAAACTTCTTCACTCAGAGAGTTGTTAACCTGTGGAATTCCCTGCCGCAGAGAGTTGTTGATGCCAGTTCATTGGATATATTCAAGAGGGAGTTAGATATGGCCCTTACGGCTAAGGGAATCAAGGGTATGGAGAGAAAGCAGGAAAGGGGTACTGAGCGAATGATCAGCCATGATCTTATTGAATGGTGGTGCAGGCTCGAAGGGCCGGGTGGCCTACTCCTGCACCTATTTTCTATGTTTCTATCGGTGACCGGTGCGTAAGGACAAACTAGTTCCAGAACTGCTGGATGGTGTCCCTGCAGTCTAGTGACGGCGCGGTGCCCAGTGCTGGCAGTGGGAACCCAGTTGGCTCAACTTGCCTGCTCCTGGGGCTGTTGCCGTGGTTCCTAGCGTTGGGCAGGTTCACAAATGCCTGTGACCTCCCTGTCCTTTCTTTGCGCCATGTGTCGCTGCTGCTCCCTGAGGAGCTGTTGTCCAGCAGTGCACAGGGAACTGCTAACTCACTGCCTGGGCGTTGTTTGGTTTGGGATCCTGTCTGGTCCCGGTTCCCTTTGGGAGGACTGTAGCGGGTGACCCTTCGTTTCCGGGTATGGCCTTGGTGGCGATGGGGTCTGGGGGCTGTGCCTTAACACAGTTTGCTCTTTCAGGCTCGTGGCGGTTGGTGCCATCGGGTGCCTGAGAGGTGGAGCCGATCAGGGGCAGGGTATCGATACCGGTGCCGTTGCCCTCCTGAGATCACTTGCTCTGCAGCTCGTGTGTATTGGCTGCTTGTGGCCACACTCCATGGTGCATAACTCTGGTCCCAGGGACGCAGGCTACAGCGTTGGGTAGCTCGCTGGACCTGTGTGCTCCCAATGGGTGTTTGCCCGCTGCATTGGCTGTGTGCAGTTGAAATCCTCCATCGCACAACTTTTCATTACTTATTGTGAATACCCTGTAGCTCCGATCGCGATTGCGCAATTTTTCCTTGCTAGTTGCATGTACAAAATTCTGATCATCAATTACACATTTTTTACACGATCGCGTGACTTTTCTTTGCTTATTGCATGTTCACAACTCTGATCGTCAGTTACACATTTTATCTTTAACTTTAAGAGAACTTTGCTTTCTTTACCCCAATCCTGTTCTCCGTTTGGTGCCACGTGTAGCTCCATCAGCGCATCACTTCGTGGTCTGGCCGCCGCCATCTTTTTCTTCAGCGCATCACCTCGTGGTTCGGGCACCATCTTTCCTCCATCCACAATACTGACTGCGGTGATCCTTTTCTCCCCGGGTTCTGCCTCGGAAGCTGGGAAGTCGCCTCCGGATCCGGTTTTCTTTCTCCGGAGTCCTGCCACTGGAGCCTGGAAGGTGCGCTCGGGTCGTCCCAGCTGATCATCTCCACGCAGTCATGCTGGGCGGTCTGTGCCTCGGGTGCCGTGCTGGTCTGCTCTCTGGTGCCGGATCCAACCTCAGGTGAGAGCATGCTTTGCCTCTGGGCGCAGAGGACATCGATCGTTGGAGGGGTGAAGTCTTCCCACTTCCAATGGATCTTCTCCATCCACCTTCTTCCAAGTTGCATTGGTCCATCACCTGCAACAATCCAAAGAGGTAACTTGTGCACCGCGCCATCATGGAGTACCTTAACATCCGCACTACCAACGACTGGGATAAGTTCATCGGTGTAGTTGCGCAGCTTTGCCTGAACCGAGACCAACTTGGGTCGTTCAGCTTGATTGTCCCATAGCCTCTCAAAGGCTCCTTGATTCATTGCTGACTGACTGGCCCCCGTGTCCACTTCCATGAATACTGGAACGCCATCTATCGCGACTTCCATCCTCAACGGGGAACACTCGGTGGTGCAGGTAAA
Source organism: Pristiophorus japonicus (assembly GCF_044704955.1). Lineage (NCBI taxonomy): Eukaryota > Metazoa > Chordata > Chondrichthyes > Pristiophoridae > Pristiophorus > Pristiophorus japonicus. The sequence continues at coordinate 479,981,262 of NC_091977.1, read as the reverse complement.
CATACCATACACCTCATCGTGGGGCTGAGCTGCCTCTCTGCCTATCATTTCATAATCCGCGCTGGATTCATGGCCATCTGCAGACTCTTCATCGACAGTCTTACACATTCGCTGGAGGTGACCCTCTGAGCTGCAGCCTTTGCATACATGATCTTTAAAATGTCACTGGTGAGCCCTGTGATTCCTTCCACAACGCCAGCAAGGGGCTACTCAGTTAGCCCCCCTCGGCGGACTCTCAGTTAGGGGACTCGAGGGCCTGTTCTCTCTCCCCTGTGAAGGTTCACGTTCCACAGTCCAGCCTCTAAAAGGCACCACTTTGTGCACAGTACCTGCCGGGTTTGAGTCCTGACGGTAAGTCATCTGCCTAGAACCGCAGTTAGAGGTCATGAATGCTTGGCTCACAGAGATGGCCTTCTGCAGTGTGACTGTGGTATCCGCTGACCGTAGCTTATGAAGAAGGCCCTTATGGCCGATTCCAATGATAAAAATGTCCCGCAGCGCTTCGGTGAGGTGGTTGCCGAAATCACATGGTGCCGCCAGCCTCCTGAGGTCTGCAGCGTATTTCGCGATTTCCTGGCCTTCGGGCCATCGGTGGGTGTAGAACCGGTGCCTGGCTGTGAGGATGCTCTCCTTGGGCTTGAGTTACTCATGGATCAGTGTTACGAGCTCCTCGTACATCTTGGTCGTTGTCCTTGCTGGTGCCATAGACGGTGGGCCCACAACTGGTAGGCAGGATAGCTCTGCAGATAGTGTGGCCGGGTTGTCTCCTGCCAGGTCGTTTGCTGTGAAGAAATGGTCGAGCCTCTCCACAAAGCCATCCCAATCATCACCATCGGCGAACTGCTGCAATGTGCCAAGGGTAGTCATTTTCACGTGAAAGTCCGTAATCTCGTCGCCAATTGTTATTTCTTTGGATGCTCTGATAATGACTCCACGAGGCAATGTGTTGTACTTGAACTGTAGTGACCTTAGTCCTTTATTGATAACTCCAGAGTGAGGATCACACCTGGTGGCCTGCTTTTTATACTAGACTAGGCACACCTGTACAGGTAACCTACAAGTCTCCCACTGCTGTGCCCTCTGGTGGCACACCTTATGATAGTATAAACAGTAGCCATGTAGGATACATGACAGTCTGCTTGATGGGCTCGTCGATGGAGCAGGCGAACGGGTGGAAGATGCCGGCAGGGGGAAGCCGCTGGGGGGTTGAGGCGGCGCTAGGCTGTCGTAGCCGCCGTTTGGCACGTTGGCATAGCGGGAGGCAGGGGGCTCGGCACCAGGCGCAGCGTCGCCTCCGCTCCCGGCCCACAGGATCTGCACATACGAGGCTGAGAAGAGGCCCCTCTGGCCACGGCTGTTGGCCCCCTCCAGCCAATCCTCGATGTCGTGCTTGCTGTACACGGTCAGCACCTCGTCTCCCCACACCGAGACCTCGCCCACATTCTCGCTCTGGAAATTGTACAGAGCCCTAGCCTGGAGCGCCATCGCCCCAGCATCCGCACCCAGCTCAGCTCCGCTCCCGGACCCCGCGGTAACCCCCCCACCCCGTAAACCCACCCTCACACTTGTCCCGGCTCCCCCTCACACCGGCTTCCCTAGATCCGAACTCCCTCTTCAGCCCCCTGGACCCCCTCACTCTAGGGGCGTCTGCGTGGGGTCTTCCCTGGCCGGCTACACTTCTCCCTGTCGTTCTGTGATTTTTTTAAAATGTATGTTTGCATTGGGGCCCACATCCTCTAGTTACACCACTGGATGAAAGGTGAGGACAAGGGAAACTGTCATCGTTCTGAGAGGGAGTGGAAAGGGTGAGGGCAGAGGTGCGGGAAATAGAATGGACACGGTCGAGGGCCATGTTAACCACGGCGGAGGGGAATCCTCAGTTGAGGAAAAAGGAAGACATGTCAGAGGCACTAGTGTGAATGGTGGCATCGTCAGAGCAGATGCGACAGAGAAACTGGGAGAATGGAATGGAGTCCTTACAGGATGCTGGGTGGGAGGAAGTGTAGTCCAGGTAGCTGTGGGCTTATAGTGGATACTGGTCGGAAGCCTATCCCAGAAATGGAGACAGAGAAATCGAGGAAGGGAAGGGAAAAGTTGGAGGTGGACCATATGAAGGTGAGGGATGGATGGAAATTGGATGCAAAGTGAATGAAATTTTCTAGTTCAGGGAAAGAGCAACAAACGGCACCGATACAGTCATCAATGTAGGGGGAAAAAAGGTGAGGGAGGGGATCCGAGTAAGACTGGAACCAAGAATGTGCCACATATCCCATGAAAAGGCAGGCATAGATCGGACCCATGTGGGTTCCCATAGCAACACCTTTAATTTGGAGAAAGTTGAGTGGAGTTACAGGAAATGTTATTCAATGTGAGAACAAGTTCAGTCAGGCGGAGGAGGGTGGTGGGGGATGGGGACTGGTTGGGCCTCTGCTCGAGGAAGAAGCGGAGCAACCTCAGGCCATCCTGGTGGGGGATAGAAGTGTAAAGGGATTGACGTCCACTACTATTTGCTTTCTGTCTCTTAGCTAATTTCGTATCCACGCTGCCACTGCCCCTTTCATCCTGTGGGCTTCAGTTTTGCAAACAAGTCTATTATATGGTACTTTATCAAATGCCTTTTGTAATGCTAAGTACACAACATTTACCATACTTCCTTCATCAATCCTCTCCGTTACTTCATCTAAGAACTCAATCAAGTTAGTCAAACATGATTTGGGTTTAACAAATCCATGCTGGATGTTATTTATTAACCCATATTTTTCCACGTGAGATTTAATTTTGTCTTGGATTATTGTCTCTGTAGATTTCCCCACCATAATATTGGCTAACTGGCCTGTAGTTGCCGGGTTTATCCCTCTTCGCTTTTCTGAATAAAGGCATAGATTTTCAATCCTCCAATCCTCTGGCACCACTCCCATATCTAAGGAAGATTGGAAAATTGTGGTCAGTGCCTCTGTTATTGCCACCCTTACTTCCCTCAACAACCTTGGAAGCATCCCATCCAGACTGAGTGACTTTTCTACTTGGAGCACTGCCAAACTTTTAAGTATCTCTTTATCGATTTTTATTCTATCAATTTCTCTACTGCCTCCACACTTGTTATAGTTAATTTTCAGTGCCAGAGAGGTTGATTTCAGTCATTAACAAGGATCATGTCATTAAAAGGATACTTACGTTTGTAATGACAAGACTTAACTTTCTATGGCAAATTCATTTCGTATCTATTGCACAAATACAGCAACTTCATGACATTTAATGCATGTCAGTGGTGAGGCAGATAGCAACATGCCATTTCTCTCGATGGGACAGACAGAACCCTATGGGTCAGTGATGAGACAGGAAGAACTATATGGATCAGTACCTATTACTGATGGGAGAGAAAGAATCCTAAATGTCAGTACCTGTTGGTGATTCGACAGGCAGAACTCCATGGGTCAGTGCCTGCCAGTGATTGGACAAGCATATCCCCATGGATCAGTACCTGTCAGGGATTGGACAGGCAGAACGCTACGGGTCAGTACCTGTCAGTGATTGGACAGGAAGAACTCTGTGGGTCAGTACCTGTCAGTGATTGGACAGGCAGAACTCTATGGGTCAGTACCTGTCAATGATTGGACAGGCAGAACATTATAGGTCATAAGAACATAAGAAATAGGAGCAGGAGTAGGTTATTTGGCCCCTCGAGCCTGCTCCGCCGTTCAATACGATTATGGCTGATCTGATCTTGGCCTCAACTTCACTTCCCTCCCCACTCCCCATAACCATTGACTACCTTATCCTTCAAAAATCTGTCTATCTCCACCTTAAATATATTCAATGACCCAGCCTCCACAGCTCTCTGGGGTAGAGAATTCCAAAGAGAAGAAATTCCTCCTCATCTCCATTTTAAATGGGCGGCCCCTTATTCTGAAACTATCTTCCCTCGTTCTAGATTCCCCCACGAGGGGAAACATCCTCTCTGCATCTACCCTGTTAAGCCTCCTCAGAATCTTATACATTTAATAACATCACCTGTCATTCTTCTAAACTCCAATGAGTATAGGCCCAACCTGCTCAACCTTTCTTCATAAGACAACCCCTTCATCTCAGGAATCAACCTCGTGAACCTTCTCTGAACTGTCTTCAATGCAAGTATATCCCTCCTTAGATAAGGAGACCAAAACTGTACGCAGTACTCCAGGTGTGGTCTCACCATTGCCCTGTATATTGTAGCAGGACTTCACTACTTTTATACTCCATCCCCCTTGCAATAAAAGCCTTTCTTATTACTTGCTCTACCTGCATGCTAACTTTTTGTATTTCATGTACAAGGATCCCCAGATCCCTCTATACCGCAGCATTTTATAATCTCTCCCCCATTTAAATAATAATTTGCTTTTTTATTTTTGCTCCCGAAGTGGATAACCTCACATTTTCCCACATTATTCTCCATCTGCCAAATTTTTGCCCACTCACTGAGCCTATCTATATCCCTTTGCAGATTCTTTGCGTCCTCCTCTCAACTTGCTTTCCCACCTATCTTTATATCCTCAGCAAATTTGGCTACATTACACTCGGTCCATTAAGTAATAGATTGTAAATAGTTGAGGCCCCAGCACTGATCCCTGTGGAACTCCACTAGTTACAGTTTGCCAACTTGAAAATGACCCATTTATCCCAACTCTCTGTTTTCTGTTAGTTAGCCAATCCTCTATCCATGCTAATATATTACCCCCAACACATGATGCACCATAAAGTGAAGAGAGCTGATTTGAGCTCAGTGCTGCTTAACAGCTGCTTACTCCAAAAGTACACTGGCTCCTTCAAGCCGGAATGAACCAGCAGCTTTAGAGTTACTACATCTCCGATCTGCTAGCAGGTGGGGTTCTGGATAACTCTTTTCAAATCTGAACTGTCTAGATTAAATCAGAACGTTTCGTGAGTAACTACCTGTTTCCAGTTATGTTGACAGTTACTTTCTGTTTGCACTAGTGTTGCCAAGAAGGAACGAACATCCTTCTCAGGAAAAGATGCAGAAATGGCTTTTCAGGTGAAAGAACCTCTTGCTGTTCAAGCGAAAGATACAGCACAGAGAGAGCAAGATGTACCGAGTGCTGATTCTCTGCATTCAGAATCGGGTGTCAAATTGGAAGAGACCAGGTCCAGGTAAGCAGATGAATTTCAGGGAAGACTTGCATGTGGGAAGCAGAAGTCAAGGGTTCAGAAATCAGTAGAATTTATAGTATAACACTCCTCTTTTAGTGATTTTGTCACTGATTGGATTGGATTGGTTTGGTAAGGGGTACAGTGGTTAGTGGTGGTCTGGTGAGTACAGTATAAATGGGCTCAAAATGTATCTTTGGAAAGAAAAGATAATTGAGGAATATGGTGAAAAGGTAGAAAGCTTATTAGGCTCAATAGCTTTTTCTATTCTTAAGTATTGCTCTGTCCTTTGAAAGATTGTTGTGGTGTCTTTTGCGATAGGAAGTGATTCCAGAAGGGAAAACAATTGTATCAGCAATAATGGGCATGGCCTGATGAAAATGGTGAGGGCAGACATTTAACTCACAGCTGTGAGTTAAAAACAAATAGCCAAGAGTCAAAAATCATTAGGGGTGGTGGCACCTCAGTCACCTTATTGATGCCATATTCAGGTGGCACTTTTAAATGGCGAGCAACACACCCGCTTGAAAGATGCGTGAGGCTGCTTTACTTTTCGAGCTGCGAGAGTTCGTTGGTGAGGCCTATAAAAGGGCCGTCGAGGAGGAGTCGGGGAGTTCGAGCTGCGGGAGGCGTGCCGGTGCAGCTGTAGCAGGGAGGCAAAAAAGAAGTCGAAAGAAATCGAAAGGTGACGTCACAGCCAAGGGGGTAAGTGATTGGCTGGTGATTGGTAAGTAGTTTTTCTTTTTCTTTATCAGTAAGTAACCTTTTAACATTGTTGTTGCCCAATTAAGTTAATCTAAAGGTTAAGTCATGGCAGGAGAGCTCGGACACGTGTTATGCTCCTCCTGTACTATGTGGGAACTCAGGGACGCTTCCGGTGTCCCTGACGATTACGATGCGGGAAGTGTATCTGCCTAAAGATCCTGACAGACCACATTGCGGCACTGGAACTGAGGGTGGATTCACTCTGGAGCATGCATGATGCTGAGAATGACATGAATCGCACGTTTAGCGAGTTGGTCTTACCGCAGGTAAACGATCCACAGCCAGATAGGGAATGGAAGACCAACAGGAAGAGCAGTGCAAGGAAGGCAGTGTAGGGGTCCCCTGCGGTCATCCCCCTGCAAAACAGATACACCGCTTTGGGTCCTGTTGAGGAGGATGACTCATCAGAGGAAGGGAGCAGCAGCCAAGTTCATGGCACCGTGGGTGGCTCTGCTGCACAGGTGGGCACGAAAAAGAATGGGAGAGCTTTAGTGATCGGGGATTCGATTGTAAGGGGAATAGATAGGCATTTCTGCGGTCGCAACTGAGACTCCAGGATGGTATGTTGCCTCCCTGGTGCAAGGATCAAGGATGTCTCGGAGCGAGTGCAGGACATTCTGAAAAGGGAGGGTGAACAGCCAGTTGTCGTGGTGCATATAGGTATCAACGATATAGGTAAAAATCGGGATGAGGTCCTACGAGATGAATTTAGGGAGGTAGGAGCTAAATTAAAAAGTAGGACCTCAAAAGTAGTAATCTCAGGATTGCTACCAGTGCCACGTGCTAGTCAGAGTAGGGATCGCAGGATAGCTCAGATGAATACGTGGCTTGAGGAGTGGTGCAGAAGGGAGGGATTCAAATTCCTGGGGCATTGGAACCGGTTCTGGGGGAGGTGGGACCAGCACAAACCGGACGGTCTGCACATGGGCAGGACCGGAACCAATGTCCTAGGGGAAGTGTTTGCTCGTGCTGTTGGGGAGGGGTTAAACTAATATGGCAGGGGGATGGGAACCTATACAGGGAGGAAATGGGAAATAAAAGGGAGTTAGAGGCAAAAGATAGAAAAGAGAATAGTAAAAGTGGAGGGCCGAGAAACCCAAGGCAAAAAACAAAAAGGGTCACATTACAGCAAAATTCTAAAGGGGCAAAGTGTGTTAAAAGGACAAGCCTCAAGGCTCTGTGCCTCAATGCGAGGAGTATTCAGAATAAGGTGGACGAATTAACTGCGCAGATAGCAGTTAACGGGTATGATGTAATTGGCATCACAGAGATATGGCTCCAGGGTGACCAAGGCTGGGAACTCAACATCCAGGGGTATTCAACATTTAGGAAGGAGAGACAGAAAGGAAAAGGAGGCGGGGTGGCGTTGCTGATTAAAGAGGAAATTAATGCAATAGTAAGGAAGGACATTGGCTTAGATGATGTGGAATCGGTATGGGTGGAGCTACGGAATACCAAAGGGCAGAAAACGCTAGTGGGAGTTGTGTACAGACCACCAAACAGTAGTAGTGACGGTGGGGACAGCAGCAAACAAGAAATAATGGATGTGTGCAATAAAGGGTCCTTTTCAGAATGAGAGGCAGTGACTAGTGGAATGCCGCAGGGCTCAGTGCTGGGACCCCAGCTCTTTACAATATACATTAATGATTTGGATGAAGGAATTGAGTGTAACATCTCCAAGTTTGCAGATGACACTAAACTGGGTGGCGGTGTGAGCTGTGAGGAGGATGCTAAGAGGCTGCAGGGTGATTTGGGCAAGTTCGATGAGTGGGCAAATGCATGGCAGATGCAGTATAATGTGAATAAATATGAGGTTATCCACTTTGATGGCAAAAACACGAAGGCAGAATATTATCTAAATGACAGCAGATTAGGAAACAGGGAGGTGCAACGAGACCTGGGTGTCATGGTTCATCAGTCATTGAAAGTTGGAATGCAGGTACAGCAGGCGATGAAGTAGGCAAATGGCATGTTGGCCTTCATAGCTAAGGGATTTGAGTATAGGAGCAGGGAGGTCTTATTGCAGTTGTACAGGGCCTTGGAATATTGTGTTCAGTTTTGGTCTCCTAATCTGAGGAAGGATGTTCTTGCTATTGAGGGAGTGCAGCGAAAGTTCACCAGACTGATTCCAGTGATGGCTGGACTGACATATGAGGAGAGACTGGATCAACTGGGCCTTTATACATTGGAGTTTAGAAGGATGAGAGGGGACCTCATAGAAACGTATAAGATTCTGACGGGACGGACAGGTTAGATGCGGGAAGAATGTTCCCAATGTTGGTTAAGTCCAGAACCAGGGGATAAGGGGTAGGCCATTTAGGACTGAGATGAGGAGAAACATCTTCACTCAGAGTTGTTAACCTGTGGAATTCCCTGCCGCAGAGAGTTGTTGATGCCAGTTCATTGGATATATTCAAGAGGGAATTAGATATGGTCCTTACGGCGAAAGGGATCAAGGAGTATGGAGAGAAAGCAGGAAAGGGGTACTGAGGGAATGATCAGCCATGATCTTAGTGAATGGCGGTGCGTTTCTATGCAAATTGGAGCCTTTTCCGGTTTTAACCCAAAGCAAAATTTAGGTACAAATGGGCGGACCTTGTGCCGTGCAAGTTCTGCTTAGTTGTAGCAAGTCCGGAACGACCTAACCAGCAGTTGTTCAAAAAAAAAGATGGTCACAAAACAGTTTGTGTTAAATTTTGTGGAGCCAGAGGAACAGGAGAGCTTCTCCTGCCTCCCCAAAAAGAATGTCGGCAATGATTCTTAAGTGTAAATAATTTTTTAATATGCTGAGCTTATCTTGTGCTTTCTTAGTTTGAAACAGTTTGTGCCCTCAAGATTTTGCAGAAAATAGCTCACCACATTAATCTGTTTACATTTAGATACCTGATCGTAATCCTACCTCTGCTTCAAACTCCAAGTCCTTTCTCTGACATTGGGTTTATTTTCATTAGTTATAGTTTAAAAACATTTTGAGATGAAACACTAAAGCGAGGCACTGTCTGCCCTCAAGAGAGAAAAAATGAGAGAGAGAGAGAGAGAAAGAGAGAGAGACGTAAAATATCCCGTGGCACTGTTCAAGGAAGTACGTGGGAGTTCCTCTCAGTGTCCTGGTCAATATTTATCTCAGATTCATCATCACTAAAACAAATGATCTGGTCATTTATCTTATTGCTGTTTCTGGGATCTTGTTCTATGCAAATTGCTGATATTTCCCTACATTTCAACATTACACTTAAAATGTGAAGCACTTTATGTCTTGAGGATGTGAAAGATACCATGGGGCCAAAATTGCACTCCGCCCCAAACGGGGTGCACTTACCGTTTTGTAAGTGTTCTGTCCACCTGGGGCGGATAATCCGTCGAAATTCAGGACGTTATTTTTTTTTCCCGGTCGGAGCAATGTTGCAGTCATCAGCGGGGCGGATGGGTCGGAGCGGCTGTCGTCAGCGGGGCGGAAGTGCAGACGGGTTGCTCCAAGTCATCCGCATCGCGCTGATATGTCACAAGGTCCCTCTACTTCAGGTAAAGGGGAGGGCCACTGCGAACTCTGCAAAGTTTTTAGTTAAGTCCACTGGACCATCAGGGAGGGTTTTGGCCAGGTCAGCAGCCTGACACCCAAGAGGGAATGCCAGGCTGCCTATTGGTGGCCCTGCCGATCCCATGAGCATAATTGTCGGCCCGACCTGGCAGTTGGCCGACAATCAAAAATAAAATGGAGTCGCCAGCAGCCCGACCTCCCCTTTAACAGCAGACACGCTGCCCAGCCACAGACAGCTCTCCACTGGGTAAAGCTGTCAGTAGCACCGACCGGTGGTATTCGGCATGGAGTTGGAAAGCAGGTTGCTGCCGGTCGGTAAGGGGCCGTCCTGTGCCCGACGCAACGAGAAAATGGGCGGTGCGGTAACCCATTCCCGCCGCTTCCAGCCCCGGGACAATTTTGGATGGGTCAGCCTATCCGTCTGCCCCAGTCGCCTCTTGGAGGCGGTAATGGAACTTATAAAAGGGTCAATTTCAACCCCTATATGAATGCAAGTTCATTTTTTCTTTAAAACCTAGAAGGGCAAATTGCTCTGATCTGTATGTGTATTGATATTATGAATGATTTCATACACGTTTCCCTTGGTCAACACATTCAAACCATGCATTCAATTTTTGGGCACCAATCCTCAGGAAGGCCTTGAAGTGGGTGCAGCACAGATTCACCAGAATCATACCAGGGCTTAAAGGGTGACATTATAAGGACAGGTTCCGTAAACTTGGCTTGTATTCCATTGAGTTTAGCTGGTTAAGAGGTGATCTGATTGAGGTGTTTAAAATTATAATAGGATTCGATAGGGTAGATACAATGAACCTATACCCTCTGGTGGGGGAAATCTAGAATCCAAGAGGGCACAATTTTAAAATTAAGTCATTTGGGAGGGAATCAGGAGGTACATTTTTTTACACAAAGGATAGTGGAAATCTAGAACTCTCCCCAAAAGGTTGTGGTGCTGGGTAAATTGAAATTTTCAAGACTGAGATTTGACAGATTCTTGTTGAATAAGGGTGTCAAGAGATATGAAGCTAAGGCAGATAATAGGAGTTGAGATACAGATCAGCCATGGTCTAATTGAATCGCAGAACAGACTTGAGGAGCTGAATAGCAAGCTCCTGTTCCTCTGTTTCAATGTCGCATGTTGACGATTTCACTGGAATGATCAACCAAAATTTTCCATAAATGTACTTATGATACCACACATGGCAGCCTTTTCATCCTTTGTAGTGCTTTTATGAATTCTTTCCACTGTCTTTATTTTCAAATCCGGTGACCATACCTCTGCAATATCCCATGTGTCATTTCACCAATGCTAACAGCAGCTCTCTTCCCCTCCTGATGTCTCAGTAGATAAATGCACCACTTGGTGTCATACTGAGGCATATAGATTGGGTTCCACCTGCTGTCAGTGCCAAGTTTGCTAATCTCAACCTGAACAGTAGTTGGGGTGCTATAATTGGCCTCAGTGTTCCTGAGTTTGGAAGGGAGAAATCAGCCAGGGATCCTGTCCAGCCATCCCTGGTGGAAAATGCACATCAATATTGGATGAGGATAGGATTGAGTTCAACTGTGATGCCGCTTACAGACGAATAGTTTCTTGCCCATTCTAGAACTGTAACGTCCTCTATAAGACTATCATGCACCAGTTCCATAAAATACTCGAAGAATTTATGGGCTATGGAAGCATAGTGGTTATGTTACTGGACTAATGATCCAGAGGCCTGGACTAATGATTCGGAGACACGAGTTCAAATCCCACCATGGCAACTGGGGAATTTAAATTCAGTAAATTAAATAAATCTAGAATAAAAAACTAATGTCAGTAACAGTGACTGTGAAACTACCGGATTGTTGCAAAAACCCATCTAGTTCACTAATGCCCTTTAGAGAAGAAAATCTGCCATCCTTACCTGGTCTGGCCTATATGTGACTCCAGACCCACAGCAATGTATTGACTCTTAACTTCCATCTGAAATGGCCTAGCAAGCCATTCAGTTATAACAAACCGATACAAAGACTTCCAAGGTTTAAGAAGGCGGCTCACCACCACCACCTTCTTCTTTCATATGGTAGTAGTAAAGCAAATCAAATGTCAATATCCAAGTCAGATATCCAGGTCAAAGCTTCCAGTGTAACAGCGTGGATATCTTGTGGGCTGTCTGCGAATTTCCTCTGAGCGCAGTGCCCAATGATGTGCTCCAGGGTCCGATTGGGAGCTCCACAGTCCCATGATGGGGATGCTTAAATCTTCCATCTATAGAGAAGGTGGCAGCATCTACCATGACCAGTTCTGAGGTGGTTGATGGTTGTCCACTGTTTGCAAGGAAGATTTGATCCTTCAGATTGTATTGTAGGATCCTCTATAAGGAGTCCATTCCATATGTCACAGCTCTTCCAAGCATTTCGTCATCAAGGCTGAGAGGAGATCGCTGAAGAGCTTTGGTGACGGTCCAAAATGACCACCTAGATTTGAAACGGGCTTGGCTGCCCGTGCTTATAAACATCGCACCACCACACCTACCCCACGAATATGCAGTCTCCAGAGAATACAATCTCTACACCAGCAAAGACATGGGGATCCAGGCTAACTTGAACAACCACCTTCTCAAGGGCAATTAGGGATGGGAAATAAATGCTGGCCTTGCCAGTGACACCCACATCCCATGAACAATTAAAAAAAAAATACAGCACCTTTCAGGCACTTCTCAGTGTTTATGTGGGGAGAGGGCAGAGCAGGGTTTGAAGATAATTTACCACTTGGCCTACCCCCAGTGACCCAGTGGATAAAGACACCATGTGATGTAGGACAAACCCATCAAAAAGGGTCCTAGTTCAAATCCCAGTCTGTGCTGAGTTTTCAGCTGAGGAAATGGCTGGGATTCTGATGTTGGCCTGGCATCCCTGGATTATGGGGGTGGGGAAAATCAGCCAGCATGCCTGCTTCTGATTGCTATCCAGTATTCCCTGTTGTAAAGGGGTGATGACAGGATCAGGTTCAACTGTGATGCTTCCTACTGTCAAATAGCCTATGTATCTGTATCACAGCAAAGGGCAGCACCTATTGAAGAGGAGGGAAGCAAAATGGAGCAAATCAAAGGAAAACATTATTTAACAAAAACAGTTTGGTCCAATTAGGGTTCATTCCTCTTTCTAATTTTATTCCTTATTTCTGTTTTCCACTTTTGTGGCTCAGCACTCCTCCACTGAAGCCGGTGATGTTTGAAATGTTCAAAATGGAGAAAGGCCGTGAGATTAACCGCATCCTGATTGAGAATAAAGGTATTCTCAGTGAAAAGAGGAAGAGCCTAACTGAGCTGACTGAGAGGATCAACAACACCAAGGAGGAGATCGACGTCACTAACAAGGCGCTCAACGTCAAGAAACAGGAGCGGCAGGACCAAGGTAATGCCACAAGGAAAGTGTACACGTTCTGAGACATACGTGCCTAGAAGGTACCATGCTTGATTTCCCAGTCTGTGCTGTGTTAGCTGAACTGGGGCAACAGTAATGGCACTGTAATCATTCCACGGTTCCTGCTCCTCATCACTGTCCTGTTATCTCTGCTGAAAATTGTCTTTGTTCCCATTCTTGGGAGGTTGAGTCGCTAACGAGGCTAGCATTGATTGCCCATCCCTATTTGCCCTGAGAAGGTGGTGATACAGCTTAATGGCTTGCTTGCTCACTTCAGAGGGCAGTTAAGGGTTAACTATGTTGGTGTGGGACTGGAGTCACTCATAAACCATACCAGATAAGGATGACAGGTTCCTTCCTTAAAGGACATTCGTGAACCAGTTGGATTTTTATGACAATCCGATTGCGTCATTGTCCCTTTTTTTTAAAGCAGAATTCAAATGATCAGACTGCCACAGTGGGATTTGAACTCACATTCTCTGATTTACTCGTCCAGTAATCTAACCAATAAGTCCAATAAATATGTGTGTAAACGTCAGATCAGACAGGAACCGACTCGGCTGTGATAGCCCTCTGCGGTAGAATTGCTGTCCAGGCTTGCAACCTTGGCCAAAATATCAAGGCAGCCGACATCTTTAGCTCCTGCCCAATTTAAATCGACTGACTCCAGCCTGGAAACAAAAAGGAGATAAAATTGGAGGAAGGGAATATTCGTAATGGTAATAATGTCACCCTGCGCATTAAGTACTTGTGGACAGAGCTACAATTTCGATGGTTCAGTCTTCAAGTTCTCCTTCCCGCTCCAATCCCCTGCCCAGTGTGGTGTGTCGCAAGGAAAATTGAACAGGTTTGTACTACCTTGTGCCTCCTAGCAGCCAATGGAAGGGGACATTAGTGGAGGTGAAGGAGCAGGTAATTTCATCCATCTTGGCATCAAAGGTATAAGTCTGAGCTGAGGCATGGAGAAATAGAATGCCAAGATATTTTAACTTTTCCAGAAATGACCCTTTTGCCCACAGTCCTTAGGCCCCATTCATAAATGCCCCAGCGTACAACTTTTATGATTTCACCGTTGGAACGGGCGAGGGAGTTTGCATTCAAATTATGTTTCCTGATGGCGCAGTGGGACAAGGAATAACCGATTTCAGTTCCCTGGTCTGTGCTGAGTTAGCTGTGCTCAGCCAAAGCAGCAGTTGATGCGCTGCAATTGGACTCCGCACACGTGCCTGGGGGGAGCGGGTGGGGGAAATGAGCCAGGGTTCCTATTTCTGATTGCTATCAGATGATCCCTGCTGGAAAGTGTATGCCTTCAGACAAGGACAGGATCAGACTGGTGTGTGGTGGTCAAGTAGCGAACACCACTCACTTTATAGGCTCAGGCATTAAGAATGGCCACTTGGACGAGATAGTGAAGAATAATCATTCATAGGTGGTTTCTCGAGCGAGGATGACTTGCTTCCACGAGAGTTCACAGATGTTTCAATGAAGGACCCGATGTTCCAGTCCTGAACTCCAGTTGAGGGGGTGGAAGATGCCTGTGCGTGAATTTTTTTTAATGTGTGGTGACCGTTGCACATCAACCATCACACGGGCTTGACAGAGCTTGGCCTTTATCCAGTGGCAAGGATTAACCAGGACGACTGGAGACCTGCTCTGCTGCATGGACTTAGTGCGCACACATATCGCAGTGTGGGCAGGTCCGTGCTACCCCTGGGCCCTCGGCTCTTCTGGGCCCCGACCCTCATTCGCCGCACCTCTGCCACGATGTTCCAGGACCCAGCCCGCCAGCTGTATTTATAGCCCCGACCTGCGGTGGTGTTCTCGCACAGGTCGGGGTGGCTCAAGGATAATAGTTGGTCAGTAATAGGTCAGAAGCAATAGCTAACATAGCTCATTACTAGCTATCTCTTAAACTGTATATAATTCAGATGTCGTATGTAATTCATTACCAGAGCTGTACTTGACTCACTACCATCTATTATCCCCAATATAGCTCATTGTGCTTATGAGAGTTCTGTACTAAAGACCTTAGCCTGAAAATGCCCAAACTTGTTTGATTGTTGGTTCTTTCCATACCCGACAGGTGAGTACATGAACGAACAAGGTGACCCCGTAATCGACGAAGATGAGTTCAATCTAATCATGCAGCTGAAGAATCTGAAACAGCAATACCGGCAAGACTTTGACACATTGCGAGACCTGCGGGTGGAGCTGCAGTACTGCCAGAGGCTGGTCGACCAGTGCAGGCTGCGGCTGCTGACAGGTAAGGGAAGACCACTCAGCCGCAAGGTGCGCGTTAGGTAAGACTCTGTGCCTATTTCAGAGGCTTAGATAGATTTTAAAGATACCCACCATCATCATTCATAGGCGGTCCCTCGAACAAGGATGACTTGCTTCCACGAGAGTTCACAGATGTTTATGACACTTGTGAAAGAAGAATAGGAAGTAGTCCTCGCCAGCATTCCTCCCTCAACCATAAGCAGATTTACTGGTTATTCTTCCCAGTGCTGTTTGTGGGATCTTGCTTTGCATCCAGGCTACAAAGTAACTCATTGGATGTGAGACACTTTGAGACATTTCTGAGAGACATGGTAAGGCACTATATAAATATAACTCTTTCACTAAACCATATAGACTAGAAGATCCCGGGTACAATCTTAGGTCCTTTATGAACATTTTCTGCTCTCTCAACTCTTGAATTAAGAACATAAGAATATAATAGGAGCAGGATTAGCCCATTTGGCCCCTCGAGCCTGCTCCACCACTCAATAAGATCATGGCTGATCTGACCATGGACTTGGCTCCACTTCCCTGCCCGTTCCCCATAACCTTTACTCCCTTATCTCTCAAAAATCTGTCGATCTCCGTCTTAAATATATTCAATGACCCAGCCTCCACAGCTCTCTGGGGCAGAGAATTCCATAGATTTACAACCCTCTGAGAAGAAATTCCTTTTCATCTCTGTTTTAAATGGGCAGCCCCTTAGTCTAAGACTAGGTCCCCTAGTTTTAGTTTCCCCTATGAGTGGAAATATCCTTTTTGCATCCACCTTGTCGAGCCCCCTCATGATCTTATATGTTTCGATATTCTTCTGAACTCCAATGTGTATCGGCCCAACTTACGCAACCTATCTTCATAAGTCAACCCTCTCATCTCTGGAATCAACCTAGTGAACCTAATCTGAACAGCCTTCACTGCAAGTATATTAGTGACCAAACTTTGGGGCTAGAACCTCCATTTTTTTAGCATGCTTAACGGTCACTTTACCGCTGAAATGACGTATAACGCCCATATATCGCCCATTTTGGCACAAAATGGAAACTGCCGGGCTTTTTTATGAGACATATCGGCGAGCGTTACTTTCCCCATGGGCTTAACGCCGGGAAAAAATTTTACCGGCCACCCACTTTTTTGGGGCGGAATCAGCAGAATGGGCAAAATCAACGCCCAGCGTTACTTTCCTCATGGAATTAATGCCGAGATTCAATATGAACGCCCGTCCACTGTTTTTTGTCGTAAAGAGCATATTTACCCAAACTAGCAGCCAAGGTGATTGCCCATCGACAATTTCACCATCTCGCACACATATCGCCCAGAATATCGCTCGCTCAAAAAAACGCCCACAAAAAGTGAAACTAACCGGAACGAACACCAGCGGTGTGGCTAGCATTTGTTAAATCCCACTCTTATGTGAGGAGCTGATATCTGAAAGATTTGCCTGAAAGAGCGCTAATGTGAATGACAACGCTGACACACTGCTGTGTGTGTGCAGCTCAGACATCAATGGTGCCCATCAACTTGGTGCCAGCTAAAGTTTACGTTGATTGATGTTAAGTTGTATTTAACTCTTTCATGGTAAGGAATCACCAGTGTATAACGGTACAGCAATCTGAAACAATGTGCAACAAAGTTATGTTCAATAACAAAAGTTTAATACCAACATTGGTCTGAAATCATAAGTATCACAGCCAATAACACCCAACCCCCGCCCACACCCCACTTTTTCCACCATTGACATAAATCACATGTTCAACATGTCCAGCAACACAGAATACAAAGGCAAAGCAGGAGCGTGGTCCCCAGCCCCCATACATTGCAACAAATTGCATACACCCGGATGGAGATATAACACAGCCATCACTGCGCACATGCACCTCACTTTCCTTCTCCCCTCTCCTTCTCCCCACCTCTATCCCTTCCCTTCCTCACTCCATGGCGCCTGGCCGAGGAGCTCCTCAGGTGATGCCTCATTGGAGGGGGATGAAGGCAGATGCGGTGGTTGCACGAGTACGGGAGTGGGGGTTGTCGAGGGGGCAACATTCCCTGATGCAGAAGCAGGATTTTGGTCTTGTTCTCATCTGTCGTTCGCAGTGGTGGTGCAGAACCCAGGGGTGCAGTGCCACGCTCGGGGACCACTGGGAGGCTTTTGGCAGCGTGTTCCTGGTTATCGCATCCAGGGACTCTGCCATGCGTGGAATGTACTCGGTCATGGTGGCCAGCTGTCGGGATATGCCCCCCAATGCTTCGATGAGCTGGTCACCAATGTCTACAGTCCTCCTGGACAACAGTACCATCTCTCTGCTGTCATGTCGCGTTTGTGGAACAGATCTGCCGCGTCCACGAGGCCTCCATGGAGTTGGCGCCATCCTGGGGACAAATGGGGTACCCCGTGGAGAGGTGCTTGGGACCGGTACCTCCAGAGTGGAGGCGGGAATGACCGGAGGACCACTAGATGGCCTTGGGGTGGAATGGCTTCTGGAGCGTGGCAATGCAGGTTCTTCGAAGTCCGCTCTCTCATCCGTCGAGAACAGACCCAACGGATTGACGGGCGACAATCGGAGCTCCTCAGCACCAGATGTAATAGGATCATCCGCCGACTCCTGCCCCACGCCCCCACCTTCTGACCTCTGTGGTCTTGCCTGGGGCTGCGCTGCTGGCTGAGCTGCAAAGCACAAATGAGGTTGTTAGAGGAGAAGGGGGTGCTAGAGTGACAAGGTGAGTCCAGCGCTACACACAGCATATGCACGACAAAAGCACCACCGCTATCAAAATCATCACAGACATCACATTTCATGACCATCAACACATTGTGCATTGCAATGATTTTCATTAGGCCAGCATTATTTCTATGACGCTTTTAGAAATCATCTATCATATATGATTGTTCAGATATGAGTGGGTATGGCATCGATAGACTTCACATGTCGCAATGGTGTAAGCTTTACTCACATGGCATCACTTCAGATGTAATCATGATTATTATGATTATTATCATTCTTTACCTAAAGACGTACACCGTGACTGCAGGCTTTTTGAATAAAACATTCCTGGTAAAAATGCAAGACCTCACATCTGCTGTTAGTCAATGACTGTTACAAATCAAATTATATAAATACATAAGTACATGTAAATCAATGTAATACTTACTCTTGCGGATCCCACAAGGTTGTTCCATCGTTGCGACATTGGTTGCCCTCACGCACCTTGTTGGTCGCCGACGAGACCACCTCTGCTACCTCGGTCCATATCTTCTGATAGGCCTTTGGGATGGGCTTCCCACGCCCTCCCTGTGTCAAATCACCCCAGCGTAACTCGACCTCCTGCATGAGGGAGGCATTTGCCTCATCCAAGAACCTCCTGGCTCTTTTGCAGCCTCCAATGTGCTCCTCTTTCACCTCATTGCTCACTCCAGCGTCAATCTTCACAGTGTGCTGTGATGCCTCCTCCATTATAGGACAAATTCGGTCCAATATGTGACTGGTAACAGCTAATTTTTTGTTTGCCTACTTGCTGTGAAGCTCTAAAGTCTCCCTCCTTTCTCCCAAAGCAGCCACACCACACCCAGCCACGCTTTCAGTCCCTCTGAGCTTCCTCTCGCTCTCTCTCTCTCTCTCCTCTTCTGCGCATGTCATGGTGACCCTTGACCTCCAGAATCACGGGAATCGAGCGTTGCCATGCCGTTGCTAAGGAAGGCCACACTTTACTGCAGGTCAAAAAATTTAACACTACCGCCCATTTGAGATCGCTCGCGGTATCGCCCATTTTCAAAAATGTAAACCAGGCATTTTGAGAATGGGCGAGAAGCCGACGATTTGAAAACCCATTTTTAATAGAATGTTGGAAAATTTTCACCAATGATCCATTATTTCTAGGGCCACTTCCTTAAGTACTCTGGGATGCAGCCTATCAGGCCCTGGGGATTTATCGGCCTTCAATCCAATCAATTTCCCTAACATCCATTTTGGGGCGATAAGCACAAAAGTGGAGGTTCTGCCCATAGTGTTACTCCATGTATGATCTCACTAATGCCATATAAAGCATCACTTTACGCTCCACAGTTTATACAGTGGTATTGAACAAATATTTTGGATCTGTCTTCACTAAGGAAGATACAAATAACCTTCCGGAATACTAGGGGTTCGAGGGTCTAGCGAAAAGAAGGAACTGAAGGAAATCCTTATTAGTCAGGAAATTGTGTTAGGGAAATTGATGGGATTGAAGGCCGATAAATCCCCAGGGCCTGATAGGCTGCATCCCAGAGTACTTAAGGAAGTGGCCCTAGAAATAATGGATCATTGGTGAAAATTTTCCAACATTCTATTGACTCTGGATCAGTTCCTATGGACTGGAGGGTAGCTAATGTAACACCACTTTTTAAAAAAGGAGAGAGAGAGAAAATGGGGAATTATAGACCGGTTCGTCTTTAATAATTGATTCCAACATTTTCCCCACTACTGATGTCAGGCTAACCGGTCTATAATTACCCCTTTTATCTCTCCCTCCTTTCTTAAAAAGTGGTGGTACATTAGCTACCCTCCAGTCCATAGGAACCGATCCAAAGTCGATCGACTGTTTGAAAATGATCATCAATGCATCCACTATTTCTCGGGCTAGTTCCTTAAAAACTCTGGGATGCAGACTATCGGGCCCCGGGGATTTATCGGCCTTCAATCCCATCAATTTCCCTTACACAATTTCCCGCCTAATAAGGATTTCCTTAAGTTCCTCCTTCTTACTAGACCCTCGGCACCCTAGTATTTCTGGAAGGTTATTTGTGTCTTCCTTCGTGAAGACAGAATCAAAGTATTTGTTTAAATGGTCCGCCATTTCTTTGTTCCCCATTTCTTTGTTCCCCATTATAAATTCACCTTAATCTGACTGCAAGGGACCGACGTTTGTCTTCACTAATCTTTTTCTCTTCACATATCTATGGAAACTTTTGCAGTCAGTTTTTATGTTCCCAGCAAGCTTCCTCTCATACTCTATTTTCCCCCTCCTAATTAAACCCTTTTCCCTCCTCTGCTGTATTATAAAATTCTCCCAGTCCTCAGGTTTGCTGCTTTTTCTGGTCAATTTATATGCCTCTTCCTTGGATTTAACACTATCCTTAATTTCCCTTGTTAGCCACAGTTGAGCCACAGTTGAGCCACCTTCCCTGTTTTATTTTTACTCCAGACAGGGATGTACAATTGTTGAAGTTCATCCATGTGATCTTTAAATGTTTGCCATTGCCTATCCACTGTCAACCCTTTAAGTATCACTCGTCAGTCTATTCTAACCAATTCACGTCTCATACCATCGAAGTTACCTTTCCTTAAGTTCAGGACCCTAGTCTCTGAATTAACTGTGTCACTCTCCATCTTAATAAAGAAGTCTACCATATTGCGGTCACTCTTGCCCAATGGGCCTTGCTCAACAAGATTGCTAATTAGTCCTTCCTCATTACACATCACCCAGTTTAGGATGGCCAGCCCTCTAGTTGGTTCCTCAACATATTGGTCTAGAAAACCATCCCTAATACACTCCAGGAAATCCTCCTCCACCGCATTGCTACCAGTTTGGTTAGCCCAATCAATATGATAACTGCTGTACCTTTATTGCATGCATCCCTAATTTCTTGATTGATGCTGTCCCCAACGTCACTACTACTGTTTGGTGGTCTGTACCCAACTCCCACTAGCGTTTTCTGCCCTTTGGTATTCCGTAGCTCCACCCATACCGATTCCACATCATCCAAGCTAATGTCCTTCCTTACTATTGCATTAATTTCCTCTTTTAACCAGCAATGCCACCCTACCTCCTTTTCCTTTCTGTCTATCCTTCCTAAATGTTGAATACCCCTGGATGTTGAGTTCCCAGCCTTGGTCACCCTGGAGCCATGTCTCCGTGATGCCAATTACATCATACCCGTTAACTGCTATCTGCGCAGTTAATTCGTCCACCTTATTCCAAATACTCCTCGCATTGTGGTACAGAGTCTTCAGGCTTGTCTTTCTAACACACTTTGCCCCTTTAGAATTTTGCTGTAATGTGGCCTTTTTTGCTTTTTGCCTTAGGTTTCTCTGTTCTCCACTTTTACTTTTCTTCTTTCTATCTTTTGCTTCTGCTTCCATTCTACTTCCCTCTGTCTCCCTGCATAGGTTCCCATCCCCCTGCCATATGAGTTTAACCCCTCCCCAACAGCACGAGCAAACACTCCCCCTAGGACATTGGTTCTGGTCCTGCCCAGGTACAGACCGTCTGGTTTGAACTCATCGCACCTCCCCCAGAACCGGTTCCAATGTCCCAGGAATTTGAATCCCTCCCTTCTGCACCACTCCTCAAGCTACGTATTCATCTGAGCTATCCTGCGATTCCTACTCTGACTAGCACGTGGCACTGGTAGCAATCCTGAGATTACTACTTTTGAGGTCCTACTTTTTAATTTAGCTCCTAGCTCCCTAAATTCATCTTGTAGGACCTCATCCCGGTTTAGTCATGGTCAGTACTGAGGTAGCAGTACAAGTATGCGAGGACGCTAGCTCCAGAGCAACCGGACAGGGTCCTAGTCATCTGATGGCGGCGTTGCGACCCTGCTAGCAGGGTGTGCTTGGTTCGCTCACCGAGCCAGGACTCAGGGCCTTTGCCGTTGCCTAGTAGTGGGCAGAGCCACAGATGTGTATGGCCTCCCTGTCCTCCTTTGAGGGTTGCAGAGTCTTCTGCCTGCTCTCTAACGGTGTTGGGAACCTGGCTGTTCCAGGTCCCGTTTGGGGAACTCGTTGGTTCTGACTTTTCACTCCCGGACATGGCCGAGGTAGCGACTGGGTCTGGGGGCTGCACCATCTCCACCCGGGTGGTGGGCAACGGCGGCCGACTGCGCGTATTGTGGCGTTTTCGTTTCCAGGTACATGGCGAATGGTGCCATTTGGTGCCTGCAGCGTGAGATAGACTTAGGGCAGGGTATCAGGATCAGTGCCTTCACCCTCCTGAGGTCGTTGGCCTATAACTTGTGGAGACACCTGGGGCAGGGCATCAGGATCAGCGCCTTTACCCTCCCTGATTCGCTCGCTTACTACTCTTGGGGACATTCTATTCCCGACATCTCGGAACAACATTTTGTTCTTTACATTAGGACTGGTACCGACATTGCGCGACAACATTTTGTTCTTTACATTAGGACTGGTACAGCCATCTCGCAACAGCATTTTGTTCTTTACAGTATCAACATCTTGCAACAACATTTTGTTCACAATCTTAATCGCTTCGTTACATTGATTGCCATGCATGCTGTCATGTATTCAACCAGCGTTGTAACCCATGTATAAACTGACCTAAGTTGTACACCGTGAGAACACTGACCACTAGGTGGGAGACACTCCTAACCTGGACCTTCAGGTATAAAAGGGGAAGCTCCACCCACCTTCATCACTTGAGTGCTAAGGAATAAAGGACAGGTCACAGACTGACCTTCTCTCAAGCATGGGCCTCGTGTGCATTTATACTGTGTAGTAAGGACGTATCAATGGCGACAAGAAACTGGGATTAAACCACGCGAGCATGGCCACTAGCAGAACAGACGAGAGGTATTGTGTAAAGGAATGGTTGGAACAGAGATTCAACATTGTTAAAGCAGCACACAGTTCTCCAGGCAGACAAGGGCAGTCAGGCATGCCCCAACATGTAGTCGAACCCAGAGGGGGAGTTCAACAGAGACAATGGCAAGCTGATTCACGCCATTGCAAGGGACAATGCGGCAAGTAATGGGGCCATCAACACCTGTTAATGGTGCACTCAAGGACAATAACAGGGGCAGTCAGGGACGATCGACTGGCAAGGGACCTTTTGTTTCAAACCGCAACTCATGCTGGAGGCGTGGAGGCATACATTCAGCCGGAGTTTGCAGAGATGAGCAAAATACCTGCAGAAATTGCAGAAATGGACACTGGGGGAAATCGCTGGAAGCTGAAGTTCAGCGAGTTCATGTGGAGCACGTATCCAGTTCATACACCAGGACGCCACCGATAATGATGAAAGTGCTCCTCAGTGGCCTCCCAGTATCAATGGAGTTAGACACGGGGGCCAGCCAGTCCCTGATGGGTATCAAACAGTTCGAAAAGTTGTGGGCATCCAAGGCCAGGAGGCCAAAATTATCGCCGATTGACGCACAGCTACGGACTTACACAAAGCAGATCGTTCCGGTGCTAGGCAGCGCCGCGGTAGTCGTGACCCACAAAGATTCGGAGAACAGGTTGCCACTCTGGATTGTCCCAGGGGACGGTCCCGCACTACTGGGGAGGAGTTGGCTTGCTGTCATGAACTGGAAATGCAATTTCCTCTGTGGAGCGAGTATCATGCTCACAGGTCCTGGACAAATTTGACTCATTATTTCAACCCGGCATTAGCACTTTCATGGGGGCCAAGGTAGTGATTCACATAAACCACAAGGCCAGAGCGGTGCCGTACCTGATGCAGGAAAAGATAGAAGGCGAATTGGACCGCCTGTTGAGGGAAGGCATCATCTCGCCAGTCGAATTCAGGGACTGGGCGAGCCGGATTGTGCCGATGCTCAAGGCGGATGGGTCGGTCAGGATATGTGGCGATTACAAGGCCACCATCAATCGGGTGTCACTCCAAGACCAGTACCCGCTACCGAGAGCGAAGGACCTCTTTGCGATGCTATCCGGTGGCAAACTTTTTTCAAAATTGGACCTGACCTCAGCTTACATGACCCAGGAGCTGGCAAGTGAGTCGAAGAAGCTGACCACCATCACGACACACAAGGGGTTGTTTGAGTACAACAGATGTCCGTTCGGGATTCGCTCGGCCGCCGCGATCTTCCAACGAAATATGGAAAGCCGCCTCAAGTCGATTCCAGGGACGGTGGTTTTTCAGGACGACATCCTCATTACGGGTTACGATACTGAAGAACACCTCCACAACCTGGAGGAGGTGCTACGCAGACTGGACCGGTAGGTCTGCGACTGAAAAAGGCGAAGTGCGTTTTCCTAGCTCCAGAGGTAGAATTCCTGGGGATGAGGGTAGCAGCAGACGGGATCAGCCCGACTGCATCCAAGACGGAAGCAATCCAGAGAGCACCCAGACCCTGTAACACGACAGAGCTGCATTCGTTCCTGGGGCTCCTGAACTATTTTGGTAACTTTCTTCCCAAATTGAGCACGCTGCTAGAGCCGCTACACGTGCTCCTACGCAAGGTAGTGATTCACATAAACCACAAGGCCAGAGCGGTGCCGTACCTGATGCAGGAAAAGATAGAAGGCGAATTGGACCGCCTGTTGAGGGAAGGCATCATCTCGCCAGTCGAATTCAGGGACTGGGCGAGCCGGATTGTGCCGATGCTCAAGGCGGATGGGTCGGTCAGGATATGTGGCGATTACAAGGCCACCATCAATCGGGTGTCACTCCAAGACCAGTACCCGCTACCGAGAGCGAAGGACCTCTTTGCGATGCTATCCGGTGGCAAACTTTTTTCAAAATTGGACCTGACTTCAGCTTACGTGACCCAGGAGCTGGCGAGTGAGTCGAAGAAGCTCATGGGTCTGGGGGGACAGCCAGGAAAGGGCTTTTAATAGAGCACGCAATTTGTTATGTTCCAACAATCTGTTAACGCTATATGACCCATGTAACAAACTTGTGTTAACGTGCGATGCGTCGTCCTATGGTGTCGGGTGTGTGTTGCAACATGTCAATGCCAAGGGTCAGTTACAGCCGGTAGCTTATGCCTCCAGGAATCTGTCCCAGGCAGAAAGGGGCTACGGGATGGTAGAAAAGGAGGCGCTCGCATGTGTATATGCGGTAAAGAAAATGCACCAGTACCTGTTTGGCAGGAAGTTTGAGCTGGAGACAGATCACAAACCCATAACGTCCCTTTTGGCCGACAACAAGGCCATAAATGCAAACCCATCGGCCCGCATACAGAGGTGGGCACTCACGTTAGCTGCCAATGACTACACAATTCGGCACAGACCGGGCACCGAAAACTGCGCCGATGCACTCAGCAGGCTCCCACTAGCCACCACTGAGGGGGCTACCGAGCATGGTGCTGAGATGGTCATGAAGCTTTCGGAAGCGAAGGCTCACCCGTGACAGCCCGTCAGATTAAAGTCTGGACAAATAGAGACCCGCTATTGTCTCTAGTCAAGAAATGTGTCCTGAATGGGGACTGGGCAGCCACGTACAGGGCATGCCCTGGGAAATTTAAACCCTTTCACAAGCGCAAGGATGAACTCTCGATTCAGGCCGATTGCCTACTGTGGGGAAACCGCGTAGTCATGCCCCAGATGGGCAGAGAGGTGTTCATCAGAGAACTCCACAATGGGCACCCGGCCATTGTCACGATGAAGGCAATTGCCAGGTCACACGTTTGGTGGCCAGGGATAGACGCAGATCTGGAACTTTGTGTTCGCAGGTGCAACACGTGTGCCCAGCTGGGCCATGCGCCCAGGGAAGCCCCCCTTAGCCCCTGGCCATGGCCCGCCAAGCCTTGGTCACGCATCCATGTGGACTACGCAGGTCCTTTCATGGGGAAAATGTTTTTGGTTGTAGTAGACGCCTACTCCAAATGGATCGAGTGTGACATTTTAGATTCAAGCACATCCTCTGCCATGGTAGAAAGTCTACGGGCAATGTTCGCCGCTCACGGTCTACCAGACATCTTGGTCAGCGACAATGGCCCGTGC
The DNA here is from genome assembly GCF_044704955.1 of Pristiophorus japonicus. Taxonomy (NCBI): domain Eukaryota; kingdom Metazoa; phylum Chordata; class Chondrichthyes; family Pristiophoridae; genus Pristiophorus; species Pristiophorus japonicus. Next base: position 479,955,453 of record NC_091977.1, on the reverse strand, counting down.
TTCACAAGCACTGAATTCCAGGACTTCATGGCAGGCAATGGAATTAACCATGTTAGAACGGCACCGTTCAAGCCGGCCTCAAACAGCCAGGCAGAACGAGCAGTGCAGATAATCAAACAGGGGATGTTCAGAATCCAAGGGGGTTCCCTACAAACCAGCTTATCACGCCTCCTGTTGGCCTATAGATCCCGACCACACTCGCTCACAGGGGTTCCACCAGCTACTAATGAAAAGGACGCTCAAAACCCGATTATCCCTTATACACCCCACCATGAAAGAAATTGTCGAGAGCAGGCGCCAGTCACAATATCACTACCATGACAGGAATGCGAGGGCGCGATGTATTGATGTAAATGATCCTGTTTTTGTCCTCAACTACGCTGCATGGCCCAAATGGCCCAGATGGCTCGCAGGCACTGTGGTTGCCAAAGAGGGAAATAGGATTCTGGTAGTTAAACTTACCAATGGACAAATCTGCCGCAAACATGTGGATCAAACAAAAAGGAGGTTCAGCAACCCCATAGAAGAAGCAGAGGAAGAACACGATATAGAGTTCACTCCACCACAGGTGACCGAACACCGGAACCAAAGGGAGGAGAGCCCAGTCACTGTGGGCAGTCCAGACAGGCCTGAGGCACTGCAAACAGCAGACACTCAGGCCAGCGCCCAACAACCGGAGCCCCAATTCAGGCGCACTACAAGGGAGCGTAAACCACCAGAGAGACTCAACCTGTGATCCCAATAAGACTTTGGTGGGGGAGGTGATGTCATGTATTCAACCAGCATTGTAACCCATGTATAAACTGACCTAAGTTGTACACCGTGAGAACACTGACCACGAGGTGGGAGACACTCCTAACCTGGACCTTCAGGTATAAAAGGGGAAGCTCCACCCACCTTCATCACTTGAGTGCTAAGGAATAAAGGACAGGTCACAGACTGACCTTCTCTCAAAGCATGGGCCTCGTGTGCATTTATACTGTGTAGTAAGGACGTATCACATGCAATGTCTCTTTAAGTTCAGTTGGTTGCAGGTCTCCTTTAAAAGAACCCTGCTGGCTTTACCCCAATCAAATCCTTTGTTGGACAGCACATGTTGGTCCCTCAGCGTTGCACCTCGTGATATTGCCGCGGCCGTCTTTCTTTTCAGCCATGTTGCCCCTCGCTGCAGCAGATTCTTCTCTCCCGCGATTCTGCCACAAATGCTGGAAGGGTACCTGTGAATTCGATCTTCTTCCCCAGGAGTTCTGCCACTGGAACCGGGAAAGTATTTTTATATCGTTCCGGTCAGATCATTGCCACTCAGTCGTGATGGACAGTCTGTACCTCCGGTGCTGTGCTGGTCTGTTCTCTGGTGCCTGGCCCAAGAGAAGATGAGGTTTTGCTCTGCCTCTGAGCATGGGGAACATCGATTGCTGGAGTGAAGAGGTCTTCCCATTTCCACTGGATCTTCCCCATCCACCTTCTTCCGAGTAGCGTTGGACCATCACCTGCAACAATCCACAGAGGTAACTTGTGCACCACGCCATTATGGGTTACACTTACATACGCACTACCAAGGTCTGGGATTGGCTCCTTGGTGTAGGTACGCAACTTTTCCTGTACTGAAACCAGCTCGGGTCGTTTTTCATTCCATAGCCTCTCAAAGGCATCCTGGCTCATCACTGACTGGCTCGTTCCCGTGTCCACTTCCATGAAGATTGGAACGCCGTTTATCTTGACTTCCATCTTCACTGGAGGACAATCAGTGGTGCAGGTATACACTCCATGCACTTCTTCTTGGGGCTGAGCTGCCTCGCTGGTCAAATCATCATACTCCCCGCTGGATTCAAAGCCATCTGCCGACTCCTCTGCTAGACGGTGAGTCGTATTTCTTTTACACGTGCGCTGGAGGTGGCCCTTCTTGTTACAGGCTTTGCATAAGTACTCAGCAAACCGACACTGGTGAGCCCTATGGTTTCCTCCGCAACGCCAGCATGGTGCTACTCGATTAGCACCCCTCGACGGACTCTGAGTTCTAAAACTCTGAGGTCTATGCTCTCTGCTCTGGGCAGAGCCACGTTCTACAGTCTTGCCTGTGAAAGGCACCATTCTGTGTACAATACTTGCCGGGTTTGAGTCCACAGGATAAATGATTTGCTTGGATAAATGACTGCAAGTCGAGGTCATGAACGCCTGACTGATGCCGATGCCTTTCTGCAGGTTGACTGTGGTGTCGGCAGATAATAGCTTGTGAAGAAGGCCCTCGTGGCCAATTCCTATTACGAAGATGTCTCGCAATGCTTTGTAACGGTTCGTGCCAAAATCACACGGTGCCACAAGTCTCCTGAGGTCGGCAGCATACTTTGCAATCTCCTGGCCCCAGGTCTACGGTGAGTGTAGCCTGGCCGTGAGGATGCTCTCTTTTGGTTTAAATTGGTCGCGAATTAGTTCAGTCAGCTCATCATATGTCTTATCCTTGGCCTTCGTGGGTGCCAGCAAGTCCCTGATGAGGCGGTCGACCTCGGGTCCACAACTGGTCAGCAGTATAGCTTTGCGCTTCTCCGGCAATGTGTCCATCTCCCCTGCCAGGTCGTTTGCCACGAAATATTGCTCGAGCCTTTCTGTGAAGGCATCCCAATCATCATAAAAGCAAAGTCTTTTAGTATGCCAAAGGTAGCCATGATCGTGTGAAAGTCCTTATTCTCGTCGCCAGTTGTTATGTCTATAATGTACTTATGAATGATTTCACGAGGCAATGTGTTGTACTCAAACTGTAGTGACCTTGGTCCTTTATTCCAAACTCTAGAGTGCTGTACCAGCATGGTGTGCAGCCTTTTATACAGAGCCCTGCCATCAGGGCAGGAAACCTCCAGTCTCCACCCTTTGCACCCTTTAGTGGTGCCAGCATGTATGTACACAGTGTAAACCTTATTGATAGTACATTAGGTAAACAAGTTTCCATCTTATGCAATCACACAGTGACTACACATAGAGTACATTCATAGTCTGCACGTACAACAAGGATGACTTGTTTCCACTCTAAAAGTGAGTTCTCAGGTGACTGAAGAGTCCAATGCGGGACCTACAGTCTCTGTCACAGGTGGGACAGGCAGTGGTTGAAGGAAAGGGTGGGTGGGGAGCCTGGGTTGATGCACGCTCCTTCTGCTGTCTATGCTTGGTTTCTGCTTGCTCTCAGCAATGGGACTCGAGGTGCTCAGCGCCCTCCTGGATGCTGTGTCCCTGAAGCGTTTTCTCTGTCCACCTGGGGCTCGCTTGCGGTGTTGAAGTTCTGAGTAGAGCGCTTGCTTTGGGACTCTCGAGTCAGGATGTGGACGATATGGCCCGCCCAATGGAGCTGATCGAGTGTGGTCAATGCTTCGAAGCTGGGGATGTTGGCCTGAGCGAGAACACTGATGTGGTTGTGTCTATCCTGCCAATGGATTTGTAGGATCTTGCGGAGGCAGCGCTGGTGATATTTCTCCAGCGTTTTGAGGTGTCTGCTGTATATAGACCATGTGTCGAAGTCTAGAATACCAACATACGAGATGACACGCTGAAAGTGGGCTGATCCAGACTCGGGGAGAGCCAATAAACCTGCTCTCTGCAGGCATTGAGAGGATATTATCGCTATACTGCGAGTAGGGAAACAAGCCAGGAAAGCTTCTGCAATATACCTTGCACAAGCAAACACAGCACAGAACCACTAAATTGATGCTTCATTCGTACAGCCAAGCCACGAACCACCCTACCAAAATCAACAAGGAATTTTCCTCCCTCCATATCTCTGAAGCACAGCAAACCAAACGCTTCGCAGCCAAGGTCACACTTCTCCTGGGGGAGAACGCACAGCAGCAAGCCAATCAAAACTGCCAAAGTCCAACATATTGGCACAGACCTCCTATCTAGCAAAGTACCAGAGCCAGATAGCAGATACCACAAAATCTTGCTCCTTGAACTGACCACGAACTGATGAGGTTCACATGCCAGAGTTGGGTACACACCCAGACCCCATTACTTTAGTGCATTAAAAGGGGAAGAACCCCAATGCCTGTACATTATACATGGCCAATCGTCCCTAGTATAGTACTCCCAAACCTAACTGAGTTCACACAAGGATACTTCTCAGTGAGCAACAGCGCACTAGCCCTAGTCCTGTTTCTGGATGCGGGAAAGGCTTTCAGTTCGTAGAGAGGAGCTGCACCTCATCTTTTTTTTCAATTTGTTCTCCGGACTACACTGGCAAATCCCTAGTTGCCTCTTAGGGCATTAAGAGTTAAGTATGTAGTATGCGACTGGAGTCACATGTGTGACCCAGTTGTTTTTTTTAATGAAAATCTAGCAGCTTTGATGGTTATTTTTTTCTGGTGCTAACTTGTCATGGTGCGAGCTCAAGGCCTCTGGGTTGCTAGTCCAGTACCATAATCACTACATTACCATACCACCCCCACCCCCGCCTTGTTGCTCTTCTCTGCAGGGAATTTGAGGGGAAATTTCTTCAGACAGGGGGTGGTGGGGGTCTTGAACTCACTGCCTGAAAGGGTGGTAGAGGCAGAAACCCTCACCACATTTAAAAAAATACTTGGATGTGCACTTGAAGTGCCATAACCTGCAGGGTTACGGACCTAGAGCTGGAAAGTGGGATTAGGCTAAATAGGCTCTTGTTGGCCGGCGCAGACACGGTGGGCCGAAATGGCTTCCTTCCGTGCTGTAAACGTCTATGATTCTATGATTCACTTGTGTAGTACGCCAACCAGAAATCTACTCAGTACTCCAAGTGTGGTCTGACCCTGCACTATAAGTCCCAGCATAACCTCAGTACTCTGTTCTTGTATCCTCACTGATTTCCACCAGTAATGAGGGACCAGGCAGGGATACCTTAGAGATACTGAGGGCAGCCAGGAAGGTAATAGAAATAACTTCTACGACAAGGAGAGACATGAATGATGATGGCTGGAACAGTGAATGTCTCAGCCCCCAAGAGAAAGCATGTTAGAAATAAAAAATTTAAATCGCACCCAGATGCTAAAATTGGCCTCAGTACCCCTGGAATAGGGAGGGGGAAATTATCCAGGGTTCACAATTCTAATCGTTCCCCAGTGACATGACACTGTAAACGCTTCTATGTTTGGGCATTGGCTGAGGGCGGGATTCAGTTCATTTGTAATAACCCACATTCAAAACGCTGTTGATGCTCAATGTCTCGGCTCACAAATAAACAACGGTAACTTCAGCACAAAGGGAGGCTGGTGCACGAGGAGCCATTCCCCCAGCAAGTTGTCAGAAATTTCAGAGGAGAGAAAATTGTCAGAATGATATAAATAGTGATTTTTTTTTTTTGTTTCTTTCCCGTACAGAGTTTGATATTTGGTACAGTGAGTCTTTTCTAATTCCTGATGATGTTCGACTTGCACCACAAGTAGATAGCATCCGACCAGGGTTGCTCCCCTACTCCAGAATGTTATCTCTGGTAAGTTTCTCAGGATTCCTTGCACCACAAATCTACCTCCTCCTACCCTTGTTATAGTGTTAGCTTGGCCCACCAAGAAACATGGCCATTCAGCCCATCAAGTCAAAGCTGGTGTTTTGCTCCACAAGCCCCCTAGTCTAAACCCCATATCCTGCTCGATCCCATCCCCTTCAATACTCCATCTATTATAATCCCGTTCTCCTGCTTGCCCCCACCCATACCCTTTAATATCCCACCCAGTCTAACCCCACGCTCCTGCTTACTCCCCATACCCTTTAATATCCCAGCTAGTCTAATCCACACTCCTGCTCACTCCCTATACTCTTTTAATATCCAACCTAATCTAATCACATTCTCCTGCTCAATCCCTTAATGCTTTAATATCTCACCTAGTCTAATTGCACTCTTGTTCACTCCCCATATCCTTTATTATTCCACCTAATCTAACCCCACTCCTGCTCGCTTCCCATATACTTTAATATTCTACCCAGTCTAATTCCACGCTCCTGCTCACTTCCCATACTCTTCAATATCCCATCTAGTCTGATCCCACTCTCCTGCTGACTCCCCATACCCTTGAAAGTTGCATGAGGATGGAATACTTTGAGTTATAGAAGTTGTGAGATGTTTTCCTTACAGGTCCAGGTTCTGGAGAGTTTCTTCTGCAACAACTGCAAGCTAGTTGATACAGTCAAGGATGAAGTGGTCAGGCTTAGTGAGCAACTGGCCACGCATCACAATATTAGAGACCCTGGCACCTAGAAGAAGAGATTGGGTCTCTGTTAGAAAGAGGACCAGAAATCGGAGTCACGTAGTGGGAAAAGAGCAGTCATCCTTGTTGCTCTCCCAACGGTTTCTCTCCTCTGGAGCGAGATGACATGAAGAATCAGAAGTTTCAAACAGTGGAACGCCTTTAGGGAGCCTATTCAGACCAGATGGGATCCACCTAAACAAAAGTGGGGTAGAGGCGTGGCAGGCCAGAGAGTTAGAATGGTGGGGGAGTGTTTAAATTAAATGTGGCAATTGGTTGAAGTAGTTGTAAAAGAACATCCATTGGAGCAAACCTTAATGTGTACTAGTGAAAACAAAAATCAATGTTTAATAAATCTAATTCTAAGGGTGAGAGAAAAACAAAGGAAAACGTTAATAAAGCAAATGGGAAATTTAAAAAAACAGTAGTATTCTGCTTGCACTAGTGCAAGGAGCCTGCCACCAGCCGTGGTAAAGGATACCATTCCCCAGCACAATCCAGCGCCTTCGAGAGTGGAGAATGTTAGGTGGTGGGAGGGGAGGTGGGGGGGCACAAACTACCCGGTCTTAAATACTCTACGCCTCCCGTCCACCTAGGAAGAAGATGACAAGGAGAAGTTCCAACGCATCCAGGATGAAATCCTGAGGGAGAATCCAGGCTCGGTCTCGTTTTACAAAGCGCGGATGAAGCTGGAACAGCGGGTAGGTGAAGGGCTGGATAGACAATGGGATCAGATTGGGAAGAGCTCAGTAAGAAGAAAAAATGTCATCGTGGTGACAGGGGGTTGGGGGTGGGGGGAGAAAGAAAATTATTTTTTTTATTCCGTACCCTAAACATGTGGTCAGAGTGTAGCCATCTGGCACAATTTCAAAGGTTGAGCATATAAAAATGGTGTTGTGACTTTGTAAGATTAGTGATGCTCCACGTGGTCTCCATGTAGAATCTCAGCATCAATGGCATTATGCCTTTTTGTTATTCCCCAACTAAAGATTCTCATCATCATTATCATAGGCAGTCCCTCGGAATCGAGGAAGACTCGCTTTCCACTCTTAGCATGAGTTCTTAGATGCCTGTCCAATACGAGAACCACAGTCTCTGTCACAGGTGGGAAAGACAGTGGTTGAAGGAAAGGGTGGGCGGGGAGTCTGGTTTGCCGCACGCTCCTTCTGCTGCCTGCGCTTGATTTCTGCATGCTCTGGGCGACAAGACTCGAGGAGCTCTGCGCCCCCCCCCACCGGATGCACTTCTTCCATTTAGGGCTGTCTTTGGCCAGGGACTCCCAGGTGTCAGTGAGGATATCGCAATTTATCAGGGAGGCTTTGAGGGTGTCCTTGTAACGTTTTCGCTGCCCACCTTTGGCTCGTTTGCCGTGGACGAGTTCCGAGTAGAGCGCTTGCTTTGGGAGTCTCATGTCTTGCATGCGAACTATGTGGCCTGCCCAGCGGAGCCGATCAAGTGTGGTCAGTGCTTCAATGCTGGGGATGTTGGCCTGGATGAGGGCGCTAACGTTGGTGCGTCTGTTCTCTCAGGGGATTTGTAGGATCTTGCGGAGACATCGTTGGTGGTATTTCTCCAGCGACTTGAGGTGTCTCCTATACATGGTCCACGTCTCTGAGCCATACAGGAGGGCGGGTATTACTACGGCCCTGTAGACCATGAGCTTGGTGATAGTTTTGAAGGCCTGGTCTTCAAACACTCTTTTCCTCAGGCGGCCGAAGGTTGCACTGGCGCACTAGAGGCGGTGTTGGATCTCGTTGTCAATGTCTGCTCTTGTTGATAGGAGGCTCCTGAGATAAGGGAAGTGGTCCACGTTGTCCAGGGCCGCGCCCTGGACCTTGATGACTGGGGGCCAGTGCTGTGTGGCGAGGACAGGTTGGTGGAGGACTTTTGTCTTACTGATGTTAAACGTAAGGCCCATGCTTTCGTACGCCTCAGTAAATACGTCGACTATGTCCTGGAGTTCAGCCTCTGTGTGTGCACAGACGCAGGCATCATCCGCGTACTGTAGCACGACGACAGAGGTTGGGATGGTTTTGGACTTGGCCTGGAGACGGCGAAGGTTGAACAGGTTCCCACTGGTTCTGTAGTTTAGTTCCAATCCAGCGGGGAGCTTGTCGACTGTGAGGTGGAGCATGGCAGCGAGGAAGATTGAGAAGAGGGTTTGGGGCAATGACTCAGCCCTGCTTGACCCCAGTCCGGATGTGGATTGGGTCTGTGATGGATCCGTTGGTAAGGATCCCGGCCTGCCTGTCGTGCAGGCAGAGGATGGTGATGTACTTTTTGGGGGCATCCGAAACGGAGGAGGACGCTCCATAGACCCTCGCTGTTGACAGTGTCAAAAGCCTTTGTAAGGTCGAAGAAGGCCATGTAAGGCTGTTCACTGCATTTTTCCTGCAGCTGTCGCGCTGCAAAAATCATGTCCGTTGTGCCCTGGAGGGGCCGAAATCCGCACTGTGACTCCGGGAGGCGCTCCTAGGCCATAGGGTGAAGACAGTTGAGCAGGACTCTAGCGACGACTTTCCCAGTGGCTGATAGCAGGGAGTCGGACTTGTCGCCTTTTTTAAAGATGGTCACGATCACTGCATCTCTGAGATCTCCCGGCATGCTTTCCTCCCTCCAGATGAGAGAGATGAGGTTGTGTATTCGCGCCAGCAGTGCCTTTGTGCCACCCTTCAGTGCCGCAGCCTTGTTTTTTTAGCTGCCTTATGGCTTTTTCTACCTCATGGAATGTTGGGGTGTCACTGAGGTGGTGGCGGACAGCATGCTGCAGAATGGAGTCGAGGACACTCGAGTCAAAGGCAGAGTCTTGATGGAGGAGATCTTCAAAGTGCTCCTTCCAGCGGGTCCTGACTGCCTCGGTATCCTTAATGAGTGTTTCCCCATTCTTGGCCAGCAGCGGGATGGGGCCTTGGGAGTTTGGATCGTAGGTGGCCTTGACTGCAATAAAGATTCTATACTCTTCGTATCAGACAAATTATCGCCAAACTTTGCCATGCGGTCTCCAGCTTTTCTGCACGAGTAGGTTAGATTGGCTGTGCAGAATGCCATAAATTCTGTCCTGATATTTTTGTGTTCCTCGTTCAGGTTTCCCAGGAGTGTAGGACATTCACGTTGGTCAGTTCATATGGGTAGCAACTAGTAAGCTTCCAGAACATGTCATTTAGGAGAACACTGAGGAAATTTAATAGGTTTTTAAAATTTTGGAGACAGGGTAATTAAGAAAAGACTATTTTTTCAGATTGGAGAATCAGTGACGAGGGGGTCATTAATTTAAAATTGTCACCAAGAGAGTTTTTTCTTTTAATTTATTCTCAGTATGTACGTGTCACTGGCCAGACCTGTATTTATTTCCCATCCTTAGTTGCTCTTTGGAAGGTGGTGATAGAACTTCAGAGGGCAGTTAAAGTTAAGGATCCATCACACTGATGTGAGACTGGAGTCACACATAGGCCAGACCCGATAAGAACAGCAGGTTTCCTTCTCTAAAGGACATTAGTGAAACAGTTAGGTTTTTGCAACAACTTCATGGTCATTTTTACTGATAACAGATTCCAGCATTTAAAAAAAATTTAACTCAAATTCTCAAGCTGCCAGGGTAGGATTTCAGTTCATGTTCTCTGGATTGTTAATCCAGGCCTCTGGTTACTGGTGCAGTAACATAACTACTACTTTACCATACCCATATATAGTGTGGAATGCTTTGCCACAGGAAACAGTTGAAGCAGAGATCATTGAAAATTTGATAACTACAGGATACCTGTAATTCAAGCAAAGGAAGATACAGGGCAACGGGGAAAAGCACAAAGCGGTGCGATTAATTTTAGACTGATCTGGGAGAGAGTTGGAAAAGGCACTTTGGGTGGTTGGCACAATCTAGAGCAGAGCAATCTGTTTGCCTGGCAACCCCTGTCCTGAATTCGATATTCATCCCCTCCACCGTTGCCACGCTGTGGCTGAAGTGCTGTCTGTGCAATGCACTGCAACGCCTCGCCATGCTTGCCCTGGGGGCTACTCCCAAGCCCACATCCTACAGCGTGGAGAATGACAAGGGAATACCATTACCTGGAAGTTTCCCGCTTCGACATACACCATCCTCCACTGGACACATAATATATCGTCATATCCTAACTTGCACCAAATCCCACTGACCTATCAGCCCTGTGCTTACTGACCTGTATTGGCTCCCAGTCCCTATACACTCGATTTTAAAATTCTCACCCTCGTGTTTAAACCTCTCCGTGGCCTCGGCCCTTCCTATCCCTGTAACCTTTTCCAGCTCTACAACTCTCCAAGAACTCGTGTTCCTCCAACTCTGGCCCCACTCCCTTCACCCTATCATCGGCCATCTCGGCCCCAAGCTCTTGAATCCCTTTCCTAAACCCCTTCACCTCTCCACCTCTCTCCCTCCACCTTTAATACCCTCCTTAACACTTATCTCTTGACCAAGCTTTTGGTCATCTGTTCTAATACCTCCTTCTTTGACTCGGTGTCATTTTCTTTTCTGATTACGCTCCTGCGACGTGCCTTGGACATTTTACTATGTTAAAGGCACCATATAAATGGAAGTTGTTCTTCATCATCGCTGGTTTGGGATCTTGGAATTCCCTGAGAGCATCACCACCTATTCGGAGCAGCTAGGGATGGGCAATGATTACAGGCTTGTTTTGCTGTCCACATCCTGGGAATCAATTTTTTAAAGCCCATGCACACTTGCTGTCAATGCTCACTTGGGTGGATGACTAGTGACCCATGTACAACCATATCAGAGTTAGCTGATCTCAGGTACGGTGGATATAGAGGCACACTTTGAGTTGGGGAGGGAGAAAGCCAGCTGGGGTTTCTACTCCTGATTGCTATTCAGTAACCAGTGTTGTCCTTAAGTGAGGACAAGACTGGACTTGGCACTCCATAGTTGAATTGCCTTCTAACATTAACCAAACAGAATGGTGACTAGCATGACATATTCTTATCCAAAAAGCTTCATGACCTTTTGGAAAGAAGAGCAAGGCAAAGCTTGAGATTGAGAGACTTTCATTTCAGAACAGGTAGCACTTTTAGTCATAAGGTTCATGTCTTATTCCAAGGACTTGAGCACATCATCTAGGCCGACACATCAGTGCAGCACTGAGGGAGTGCTGCACTGTTGAAGTGCCATCTTTCAGATGAGGCATTAAACTGAGGCTCCATCTGCCTTCTCGTGTGGACATATTCGAACAAGAGCAGGAGAGTTCTCCCCAGCATCCTGGCCAATATTTATCCCTCAACCAACAACACTAAAAAAAAAACAGATTATCTGGTTATTATCTCATTGCTGTTTGTGGGACCTTGCTTTGTGCAAATTTGTTCCCGTGTTTCCGACATTACAACAGTGACTATACTTCAAAAGTACTTCATTGGCTGTATAGCACTTTGGGACGTCTTGAGCTGTGAAAGACACTATACAAAGGCAAGTCTTTCGTTTCTTTTTTTTTAGGAACTCTGCTTATTCATCGATCAGTTCATCTTCATCATATACATGTATAAAAACACTTCATCATGTCAGGGACAGCTCAAACAGTTTTGGGTGGAAAGAATTTTGCCTGACATCTCTTAATTATTTGCCACTAACTGATTTTTCTAGGAATATGAGCAATGCCTGACCCCAGAAGGGTAGTATTCAGCCAACTTCAAGGGGGTTTAAGAATTAAACACATGCTTAGGAGTCACATGTAGGGTAGACTCTGTACAGGGCTGGCAGGTTAGGTTTTTCTGGTGCCAGTCCATATTTTACCAGATTTATTTAATTCAATTAACAATTTGCTCTGGTGGGATTTGAACTCACAACATCTGCTAGTCCAGTAACATAAACTACAAGGTTACTGTACATAGGGACAGGGGTAAGCCATTCAGCCCCTTGAGCCTGTTCTGCCATTCAGTCAGATTCTAGCTGATCTCTATTTCAAGCTCACTTACCTGCCTTTGCTCCATATCCTTACTTAACAAAAATCTATCGATCTCAGTCTTAGAAATTGACTCAGCATCCACAGTCTTTTGGGGAAGTGAGTTTCAGATTTGTACTTCCCTCGGTGTAAAAAAAAGTACGTCTTGATTTTACTCCTAAATGGCTGAGCTCTAATTTTTAGATTGTGGTCTCATTTTCTGGATTCCCCTGCCAGAGGAAATAAGGCTAGACTTTCCTCGTCATTTTCGGCGGTTTTCTCGGTGGTACTGCTCGTTTTCGGCGGAAAATCACTCGCCGAAAGTTTCCACTTCGTTTTTTTTAAAAGTTCCACTGCAATTTTCAAAATATCGGTGGGGAGTGCACCGCCCACGTGCACCGCCGAAAAAACCACCACCGCCCAAGTTTTGGCTCAGCGGTGACCCATAGGTAAGACTGAAAAAAACGCCCACGAAAAGCAGCCGGAGCTGGGCGGGAGGTAAGTACCCCTGCAAAGAAAGGTAAGTTCAAGGTTTTTTTTATAATTCTTAAAATTCTTTGATGGGATTAAGTTAAAAAGGGTCTTGAGAATGTTTTCTGAATTTTTACTCTTTCATTGAAAAAATATTTTTTGTGTTTTCCCCCCTCCCTCGGACCAACCGCAGCCTCGGTCTAAATTTGAGTAATTACCGCCCATTCTGGTTAAGAACCACCCAATTTGCCCAGGATCGCGCTTAACTGCCGAGAATCTACGTGTAAGATCCATTTTCTCGCCGGGTGGAATTTTTTCCCTTTTTTAAGCAATTTTTCACCAGCGTTATTTGAAGAACCTTAGCGGTCTTTTTGGGCAGCAATGTAGCGGTGGCAGGCTTTAGGGAAAGTCTAGCCCATAGTTTCTCTGTATCCACTCTATCAAATCATTTTAAACACCTTCTAAACTCAAGTGAATACAACCCAAGTTTATTTAACTTGTCCTCATAATTTAAATAGCAGCAGGGATAGTGGATGCATTGGTTGTAATTCGACAATGTGGAACACGTCCCATACCTCGGGAGCCTTTTATCAGCAAAGGCAGACATCGCCTCCAGTGTGCCAGTGCAGTCTTGGGCCGCCTGAGGAAAAGAGTGTTCGAAGACCAGGCCCTCAAATATACCACCAAGCTCATGGTCTACAGGGCTGTAGTAATGCCCACCCTCCTGTATGGATCAGAGGCATGGACGATGTACAGAAGACACCTCAAGTCGCTAGAGATATATCACCAGCGATGTCTCCGCAATATCCTGCAAATCCCCTGGGAGGACAGGCGCACCAATATCAGTGTTCTCGCCCAGGCTAACATCCCCAGAATTTAAGCACTGACCACACTCGATCAGCTTCGCTGGGCAGGCCATATAGTTCGCATGCCAGACACCAGGCTCCCTAAGCAATTGCTCTATACGGAGCTCGTTCATGGCAAACGAACCAAAGGTGGGCAGCGGAAACGTTACAAGGACACCCTCAAAGCCTTCCTGGTAAAGTGCAACATCATCACTGACACCTGGGAGTCCCTGGCCGAAGACTGCCCGAGGTGGAGAAAGTGCATCCAAGAGGGCGTTGAGCTCTTCGAATTTCAACGGCGCGAGCGTGAAGAGGTCAGGCGCAGGCAGCAAAAGGAGCATGCGGCAAATCAGTCCCAACCCCCCTTCCCCCGATGAATGTCTGCCCCACCTGTGACAGGGTTTGTGGCTCTCGCATTGGACTTTTCAGCCATCAAAGGACTCACTTTGAGAGGGGAAGCAAGTCTTCCTCGATTCCGAGGGACTGCCTATGATAATGATGTAATTTACCAAAATTCCCTGGATTCTGGGGAGGTCCCAACAGATTGGAAAACTGCAAATGTAACGCCCTTATTTAAAAAAGGAGGCAGACAAAAAGCAGGAAACTATAGACCAGTTAGCCTAACATCTGTGGTTGAAAAAATGTTGGAGTCCATTATTAAAGAAGCAGTACCAGGAATTTGGAAAAGCATAATTCGGTCAGGCAGATTCAGCATGGATTTATGAAAGGGAAGTCATGTTTGACAAATTTGCTGGAATTCTTTGAGGATGTAATGAACAGGGTGGATAGAAACAAACAAAATAGGAGCAATAGTAGGCCATTCGACCCTTCGAGTCTGCACCGCCATTCAATATGATCATGGCTGATCCTCTATCTCAACACCATATTCCCGCTTTTTCTCCAAACCCCTTGATGCCTTTTGTTTCTAGAAATCTATCTATCTCCCTGTTATGTATGTAAACATTGTAACTATGTAAGACTTGCCACCAGTGGACGCAACTGTTGGAGGCCCAAGGGTCACCTGCACACCTCGTGCAAGGAAGTATAAAAGGTGGTCTGCCATGCTGCTTAGGCACTCTGGAGTTGTATTAAAGAGATTAAGGTCACATCAGTTTTAGCTCACAGTACTCAGTCTTGTGAAGTTCTTCCATACTTAACAATTGGCGACGAGTAACAGATTACGAACTTTCACACGGTTATGGCTGCCGTTGGTATTTTAGAGAGATTTGTAAAGGGTGATGATTGGGAATCCTTCGTTGAGTGTCTCAACCAGTACTTCATGGCCAACGAGCTGGATGGGGACGATAAAGCGATCAAGCGCAGGGCGATTCTCCTCACCGTGTGTGGGTCCACAATAAACAGCCTCATCAAGAATCAGCTAGTACCGGAGAATCCAACGGAGAAGACATATACAGAGTTGTGTACGCTGGTTCGGGAACACTCAAGCCGAAGGTCTTTAATGGCCAAGTATCATTTCGACACGTATCACTGCTCTGAGGGCCAGGAAGTGGCGAGTTATGTCGCCGACTTGAGACGCCTTGCGGGAACTTGTGAATTTGCTGGGTTTTTGGGGAAATGCTGCAAGACTTTTTTGTGCTTGGCATCGGTCACGAGGTCATTCTTCACAAGCTGCTGTCCGCCAAATCCCTAGACCTGAGCAAGGCCATCACGATAGCCCAGGCATTCATATCCACAAGCAATAATACCAGACAGATATCTTCCCAGCATCGAAGCTCACCAGCAAGTACTGTGCATAAAATAACGTAGCTAGCAGGCAGAACTGCATATGGCAGGGCCTACACGTTTGCAGCAGCAAGACCTAGGAGTCCGCCATCGGGCGTGAATGTAAATCCATTAGCACCATGTTGGCGCTGAGGAGTTAATCATCGAGCCCAACAATGTCAATTCAGGCACGACATGTGCAAAGTTTGCAAAACAACGGGGCACCTCCAGCAAATGTGCAAGAGTGCTGCGACTGACCATATGGCGGAGTTGGCAGAGGATGATCGATCCAGCATGGATCACGCAGAACAAACAAGAGCGGCAACTCAACCTGAGGAAGAAGTGTATGGGGTACACACCTTCACCACCAAGAGCCCTCCTATCATGCTGAAAGTCAAATTGAATGGTATTCCGGTATCAATGGAGTTGAACACGGGGGCGAGTTAGTCAATTATGAGCCAGAAGGCTTTTGAGAAACTGTGGGGCAACAAGGCACAAAGGCCCAAACTGAGTCCGATTCAGACAAAGCTGTGCACCTACACCAAAGAGCTCATACCAGCCATTGGCAGTGCGGCAGTTAAGGTATCGTACGATGGAGCTGTGCATGATTTATCACTGTGGATTGTACCACAGCTATTCAGCAGAAGCTGGAAGGGAAAGATTCGATGGAACTGGGATGACATCAAGGCACTATCTTCAGTGTATGATGCCTCGTGCGCCCAAGTGCTGAGCAAGTTTCCGTGCTATTTGAACCAGGCATCAGCAACTTCACAGGCGCCAAGGTGCAGATCCAGCTAGTCCCCGATGCAAGGCCCATTCATCACAAGGCTCGAGCGGTTCCATATTATGATGAGGGAGAAAGTCGAGATCGAACTGGACAGACTTCAACGAGAGGGAATCATATCGCCAGTCGAGTTCAATGAGTGGGCCAGCCCGATTGTTCCGGTGTTGAAAAGCGATGGCACGATCAGAATCTGCGGAGACTACAAGGGAACGATCAACCGAGTCGCGTTACAAGACCAGTACCCGCTACCCGAGGCGGATGACCTGTTCACAACGTTAGCCGGGGGGGGAAGTCGTTCACCAAGTTGGACTTAACCTCCGCCTACATGACACTGGCTGAATCTTCGAAAAGTTTGACGTGCATCAATACGCACAAAGGACTGTTTATCTACCACAGATGCCCTTTTGAAATTCGCTCGGCTGCTGCCATCTTCCAGAGGAACATGGAGAGTCTGCTGAAATCGGTTCTGCACACCGTTGTGTTTCAAGACGACATCCTGATCACCAGCCGTGACAGCACCGCACATCTGCACAACCTGGAAGAGGTTCTAAGTTGACTCGACAGAGTGGGACTCAGGCTCAACGCTCCGAGTGTGTTTTCCTGGCACCAGTGGTCGAATTTTTGGGGAGAAAAATTGTGGCAGACGGCATCAGACCCACAGACTCAAAGACAGAGACCATCAAGAATACACCCAGACCACAGAATGTGATGGAGCTGCGTTCGTTCCTGGGACTCCTCAACTATTTTGGTAACTTTCGACCCAAGTTAAGCACTTTGCTGGAACCATTGCACATGTTACTACATAAGGTGACGACTGGGTTTGGGGTGAATCTCAAGAGACAGCCTTTGAGAAGGCCAGAAACCTACTTTGTTCAAATAAGTTACTTGTACTGTATGACCCGTGAAAACGATTAGTGCTAGCTCGTGATGCATCTTCGTACGGGGTCGGCTGTGTGTTACAGCAAACCAATGTATCGGGCAAACTTCAACCGGTTGCATACGCGTCTAGAAGTCTGTCTAAGGCTGAAAGAGCTGCAGTATGGTCAAGAAAGAGGCGTTAGCATGTGTATATGGGGTTAAGAAAATGCACCAATACCTATTTGGACTTCGGTTTGAGCTTGAAACCGACCACAAACCGCTCATTTCGCTGTTTTCAGAAAGCAAAGGTATAAACACCAGTGCTTCGTCCCGCATCCAAAGATGGGCACTAACATTGTCCACCTGTGACTATGTTATACGCCACAGACCAGGCACGGAGAACTGTGCTGATGCCCTCAGTCGGCTACCATTGCCCACTACCGGGGTGGAAATGGCGCAGCCCACAGACTTGCTTCTGGTCATGGATGCTTCTGAGAGCGAGGGGTCACCCGTCACTGCTCGCCAGATCAGGACCTGGACCAGCCAGGATCCTGTGCTATCACTCGTAAAAAGTTGCGTCCTCAATGGGAGCTCGTCGGCGTTCCCGAGGAAATGCAAGATGAAATTAAGCCGTTTCACCGACGCAAAGATGAAATGTCCATCTAGTCGGATTGTCTCTTATGGAGTAATCATGTGGTTTTGCCAAAAATAGGCAGGGAGACGTTTATATGCGACCTACACAATACCCACCCAGGCATAGTCATGATGAAGGCGATAGGCAGGTCGCATGTTTGGTGGCCCGGCATTGACTCGGACTTAGTCATGTGTACACCAGTGCAATACGTGCTCACAATTGAGCAATGCACCAAGGGAGGCTCCATTGAGTCTGTGGTCATGGCCCTCCAAACCATGGTCCAGGATCCAAGTAGATTTTGTTGGCTCCTTTCTCGGAAAGATGGTTTTCGTTGTCGTGGTCGCTTACTCTAAATGGATTGAATGCGTAATCATGTCATCCAGCACATCTACTGCCACCATTGAAAGCCTCCGCGCTATGTTCACCACCCATGACTTGCCCGACATCCTTGTCACCAGCTCGGAATTCAACGAGTTTATGACCCGCAATGGCATCAAGCATGTCAGGTCTGCCCCGTTTAAGCCCGCATCCAACGGTCAAGCTGAACAGATAGTCCAAACTATCAAGCAGAGCTTGAAACGCATGACAGAAGGCTCCTTGCAGACCCGCTTATCTCGGGTTCTGCTCAGCTGCCGGACGCGACCCCACTCGCTCACTGGGGTTCCCCCTGCAGAATTGTTATGCAGACAGCACTCAAAACCAGGCTCTCCCTAGTCCACCCGGATCTAAATGATCATGTGAAAACCCGGCGTCACCAGCAAAACATGTACCACGATCGCGCGGCTGTATCACGTGACATTGATGTTAACCTTACTTAAGGAAGGATATACTAGCTTTGGAGGGGGTACAGAGATGATTCACTAGGCTGATTCCGGAGATGAGGGGGTTACCTTATGATGATAGATTGAGTAGACTGGGTCTTTACTCATTGGAGTTCAGAAGGATGAGGGGAGATCTTATAGAAACATTTAAAATAATGAAAGGGATGGACAGGATAGAGGCAGAGAGGTTGTTTCCACTGGTCAGGGAGACTAGAACTAGGGGGCACAGCCTCAAAATACGGGGGAGCCAATTTAAAACCGAGTTGAGAAGGAATTTCTTCTCCCAGAGGGTTGTGAATCTGTGGAATTCTCTGCCCAAGGAAGCAGTTGAGGCGAGCTCATTGAATGTATTCAAATCACAGATAGATAGATTTTTAACCAATAAGGGAATTAAGGGTTACGGGGAGCGGGCGGGTAAGTGGAGCTGAGTCCACGGCCAGATCAGCCATGATCTTGTTGAATGGCGGAGCAGGCTCGAGGGGCTAGATGGCCTACTCCTGTTCCTAATTCTTATATTCTTATGTTCTTATGTAACGACCCTGTGTTTGTCCTTAATTACGGTCATGTTCCTAAATGGGTCGTTGGCACTGTCTTGGACAAGGAGGAGAATAGAGTGTTAATAGTCAAACTATTGAATGGACAAACGTGCAGAATCAGACCAAACTTCGGTTCACTGACAACCAAGAACAACCTGAAGAGGACATCACCATCATCGATCCACCAACACACACCCAACCAGCAATCGACCTCGCTGTCAATCACGGGGAGGAACCTACCATTCCTAACAGTCCTGTCAGACCAGCCGCGCCGCAGTGTAGCAAAGGTCCGACCAACTCACCCATGCCAGAGTTTGAGCTCAAACGATCAACCAGGGAGCGTAGGGCCCCGGATCGTCTCAACTTGTCAATAATTTCTATCAAAGACTTTGGGGGGGTGGGGGGTGTAGGGGTTTGGGGAGGGGGGGGAGTGATGTTATGTATGTAAACATTGTAACTGTATAAGATTTGCCACCAGAGGGCGCAACTGTTGGAGGCCCAAGGGTCACCTGTACACCTCGTGCAAGGGAGTATAAAAGGTTGTCTGCCATGCTACTTAGACACTCTGGAGTTGTATTAAAGAGACTAAGGTCACATCAGTTTTAGCTCACAGTACTCAGTCATATGGGGTTCTTCCATACTTAACACTCCCTCTTAAATATATTCAGTGACTTGGCCTCCACAGCCTTCTATGGTTGGGAATTCCACAAGTTCACCACCCTCTGAGTGAAAACATTTCTCCTCATCTCGGTCCTAAATTTCCTACTCCGTATCCTGAGACTGTGACCCCTTGTTCCCAGCCAGGGGAAACATCCTCCCCGCATCCAGTCTATCCAACCCAGTCAGAATTTTATACGTTTCAATGAGATCCCCTCTCATTCTTTGAAACGCTAATGAATACAGGCCTAGTCGGCCCAATCTCTCCTCATACGACAGTCCTGCCATCCCAGGAATCAGTCTGGTGAACCTTCGCTGCACTCCCTCTTTGGCAAGTATATCCTTTCTTAGGTAAGGAGACTAAAACTGCACACAATACTCCAGATGCGGTCTCACCAAGGCCCTGTATAACTGTAGTTAAGACATCCTTGCTCCTGTACTCAAATCCTCTTGCAATGAAGGCCACCATACCATTTGGCTTCCTAACTGCATGCTTGCTTGTTTGCTTTCAATGACTGGTGTACAAGGACACCAGGTCCCTCTGTACATCGATACCTCCCAAGCCATCACCATTTAAATAATACTTTGTCCTTATGGGGAACCAGTGGATGTGGTGTATTTGGACTTCCAGAAGGCATTTGACAAGGTGCCACATAAAAGGTTACTGCAAAAGATAAAAGTTCACGGGGTTGGGGGTAATATATTAGCATGGATAGAGGATTGGCTAACTAACAGAAAACAGAGAGTCAGGATAAATGGTTCATTCTCGGGTTGGCAATCAGTAACTAGTGGGGTGCCGCAGGGATCAGTGCTGGGACCCCAACTATTTACAATCTATATTAACAACTTGGAAGAAGAGACCGAGTGTTACGTAACCAAGTTTGCTGACAATACAAAGATGGGAGGAAAAGCAATGTGTGCGGAGGACACAAAAAATCTGCAAAAGGACATAGACAGGCTAAGTGAGTGGGCAAAAATTTGGCAGATGGAGTATAATGTTGCAAAGTGTGAGGTCATGCACTTTGGCAGAACAAATCAAAGAGCAAGTTATTATTTAAATGGAGAAAAATTGCAAAGTGCTGCAGTCCAGCGGGACCTGGGGTTACTTGTGCATGAAACACAAAAAGGTTAGTATGCAGGTACAGCAAGTGATCAGGAAGGCCAGTGGAATCTTGGCCTTTATTGCAAGGCGAATGGAGTATAAAAGCAGGGAAGTCTTGCTGCAGTTATACAGGGTATTGGTGAGGCCACACCTGGAATACTGCATGCAGTTTTGGTTTCCATATTTAAGAAAGGATATACTTGCTTTGGAGGCAGTTCAGAGAAGGTTCACTCGGTTGATTCCGGAGATGAGGGGGTTGACTTATGAGGAAAGGTTGAGGAGGTTGGGACTCTACTCATTGGAATTAAGGTGATCTTATCAAAACGTATAAGATTATGAGGGGGCTTGACAAGGTGGATGCAGAGGATGTTTCCACTGATAGGGGAGACTAGAACCAAGGGGCATAATCTTAGAATAAGAGGCTGCCTATTTAAAACTGAGATGAGGAGGAATTTCTTCTCTCAGAAGGTTGTAAATCTGTGGAATTCGTTGCCTCAGAGAGCTGTGGAAGCTGTGACATTGAATAAACTTAAGACAGAAATAGACTGTTTCTTAAACAATAAGGGAATAAGGGGTTATGGGGAGTGGGCAGGGAAGTGGACCTGAGTCCATGATTGGATCAGCCATGATCGTATTAAATGGCGGAGCGGGCTCGAGGGACTGTATGGCCTACTCCTCCTATTTCTTATGTTCTTATGTTAACCCTTTAAGCCCTGTATCATTCTAGTAAATGTACACTATATTCGCTCCAAGACCAATGTATCCTTCCTGAGATTTGGTGCCCAAAACTGAACGCACAGCGCCAGAAGGAGTCTGACCAAGGCTCTGTATAACTGAGGAGTATGCCTCCTGCTAATGTAATCCTGCTATTCAAGAAAGAAGGGAGAGAGAAAACAGGGAACTACAGGCCAGTTAGCCGGACATCAGGTGTCGGGAAAATGCTATAATTATTAAGGGCGTGGTAACAGTAGAAAATCATAATATGATTAGACAGAGTCAACGTGGTTTTATGAAAGGGAAATCGTTTTTAACACGTTTATTAAAGTTTTTTTGAGGATGTAACTAGCAGGGTAGATAAAGGGGAACCAGTGGATGTAGTACATTTGGATTTCCAAAAGGCATTCAATAAGGTGCCACATAAAACGTTGCTACGTAAGCGAAGGGCTCGTGAGGATTGGTTAACGGACAGAAAACAGGGAGTAGGGGATAAACGGGTCATTTTCTGGTTGGCAGGCTGTGGGGTGCATCAAAAATCAGTGCTTGGGCTTCAGCTATTTATAAACTATATTAATGACTGAGATGAACGGACTGAGTGCAATGTATCCAAGTTTGCTGATGATACAAAGCGAAGTGAGAAAGTAAGCTGTGAGGGAAACATGAAGAGCATGCAAAGGGATATAGACAGGTTAAGTAAATGGGCAATAAGGTGGCAGATGGAGTATAATGTAGGGAAATATAAGGTTAATAATTTGGTAGGAAAAATAGAAAAACACTATTGTTTTAAATGGTGGAAAATTATTAACTGTTGGTGTTCAGAAAGATTTAGGTGTCCTCTTACAGGAAACACAAAGTTAGCATGCAGGTGCAGCAAGCAATTAGGAAGGCAAATGGCATGTTGGTCTTTATGCAGGGGGATTGGAGTACAAGAGTAAGGAAGTCTTGCTACAATTGTGCAGGGCTTTGGTGAGACTACACCTGGAGTATGGTGCACAGTTTTGGGTCTCCTAATCTGAGGAAGGTTGCCGAAGAGGCGGTGCAACAAAAGTTCACTCGATTGATCCCTGGCATGAAGAGGTTATCTTATGAGGAGAGATTAAGTAGATTGGGCCTATACTCTCTGGAGTTCAGGTGATCCTGACGACTATGTGTGCAGCAAGTGTATCCAGCTGCAGCTCCTGGTAGACCGCATGACGGCACTGGAGCTGCGGATGGATTGACTCTGGAGCATGCGCGATGCTGAGGATGTCGTGGATAGCACATTCAGTGAGTTGTTCACACCGCAGGTAAAGGTTACAAAGGCAGATAGGGAATGAGTGACCATCAGGCAGAGAAGGAGTAGGAAGGCAGTGCAGGAGTCCCCTGCGGTCATCTCCCTCCAAAACAGATATATCGCTTTGGATATTATTGGGGGAGATGGCGCACCAGGGGAAGGCAGCAGCAGTCAAGTTCAAGGCACCGTGGGTGGCTCTGCTGCACAGGAGGGCAGGAAAAAGAGTGGGAGAGCTATAGTGGTAGGGGATTCTATTGTAAGGGGGATAGATAGACATTTCTGCGGTCGCAACCAAGACTCCAGGATGGTTTGTTGCCTCCCTGGTGCAAGGGTCAAGGATGTCTCGGAGCGGCTGCAGGGCATTCTGGAGGGGGAGGGTGAACAGCCAATTGTCATGGTGCAAATAGGTAAAAAGCGGGATGAGGGTCCCACAAGCTGAATTTATGGAGCTAGGAGTTAAATTAACAAGTAGGACTTCAAAGATAATAATCTCAGGATTGCTACCAGTGCCACGTGGTAGTCAGAGTAGAAACATAGAAAATAGGTGCAGCACTAGGCCATTCGGCCCTTTGAGCCTGCACCGCCATTCAATAAGATCATGGCTGATCATTCCCTCAGTACCCCTTTCCTGCTTTCTCTCCATACCCCTTGATCCCCTTAGCGGTAAGGGCCATATCTCACTCCCTCTTGAATATATCCAATGAACTGGCATCAACAACTCTCTGCATCAGGGAATTCCACAGGTTAACAACTCTATGAGTGAAGAAGTTTCTCCTCATCTCAGTCCTAAATGGCCTTTACCCTTATCTTAAGACTATGTCCCCTGTTTCTGGACTTCCCCAACATCGGTAACATTCTTCCCGCATCTAACCTGTCCAGTCCCGTCAGAATCTTCTACGTTTCAATGAGATCCCCTCTCATTCTTCTAAACTCCAGTGAATAAAGCCTCAGTTGATCCAGTCTCTTCTCATATGACAGTCCAGCCATCCCGGGAATCAGTCTGGTGAACCTTCGATGCACTCTCTCAATAGCAAGAACGTCCTTCCTCAGATTAGGAGACCAAAACTGAAAATATTCCAGGTGAGGCCTCACTAAGGCCCTGTACAACTGCAGTAATACCTCCCTGCTCCTATACTCAAATCCCCTTGCTATGAAGGCCAACACCGCCTTCTTCACCGCCTGCTGTACCTGCATGCCAACTTTCAATGACTGATGAACCATGACACCCAGATCTCGTTGCACCTCCCCTTTTCCTAATCTGCCGCCATTCAGATAATATTCTGCCTTCGTGTTTTTGCCCCTAAAATGGATAGCCTCACATTACACCGCATCTGCCATGCATTTGCCCACTCACCTAACCTGTCCAAGTCACCCTGCAGCCTCTCACACCGCCACCTAGTTTAGTGTCATCTGCAAACTTGAAGATATTACACTCAATTCCTTCATCGAAATCGTTAATATATATTGTAAAGAGCTGGGGTCCCGGCACTGAGCCCTGCGGCACTCCACTAGTCACTGCTGCCATTCTGAAAAGGACCCATTTATTCCGACACTCTGCTTCATGTCTGCCAACCAGTTCTCTATCCACGTCAGTACATTACCCCCAATACCATGCGCTTTCATTTTGCACAGCAATCTCTTGTGCGGGACCTTGTCAAAACTCTTTTAAAAGTCCAAATATACCACATCCACTGGTTCTCCCTTGACCACTCTGCGAGTTACGTCCTCAAAAAATTCCAGAAGATTCGTCAAGCATGATTTCCCTTTCATAAATCCATGCTGACTTGGACCGATCCTGTCACTACTTTCCAAATGCGCTGCTGTTTCATCCTTAATGATTAATTCCAACATTTTCCCCACTACTGATGTCAGGCTAACCGGTCTATAATTACCCGTTTTCTCTCTCCCTCCTTTTTTAAAAAGTGGTGTTACATTAGCTACCCTCCAGTCCATAGGAACTGGTTCAGAGTCGATAGACTGCTGGAAAATGATCACCAATGCATCCACTATTTCTAGGGCCACTTCCTTAAGTACTCTGGGATGCAGACTTTCAGGCCCCGGGGATTTATCGGCCTTCAATCCCATCAATTTCCCTAACACAATTTCGCGCCTAATAAGGATATCCTTCAGTTCCTCCTTCTCTCTAGACCCTCGGTCCCCTAGTACATTCGGAAGGTTATTTGTGTCTTCCTTCGTGAAGACAGAACCAAAGTATTTGTTCAATTGGTCTGCCATTTCTTTGTTCCCATTATAAATTCACCTGAATCCATTTGCAAGGGACCTACATTTGTCTTCACTCATCTTTTTCTCTTCACATATTTATAGAAGCTTTTGCAGTCAGTTTTTATGTTCCCTGCAAGTTTCCTCTCGTACTCTATTTTCCCCCTCTTAATTAAACCCTTAGTCCTCCTCTGTTGAATTCTAAATTTCTCCCAGTCCTCAGGTTTGTTACTTTTTCTGGCCAATTTATATGCCTCTTCCTTGGTTTTAACACTATCCTTAATTTCCCTTGTTAGCCACGGTTGAGCCACCTTCCCCGTTTTATTTTTATTCCAGACAGGGAGGTAAAGTTGCTGAAGTTCATCCATGTGATCTTTAAATGTTTGCCATTGCTTATCCACCATCAATCCTTTAAGTATCCTTTGCCAGTCTATTCTAGCCAATTGATGCCTCATAGAGTCGAAGTTACCTTTCCTTAAGTTCAGGACCCTAGTTTCCGAATTAACTGTGTCACTCTCCATCTTAATAAAGAATTCTACCATATTATGATCACTCTTCCCCAAAGCATTTTCTGCCCTTTGGTATTCCGCAGCTCCACCCATACCGATTCCACATCATCCAGGCTAATGTCCCTCCTTACTATTGCATTAATTTCCTCCAACTAGTAATGCCACCCTGCCTCCTTTTCCTCTCTACCTATCCATCCGAAATAGCAGGATAGCTCAGATGAATACATGGCTTGAGGAGTGGTGCAGAAGGGAGGGATTCAAATTCGTGGGACATTGGAACCGATTCTGGGGGAGGTGGGACCAGTACAAACCGGACGGTCTGCACCTGGGCAGGACCGGAACCAATGTCCTCGGGGGAGTGTTTGCTAGTGCTGTTGGGGAGGGATTAAACTAATATGGGGATGGGAACCTATGCAGGGAGACAGAGGGAAAAAAATGGGGGCAGAAGCAAAAGATAGAAAGGAGAATAGTAAAAGTGGAGGGCAGAAAAACCCAAGGCAAAAACCAAAATGATCACATTACAGCAAAATTCTAAAGGGACAAAGAGTGTTAAGAAGACAAGCCTGAAGGCTCTGTGCCTCAATGTGAGGAGTATTCGTAATAAGGTGGATGAATTAACTGCACAGGCAACTATTAACAATTATGATATAATTGGGATTACGGAGACATGGCCCCAGGGTGACCAAGGCTGGGAACTCAACATCCAGGGGTATTCAACATTCAGGAAGGATAGACAGAAAGGAAAAGGAGGTGGGGCAGAAAACGCTAGTGGGAGTTGTGTACAGACCACCAAACAGTAGTAGTGAGGTTGGGGATGGCATCAAACAAGAAATTAGGGATGCGTGCAATAAAGGTACAGCAGTTATCATGGGCGACTTTAATCTACATATAGATTGGGAAAACCAAGCTCGCAGCATTGCGGTGGAGGAGGATTTCCTGGAGTGTATTAGGGATGGCTTTCTAGACCAATATGTGGAGGAACCAACTAGTGAGCTGGCCATCCTAGACTGGGTGTTGCGTAATGAGAGAGGACTAATTAGCAATCTTGTTGTAAAGGCCTCCTGGGGAAGAGTGACCATAATATGGTAGAATTCTTTATCAAGATGGAGAGTGACAGTGTTAATTCAGAGACTAGGGTCCGGAACTTAAGGAAAGGTAACTTCAATGGTATGAGACGTGAATTGGCTACGATAGACTGGCAAATGATACTTAAAGGGCTGACAGTGGATAGGCAATGGCAGACATTTATAGATTAATGGATGAACTTCAACAATTGTACATCCCTGTGTGGAGTAAAAATAAAACGGGGAAGATAGCTCAACCATGGCTAACAAGGGAAATTAAGGATAGTGTTAAATCCAAGGAAGAGGCATATAAATTGGCCAGAAAAAGCATCAAATCTGAGGATTGGGAGAAATTTAGAATTCAGCAGAGGAGGACAAAGGTTCGAATTAGGAGGGGGGAATAGAGTATGAGAGGAAGCTTGCAGGGAACATAAAAACTGACTGCAAAAGCTTCTATAGATATGTGAAGAGAAAAAGATTAGTGAAGACCAACGTAGGTCCTTTGCAGTCAGAATCAAGTGAATTTATAATGGGGAACAAAGAAATGGCAGACCAATTGAACAAATACTTTGGATCTATCTTTGCTAAGGAAGACACAAATAACCTTCTGGAAATACTAGGGGTTTGAGGGTCTAGCGAAAAGGAGGAACTGAGGAAATCCTTATTAGTCAGGAAATTGTGTTAGGGAAATTGATGGGATTGAAGACCGATAAATCCCCAGGGCCTGATAGGCTGCATCCCAGAGTACATAAGGAAGTGGCCCTAGAAACAGTGGATGCATTGGTGATCATTTTCCAACATTCTATTGACTCTGGATCAGTTCCTATGGACTGGAGGGTAGCTAATGTAACACCACTTTTTTAAAAAGGAGGGAACGTGAAAACAGGGAATTATAGACCCGTTAGCCTGACATTGGTGGTGGGGAAAATGTTGGAATCAATTATTAAAGATGAAATAGCAGCACATTTGGAAAGCAGCGACAGGGAAATCATGCTTGACAAATCTTCTAGAATTTTTTGTGGATGTAACT
The DNA here is from genome assembly GCF_044704955.1 of Pristiophorus japonicus. Classification (NCBI taxonomy): domain Eukaryota; kingdom Metazoa; phylum Chordata; class Chondrichthyes; family Pristiophoridae; genus Pristiophorus; species Pristiophorus japonicus. The sequence continues at coordinate 479,928,092 of NC_091977.1, read as the reverse complement.
AGTAGAGTGGACAAGGGAGAACCAGTGGATGTGGTGTATTTGGACTTTCAAAAGGCTTTTGACAAGGTTCCACACAAGACATTAGTGTGCAAAATGAAAGCACACGGTATTGGGGGTAATGTATTGACGTGGATAGAGAACTGGTTGGCAGACAGGAAGCAGAGAGTCGGAATAAACGGGTCCTTTCCAGTGGGGTGCCACAGTGTTCAGTGCTGGGACCCCAGCTATTTACAATATATATCAATGATTTAGATGAAGGAATTGAATGTAATATCTCCAAGTTTGCAGATGACACTAAGCTGGGTGGAGGTGTGAACTGTGAGGAGGATGCTAAGAGTCTGCAGGGTGACTTGGACAGGTTAGGTGAGTGGGAAAATGCATGGCAGATGCAGTATAATGTGGATAAATGTGAGGTTATCCACTTTGGTGGCAAAAACAGGAAAACAGAATATTATCTGAATGGTGACAGATTAGAAAAAGGGGAGGTGCAACGAGACCTGGGTGTCATGGTACATCAGTCATTGAAGTTTGGCATGCAGGTACAGCAGGCGGTGAAGAAGGCAAATGGCATGTTGGCCTTCATAGCTCGGGGATTTGACTATAGGAGCAGGGACGTCTTACTGCAGTTAAACAGAGCATTGGTGAGGCCACACCTGGAATATTGTGTTCAGTTTTGGTCTCCGCATCTGAGGAAAGACGTTCTTGCTATTGATTGAGTACAGCGAAGGTTCACCAGACTGATTCTTGGGATGGCAGGACTGACATATGAGGAGAGACTGGATCAACTGGGCTTGTATCCACTGGAGTTTAGATGAATGAGAGGGGATCTCATAGAAACATATAAAATTCTGACAGATTGGACAGGTTAGAGGCATAAATAATGTTCCCGTTGCTGGGGAGTTCCAGCACCAGCGGTCACAGTCTAAGAATAAGGGGTAAGCCATTTAGGACCGAGATGAGGAGAAACTTCTTCACCCAGAGAGTGGTGAACCTGTGGAATTCTCTAGCGCAGAAAGTTGTTGAGGCCAGTTCATTAGATATATTCAAAAGGGAGTTAGATATGGCCTTTACAGCCAAAGGGATCAAGGGGTATGGAGAGAAAGCAGGAAAGGGGTACTGAGGTTGAATGATCAGCCATGATTTTATTGAATGGCGATGCAGGCCCGAGGGGCCGAATGGCCTGCTCCCGCACCTATTTTCTATGTTTCTATGTTTTAAATATATAAGATTCTGAGGGTGATTGACAGAGTAGATGCTAAGAGGTTGTTTCCCCAGGCTGGAGAGTCTAGAACTTGGGGGCATCGTCTCAGGATAAGGGGTTGGCCAATTAAGACAGATGAGGAGGATTTTCTTCACTCAGAGGGTTGTGAATCTTTGGAAATTTCTACCCCAGAGGGCTGTGGATGCTGAGTCATTGAATATACTCAGTGCTGAGATAAATAAACTGTTGGACTCTAGGGGAATCAAGTGATATGGAGATCGGGCGGGAAAGTGGAATTGAGGTCGAAGATCAGCCATGTTCTTACTGAATGGCGCAGCATGCTCGAGGAACCTACTCATGCTCCTAATTCTTATGTTCTTACGCTAGTTGGCATGTTATTTCACTGTCTGATTTTCTCCTTCCTCCAGCACAATTACATCAAAGCCATGGCTCAGCCCCAACCGGTAACCATAAGGAAGAAGCCAGGAACAGTCATCCCAGCCATCAAGAACAAACCGCCCTCCATCTTCAGTGTCACCTAACGACTGAGTTACGGTGAAGGAAAGGAGAGCGCAAAGGAACCCACCAGGTCTTCTGTGTGAAGAGTGAATACTGTTCAATTACATTTTTAAATAAAACTCAAATCACTGGCAACAAATTCAAGGCCAGCACCCCCTAAAATGTTTTGTACAAAGTTAAATAAATCAACCAAGATCACAAGTTGTGTTTCGCTACACCAAGTATGTTTAACTTTATTTTAAAACTGTTGCACTGGCTAGTAGTACCGAGCATTATGATGGGTTTCAATCCGCAACCTGTATTGAATTACTGAATCTCAACCTATAATGCAGGGGTCAATCCCCAGTCTGTACTGAATTACCTGATCTCAGCCTATGATTCAGGGTTCAGTTCCCAGTCTGTATTGTTAGCTGATCTCTGGACAGTGATCAGGAGCAGGATTGCTGGCTGTTATTTCAACTTCCCAGTGCCCCCCACGCTCAGGTCACTTGGAGCACTCTAATTACCACAGCAACAGACTGATCATTAAACAATGGACCTTCCTAATCTGCCCAACAGACAGTGTCCATTTACACGCTGAGCCACCGGAGCACTGCAGTTAGCACTTTTTATATTCAGAAAATGGGGCTGGGGGTGAATGTTGTGTAAATGATGCTGAGCAATGTAATCTTAGGCACCCAGTGTCAGAAACCAACACTCTGAGGGCAGATACAGCATAGCTAGGGACAGAGTAAAACTTCTCCTACTCCCAACACTGTGCTTCACCCACAACCTCAGAAAGCACGAGTGTTACATTTCTCCCATTTCCCACACCAGCGACCTGACAGTGTCAGAATTCTGGCTGTTCAAGGAACTGGATCGTGGCTGCCCAAATTAAAAACCAGGAGCAGTAGGTAACCTTTATCATTGCTGTTGCCAAATTAAGTTAATCTAGGGGTTAAGTCATGGCAGGAGAGCTCGGACACGTGTCATGCTCCTCCTAAGCTATGTAAGAACTCACGGACGCTTCCAGTGTCCCTGACGACTACATGTGCGGGAAGTGTATCCTGCTACAGCTCCTGACAGACCGCATTGCGGCACTGGAGCTGTGGGTGGATTCACTCTGGAGCATCCGCGATGCTGAGGATGCCGTGAATAGCTCATTTAGTGAGTTGGTCTTACCACAGGTAAAGGTTACACAGACAGATAGGGAATGAGAGACCAACAGGAAGAGCAGTGGAAGGAAGGTAGTGCAGGGGTCCCCTGTGGTCATCCCCCCCCAAAACAGATACACCACTTTGGGTACTGTTGAGGGGGATGACTCATCAGGGGAGGGCAGCAGCAGCCAAGTCCATGGCACCATGGGTGGCTCTGCTGCACAGGAGGGCAGGAAAAAGAGTGGGAGAGCTATAGTGGTAGGGGATTCTATTGTAAGGGGAATAGATAGACGTTTCTGTGGCCACAATCAAGATTCCAGGATGGTATGTTGTCTCCCTGGTGCAAGGATCAAGGATGTCTCAGAGCGTTTGCAGGACATTTTGGAGGGGGAGGGTGAACAGCCAGTTGTCGTGGTGCATATAGGTACCAACGATATTGGTAAAAAATGGGATGAGGTACGACAAGGTGAATTTAGGAAGCTAGGAGTTAAATTAAAAAGTAGGAATTCAAAGGTAATAATCTCAGGATTGCTACCAGTGCCACGTGCTAGTCAGTGTAGGAATCGCAGGATAGTTCCGATGAATACGTGGCTTGAGGAGTGGTGCAGAAGGGAGGGATTCAAATTCCTCGGACATTGGAACAGGTTCTGGGGGTGGTGGGATCAGTACAAACCGGACGGTCTGTGCCTGGGCAGGACCGGAACCAATGTCCTCGGGGGAGTGTTTGCTAGTGCTGTTGGGGAGGGGTTAAACTAATATGGCAGGGGGATGGGAACCTATGCAGGGAGACAGAGGGAAGTAGAATGGGAGTAGAAGCAAAAGATAGAAAGAAGAAAAGTAAAAGTGGAGGGCAGAGAAATCCAAGGCAAAAACCAAAATGACCACATTACAGTAAAATTCTAAAGGGGCAAAGTGTGTTAAAAAGACAAGCCTGAAGACTCTGTGCCTCAATGCGAGGAGTATTCGTAATAAGGTGGACGAATTAACTGTACCGGCAGCAATTAATGAATATGATATCATTGGCATCACGGAGACATGGCTCCAGGGTGACCAAGGCTGGGAACTCAACATCCAGGGGTATTCAACATTCAGGATGGATAGACAGAAAGTAAAAGGAGATGAGGTAGCGTGCTGGTTAAAGAGGAAATTAACGCAATAGAAAGGAAGGACATTAGGTTGGATGATGTGGAATCTGTATGGGTGGAGCTGTGGAATACCAAAGGGCAGAAAACACTAGAGGGAGTTGTGTACAGACACCAAACAGAAGTAGTGAGGTTGGGGACAGCATCAAACAACAAATTAAGGATGCGTGCAATAAAGGTACAGCAGTTATCATGGGCGACTTTAATCTACATATTGCTTGGGCTAACCAACTGGTAGCAATGCGGTGGAGGAGGATTTCCTGGAGTGTATTAGGGATACTTTTCGAGACCAATATGTCGAACCAACTAGAGAGCTGGCCATCCTAGATTGGGTGATGTGTAATGAGAAAGGACTAATTAGCAATCTTATTGTGCGAGGCCCCTTGGGGAAGAGTGACCATAATTGGTAGAATTCCTTAATAAGATGGAGAGTGACACAGTTAATTCAGAGACTAGGGTCCTGAACTTAAGGAAAGGTAACTTCGATGGTATGAGACGTGAATAGACTGGCGAGTGATACTTCAAGGGTTGACGGTGGATTGGCAATGGCAAACATTTAAAGATCACATGGATGAACTTCAACAATTGTACATCCCTGTCTGGAGTAAAAATAAAACGGGGAAGGTGGCTCACAGTGGCTAACAAGGGAAATTAAGGATAGTGTTAAATCCAAGGGAGAGGCATATAAATTGGCCAGAAAAAGTGGCAAACCTGAGGTCTTGGAGAAATTTAGAATTCAGCAGAGGTGGACAAAGGTTTTAATTAGGAGGGGGAAAATAGAGTATGAGAGGAAGCTTGCAGGGAACATAAAAACTGACTCCAAAAGCTTCTATAGATATGTGCAGAGAAAAAAATTAGTGAAGACAAACGTAGGTCCCTTGCAGTCAAATTCGGGTGAATTTATAATGGGGAACAAAGAAATGGCAGACTAGTTCAACAACTACTTTGGTTCTGTCTTCACGAAGGAGACACAAATAACTTTCCGGAAGTACTAGGAAACCGAGGGTCTAGTGAGAAGGAGGAACTGAAGGATATCCTTATTAGACGGGAAATTGTGTTCGGGAAATTGATGGGATTGAAGGCCGATAAATCCCCGGGGCCTCTTAGTCTGCATCCCAGAGTACTTAAGGAAGTGGCCCTAGAAATAGTGGATGCATTGGTGATCATTTTCCAACAGTCTATCGACTCTGGATCAGTTCCTATGGATTGGAGGGTAGCTAATGTCACACCACTTTTTTAAAAAGGAGGGAGAGAGAAAACGAGTAATTATAGACCGGTTAGCCTGACATCAGTAGTGGGGAAAATGTTGGAATCAATTATTAAAGATGAATTTGGAAACAGTGACAGGATTGGTCCAAGTCTGCATGGATTTATGAAAGGGAAATCATGCTTGACAAATCTTCTGGAATTTTTTGAGGATGTAACTAGTAGAGTGGACAAGGGACAAGTGAGAACCAGTGAATGTGTATTTGGACTTGCAAAAGGCTTTTGACAAGGACCCACACAAGAGATTGGTGCAAAATTACTGATGTGGGTTGAGAACTGGTTGGCAGACAGGAAGCAGAGAGTCAGGATAAATCGATCCTTTTCAGAATGGCAGGCAGTGGCTAGTGGGGTGCCGCAGGGCTCAGCGCTGGGACCCCAGCTATTTACAATATACATTAATGATTTGGATGAAGGAATTGAGTGTAATATCTCCAAGTTTGCAGATGACACTAAGCTGGGTGGCGGTGTGAGCTGTGAGGAGGACGCTAAGAGGCTGCAGGGTGACTTGGACAGGTTAGGTGAGTGGGAAAATGTAAGACAGATGCAGTACAATGTAGATAAATGTGAGGTTGTCCACTTCGGGGGCAAAAACAGGAAGGCAGAATACTATCTGAATGGCTGCAGATTAGGAAAAGGGGAGATGCAACGAGACCTGAGTGTCATGGTACATCAGTCAATGTGAATTGGCATGCAGGTATAGCAGGCGGTGAAGAAGGTAAATGGTATGTTGGCCTTCATAGCTAGGGGTTTTGAGTATAGGAGCAGGGAGGTCTTACTGCAGTTGTACAGGGCCTTGGTGAGGCCTCACCTGGAATATTGTGTTCAGCTTTGGTCTCGTAATCTGAGGAAGGGCGTTCTTGCTATTGAGGGAGTGCAGCGAAGGTTCACCAGACTGATTCCCGGGATGGCTGGACTGACATATGAGGAGAGACTGGATCGACTGGGCCTTTATTCACTGGAGTTTAGAAGGATGAAAGGGGATCTCATAGAAACATATAAAATTCTGGCGAGACTGGACAGGTTAGATGCAGGAAGAATGTTCCCGATGTTGGGGGACACAGTCTAAGAACCAGGGGACACAGTCTAAGGATAAGGGGTAAGCCTTTTAGGACTGAGATGAGGAGAAACTTCTTCAATCAGAGAGTTGTTAACCTGTGGAATTCCCTACCACTGAGAGTTGTTGATGCCAGTTCATTGGATATATTCAAGAGGGAGTTAGATATGGCCCTTACGGCTAAAGGGATCAAGGGGTATGGAGAGAAAGCAGGAAAGGGGTACTGAGGGAATGATCAGCCATGATCTTATTGAATGGTGGTGCAGACTCGAAGGGCCGAATGGCCTATTCCTGCACCTATTTTCTATGTTTGCGTGTCAGTGAGGATACCACAACCCCACAGAGAACAGCATCACGTTAATCTCCATTATGCAGATTCCTAAATGACCTTTGATTTCCAGTAGTGTCCCTGAATCTTCCTGATTGTCCTGCACCTAATTCAGTGAGCTTCCCAATCTCCTCCCTCAGGATTAAAGCTCACTGCAGTAGAGGGGTCCATCTCCTGGTTAACCACTCAATCAGCCTTTCTGGAAAGTGCACCGCCCTGACGGGATCTGACTCCACTCTGATGCCTTCCAGTGTTAAACAGCCTACTAACGGTCACTATGTGTAATCACATGTGAGGAGTGTCCCTTGGAAGAAGGTACAGGAGAGTAACAGCACCTTGTGGACTTGCACCTCAGCAGGTGTCGGCAGTTTCAGGAGGAGGCAAGAAATGCAGGGAGGCTAAAACACGTGTTTTAAAACTGGTTCAGACCAACATGAACAGATAATGCTTTGTGCCTATACACAATCATGGGGTCGATTTTAAACCCGTGGGTTTGAGGCGGGCGGGTCGCTGGCCTAAGTTTGACACCCGGCTTTTTTAACCCCCGGGGTCTCATCTGCACGCCGCCAGTCAGCTGCCCTACCGAAATGGGCGGAAAGCGACCGCTGACCAGCGGACGGGAGAGGATGTTTGGGGGGGTTTGGAGGAAAGCTCCCCAGCAAGCAGGTAAATCACAGGGAGGGGGTTTTGGGAGGGTCTTGCAGGACAGAAAGTGATTCTGGGGCAGGGATAGCCTCAAATTTCCTCGTGGGGCTCAGAGGAGCACTCCTGGCCCCACAAAGGAAAAATTTTCATTTACCTTGAAGGCTCTTTTCATCTTTCCCAACAGCACAGGAGGAGGCCATTTGGCCCATTGTGCCTGTGCCGCCTCTTTGAAAGAGCTACCAGTAACGAGATAATGTATAGCGCTCTCTAGCTAGGAGAGAGAGGGTCTGTGAAGGAAAGCCATCTTAAGCTTCACATGGCTGTCTGAGATCTCCCAAATAAATAGAGGTAAGTTGAACTAAGAGAGCTAGACTTTCCACTCAGATCGCTAGGGCCCAAAAAATGGGCAGTGTTCCAACCTTGGCGATGTGTCAGCCTTAATGATTGCTGGAACATCGCCCATTTTTGCGACCGCAACTTTCGGCTCAGCGATAGCCTCGCGATGTGAAATGGGCCTAGTGATGCCAAACGGGCCTCAGCGATGTGGAAGGAAAATCTTCCCTAGCAACGGCCTTCTGCGCAAGCGTTTTTTTTTTTGATAAACAGGTTTTCCCGCGTTTCGGGAGGTCAGGGGTCATTCACACATGCGCAGCAGGCAACGGGAGGGGGAGGGAGAGCAGAGAGGAAGGCATGGACAGACTGGGAGTGAGATAATTTGAGATAATTAGAGATCATTGATAGAATTGATGTAAAAAAATTTATCTTCAGGCGAATGTGTCCATGATGTGGAGGAGGGGTAGAAAACGGCTAAGCCTTTCAATGATGAGGCTACTGAGGCGTTGGTCCAGGAGGTGCACTCCCGGTGGGCCCAATTAACCCGGGGTGGCCGTGGGAAACCCCCAACCCGGGCGTATCAGAAAATCTGGGCCGAGATCGCAGACGTGGTCTTGTCGGCATTCCATGAGGCGAAGGGGTCCGACCAGTGCCGGAAACGCTGGAACAGCCTGATTGCTTCGGCAAGAGTAAGTATAGATTTTGTATTGTAATGATGCAAATTGCAATTATAATTATAAATCTCCAGGATTGAAATGAAGCTTGTTATTCTTTCATACATTACATATATTCCCTGCTAAGATCTGGACAGAGCTATGAACCTGCGCCCTATTTAAGTCTCTCTGGCTGCTGTCACTTACACAGTGACCTAATATGGACTGGGGGAGAGCTGCCCTTGCTCAATGTCTGCCTTGGGATACTTTGGGACATTAGCTCCTGTCATTGCCGAGTTCACTAGCTATCCTGATTCCCACCACCCCCAGGAGCCCTTCAATTGAGATTGTAGTCGAGAATGATGTTTGTATCAAGCATTAGCTCCTAAACACAATCTTTGTTATAAGAGACTATAAAATACATGGTGTCAGAAGTGGGATACTTCCGATCTTTCGCCGAACGCATCTACGACCGAAATATTGGAACTGTAAGGCTTTTCGAGCCGATCGAAATCGACGTTAAGCAGTATAGTGCAGTGCAGAGCGTGCTTCCTACACCGCGCGAGGATCCGTGAAGGGCGATAAATAGTCATAAGCTTGTAAAATAATCTAGGGGCATTATTAAAATAAATTTAAAGTGGCATAAGTTATTGTAGAGCCTCGATTGACAAAGTATTTCTACAAATACATGGCCACGATATTTTACGATTAGACTTGTTCTCGTCCTTTGGTTATTTGAACCGTATACATGTATGTGACAAACTCAAAGTCCTAAACTGGAGCGAGTTATCATGACCACCATGGTGTCAACTCCCGCACACATTCCTCTCCCACCTCCATTGCAGATGAAATCTTGATCACTAGATGCGGTGAGTCACTTAAACAGGCCAATCACGATCTTGACGCAAACTTACGCAAATTCATGCAGAGATGCAGAGAGCGAAACATCAAACTAAACTTCGATAAGTTTGAATACAAGAGCTCTCAAGTGAAATACATGGGACATACACGGTGTTGTGATGGACTCAAAACCAACCCAAGCAAAGTGGTCGCAATCAATGAAATGCAGAAACCGCAGGATATCACAGGTGTACAACGATTTGTCAGCATGACAAAGTACCTCGCAAAATTCTTGCCTGATCTTTAGACCTCAGCGAGCCTCTGCGACAGCTTACTTAAAAGACACAGCCTGGAAATGTACTGAAGAACAAGACAAAGCGTTTGAAGCTATCAAGCAACGCCTGACAGATTCTCCAGTGCTCAGGTACTTTGACCACAAACTTGCAACCGAAGGTCAAGGAGATGCTTCGAGCAAGGGTCTTGGGTTCGTCCTTCTGCAACAGGGACAACCAATTGCATAAGCAAGCCAAGGGCTCACTCCAGCAGAAACGCGATACTCTTAAATCGAAAAGGAGCTGCTTGCTCAGTCTTCAGACTGGAACTAAACCATCAATATGTATACGATCGCAAGATCACGCTATGACAGACCATAAGCCTTTGATTGCTATACGAAGCAAGCCGTTATCTGCAGCACCCAAGAAACTATAATGTTTGCTCATTCGGCTCAATCTATATGATGTCGAAATAAAGTATTAACCAGGAAAAAAAATTTACCTAACAGACACCTTCTCACGCGCATACCTCGAAAACGTGGAGAGATCACCGACAGAAATTGCAGTGGAATGCATCCACATGGTGGACTTTCTCCCACTCTCCAAACAAGGACTGACTACCATACAATACGCAACTGCAAGCAACTCCACACTACAACTGGTCATACAACAAATCACAACAGGATGGCCAGAAATGACACATGAATGCCTGCCTGAAATGCATAAATACTTCAAAGTTCGTGATGAACTCACAACACAGGATGGCATAGTCTTCCAAGGCTATCGCTGTGTCATACCAAAATCCCTGAGATCCGACATTGGTCAGCGACTTCATGCTGCGCTCACTGGTGTCGAGAGCACTCTTCAATGTGCCAGAGAATCCGTTTACTGGCCAGGACTGAACAGTGACATAAAAGACCATGTTTCAAAGTGTGAAACATGTAACACCTATCAATCAAGCCAACCAAAAGAACCATTAATAAGTCACGACCTCCCTCAGAGACCGTGGGAAAAGATTGGTTGTGATATATTCACACTCGATGGCAAAGACTACTTACGCACAGTGAACTTCTACTAGGATTATTCGAGAGAGAAAATCTGCATGGAAAGAAAGATGCCACTGTCATCATCAAATTCCTCAAGAAACACTTCTCTAACCACGGTATTCCAGACAAGGTTCAATCCGACACTGGACCACACTTCAACTCACAATAGTTCACAGAATATGGATTCGATCACGCAACAAGCTCACCGGAATATCCACAAAACAACAGAAAGGTTGAGAACGCAGTTAATCTTGCAAAGTGGTTAATCAAGAAGACAAAGAAAGACTGTGGTGACTTCTACATGAACCTTCTCATCTGGTGAAACACGCCAACTGAAGGCCTTGATAGTTCGCCAGCACAACGCTTGCTCGGTCACCGCACAAAGACAAACATCCCAATCGCAAATGAACTACTGAAACCAAGAATCATACACATCATCGGCAACAAAGGAACTGTTACGCTCATAATAAAGGATGAAACTGAGTACCGTAAGCAATGAGTAAGTGTGACCTAAGCTCCTTTAATTAGACTCCACAGTGTAGGTACCTCATGGGTGGCCTGCTTATATGGGATCCCTTAGGACTCCAAAAGGTAGGCCTTCTGGTGATGGTGTGATACAGGTTGTCAAGGGTTAAATACATAACATCACTCCTTTGTAAAGTCAATAGTACACTTATTTACAGGGTGAGATGATCTGGGGCTTTTCGCTCCCTTGTCGATCGTCTCGGTACAAATGCAGGTGTGGGTGAGTTGGTTGGTTTTTCACTGGGCTGCTGGGCAGCCGGCCTTGCCGGGTTGCTGGGGATAGTGAGTTTGGTTTCGTGGTCAACCACGATGTCGGTTGCCACTTGTGTGTGTGTTGGAGGGTCGAAGTTGGTGGTGTCCTCTTCGGGTTGCTCGTAGCTGTTAGTGAACCACAATTTGATTTGGCCCAAATGCTTTCTGCATGTTAGTCCATTGGCCAATTTGACCTGAAACACCCTACTCCCTTCTTTGGCTACGATCATGCCAGCGAGCCATTTGGGACCATGTCCATAATTGGGTACAAACACAGGATCATTGACCTCAATTTCGCATGACAAATTTGTACAATCATGGTACATATTTTGTTGATGCCGCCTGCCCTCAACATAATCATGGACATCAGGGTGGACAAGAGAGAGCCCTGTTTTGAGTGCCCGTTTCATGAGCAGCTCGGCTGGTGAATCCCGGTGAGCGGGTGAGGTCTGGTGCGGTAGCTGAGCAGAACTCGGGACAGTCGGGTCTGCAGGGAGCCTTCCGACATGCGTTTCAAGCTTTGCTTGATGGTCTGAACTGCCCGTTCTGCCTGGTCATTGGATGCGTGCGTGAATGGGGCAGATGTGACCTGCTTGATCCCATTGCGGGTCATGAATTCCTTGAATTCAGCACTGGTGAAACACGGCCTATTGTCGCTGACTAGGACATCAGGCAGGCCTTGCATGGCAAACATGGCTCGTAGGCTTTCAATAGTGACCGTGGATGTGCTTAAAGACATTATTGCACATTCAATCCATTTTGAGTAAGCATCCTAGACAACCAAAAACATTTTTCCTAGAAATGGACCTGCATAGTCCACGTGGATTCTCGACCATGGTTTGGAGGGCCATGACCACAAACTTAGCGGTGCCTTCTGGGTGCATTGCTCAGCTTGAGAATAAGTGTTGCACTGGTGCACGCATGACTCTAAATCTGAGTCGATGCCGGGCCACCATCCATGGGATCTGGCTATGGCTTTCATCATTACAATGCCTGGGTGGGTACTGTGCAGTTCATCAATGAACGTGTCTCTGCCTTTCTTGGGCAAGACCACGCGATTGCCCCACAACAGACAGTCCGCCTGCAGGGACATTTCGTCTTTGCGCCTGTTCAACGGCTTAATTGCCTTCTGCATTTCCGCTGGGATGCTGGACCAGTTCCCATGGAGGACACAGTTTTTTACCAAGGACAGTCAAAGATCCTGGCTGGTCCAGGTCCTGATCTGGCGGGCCGTAACGGGTGTCTTTCCTCCAGCCAGGGTCGCAAATAGGTCGTCTGCCTTGGGTAGCGGGTACTGGACCTGTAGCGAAAAACGGTTAATCGTAACTTTACAGTCCCCACAAATTCTGACCGTGCCATCACCTTTGAGTGCTGGGACAATCGGACTGGCCCACTCGTTGAATTCCACCGGCGTGATGATGCCTTCTCGTTGCAGCCTGTCCAGCTCAATTTCCACTTTCTCTCGCATCATATACGGTACCGTCCATGCCTTGTGGTGGATGGGTCGTGTACCGGGAACCAAATGGATCTGCACTTTCGCAACTGAGAAACTTCCAATGCCTGGCTTGAACGACGATGGAAATCTGCTCAGAACCTGGGCACATGAGGGGTCGTCGATGGACGAAAGCTCTCGGATGTCGTCCCAGTTCCAGCGGATTTTTCCCAGCCAGCGTCTGCCGAACAATGTGGGGCCATCCCCTGGCACGACCCATAGTGGGAGTTCGTGCATTGCTCCATCATAGGAGACTTTGACCTCTGCACTGCCAGTTACAGGGATCAGTTCTTTGGTGTAAGTTCTTAGCTTGGTGTGAATGGGGTTGAGCTTGAGCCTGTGTGCCATGTTGCACCACAGCCTGTCGAAGGCCTTTTTGTTCATTATGGACTGACTCGCACCCTTGGCCAGTTCCATGGATACTGGAATTCTGTTCAGTTCAACTTTTAACATGATCGGTGGACATTTCGTGGTGAAGGTGTGTACCCCATATACTTCTGCCTCTTCGGTTCGAGTCTCTAGTTCAGCCTGATCCACCGTGGATCGATCTTCCTCTGCAACGTGGTGGTTTGCAGGATTTGCAGGGTTTGCAGCTCGCCCATTGTTCTGCAGCCGTTGCACGCATAGTGCTTGAAGCGGCATTGATTGGCCCGATGATCACTTCCACAACGCCAACAGGGTGTTAACTGCCTTGCATTAACGATTGATGGTGGACTCTGGGTCATCTGAGGCAGCAGCCGGCGTGTACATTCTGCCATGTATATTCCTACTCGAAAAAGATGTTACTTTGTGTACAGTACTAGCCGAAACCTCTTTATGCTGCGAAATTTGTTTGGTGTTATCGCTGGTGGACATAAATGCCTGGGCTATCGTTATGGCTTTGCTCAGATTCAGTGTTTCAACAGTCAATTGTTTGCGAAGGATTACCTCATGGTTAATGCCAAGCACAAAAAAGTCTCTCAGCATTTGTTCAAGGAATCCATCAAATTCGCAATGTCCTGCAAGGCGCCTTAGTTCGGCGACATAGCGCCACTTCCTGGCCCTCCGACCGTTGACACGTGTAGAACCGATAACTCGCCATCAAAACGCTTTCCTTAGGATTTAGGTGCTCCCGGACCAGATGACACAATTCTTCATAGGATTTAATTGTTGGTTTTACCGGAACTAGAAGATTCTTCATGAGGCCATAAGTTGTTGCCCCACAGACAGCAAGAAGGATCGCCCTTCGTTTGGCAGTGTTCTCGTCCCCATCCAGCTCGTTGGCCATGAAGTATTGGTCGAGTCTCTCCACAAAGGCCTCCCAATCGTCCCCTTCTGAGAATTTCTCCAGGATACCAACTGTTCTTTGCATTTTTGCGCGGTTGTTTGTTATCTCGTCGCCAATTGTTACACTCATAATAAAGGATGAAACTGAATACCGTAAGCAATGAGTAAGTGTAACCTTAGCTCCTTTAATTAGATTTCACAGTGTAGGTACCTGCTTATATACCATGCTCTCAAGGGATGCTAGGATCCCTTGGGACTCCAACAGGTAGGCCCTCTGGTGGTGGTGTGATACAGGTTGCCAAAGGTTAAATACATAACAGGAACCATGCCAAACAAGCACACTACTACAACAGAGGTGCTACAGCACTTCCTACACTGCAGGAAGGAGAAACAGTGAGACTCAAACAAATGCGAGAAAGCAAAGAATGGCAAAAAGCTGAGGTTCAGAAAAAAGTCGGCATTCATTTAGATCAGGTCATTACAGAAGATGGCCGTGAGTATCGCAGAAATAGGTAACATCTGAGAAAGAGCGCTGAGACATTCATCGAAACTCCAGAGATCTCAGTGACACCCACACATGATCCGCTGACTACACAACCAACTGACAGGCGAAACAGCACTTCAACGACAACACGATAATTCCCTTCAGAGCACTGATAAAGGGACTAAAGTGATCAGTGCACAGAACACTACTGAACCAACCAGTTTGAGGTGAAGCAACAGAATCCGCACAACACCAAAATATCTGGAACTATGTACAGAAATAAGAAATCATGGACACTGGACACTTGGATAAAGAATTAATAAGACAAGAGTTTTGTTGTTTTTTGTTAAACTTGCAGTTGTTAAATACATGTATTTATCGCTGGATGTATGTATATGTCGCTGGAGAAATACTACCAGCGATGTCTCCGCAAGATCCCGCAAATCCCCTGGGAGGACAGACGCACAAACATTAGCGTCCTTGTCCAGGCCAACATCCCCAGCATTGAAGCACTGACCAGACTTGATCAGCTCCGCTGGGCAGGCCACAACGTTCGCATGGCAGAAACAAGACTCTCAAAGCAAGCACTCTACTCGGAACTCGTCCACGGCAAACAAGCCAAAGGCTTGCAGAGGAAATGTTACAAGGACACCCTCAAAGCCTCCCTGATAAAGTGCGACATCCCCACTGACACCTGGGAGTCCTTGGGCATAGACCGCCCTAAGAGGAGGAAGTGCATTCGGGAGGGCGCTGAGCTCCTCGAGTATCGTCGCCGAGAGCGTGCAGAAATCAAGCTCAGGCAGCAGAAGGAGCGTGCGGAAAACCAGGCTCCCTGTCCACCCTTTCCCTCAACGACTATCTGTCCGACCTGTGACAGAAACTGTGGTTTTCGTATTGGACTGTACATCTACCTAAGAACTCATGCTAAGAGTGGTCAGCAATCCCATACACTACATTTGGGTGCTGACTGCAGTTCCGTTCGATACATTTCCTTGCTTTTCAGTTCAAGTACAATTCGGTACAATATGGGATACATTGTAGTACATTCAACAAATTACATTACACTATAGCCCTCCCTATATCTCCTAGCTAGAGGGCGCTATACATTATCTCATTACACCCCAGGAAAGGTGTAATGAGATAATGTATAGCGCCCTCTAGCTAGGAGATTTCGGGAGCTACAGTGAGAGAGAGGATCTGTGAAGGAACACCATCTTAAGCTCCACATGGCTGCTGAGATCTCCCAAATAAATAGAGTTAAGTTGAACAAAGAGTGTTCAAGAGACTATAAAATACACTGTCCAATTAGTTCCACTCCCCTGCTCTTTCCCTATAACCCTGCAATTATTTCCTTTTTAAGTATATAGCCAATTCACTTTCCAAAGTTGCTACTGAACCTGCTTCCACCATTCTCTCAGGTCATTCCAGATCATAACTCGCTGCATAAAAATTTTTTTCATCTGCCCTCTGTTTCTTTTGCCAATTTTTGCCGACCTGCCTTTATCTCTTGGGAAAGCCATGGCTGCTTCCCATCTCAGGCCCAGTGTGAATGCAATCGAGGTCCCAGTGATGTAATAGCACCCCGATTTGCAGAAATTAATGAGGCTCCAACCTGTTTCGGGCAGATGTAGCAGCCACTGAACCTATAATGAATAATTACAATGATGGCCCGCGTGATTACAGCTGGAATGCTGTGGTAAACCACAATTATCCATTTTAAAGCCCTTCCCCCATCTCAATCCCATAGGGAATGGGGTTGGGTTAAAAATAGCTCCCATATCTCAGTCCTGTGTTCAAGCTTTGGATGCAGGGTCAATTGAAATTTTCAAAACAGATCTATAAATTTTCATTGGGTAAGGGTATCAAGTGATAAGGGTTAATGGCGAGTAAATGGAGTTGAGGTAAAGGTCAGCCATGAATTGCGGAACAGGATTGGAGGGCTGATTGGCCGACTCCTGTTCTTGGTGTCGGGGGTGCAATGATATCTAACAGCAGCAGAGGGCAGCATCTCCCGATGCCCACTCTAGTTACCAGTTCCCCCCTTCCTCTTCCAAATTACTCTTGGGATACTTTCCCAGGGGTACCAGCAGCCCACTGATCTCAGCCAAGTAAGCACTCACCATACATGGGCATCGTGTTGGTGGACTATTCCATCTTGGGGGGAGAGGCAGATGGACATGACATACACACTTCCCAGCACGAGTCATTCTGCTGAAGCAGGAGTGGGAAATATGGCTGATTTTTCCTCCACCCCTTCGGGAGGGGACTAAGGCCCATTCTGGCGCCCTACTGATGCTCAGCTGAGATCAACTGAGAATCGGCCCCAGCATCTTCTGGTCTGTATGGCTCAGCACCACATCGTGTACCATATGATTTAATAAGATCATGGCTGATCTGATCCAATTCCCTGCCCACTCCCCATAACCCTTCATTCCTTTATCGTTCAAAAATCTGTCTATCTCCACCTTAAATATATTCAATGACCCAGCCTCCACAGCTCTCTGTGGTAGAGAGTTCCACAGATTTACGACCCTCTGAGGGAAGAAATTTCTCCTCACCTCAGTTCTAAATGGGCGACCCCTTATTCTAAAACTATGCCCCCTAGTTCTAAATTCACCCATGAGTGAGAATATCCTCTCTGCATCTATCCTGTCTGTTATATATATGAACTTGTATTTATTCTGTACAGCCACCAGAGGGCTCATCCCCTGG
The DNA here is from genome assembly GCF_044704955.1 of Pristiophorus japonicus. NCBI lineage: Eukaryota > Metazoa > Chordata > Chondrichthyes > Pristiophoridae > Pristiophorus > Pristiophorus japonicus. The sequence continues at coordinate 479,910,926 of NC_091977.1, read as the reverse complement.
AGTCCCAAGGGATCCCATAATGCCTTGGGAGCACAGGTATTTAAGGAGGCCTCACAGGTTGGAGAGGCACTCTGGAGAACTGCAATAAAAGACCAAGGTCACACTTTACTTTGAGCTCACAGTGTTCAGTCTGACTTTCTCCATACACAACAACTGGTGACAAGATACAGATAGCGAACCCAAAGATGCAGAGAACAGTGGGCATCCTGGAGAAATTCTCAGAGGGAGATAATTGAGAAACCTTTGTTGACCAATACTTCGTGGCCAATGAGCTGGATGGGGAAAAGAACATTGCCAAACGAAGGACGATCCTCCTCACCGTCTGTGGGGCACCAACGTATGGCCTCATGAAAAATCTGCTCACTCCAGCGAAACCCACAGAGAAATCGTACGACGATTTGTGCACACTGGTCTGAGAGTATTTGAACCCAAAGGAAAGAGTTCTGATGGTGAGGTACCGGTTCTACACCTACAAAAGGTCTGAAGGCCAGGAAATGGCGAGTTATGTCGCCGAGTTAAGATGCCTTGCAAGACATTGCAACTTTGAAGGACATTTGAAGCACATGCTCAGAGACTTTTTCGTACTTGGCATTGGCCACAAAACCATACTTCTCACTTCACAAACTTTTGACTGTAGAGACCCCAACCTTGAGTAAGGCCATAGCGATAGCCCAGGCGTTCATTGCCACCAGTGACAATACGAAGCAAATCTCTCAGCACACAAGTGCTGCTACTAGTACTGTGAACAAAATGATGTTTTCAAATCGTAACGTAGAGGGCAGGTCATACATACCTGCAGCTACACGTCCGCAGATGTCTCAGAGTCAGGGTGATGAATGCAAGGCCATTAACACCTTGTTGGCGCGACAGGGGTGATCATAGTTTCCATTCATGCCAATTCAAAGAGTATGTTTGCAAGTACTGTGGAATAATGGGACACCTCCAATGAATGTGCAGGCGAGCTGCTAATACTGTTAAACCTGCAAACCACCATGTTGCAGAGGAGGACAGATCCACGGAGGATCACGATGAACCAGAGCCTCAGACTGAGGAGGCAGAGGTACGTGGAGTGCATACATTTATCACGAATTGTCCCCCGATAATGCTGAATGTTGAACTAAATGGACTCCCGGTGTCAATGGAGCTGGATACGGGCGTGAGCCAGTCCATCATGGGCAAAAAGACTTTCGAAAGGTTGTGGTGCAACAAGGCCTCAAGGCCAGTCTTAACTCCAGTTCGCACGAAACTAAGAACTTACACAAAAGAACTGATTCCTGTAATCGGCAGTGCTACTGTAAACATAGAAACATAGAAAATAGGTGCAGGAGTAGGCCATTTGGCCCTTCTAGCCTGCACCGCCATTCAATGAGTTCATGGCTGAACATTCAACTTCAGTACCCCATTCCTGCTTTCTCGCCATACCCCTTGATCCCCCTAGTAGTAAGGACCTCATCTAACTCCTTTTTGAATATATTTAGTGAATTGGCTCCTACGATGGAGCGGTGCACAAGCTACCACTCTGGGTGGTACCGGGCGATAGTCCCACGCTGCTCGGCAGGAGCTGGCTGGGAAAGATCTGCTGGAACTGGGACGTCACCTGCTGATGACACTTCGTGTGCCCAGGTCTTAAACAAATTTCCTTCGCTGTTCGAACCAGGCATCAGGAAATTCCAAGGAGCAAAAGTACAGATCCACCTAATTCCGGGGTCATGACCCATCCATCACAAGGCGAGAGCAGTACCTTACAAGATGAGAGAAAGAGTAGAGATCGAGCTAGACCGGCTGCAAAGAGAGGGCATCATTTCATCAATTGAGTTCAACAAGTGGGCCAATCCGATCATTTCTGTTCTCAAGGGAGACAGCACCGTCAGAATCTGTGGCAATTACAAAGTAACTATCAATCATTTCTCCCTGCAGGACCAATACCCACTACCAAAGGCCGACGACCTCTTTGCAACGCTGGGGAGGAAAAACATTCACGAAGCTGGATCTGACTTCAGCCTACATAATGCAGGAACTGGAGGAATCATCAAAGGCCCTCACCTGCATCAACATGCACAAAGGTCTTTTTGTTTATAACAGATGCCAGTTTGGAATTTGATCAGCGGCGGCAATATTCCAGAGAAACATGGAAAGCTTACTGAAGTCGGTCCCGCACACCGTGGTCTTCCAGGACAACATCTTGGTCACAGGTCGGAACACAGTCGAGCATCTGCAGCACCTGGAGGAGGTTCTTAGTCGACTCAACCGCGTGGGGCTCAGGTTAAAAGGCTCGAAGTGTGTTTTCCTGGTGCCTGAAGTGGAGTTCTTGGGAAGGAGGATTGCAGCGTACGGCATCAGACCCACCAACGCGAAGTCGGAGGCAATCGGGAATGCACTGAGGCCACAGAACGTGACGGAGCTGCGGTTGTTTCTGGGACTCCTGAATTACTTTGGTAACTTCTTACTGGGTCTTAGCACACTGTTAGAACCACTGCATGTTTTACTATGGAAAGGGGATGAATGGATTTGTGACAAAAGCCAAGAAAATGCCTTTGTAAAAGCGAGAAAATTGTTATGCTTAAACAAATTGCTTGTGTTGTATGATGCATGTAAGCATTTGGTACCAGCATGTGATGCGTCGTCATATGGCATCGGGTGTGTATTGCAACATGCTAATGATTCTGGGAAACCGCAATCAGTTGCTTATGCATCCAGGAGTCTGAGGCTGAGAGAGCCTACAGCATGATTGAGAAAGAAGCGTAAGCGTGTGTCTATGGGGTAAAGAAAATGCATCAATACATGTTTGGGCTAAAATTCGAGTGGAAACTGACCATAAGCCACTTATATCCCTGTTTTCCGAGAGTAAAGGGATAAATACCAACGCATCGGCCCGCATCCAGAGATGGGCGCTCACGTTGTCTGCATACAGCTACGCCATCCGCCACAGGCCAGGCACAGAAAACTGCGCCAATACTCTCAGTCGGCTGCCATTGCCCACCACGGGGGTGGAAATGGTGCAGCCCGCAGATCTAGCCATGGTTATGGAAGCATTTGAGAGTGAGCAATCACCCGTCACTGCCCAGCAGATCAAAACCTGGATAAGCCAACACCCCTTATTATCTCTCGTCAAAAGCTGTGTGCTTCACGGGAACTGTTCCAGTGTCCCAGTGGAAATGCAGGAAGAGATTAAGCCATTCCAGTGGCGCAAAGATGAAATGTCTATACAAGCAGACTGCCTTCTGTGGGGAAATCGAGTAGTGGTCCCCAAGAAAGGCAGAGACACCTTCATCAATGACCTCCACAGTACATCGTAATGATGAAAGTGATAGCCAGATCCCACGTGTGGTGGCCCGGTATCGATGCGGACTTAGAGTCCTGCGTTCACAGATGTAATACATGCTCGCAGTTAAGCAATGTACCCAGGGAGGCGCCGCTAAGTTTATGGTGTTGGCCCTCCAAACCGTGGTCTAGGCTAGAGGTCGACTATGCAGGCCTGTTCTTGGGTAAAATGTTCCTTGTGGTTGTGGACGCGTATTCCAAGTAGGTTGAATGTGAGATAATGTCAGCTAGCACGTCCGTTGCCGCTACTGAAAACCTGCGGGCCATGTTTGCCACTCACGGCTTACCCGATGTCCTGGTGAGCGACAACGGGGCATGTTTTAACAGTGCTGAGTTCAAAGAATTCATGACCCGTAACGGGATCAAACATGTCACATCTGCCCCGTTTAAACCAGCGTCCACTGGTCAGGCAGAGAGAGCAGTGCAAACCATCAAGCAAGGCTTGAAGAGGGTAACTGAAGGCTCGCTGCAAACTCGCCTATCCCAAGTCCTGATTAGCTACCGCACGAGATCCCACTCACTCACTGGAATCTCACTTGCTGAACTGCTCATGAAAAAAGCACTTAAGACAAGGCTCTCGTTAGTTCACTCTGATCTACATGAACAGGTAGAGAGCAGCTTCAACAAAGTACATACCATGATAGCGCAAATGTGTCACGCGAGATTGAAATCAATGCTCCTGTATTTGTATTGAATTAGCGACAAGCTCCTAAGTGGCTTCCCAGCACTGTCGTGGCCAAACTTTCAAATGGACTCATTCACCGGAAATATTTGGACCAAATCAAACTCAGATTTACGGACTATCCTGAGCAACCCACCTTGGACCCTATCTTTTTTGATCCCCCAACATACACACCAGTGGCAACCGGCACCACAGTTGACCACGAAGCAAAACCCATCATCCACAGCAGCCCAGCAGGATCCAACACACCAGGCAGCCCAGCAAGGCCAGCTGCACAGCAGCCCAGCGAGGACCCAACAAATGATTCAACAACACCAGCTTTCACACCAAGACAATCAACCAGGGCAAGAAGGGCCCCAGATCGACTCACATTGTAAATAGTTACACTATTTGGGGGGGGGGGGGGGGGGAGTGTTGTTATATATGTGAACTTGTATTTACTCTGTACAGCCACCAGAGGGCTCATCCTCTGGAGTCCCAAGGGATCCCATAATCTCTTGGGAGAACAGGTATTTAAGGAGGCCTCACAGGTTGGAGAGGCACTCTGGAGACCTGCAATAAAAGACTACAGTCACACTTTACTTTGAGCTCACAGTATTCAGTCTGACTCTTTCTCCATACATTACACTGTCAAACCCCCTCAGTATCTTATATGTTTCAATAAGATCACCTCTATTTCTTCTAAACTCCAATGAGTATAGGCTCGGCCTGCTCAATCTTCCTTCATAAGTTAACCCTTTCATCTCAGGAATCACCCTAGTGAACCTTCTCTGAACTGCCTCTAGTGCAAGTATATTTTTCCTTAAATAAGGAGACCAAAACTGAATGCAGTACTCGAGGTGCGGCCTCACCAATACCCTGTACAGTTGTAGCAGGACTTCCCTGCTTTTATACTCCATCCCCCTTGCAATAAAGGCCAACATTCTATTTGCCTTCCTGATTACTTGCTGTACCTGCATACTAACTTTTTGTGTTTCATGCACAAGGACTCCCAGGTCCCTCTGTACTGCAGAATTTTGTAATCTCCATTGAAATAATCCATTTGCTTTTTTATTTTTCCTGCCAAAGTGGATAACCTCACACTTTCCCACATTATACTCCATCTGCCAAATGTTTTCCCACTCACTTAGCCTGTCTATATCCCTTTGCAGATTTTTTGTGTCCTCCTCACAACTTGCTTTCCCACCCATCTGTGTATCATTAGCAAACTTGGCTACAATACAGTCGGTCCCTTCATCCAAATCATTAACATAGATTGTAAATAGTTGAGGCCCCAGCACCGATCCCTGTGGCACCCCACTCGTTACCGATTGGCAACCGGAAAATGACCCATTCATCCTGACTCTCTGTTTTCTGTTAGTTAGCCAATACTCTGTCCATGCTAATATATTACCCCCAATTCTGTGAGCATTTATCTTGTGCAGTAACCTTTTATGTGGCACCATATCGAATGCCTGCTGGACATCCAAATACACTACATCCACTGGTTCCCCCTTATCCACCCTGCTCGTTACATCCTCAAAGAACTCCAGAAAATTTGTCAAACATGATTTTCCTTTCATAAAACTATGCTGACTCTGCTTGACTACATTATGCTTTTCCAAATGTCCTGTTTCCTTAATAATGGACTGCATGGTGCATGGTGGATAGAGGTGTACCGATGGATGCGGTGTATTTAGATTTTCAAAAGGCATTCGATAAGGTGCCACACAAAAGGTTACTGCAGAAGATAAAGGTACCCAGAGTCAGAGGAAATGTATTAGCATGGATAGAGAATTGTCTGGCTAACAGAAAGCAGAGAGTTGGGATAAATGTGTCCTTTTCGGGTTGGAAATCGGTAGTTAGTGGTGTGCCACAGGGATCGGTGCTGGGACCGCAACTGTTTACAATATACATAGATGACCTGGAAGAGGGGACAGGGTGTAGTGTAACAAAATTTGCAGATGACACAAAGATTAGTGGGAAAGCGGGTTGTGTAGAGGACACAGAGAGGCTGCAAAGAGATTTAGATAGGTTAAGCGAATGGGCGAAGGTTTGGCGGATGGAATACAATGTCGGAAAGTGTGAGGTCATCCACCTTGGGAAAAAAAACAGTAAAAGGGAATATTATTTGAATGGGGAGAAATTACAACATGCTGCGGTGCAGAGGGACCTGGGGTCCTTGTGCATGAATCCCAAAAAGTTAGTTTGCAGGTGCAGCAGGTAATCAAGAAGGCGAATGGAATGTTGGCCTTCATTGCGAGAAGGATGGAATACAAAAGCAGGGAGGTCCTTCTGTAACTGTATAGAGTATTGGTGAGGCCGCACCTGGAGTACTGTGTGCAGTTTTGGTCACCTTATTTAAGGAAGGATATACTAGCTTTGGAGGGGGTACAGAGACGATTCACTAGGCTGATTCCGGAGATGAGGGGGTTACCTTATGATGATAGAGTGAGTAGACTGGGTCTTTACTCGTTGGAGTTCAGAAGGATGAGGGGTGATCTTATAGAAATATTTAAAATAATGAAAGGGATAGACAAGATAGAGGCAGAGAGGTTGTTTCCACTGGTCGGGGAGACTAGAACTAGGGGCACAGCCTCAAAATACAGGGGAGCCAATTTAAAACCGAGTTGAGAAGGAATTTCTTCTCCCAGAGGGTTGTGAATCTGTGGAATTCTCTGCCCAAGGAAGCAGTTGAGGCTAGCTCATTGAATGTATTCAAGTCACAGATAGATAGATTTTTAACCAATAAGGGAATTAAGGGTTATGGGGAGCGGGCGGGTAAGTGGAGCTGAGTCCATGACCAGATCAGCCATGATCTTGTTGAATGGCGGAGCAGGCTCGAGGGGCTAGATGGCCTACTCCTGTTCCTAATTCTTATGTTCTTATGTTCTTATGTTCTTATGACTCCAGCATTTTCCCAATGACAGATGTTAGGCTAACTGGTCAATAGCTTTCTTTTTTAAATAGGGGCATTACATTTGCGGTTTTCCAATCCGCTGACTCTTTCCAGAATCCAGGGAATTTTGGTAGATTACAACCAATGCATTCACTATCTCAGCAGCCACTTCTATTCCGACCCGAGAATGCAGGCCATCAGGTCCAGGGGACTTGTCTGCCTTAGTCCCATTATTTTACCAAGTAGTTTTTCTTTAGTGATAGTGATTGTTTTAAGTTCCTTCCTCACTATAGCCCCTTGATTATCTATTATTGGGATGTTTTTAGTGAAGACCAATACAAAATATTTGTTCAAAGTCTCTGCCATTTCCCTCGTCCCCATTATTAATTTCCCAGTTTTATTCTCTATTAAGTCTCTACCTATGGAGATGGATTGTCCCTGTGGAATTTCCGACACTGTGATTACTGACCTATCCAGTATTCCAGGGGATGAGGGTGCCATGAAATACATTCATATACTTGTTTCATTTTTGTCACGATGGGCCTCAGTGAGCAACGAAACGTGTCTATACGTGGAAGCTCAGTTTCCCCGAACGACAGCTGGAACAGCCGTGCTCTGATGCTGGTATGAAAGGAATTAAGGGTTTCTTATCGATAATTTTTCACCCACTTCCATTTATTTGTCAATCCTCCTGTTCCCCTCGCGAGCAGAGTGCCACCCAGGGAACGGTAGCATAGTGGTTATGTTACTGGACTAGTAATCTGATCCAGCGACGCAAATTCAAATCCCACCACGGCAGCTGGGGAATTTAAATTCAATTAATTAAATAAAGCTAGTATCAGTAATGGTGACCATGAAACTACAGGATTGTCATAAAAATCTATCTGGTTCACTAATACCTTTAGGGTATTAGCTGTCCTTACCTGGTCAGGTCTATATGTGACTCCAGGCCCACAGCAATGTGGTTGGCTCTTAACTGCCCTCTGAAATGGCCTAGCAAGCTACTCAGTTGTAACAAACTGCAAGAAACCATAATAATAATAATAAAACCGGACGGACCACCCGTCATCGACCTTGGCACCGACTTCGGACACGACAACAGTACACCCAGCCCAGTCGACCCTGCAAAGTTCTCTTCGCCAACATCTGGGGCCTTGTGCCAAAATTGGGAGAACTGTCCTGCAGACTAGTCATGTCTGACATAGCCATACTCACAGAATCAAACCTTTCAGCTAATGTCCCAAACTCCTTCATCACCATCTGTGTGTATGTCCTGTCCCACCAGCAGGATAGACTCACAGTGACATACAGTCGTGAGGGTGTGGCCCCGGGATTCCTCAACATTGACTCGGGACCCCGTGAAGTTTCATGGCTTCAGGTCAAGCATGGGCAAGGCAAGCTCCTGCTGATTACCACCCGCCCTCCCTCTGCTGATGAATCAGTACTCCTCCATGTTGAACACCACTTGGAAGAAGCACTGGGGGTAGCAAGGGCACGGAATGTACTCTGGGTGGGGGATTTCAATGTCCATCAACAAGAGTAGTTTGTTAGCACCATTACTGACCAAGCTGGTTGAGTTCTGAAGGGCATAGCTGTCAGACTGGGCCTACAGCAGGTGGTGAGAGAACCAAGAGGAGGGAAAAAAATACTTGATCTCATTCTCACCAATCTACCTGTCACAGATGCATCTGTCCATGACAGTATTGGTAGCAGCGACCACCGCACAGTCTTTGTGGAGACGATGTCCCGTCTTCACACTGAGGACACTCCATCATGTTGTGCGGCACTAAATGGGATAGATTCAGGACAGATCTCGCAGCTCAAAACTGGGCATCCATACCAGTCGGAAAAGAGCTCTTGGTCCATAGCCTTGCAGGTTACGACACTTCAGGTGCATATTCAAGTACTTTTTAAATGTGATAAGGGTTTTTATCTCTACCACCCTTTCAGGCAGTGAGTTCCAGACCCCCACCGCCCTCTGGATGAAAAATGTTCTCCTCAACTCCCCTCTAATCCTCTTACCAATTACTTTAAATCTATGCCCCCTGGTTATTGACCTCTCTGCTAAGGGAAATAAGTGCTTCCTATCCATTCTATCTAGGCTCCTCATAATTTTATGTCTCAATTAAGTCTTCCCTCAATCTCATCCGTTCCAAAGAAAACAACCCCAGCCTATCAATCTTTCCTCATAGCTAAAATTCTCCAGTCCTGACAACATCCTTGTAAATCACCTCTACCTTCTCTCGTGCAATCACATCTTTCCTGTAATGTGGTGACCAGAACTGTATGCAGTACTCTAGCTGTGGCCTAACTAGTGTTTTATACAGTACTAGCATAACTTTCCTGCTCTTATATTCTATACCTCGACTAATAAAGGAAAGTATCACATATGTCTTCTTAACCACCTTGTCTACCTGTCCTGCTACCTTCAGGGATCTATGGACATGCACTCCAAGGTCCCTCTGTTTCTCTACATTTCTCAGTTTCCTACCATTTACTTTGAGTTCCTCCATCGGGAGCACACAGAAACCAAGTACAAATAGCGGAAGGAGCATACGACAAACCAAGTACCCCACCCACCTGTCCCTTCAACCACCACCTGTGACAGTCTGTAGATCCCGCATTGGACTCATTAGTCACCTTAGAACTCATTGGTGTGGAAGCAAGTCTGCCTCGACTCCGGGGGACTGCCTAAGACTAGAGACCATTTACTGTGTATTTCCTTGCCTTGTTAGCCCTCGCCAAATGCATTACCTCACACTTCTCTGGTATGAATTCCATTTGCTACTTTTCTGCCCACCTGACCAGTCCATTGATATCTTCTTCACTAGCAACCATGCAGCCAATTTTTGTATCATCTTCAAACATCTTGATCATGCCCCCTAGATTGAAGTCTAAATCATTGATATACTCCATAAAAAGCAGGAGACCTTGTACTGAGCCCTATGGAACCCTTCCAGTCACAACAAAACCCGTCGACCATTACCTTTTGCTTCCTGCCACTGAGTCAATTTGGATCCAACTTGCCACTTTCCCTTGGATTCCATGGGTTGTGAAGACAGAACCAAAGTATTCATTAAGAACAATAACCACGTCTTCCGCCTCCACACATAGGTTACCTTTTTGGTCTCCAACAGCCTCCTTAGTTATTCTCTTGCTCTTTATGTATTTATAAAACATCTTTGGGTTTTTCTTGATTTTACTTACCAATATTTTTTCATGCCTTCTCTTTGATTTCCTAATTTCTTTTTAAATTTCAACCCTGCACTTTCTATACTCCTCTAGGCTTTCTGTATGTTGGTTGAGGGATAAATATTGGCAGGACATTGGGGAGAACTCCTGCAAAATAGTGACATGGGATCTTTTACTTCCACCTGAGAAGACTGATAAGGCCTCGGTTTAATGTCTCATGCAAAAGATGGCACCACCAACAGTGCAAAATCCCCTCAGTACTACACTGCATAATCAGACTAGATTTTGTTCTCAAGTTGCTGGAGTGGGGCTTGAACCCACAAACTTCTGACTTAGAGGTGAGAGTGCTACCACTGAGCCACAGCTGATTTACCCATACCTTATTTCATATTGCCATTCTTGCATCATTACTGGGTCAATATCCTGAAATCTTTAACCCAACACCATCACCAAGGACTGCAGAGTTGGACGGAGAAGGGCCATTACCACCTTCTCAGGGCTACTGCAGATTGGCAATAAATGCAGCCTTACCGTATCACAAGAACATGTTTTTTTAAAGTCACTGCCTTCAGGAGAGATAGGGGAAAAATTAAGAGCAGGTAAAAAGACACTCCTGATTGATCCAGAGTATGCAACAAAAGATGTTAAAATGGAGGTCCTGTTAGTTTATCTGGTCTTGAAGTTAGTTGTAATTCTGAAAGGATGAGAGAAAATTTCCCCAAAGAATTTCTTCATCTCAACTGATCTTACTTATCTGAAAAGGATACAATATTCCCGGTGGATGAGTGACGTAGAAGAGTGTGAACAATGAAGGAGCGCATACTATCCCAGGATGTAGTTCCACGAACAACAAAGAGACTGCATTCGATTGGAGCAACAGTCCATGGATAATCCAAACTGTCATGGAGCCAAGTCCCAAGGGGATTAAATATTAAAAAAGAGAAAAGCCCAGTTAGTTCATTGATCCTATTCAACATCCAATCTACCCTATCTTTACACGATCCATTTGGGGTTGAGGGGGCAGACGGAGCCTCAGTTTAACAGCTCATTAAAAAAACAGCACCTCCGTCAGTTCTGCACTGAAGTGTCAGCCTAGATTATGAGCTCAACTTTCTGGAGTGAGGCTTGAACTCACAAACTTCTGACTCACGTGCTACCAACTGAGTCACGGCTGACACTGTGGAGACTCTTAAACTCAGTGATGGGTTTCCACATTCTTCACTGGCTGACAAAATAAAAAAATGGAACATGGACCACCCATTTAGGATATGTAGCGCTTGGCAAGGGTAACTTCACATTCCCAGTGAGTGCAGGTCAGACATACACAGTTACAATGTTGTATCCTTATCAGGGAATAACCAGTGGCTTAACGGATTGACCAGTGGCTCAGTGGTAGTATTCCTGGCTCTGAGACATGAGGGTTGGGTTTGGGGCCCACTCTACGAAGCCCAGCACGTTGAATAATGGATTCACGTCTAGCGGCTGTTCTTGTGTCTGATGGATGTTGGTACCATCCCTCCCCCCACATCGTAACAAGTAGGTGGGGCTCTTTAGCCTTGGTTGCAGTCCACCCAGGCAATGGTACTCTGAAGATAAACGGCACCTTTATTTCCTAGAAAGTGTCTCAAGAATCTCGTGTGAGATGCCCTAGCGTGATTTACTCTGTATCTAACCTGTGCTGTACCTGATCTGGGAGTACTTGATGGGGTAGTGTGAATGGAGTTTTACTCTGTATCTAACCCGTGCTAGACGTTCCATGGGAGTGCTGGATGCTGACACTCACTTCACACCACTTCCTAGTCTGACACCGATTCTGAATTCTCCACAGCCCAGCTCAAACTTTCACTGGGCCTTCCTCACACTCAGATAGCCACTTTCACAATTAGACCCACTGCAGTCAAGTCTCTCTCCTATCTTTTGTTCATCTGGCTTGTGTATAGGAACTTTGTAGTTGGCATTGGACAGATGGATCTCAATAGCTCCCAGGGCTCCAAACCAATGCTGACACCAATTAAAAAAAACACACAAAACCGTTAGGGAATGAAACAAATCGACTTATGGTACAAGCAGATGGCCACACCATGCTGTGGCTCTTCGACAAATGTAAGCCCAAACCGTGAATATTGGCCAGCTACGTCACCATTATGGCATCACAGCCATGTCCAATGCTATCCTCATCCAAAGTCCATACACACACTTTCCAGCAGGGGTGACGAGGTGCATTCACTGAAGCACTGAAGCCTTTCAGCCCATTTTTCTTTCCTTGTCCCTAGATCAAGGTTACTGAGGCCAACTCCTACCGCTCTCCTGCTGAGATGAGAAATGCAAAAACCAGTGTCTAGCTGATGGTTATCCAGTGACCCAATGCACAACTGGTTAGCGGAGGAGCAGTGAGAGATCGTGGCGGAGATGCGGTGAATGTTTGTGGCAGAGGAGCGGCGAGAGATTGTGGCATAGGTGCGGCAAATGAGGGTACGGGGCCCAGAAGAGCCAAGGGCCCAGAGGCAGCACGGCCAGTCCACACTGCGATATGTGTGCGCACAATGTCTGTGCAGCAGAGCAAGTCTCCAGACGTCCTGCTTAACCCTTGCCACTGGATAACGGCCTAGCTCTGTCAAGCCTGCGTGGTGGCTGGTGTGCAACGGTCACCACATGTTAAAAAGATTCACCCCCTCAATTTGAGTTCAGAACTGGAACATCGAGCCCTTCATTGAAACACCTGTGAACGCGTGGAAGCAAGTCATCCTCGTTCGAGGGACCGCCTATGATGATGTATGATGCACAAATGGTATTGTGAGAGAATGAAACCAAATGAGTTGAAGTGCCTTTTTCACCAGAACCCATCTAGTGACACCTGCCGAGAAATTGTACGTCACAAGGGTGACAGGAATTGGACACCTTCTACAGTCAAATAGTTGGTCAACACTCATTCTTTGGGTTCACTTGGGTGCGGTACCAGAGGGCTGCCAGTACTAGTACAACTGAACGGTGTCTCAAAAAGAGTTAACACTTGCGCTGGCGGAAGGGGGAGAGAAATAGTGGGGTTAGAGAAAGCCACAGCCTCAACTGTTCAAACTCCATTTGATTATCACTGTGTTTGTCTTTCTGGGGCTGTTTTAATTAGAACAGTGGAGATTACAGGGTGTTGTGAGGGGATTGGATAGAGATAGAAACAGTAAGTGATTTGGAGTCCAGAATGAGGGAACACAGATATAAGATTAAATGTAAGAAATTTAGAACAGAGAGCAGGAGAAACTTTATTTTTCACACAGTGGGTTGTGAATCAGTGATTGAAGCAGAGACCATGTCACCATTTAAGAATAGGTTAGCTAAGTAGTTGAAGGAATGGGAGATAAATGGATATAGGAATAGAGTAGTCACATGGATTAGGACTGCAGCTCGTATGGATGATAAACTGGTTGGGCCAAATAGATTGTTTCCTTTTGGTAAATTCTATGTAATCCTGGTGTCTGACTAGTTTCTTGCCACTGGGGAAGGTTTGTCTTGCCAAAGTTCTCTATTTCTTCCTCCTCTCCAAAAGACATTGACTTTCGCTGTCCTGAAAACCCACAGATGCCTTTGCTAACTTACCCAAATGGCCAAATACATTTTGTGGGCATGGGCAGTGAGTGTCGGCAGACTGTTTGACCGTGTGGGGTGGGAAGACCAGAGCCAAGCCTGGTTCTGTCCTCAACCAATCTGTCTGCACACACATATAGTTCCAATGGCCTAGAAACATTCAAGCCATTTGTGACACGGCAAGTAAGGGATCAGCTATCTCACCCAGACCAGAGACCAATTCAAGGACCTTCTGGTCTGTGCCTCAATTCTAAGTTCAATCCTTTAACAAATGAGTCATTAGAAAGTCTAGAACTCCATTTTTAAAAGGTGTTAGTCAACACATCGCCACTTGGGAGACTAGGCCACAGATCTGTGGGGAATAAAATTCCTTCTGATGCTGAATCTTCCCTGAGATATTTTAATCTTATTCTGGCTGTGAAGGTATATATTGGATAGCAAAATTCAAGGTTTCCTGCAGAGTCCTTAATCAAAAGCCAACCATAGGGAGAGTGCCCATGCTTCTCCTAGGCCCAGAGCCCGACTAATGTAATTGTGTCAATTTTTTTCATACAGGACTTTTCAGGAAAATGCTTATTTAACAGTTGCGTAAACTAGAGCCAATTTACCGTAAATTCGGTTCTCAAGGATATTACTCATGACGCTAAGGGGATTAAAAGCAGGGACACTCCCCCACCCCCTTACCCCCCATTTGAAAATGACAACCATTGGCATTATTACCAGGCAAAATATGTCAATCATCCAACTCTGATTGCAGGACTAAAAGTATAATTACCATTTAATCAGAGGTTGCCAAACTGGGGACTGGTCGGGGGGGCGGGGGCGGGCGAACACACGAAGGTTATCAGGGGAGACAGGAAGACACATGAGTGTTATCACTCAAAACCTGAGATTACCGGTACAGAGTACCAAAGCATCATTGACCAATCTGCTCACATCATGTCAAAAGCCCTCAGCTCCTGTGTGCTACATAATTGACATGAACATGACATTTAGTGTATTACGAATGAACATAGGAACAGGAGTAGGCCATTTAGCCCCTTGACCCTGTTCTTCCATTCATTGAGATAAAAACATTGAAACATAGAAAATAGGTGCAGGAGTAGGCCATTCGGCCCTTCGAGCCTGCACCACCATTCAATAAGATCATGACTGATCATTCACCTCAGTACCCCTTTCTGGCTTTCTCTCCATACCCCTTGATCCCTTTAGCCGTAAGGGCCATATCTAACTCCCTCTTGAATATATCCAACGAACTGGCATCAACAACTCTCTGCGGCAGGGAATTCCACAGGTTAACAACTCTCTGAGTGAAGATGTTTCTCCTCATCTCAATCCTAAATGGCTTACCCCCTTATCCTTAGACTGTGTCCCCTGGTTCTGGACTTCCCCAACATCAGGAACATTCTTCCTGCATCTAACCTGTCCAGTCCCGTCAGAATTTTATATGTTTCTATAAGATCCCCTCTCATCCTTCTAAACTCCAGTGAATAAAGGCCCAGTTGATCCAGTCTCTCCTCATATGTCAGATCAGCCATCCGGGAATCAGTCTGGTGAACCTTCGCTGCACTCCTTCAATAGCAAGAACGTCCTTCCTCAGATTAGGAGACCAAAACTGAACACAATATTCCAGGTGAGGCCTTACCAAGGCCCTGTACAACTGCAGTAAGACCTTCCTGCTCCTATACTTAAAACCCCTAGCTATGAAGGCCAACATACCATTTGCCTTCTTCACCGCCTGCTGTACCTGCATGCCGACTTTCAATGACTGATGTACCATGACACCCAGGTCTCGTTGCACCTCCCCTTTTCCTAATCTGCTGCCATTCAGATAATATTCTGCCTTCTGTTTTTGCCCCCAAAGTGGATAATCTCACATTTATCCACTTTATACTGCATCTGCCATGCATTTGCCCACTTACCTAACCTTACTTACCCAAGTCACCCTGCAGCCTCTTAGAAACATGCAAACATAGAAAATAGGTGCAGGAGTAGGCCATTCGGCCCTTCGAGCCTGCACCACCATTCAATAAGATCATGGCCGATCATCCTCCTCACAGCTCATACCAACATCCAGTTTAGTGTCATCTGCAAACTTGAGATATTACACTCAATTCCTTCATCTAAATCAGTAATGTATATTGCAAATAACTGGGGTCCCAGCACTGAGCCCTGCGGCACCCCACTAGTCATTGCCTGCCATTTTGAAAAGGACCCGTTTATCCCAACTTTCTGCTTCCTGTCTGCCAACCAGTTCTCTATCCACGTCAGTACATTACCCCCAATACCATGTGCTTTAATTTTGCACACCAATCTCTTGTGTGGGACCTTGTCAAAAGCCTTTTGAAAGTCCAAATACACCATATCCACTGGTTCTCCCTTGTCCACTCTACTAGTTACATCCTCAAAAAATTGCAGAAGATTTGTCAAGCATGATTTCTCTTTCATTAATCCATGTTGACTTGGACCGATCCTGTCACTGCTTTTCAAATGCGCTTTATTTCATCTTTAATAATTGATTCCAACATTTTCCCCACTACTGATGTCAGGCTAACTGTTCTATAATTACCCATTTTCTCTCTCCCTCCTTTTTTAAAAAGTGGTGTTACATTAGCTACCATCCAATCCATAGGAACTGATCCAGAGTCGATAGACTGTTGGAAAAAATTTTACCAATGCATCCACTATTTCTACGGCCACTTCCTTAAGTACTCTGGGATGCAGACTATCAGGCCCCGGGGATTTATCGGCCATCAATCCCATCAATTTCCCTATCACAATTTCCCGTCAAATAAGGATATCCTTCAGTTCCTCCTTCTCACTAGACCCTCGGTCCCCTAGTACTTCTGGAAGGTTATTTGTGTCTTCCTTCGTGAAGACAGAACCAAAGTATTTGTTCAACTAGTCTGCCATTTCTTTGTTCCCCATTATAAATTCACCTGAATCTGCCTGCAAGGGACCTACATTTGTCTTCACTAATTTTTTTCTCTTCACATATCTATAGAAGCTTTTGCAGTCAGTTTTTATGTTCCCGGCAAGCTTCCTCTCACACTCTATTTTCCCCCTCCTAATTAAACCCTTTGTTCTCCTCTGCTGAATTCTAAATTTCTCCCAGTCCTCAGATTTGCTGCTTTTTCTGACCAATGTATATGCCTCTTCCTTGGATTTAACACTATCCTTAATTTCCCTGTTAGCCACGGTTGAGCCACCTTCCCCGTTTTATTTTTACTCCAGACAGGGATATACAATTGTTGACGTTAATCCATGTGATCTTTAAATGTTTGCCATTGCCTATCCACCCTCAACCCTTTAAGTATAATTCGCCAGGCTATTCTAGCCAATTCACGTCTCATACCATCGAAGTTACCTTTCCTTAAGTTTAGGACCCTAGTCTCTGAATTAACTGTGTCACTCTCCATCTTAATAAAGGATTCTACCATATTATGGTCACTCTTCCCCAAGATGCCTCACACAACAAGATTGCTAATTAGTCCTTTCTCATTACACATCACCCAGTCTAGGATGGCCAGCCCTCTAGTCCTCTAGTTGGTTCCTCGACATATTGGTCCAGAAAACCATCCCTAATACACTCCAGAAAATCCTCCTCCATCATATTGCTACCAGTTTGGTTAGCCCAATCTATATGTAGATTAAAGTCACCCATGAAGACTGCTGTACCTTTATTGCACGCATTCCTAATTTCTTGTTTGATGCTATCCCCAACCTCACTACTACTGTTTGGTGGTCTGTACACAACTCCCACTAGCGTTTTCTGCCCTTTGGTATTCTGCAGTTCCACCCATACAGGTTCCACATCATCCAAGCTAATGTCCTTCCTTACTATTGTGTTAATTTCCTCTTTAACCAGCAATGCCACCCCACCTCCTTTTCCTTTCTGTCTATCCTTCCTGAATGTTGAATACCCCTGGATGTTGAGTTCCCAGCCTTGGTCACCTTGGAGCCATGTCTCCGTGATGCCAATTATATCATATTCATTAATTGCTGCCTGAGCAGTTAATTCGTCCACTTTATTACGAATACTCCTCGCATTGAGGCATAGAGCCTTCAGGCTTATCTTTTTAACATATTTTGCCCTGTTAGAATTTTGCTGTAATGTGGCCCTTTTTGATTTTTGCCTTGGATTTCTCTGCCCTCCACTTTTACTTTTCTTCTTTCTATATTTTGCTTTTGCTCCTATTTTACTTCCCTCTGTCTCCCTGCATAGGTTAACATCCCCCTGCCATATTAGTTTAACCCCTGCCTAACAGCACTAGCAAAAACTCCTCCTGGGACATTGGTTCCGGTCCTGCCCAGGTGCAGACCGTCCGGTTTGTATTGGTCCCACCTCCCCCAGAACCGGTTCCAATGTTCCAGGAATTTGAATCCCTCCCTTCTGCACCACTCCTCAAGTCATGTATTCATCTGAGCTATCCTGCGATTCCTACTCTGACTAGCACGTGGCTAGATCATGGATAACCGAACTCCATATACCCACCTCTGGCCCATATCCCTTAATACCTGTGGTTAACAAAAATCCATCAATCCCATATTTAAAATTAACATTTGACCCAACCTTAATTGCCATTTGCGGAAGAGAGTTCCAAACTTCTACCGCTCTTTGCGTATAGAAGTGATTATTAACTTCACTCCTGAAAGGTCTTGTTATGTATGTATACCTGTAAATACAATGTCTAACCACCAGAGGGCTTATCCCCTGGAGTCCCAAGGGATCCCACAATCCCATGGGAGCACCTGGATATAAGGAGGCCTCACAGGCTGGAGAGGCACTCTGAGATCTGCAATAATGGACTACGGTCACACCGTACTTTGAGCTTGCAGTACCTAGTCTGACTCTTTATTCAAGGCATAACAATTGGCAACAAGATAGAGATGACGAACCCCACTGCAACAATGCAGAGAACCATGGGCATCCTGGAGAAATTTTCAGAGGGAGATGATTGAGCAACCTTCGTGGAGCGACTCGACCAATACTTCATGTCAATGAGCTGGAAGAAGTGGTGAACGCTGCCAAACAAAGGGCGATCATCCTCACCGTTTGCGGGGCACCAACGTATGGCCTCATGAAAAACCTGCTCGCTCCAGTGAAACCCACAGACAAGTCATACGATGAGTTGTGTACCCTGGTCCGGGAGAATCCAAACCCGAAGGAAAGCATTCTGATGGCAAGATATCGGTTCTACTCGTACAAGAGGTCTGAAGGCCAGGAAGTGGCGAGCTACATCGCCGAGCTAAGGCGCCTCGCAAGACATTGCGAATTTGAAGGACACTTAGAGCACATGCTCAGGGACTTCTTTGTACTTGGCATTGGCCATGAAGTAATACTTCGCAAACTTTTGAGTAAAGCCATAGCGATAGCCCAGGCGTTTATCGCCACCAATGACAATACCAAACAAATTTTTCAGCACACTAGTGCTGCTGCAAGTACTGTGAACAAAGTAACATTGTTCTCGAATCGAAATGTACAGGGCAGGACTTGCACGCCTGCAGCTGCACATCCGCAGATGACTCAGAGTCCACCATCAAGGGTGGTGAATACAAAGATATTAACACCTTGTTGGCGCTGCGGGGGTGATCATCGTTTGCATTCATGCCGATTCAAAGAATACGTTTGCAAGGCTGTGGAACAATGGGAGACCTCCAACAATGGGAAACCTGCTAATCCTGCAAACCACCATGTTGCAGAGGAGGACAGATCCACGGTGGATCACGACGAACCAGAGCCTCAGACCGAGGAGGCAGAGGTATATGGGGTGCACACATTTACCACACAGTGTCCACCGATAATGCTGAAGGTTGAATTAATCGACACCCGGTGTCCATGGAGCTGGAGACAGGCGCAAGCCAGTCCATAATGAGCAAAAGGACTTTCGATAAATTGTGGTGCATCAAGGCCTCAAGGCCAGTCCTGACTCCCATTCGTACTAAACTGAGAACGTACACAAAGGAACTGATTCCCATAATCGGCAGTGCTACCATAAAGGTCTCCTACGATGGAGCGGTGCACAAGTTACCACTCTGGGTGGTACCGGGCGATAGCCTCACGCTGTTCAGCAGGAGCTGGCTGGGAAAGACATGCTGGAACTGGGACGACGTCTGAGCGCTTTCGTCCGTCGACGACACCTCATGTGCCCAGGTCCTAAACAAGTTCCCCTCGCTGTTCGAACCAGGCATCGGTAAGTTTCAAGAAGCAAAAGTACAGATCCATTTGATTCTGGGGGTGTGGCCCATCCATCACAAGGCGAGAGTGGTACCTTATATGATGAGAGAGAGGGTGGAGATTGAGCTGGACAGGCTGCAACAAGAGGGCATCATTTCGCCGATCGAATTCAATGAGTGGGCCAGTCCGATCGTTCCAGTCCTCAAGGGAGATGGCACCATAAGAACCTGTGGTGATTACAAAGTAACTATCAATCCTCTCTCAATGCAGGATCAATACCCGCTACCAAAGGCAGACAACCTATTTGCGATGCTGGCTGGAAGGAAACGTTCACGAAGCTGGACTTGACCTCGGCCTACATGACGCAGGAGCTGGAGGAATCATCGAAAGGCCTCACCTTCATCAACACGCACAATGGTCTCTTCATTTACAACAGGTGTCTGTTTGGGATTCGATCAGCCGCAGCGATATTCCAGAGAAACATGGAAAGCTTGCTGAAGTCGGTCCCGCGCACCGTGGTCTTCCAGGATGACATCTTGGTTACAGGTCGGGACACTGTCGAGCACCTGCAGTACCTGGACGAGGTTCTTAGTCGGCGCAATCGTATGGGGCTCAGGCTAAAACGCTCGAAGTGGAGTTCCTGGGGAGAAGAATCGTGGCAATTCGAAGACAGAGGCAATCAAGAATGCACCGAGATCACAGAACGTGACGGAGCTGCGGTCATGTCTAGGACTCATGAATTATTTTGGTAACTTCTTACTGGGTCTTAGCACATTGTTAGAACCCCTGCACTCTTTACTACTTAAGTGAGATGAATGGGTATGGGGTAAAAGCCAAGAAAATGCCTTTGAGAAAGCTAGGAAGCTGTTATGTTCAAACAAATTGCTTGTGTTATACGTTCGATGTAAGAGGTTGGTACTAGCATGTGATGCGTCATCGTGCGGGGTCGGGTGTGTATTGTAACAAGCTAATGAATTTGGGAAATTGCAACTGGTTGCTTATGCATCCAGAAGTCTATTTAAGGCTGAGAGGGCCTACAGTATGATCGAAAAAGAAGTATTAGTGTGTGTTTATGGGGTAAAGAAAATGCATCAATATCTGTTCGGGCTCAAATTTGAATTGGAAACCGACCATAAGCCGCTTATATCCCTCTTTTCTGAAAGCAAGGTGATAAATACGAATGCATCGGGCTGCATCCAGAGATGGGCGCTCACATTGTCCGCATACAGCTATCCATCCGCCACAGGCCAGGCACAGAAAACTGTGACGATGCTCTCAGTAGGCTACCATTGCCCACCACAGGGGTGGAGATGGCACAGCCCGCAGATTTAGTTATTGTAATGGAAGCATTCAAGAGTGAGCAATCACCTGTTACCGCCCAACAGATTAGAACCTGGACGAGCCAGGACCCCTTACTGTCCTTAGTAAAAAACTGTGTGCTCCACGGGAGTTGGCCTAGTGCCCCGTTAGAGATGCAGGAAGAAATAAAGCCATACCAGTGGCGCAGAGATGAAATGTCTCTACAGGCAGACTGCCTCCTATGGGGTAATCGGGTAGTGGTGCCAAAAAAGGGCAGGGACACTTTCATTAGTGACCTCCATAGCACCCACCCAGGCATCGTAATGATGAAAGCGTTAGCCAGATCCCACGTGTTGTGGCCTGGTATCGATGCAGACTTAGAGTCCTGCGTGCACAAATGTAACACATGTTCACAGTTAAGCAATGCACCCAGGGAGGCGCCACTAAATTTATGGCCCTCCAAACCGTGGTTCAGGGTCCATGTCGACTATGCAGGCCCATTCTTGGGAAAAATGTTCTTAGTGGTTGTAGATGCGTACTCCAAATGGATTGAATGTGTGATAATGTCGGCAAGCACGTCCGCTGCCACCATTGAAAGCCTATGGGCCATGTTTGCCATGCATGGCCTGCCTGATGTCCTTGTGAGTGACAATGGGCCGTGCTTTACCAGTGCCGAGCTCAAGGAGTTCATGACCCGCAATGGGTCAAACATGTCACATCTGCCCCGTTTAAACCAGTGTCCAACGGTCAGGCAGAACGAGCAGATCAAACAATCAAGCAGAGCTTGAAAAGGGTAACTGAAGGCTCACTGCAGACTTGCTTATCCCGAGTCCTGCTAAGTTACCGCACAAGACCCCATTCGCTCACTGGGGTTCCTCCCGCTGAACTGCTCGTGAAAAGGGCACATAAGACAAGGCTCTCGTTAGTACACCCTGATCTACACGAACAGGTAGAGAGCAGGCGGCTTCAACAGAATACATATCATGATCGCACAAATGTATCACGCAAAATTGAGATAAATGATCCTGTATTTGTGTTCAACTATGGACAAGGTCCCAAGTGGCTTGCTGGCACTGTTTTGGCCAAAGAGGGGAATAGGATGTTTGTGGTCAAACTCTCAAATGGCCTCATCTGCAGGAAACACTTGGACCAAACCAAACTCAGATTTATGGACTATCCAAAACAACCCACAATAGATTATCTTTTGACCCTCCAACACACACACAAGTGGCAACCAACCCAGCGGTTGACTACGAAGCAGAACCCATCACCCAGCAGGACTCACCACTCCCAGCAACCCAGCAAGGCCAGCTGCACAGCAGCCCAGCGCGAGCCCAACAAACGACTCGCCAAAACCAGCATTTGCACCGAGACGATCAACCAGGGAAAGAAAGGCCCCAAATCGACTCACATTATGAATAGTTGCACTATTGACTTTGGGGGGGGGGGGTTAGGGGGAGTGCTATTATGTATGTAAACCTGTAAATACCATGTCTAACCACCAGAGGGCTTATCCCCTGGAGTCCCAAGGGATCCCACAATCCCTTGGGAGCACCTGTATATAAGGAGGCCTCACAGACTGGAGAGGCACTCTGAGATCTGTAATAAAGGACTATGGTCACACCTTAATTTGAGCTTGCAGTACCTAGTCTGACTCTTTATTCAAGACATAACAGGTCTGACTCTAATTTTTAGACTATTCCCCCTCGTCCTAGACTTCCCAACCAGTGGACATAGTTTTGCGCTATCTACTCTATCTGTTCCTCTTAATACCTTGAAAACTTTATTCAATCAAATCATCCCTTAACCTGCTAAATTCCAGGAAATACAACCTTACCTTGTGCAATCTCTTCTTGTAATTTAACTCTTGGAGTCCAGGTATCGTTCTGGTAAACGTACGCTGCATTCCCTCCAAGACCAATATATCCCTACGGTGTGGTGCCACAGTACTCCAGGTGTGGTCTAACCAGGGTTTTTTATAGCTGTAGCATAACTTCTACTCCCTTGTATTCTAGTCCTCTGGATATAAAGAGAATTGTTTTGAAGTGTAATGTTGAGGATGTTGATCCTAAGGAAGGAAGTGGAACTGGGCAAAAAAGAAAAATCTTAAATATGATCCTTCCTACTTGGACTTTCATGAAGGAATTGGATATGTGTGAAAAGAAAACAATTGCAGTGCTATAGGGAAAGTGCAGGGGAGTAGGACTAGCTGGATAGCTCTTTCAAAAAGTCAGCACAGGAACTATGGGTCAAATGGCCTCCTTCTGTGCTGTATAATTGATTCTATGACTTGGGATTCTTATTTATTGGCTCTCGACCGGCTGTGTGTTGATTCTTAGAAAAGTGGGGTGAGCAGGGGCATGAATCTCCAAAGGGGGATGCAACAAAAAAAGATTAGAACGTTCTGGGGTCAAGAGATTATGGGCTCAATTTTCCCCAAAGCTTTTTTTTTGGCATACTTGAAAAGTTATGCATGTTTTTTTGGAGCCCAAGTATGCCAAAAAAAATTTTTTCTCAGTTTTCCAGTTTGATTTCTTAATTTTAGCGCAGCCTAACCTGTCCTTTAGTTTTGGGGGTGGAGCGTTGATCTGCGCCAAAAAGATCTGGTTGCCACGGTAACCATAAGAACATATGAAATAGGAGCAGGAGAAGGCCATAAGGCCCCTCGAGCCTGCTCCACCATTTAATACAATCATGGCTGATCCGATCATGGACTCAGGTCCACTTCTCTGCCCGCCCTCCATAACCCCTTATTCCCTTATCATTTAAGAAACTCTCTATTTCTGTCTTAAATTTATTCAATGTCCCAGTTTCCACAGCTCTCTGAGGCAGCGAATTCCACAGATCCACAGCCCTCTGAGAGAAGAAATTTCTTCTTATCTCAGTTTTAAATGGGCGGCCCCTTATTTTAAGATTATGTGGGGTAAAGAAAATGCATCAATATCTGTTCAGGCTCAAATTTGAATTGGAAACCGACCATAAGCCGCTTATATCCCTCTTTTCTGAAAGCAAGGGAATAAATACGAATGCAACAGCCCGCATCTAGAGATGGGCGCTCACGTTTTCCGAATAGAACTACTCCATCTGCCACAGACCAGGCACAGAAAACTGTGCCGATGCTCTCAGTAGGCTGCCATTGCCCACCATAGGGGTGGAGATGGCACAGCCCGCAGATTTAGTTATGATAATGCAAGAGTGAGCAATCACCTGTTACTGCCCGACAGATTAGAACCTGGACGAGCCAGGACACCTTACTGTCCTTAGTAAAAAACTGTGTGCTCCACGGGAGTTGGTCTAGTGTCCCGTTAGAGATGCAGGAAGAAATAAAGCCGTACCAGCGGCACAAAGATGAAATGTCTCTACAGGCAGACTGCCTCCTATGGGGTAATTGGGTAGTTGTGCCAAAAAAGGGAATGGACACCTTTATTAGTGATCTCCACAGCACCCACCCAGGCATCAATATAATACATGTTCCCAGTTAAGCAATGTACCCAGGGAGCCACCACTAAGTTTATGGTCCTGGCCCTCCAAACCGTGGTCTAGGGTCCATGTCAACTATGCAGGCCCATTCTTGGGAAAAATGTTTTTAGTGGTTGTAGATGCGTCCTCCAAATGAGTTGAATGTGTGATAATGTCGGCAAGCACGTCCGCTGCCACCATTGAAAGCCTATGGGTCATGTTTGCCACGCACGGCCTGCCTGATGTTCTTGTGAGTGACAATGGGCCGTGCTTTACCAGTGCCGAATTCAAGGAGTTCATGACCCGCAATGGGATCAAACATGTCACGTCTGCCCCGTTTAAACCAGTGTCCAACGGTCAGGCAGAACGAGCAGTTCAAACAATCAAGCAGAGCTTGAAAAGGGTAACTGAAGGCTCACTGCAGACTCGCTTATCCCGAATCCTGTTTAGTTACCGCACAAGACCCCACTCGCTCACTGGGGTTCCTCCCACTGAACTGCTCATGTAAAGGGCACTCAAGACAAGGCTCTCGTTAGTCCACACAGATCTACACAAACGGGTAGAGAGCAGGCGGCTTCAACAGAATACATATCATGATCGCGCAAATGTACCACGTGAAATTGAAATAAGTGACCCTGTATTTGTGTTGAACTATGGACAAAGTCCCAAGTGGCTTGCTGGCACTGTATTGGCTAAAGAGGGGAGCAGGGTGTTTGTGGTCAAACTCGCAAATGGACTCACCTGCAGGAAACACTTGGACCAAATCAAACTCAGATTTACGGTGTCATGTATGTAATCTTTATGTAACAACACTTCAATACTGTATATACGTAATAAGTGCACACCTTGACCACAGGGGGTGAACTTGTGGGAGATACTCCTCACCTGGTCATCCAGGTATATAAGGGGAGGTCCCACGCAGGGTCATCACTTCTTGGTCCTGTGAATAAAGGTTCAGGTCATGGAGTGACCTTGTCCATAGAATGTGCCTTGTGTGGATTTATGGTATTGTGTAAGGACTTTACATCGGCGACAAGAAACGGGAATCAGCGACCCACGAGAATGGCCACCGGCAGCACAGATGAATGGTACTGTGTTGGTGAGGACTGGGACGATTTCATTGAGAGGCTCCAGCAGAGTATTGTCACGAAGGACTGGCTGGGAGACGCAGCAGCCGACAAGCGAAGGGCTCATCTGCTGACCAGCTGTGGACCGAAGACTTACTCGCTCATGAAAGACCTGCTAGCATCCGAGAAGCCGGCGGACAAAACCTTTGAAGAGCTCAGCAAACTAATCGGTGAGCACCTCAATCCAGCAAGCAGCGTACATATGGCCCGACACAGATTCTATACCCACTGACGTCGGGAAGGACAGAGCATACCGGATTTCGTTGCGGACCTCCGGCGCTTGGCCAGCCTCTGTAAGTTCACAGACATCTGCAGGGGGGAGATGCTAAGGGATTACTTTATTGAGGACATCGGTCATGCTGGGATTTTCAGAAAGCTAATTGAGACCAAGGACTTGATCTGATCTTGGAAGCGGCAGCATTGATGGCTCAGACTTTTTTGGCGGGGGAGGAGGAAACCAAGATAATATATGCGAGCAATTCTGCCTCCAACGTGGTGATGGATCAGGGAGTCAATATCATAAACGCAACACAGAGCCCCGCAGGCAGGCAAGGGCAGTTCGACACACCCCAGGCAGTGATAGACCCAAGATTAAGTCTCCAACAGAGACAATGGCAGGCTGAACGGACATTTACGCCCCCCCCAGTGGAAAATGCGGCCCGGGATGGGGCCATTGACACCCACTAACAGGGTGCTCAAGAGCAGTCAAAGGGACAATCAGCGAGGAATGCCTTGTAACAGCACAACAATGGGAATCTCAGTTCATGAGGAGGTGTGAGGGCAGACATGCTGCCAGGACTTGCAAGTTTCAACAGTTCGTCTGCAGAAATTGTAACCTCAGTGGCCATTTAGCCAGAATGTGCAGAAAGCCTGTAACCAGGCTAATATACGAGGCGGATGAACCAGATGAGGGGTCTGCAAGGCAGGGTGATGCTTGGGGCAAATCAATAGACGCTGAAGTTCAGCGGGTTCATGTGGCAAACATTCACAGCTCATATACCAAAACGCCACCCATGATGATGAAAGTCCTATTAAGCGGCATCCCTGTACGCATGGAGCTGGACACGGGGGCCAGCCAGTCACTCATGAGTTTTCAACAATTCGAAAAGCTGTGGCCACTCAAAGCCAGCAGACCCAAACTAGAACGCATTGAGACGCAATTACGGACGTACACCAAAGAAATCATTCCAGTGCTAGGCAGTGCAATGTTGGCGGTCACACACAATGGATCGGTGAACCGGCTGCCGCTCTGGATTGTCCCGGGCAATGGTCCCGCACTGTTGGGGAGGAGTTGGTTCGCTGAGATGAACTGGAAATGGGGGGATGTGCACGTCGTGTCATCTGTGGAACGAAGTTCATGCTCACAGCAATTTGAGTCACTATTTCAACCTGGCGTCGGGACGTTCAAAGGTACCAAAGTAGTGATACGCATCACCCCGGACGCCAGACCAGTGCACCAGAAAGCCAGAGCTGTGCTGTGTGTGATGTGGGAGAAAATTGAGAGCGAGTTGGACCAGTTGCTGAGAGAGGGCATCATCTCGCCTGTTGAAATCAGCGACTGGGCGAGCCCCATCGTTCCTGTCCTAAAAGCAGATGGCTCGGTCAGGATCTGTGGGATATGGGATGGTTGAGAAGGAGGCACTCGCATGTGTCAATGGGGTGAGAAAGATGCATCAGTACCTTTTTGGCAGGAGGTTCGAATTAGAAATGGACCACAAGCCGTTAACGTCCCTGCTGTCAGACAGCAAGACTGTCAATGCCAATGCATCAGCTCGCATACAGCGATGGGCTTTCACGCTCACTGCGTATGACTACACCATCCGGCACCGGCCCGGCACTGAAAACTGCGCTGATGCACTCAGCAGGCCACCACCAAGGGGGCAGCGGAGCAAAGCGCTGAGATGGTCATGGCTGTCGATGCCTTTGACAGCGCAGGCTCCCCCATCACAGCCCGCCAGATCAAAATCTGGACCAACAGAGATCCCTTCCTATCCTTGATTAAGAAATGTGTCCTGACTGGGGATTGGGCGCTCGCACACGGAGCATGCCCTGAGGAGGTCAGACTGTTTCACAGACGGATAGATGAGCTCTCCATCCAAGCTGACTGCCTACTATGGGGCAGCCAGTTAGTTATGCCCCAGAAGGGCAGGAAAGCATTCATCAGGGAACTCTACAGCGAGCACCCAGGCATCATGCTGATGAAGGCCATTGCCCGGTCACATGTGTGGTGGCTGGGAATTGATGCAGACCTGGAACACTGGGTTCGCAGGTGCACAAAGTGTGCCCAGCTAGGTAATGCCCCCAGGGAGGCCCCGCTCAGCCCGTGGCCCTGGCCCACCAGGCCATGGTCACGTATTCACGTAGACCCATTCGTGGGAAAAATGTTTCTCATTGTGGTTGATGTGTACTTGAAATGGATCGAGTGCATCATTTTGAATTCGTGCACGACATCCACCACTGTGGAGAATCTGCGTGCGGTCTTTGCGACCCTCGGCTTGCCGGATATCCCTTTTCGTGATAATGGCCGTGTTTCACAAGCTACGAATTCTGGGAGTTCATGTCGGGTAATGGCATTAACCATGTCAGGACAGCACCGTTCAAGCCAGCCTCCAATGGCCAGGCGGAACGTGCGGTCCAAATCATAAAACAAGGCATGCTCCAAATTCAAGGACCCTCCCTTCAATGCCGCCTATCGCGCCTCCTGCTGGCCTACAGGTCCCGACCGCACTCACTCACGGGGGTCCCGTCCACGGAGCTACTCATGAAACGAACACTCAAAACTCGGCTGTCCCTCATTCATACAGTCCTGTCCGAAATTGTTGAGGGCAAGCGCCAGTCCCAAAACGAGTACCATGACTGAAATTCAAGGGGGATATGTATAGAAATTGATGATCCCGTATTTGTTCTCAATCACGCTTTGGGGCCCAAATGGCTTGAGGGTACTGTAATAGACAAAGAGGGGAATAGGATCAGAGTGGTTAAACTTAACAATGGGCAGATATGCCGCAAGCATCTGGACCAAGTAAAAAAAAGGTTCAGCATGGACACTGAGGAACCTGAGGAAGATCATGAGATGGTATTCACACCACTGCCAGTGAACGAGCAACAAGGACATTCAGCAGCATGCACAGTCCCAGCGGTCAGCCCGGACAGGCCAGAATCATCACAGTTGACAGACACGCATACAAGGCTCAACAACCAGAGCCCCAACTGCGACGCTCCATGAGAGAGCGCAGACCACCAGAGATACTTAAACTATGATCCCAATAAGATGTTGAGGGGGAGGTGATGTCATGTATGTAACCTTTATGTAACAACACTGCAATACTGTATATACGTAAGAAATGCACACCTTGACCACAGGGGGTGAACTTGTGGGAGACACTCCTCACCTGGTCATCCAGGTATATAAAGGGAGGTCCCACGCAGGGTCATCACTTCTTGGTCCTGTGAATAAAGGTTTCAGGTCATGGAGTGACCTTGTCCATAGAATGTGCCTCGTGTGGATTTGTGGTATTGTGTAAGGATATCCGGACTATCCAGAACAACCCACAATAGACTACCTTTTTTGACCCTCCAACACACACACAAGTGGCAACCGACCCAGCGATTGACCACGAGAGCCCATCACCTGCAGCAGTCCAGCAAGGCCAGCTGCGCAGCAGCCCAGCGAAGGCCCAACAAACGACTCACCAGCACCAGCATTTGCACCAAGATGAGCAACCAGGGAAAGGAAGGCCCCAGATCGACTCACATTGTAAATAGTTACACTATTGACTTTTGGCGGGGGAGTGTTGTTATGTATCTAAACCTGTAAAAACCATGTCTAACCACCAGAGGGCTTAACCCCTGGAGTCTCAAGGGAAACCATAATCCCTTAGGAGCACATAGAAACAGAGAAAATAGGTGCAGGAGTAGGCCATTTGGCCCTTCGAGCCTGCACTGCCACTCAATAAGATCATGGCTGATCATTCCCTCAGTACCCCTTTCCTGCTTTCTCTCCATACCCCTTGATCCCCTTAGCTGTAAGGGCCATATCTAACTCCCTCTTGAATATATCCAATGAATTGGCATCAACAACTCTCTGCGGCAGAGAATTCCATAGGTTAACAACTCTCTGAGTGAAGAAGTTTCTCCTCTTCTCAGTCCTAAATGGTCTACCCCTTACCCTAAGACCATGTCCTCTGGTTCTGGACTTCCCCAACATCGGGAACATTCTTCCCGCATCTAACCTGTCCAATCCCGTCAGAATCTTATACGTTTCTATGAGATCCCCTCTCATAACGTAAGATAAGATAACAGAAGATAAGAATTAAGAACAGGAGAAGGCCATCTAGCCCATCGAGCCTGCTCCGCCATTCAACAAGATCATGGCTGATCTGGCCGTGGACTCAGCTCCACTTACCCGCCCGCTCCCCATAACCCTTAATTCCCTTATTGGTTAAAAATCTATCTATCTGTGACTTGAATACATTCAATGAGCTAGCCTCAACTGCTTCCTTGGGCAGAGAATTCCACAGATTCACAACCCTCTGGGAGAAGAAATTCCTTCTCAACTCGGTTTTAAATTGGCTCCCCCGTATTTTGAGGCTGTGCCCCCTAGTTCTAGTCTCCCCAACCAGTGGAAACAACCTCTCTGCCTCTATCTTGTCTATCCCTTTCATTATTTTAAATGTTTCATCCTTCTGAACTCCAACGAGTAAAGACCCAGTCTACTCAATCTATCATCATAAGGTAACCCCTCATCTCCGGAATCAGCCTAGTGCATCGTCTCTGTACCCCCTCCAAAGCCAGTATATCCTTCCTTAAGTAAGGCGACCAAAATTGCATGCAGTACTCCAGGTGGAGCCTCACCAATACCCTATACAGTTGCAGAAGGACCTCCCTGCTTTTGTACTCCATCCCTCTCGCAATGAAGGCCAACATTCCATTCGCCTTCCTGATTAGCTGCTGCACCTGCAAACTAACTTTTTGGGATTCATGCACAAGGACCCCCAGGTCCCTCTGCACCGCAGCATGTTGTAATTTCGCCCATTCAAATAGTATTCCCTTTTTTTGTTTTTTTCCCCCAAGGTGGATGACCTCACACTTTCCGACATTGTATTCCATTTGCCAAACCTTAACTCATTCGTTTAACCTATCTAAATCTCTTTGCAGCCTCTCTGTGTCCTCTACACAACCCGCTTTCCCACTCATCCTTCTAAACTCCAGTGAATAAAGGCCCAGTTGATCCAGTCTCTCCTCATATGACAGTCCAGCCATCCCTGGAATCAGTCTGGTGAACCTTCGCTGCACTCCCTCAATAGCAAGAATGTCCTTCCTCAGATTAGGAGACCAAAACTGAACACAATATTCCAGGTGAGGCCTCACTAAGACCCCGTACAACTGCAGTAAGACCTCCCTGCTCCTATACTCAAAACCCCTAGCTTTGAAGGCCAACATACCATTTGCCTTCTTCACCGCCTGCTGTACCTGCATGCCCACTTTGTGACTGATGAACCATGACATCCAGGTCTCGTTGCACATCCCCTTTTCCTAATCTGCCACCATTCAGATAATATTCTGCCTTCATGTTTTTGCCACCAAAGTGGATAACCTCACATATATCCACATTATACTGCATTTGCCCACTCACCTAACCTGTCCAAGTCACCCTGCAGCCTATTAATGTCATCCTCACAGCTCACACTGCCACCCAGTTTAGTGTCATCCGCAAACTTGGAGATATTACACTCAATTCCTTCATCTAAATCATTAATGTATATTGTAAAGAGCTGGGGTCCCAGCACTGAGCCCTGCGGCATTCCACTAGTCACTGCCTGCCATTCTGAAAAGGACCCATTTATCCCGACTCTCTGCTTCCTGTCAACCAATCAGTTCTCTCTCCACATCAGTACATTACCCCCAATACCATGTGCTTTGATTTTGCACACCAATCTCTTGTGCGGGACCTTGTCAAAAGCCTTTTGAAAGTCCAAATACACCACATCCACTGGTTCTCCCTTGTCCACTCTGATGGTTACATCCTCAAAAAATGCAGAAGATTCGTCAAGCATGATTTCCCTTTCATAAATCCATGCTGACTTGGTCCGATCCTGTCGCTGCTTTCCAAATGCGCTGCTATTTCATCCTTAAAGATTGATTCCAACATTTTCCCCACTACTGATGTCAGGCTAACCGGTCTATAATTACCCATTTTCTCTCTCCCTCCTTTTTTAAAAAGTGGTGTTACATTAGCTACACTCCAGTCCATAGGAACTGATCCAGAGTCGAAAGACTGTTGGAAAATGATCACCAATGCATCCACTATTTCAATGGCCACTTCCTTAAGTGTATATAAGGAGGCCTCACAGACTGGAGAGGCACTCTGAGATCTGTAATAAAGGGCTATGGTCACACCTTACTTTGAGCTTGCAGTATCAAGTCTGACTCTTTATTCAAGACACAACACCGTTGAGTTCAACTTTTAAATTATCGGAGAGCTTTTGGTGGTGAAGGTGTGTATCCCTTATACTTCCTCTTCATCCTCAGGTTGAGTTGCCTCTCCTGCTCGTTCAGCATGACCTTCACTGGATCGGTCGTCCTCTCCTGACTCTGCCACGTGGTGAGTCACAGGTCATTTGCACACATAGGGCTTGAATCGACACTGATGAGCTCTATTGATACGTCCTTACTATACTGTATAAATGCACACGAGGCCCATGCTTGAGAGAAGGTCAGTCTGTGACCTGTCCTTTATTCCTTAGCACTCAAGTGATGGAAGTGGGTGGAGCTTCCCTTTTTATTCCTGAAGGTCCAGGTTAGGAATGTCTCCCACCTAGTGGTCATTGTTCTCACGGTGTACAACTTAGGTCAGATTATACATGGGTTACAATGCTGGTTGAATACATGACATCACCTCCCCCCCAAAGTCTTATTGGGATCACAGGTTAAGTCTCTCTGGTGGTTTACGCTTTCTTGTAGAGCGCCTGAGTTGGGGCTCCGGTTGTTGGGCGCTGGCCTGAGTGTCTGCTGTTGGCGGTGCCTCAGGCCTATCCGGACTGCCCACAGTGACTGGGCTCTCCTCCACTTGGTTCCGGTGTTCGGTCACCTCGGTGGAGTGAACTCTACATCGTGTTCTTCCTCTGCTCCTTCTATGGGGTTGCTGAACCTCCTTTTTGTTTGATCCACGTGTTTGCGGCAGATTTGTCCATTGGTAAGTTTAACTACCAGAATCCTATTTCCCTCTTTGGCAATCACAGTGCCTGCGAGCCATTGGGGCCATGCAGCGTAGTTGAGGACAAAAACAGGATCATTTACATCAATACATCGCGCCCTCGCATTCCTGTCATGGTAGTGATATTGTGGCTGGCGCCTGCTCTCGACAATTTCTTTCATGGTGGGGTGTATAAGGGATAGATGGGTTTTGAGCGTCCTTTTCATTAGCAGCTCTGCGGGTGGAACCCCTGTGAGCGAGTGTGGTCGGGATCTATAGGGCAACAGGAGGCTTGATAAGTGGGTTTGTAGAGAACCCCCTTGGATTCTGAGCATCCCCTGTTTGATTATCTGCACTGCTCGTTCTGCCTGGCTGTTTGAGGCCGGCTTGAACGGTGCCGTTCTGACATGGTTAATTCCATTGCCTGCCATGAAGTCCTGGAATTCAGTGATTGTGAAGCACGGGCCATTGTCGCTGACCAAGACGTCCGGTAGACCGTGGGCGGCGAACATTGCCCGTAGACTTTCTACCGTGGCAGAGGGTGTGCTTGAATTTAAAATGACACACTCAATCCATTTGGAGTAGGCGTCTACTACAACCAAAAACATTTTTCCCCATGAAAGGACCTGCGTAGTCCACATGGATGCGTGACCAAGGCTTGGCGGGCCAGGACCAGGGGCTAAGGGGGGCTTCCCTGGGCGCATGGCCCAGCTGGGCACACGTGTTGCACCTGCGAACATAAAGTTCCAGATCTGCGTCTATCCCTTGCCACCAAACGTGTGACCTTGCAATTGCCTTCATCATGACAATGCCCAGGTGCTCATTGTGGAGTTCTCTGATGAACACCTCTCTGCCCATCTGGGGCATGACTACGTGGTTTCCCCACAGTAGGCAATCGGCCTGAATCGAGAGTTCATCCCTGCGCCTGTGAAATGGTTTAAATTCCTCAGGGCATGCCCTGTACATGGCTGCCCAGATCCCATTAAGGAAACATTTCTTGACCAGAGACAATAGCGGGTCTCTATTTGTCCAGACTTTAATCTGACGGGCTGTCACAGGTGAGCCTTCGCTTCCGAAAGCTTCAACAGCCATGACCATCTCAGCAGCATGCTCGGTAGCCCCCTCAATGGTGGCTAGTGGGAGCCTGCTGAGTGCATCGGCGCAGTATTCGGTGCCCGGTCTGTGCCGAATTGTATAGTCATAGGCGGCTAACGTGAGTACCGACCTCTGTATGCGGGCCGATGCGTTTGCATTTATGGCCTTGTTGTCGGCCAAAAGGGACGTTAGGGGTTTGTGATCTGTCTCCAGCTCAAATTTCCTGCCAAACAGGTACTGGTGCATTTTCTTTACTGCATATACACATGCGAGCGCCTCCTTTTCTACCATCCCGTAACCCCTTTCTGCCTGGGACAGACTCCTGGAGGCATAAGCTACCGGCTGTAACTGACCCTTGACATTGACATGCTGCAACACACACCCGACACCATAGGACAACGCATCGCAACACAAGTTTCTTACATGGGTCATATAGCGTTAACAGATTGTTGGAAGATAAAAAATTACGTGCTCTATTAAAAGCCTTTCCTGGCTGTCCCCCCAGACCCATTTGCGACCTTTGCGTAGGTGCACGTGTAGCGGCTCTAGCAGCCTGCTCAATTTGGGAAGACAGTTATCAAAATAGTTCAGTAGCCCCAGGAACGAATGCAACTCCGTCGTGTTACGGGGTCTGGGTGCTCTCTGGATCGCTTCCGTCTTGGACGCAGTGGGGCTGATCCCGTCTGCTGCTACCCTCATCCCCAGGAATTCTACCTCTGGAGCTAGGAAGACGCACTTCGCCTTTTTCAGTCGCAGCCCTACCCGGTCCAGTCTGCGTAGCACCTCCTCCAGGTTGCAGAGGTGTTCTTCAGTATCGTAACCCGTGATGAGGATGTCATCCTGAAAAACCACCGTCCCTGGAATCGACTTGAGGATGCTTTCCATATTTCGTTGGAAGATAGCGGCGGCCGAGCGAATCCCGAACGGACATCTGTTGTACTCAAACAACCCCTTGTGTGTCATGATGGTGGTCAGCTTCTTCGACTCACTCACCAGCTCCTGGGTCATGTAAGCTGAGGTCAGGTCCAATTTTGAAAAAAGTTTGCCACCGGATAGTGTCGCAAAGAGGTCCTCCGCTCTCGGTAGCGGGTACTGGTCTTGGAGTGACACTCGATTGATGGTGGCCTTGTAATCACTACATATCCTGACCGACCCATCTGCCTTGAGCACCGGCACAATCGGGCTCGCCCAGTCACTGAATTCGACTGGCTAGACTCCCTCAGCAGGCGGTCCAATTCGCCTTCTATCTTTTCCCGCATCACGTACGGCACCGCTCTGGCCTTGTGGTGTACTGGCCTGGCGTCCGGGTTTATGTGAATCACTACCTTGGCCCCCATGAAAGTGCCGATGCCGGGTTGAAATAATGAGTCAAATTTGTCCAGGATCTGTGAGCATGATACTCGCTCCACAGAGGAAATTGCATTGACATCGCCCCATTTCCAGTTCATGACAGTAAGCGAACTCCGCCCCAGTAGTGCGGGCCTGTCCCCTGGGACAATCCAGAGTGGCAACCTGTTCTCCGAATCTTTGTGGGTCATGACTACCGTGGCGCTGCCTAGCACCGGAATGATCTGCTTTGTGTAAGTTCGTAGCTGTGCGTCAATCGACGATAATTTTGGCCTCCTGGCCTTGGACGCCCACAACTTTTCAAACTGTTTGATACCCATCAGGGACTGGCTGGCCCCCGTGTCTAACTCCATTGATACTGGGATGCCATTGAGGAGCACTTTCATCATTATCGGTGGCGTCCTGGTGTATGAACTATATACGTGCTCCACATGAACTCGCTGAACTTCAGCTTCCAGCGATTTCTCCCAGCGTTCACTTCTGCAATTTCTGCAGGTATTTTGCTCATCTCTGCAAACTCCGGCTGAGTGTGTGCCTCCACGCCTCCAACATGAGCTGTTGTTTGAAACAAAAGGTCCCTTGCCAGTGATCGTCCCTGACTGCCCCTGTGACTGTCCTTGAATGCGCCATTAACAGGTGTTGATGGCCCTATTACTGGCCGCATTGTCCATTGCAATGGCGTGAATCACTGTTCAGCTTGCCATTGTCTCTGTCGAACACCCCCTCTGGGTTCGACTACATGTTGGGGCATGCCTGACTGCCCTTGTCTGCCTGGAGAACTGTGTGCTGCTTTAACAATGTTGAATCTCTGTCCCAACCATTCCTTAACACAGTACCTCTCGTCTGTTCTGCTAGTGGCCATGCTCGTGTGGTTTAAATCCCAGTTTCTCGACGCCATTGATACGTCCTTACTACACAGTATAAATGCACACGAGGCCCATGCTTGAGAGAAGGTCAGTCTGTGACCTGTCCTTTATTCCTTAGCACTCAAGTGATGGAAGTGGGTGGAGCTTCCCCTTTTATACCTGAAGGTCCAGGTTAGGGGTGTCTCCCACCTAGTGGTCATTGTTCTCACAGTGTACAACTTAGGTCAGATTATACATGGGTTACAATGCTGGTTGCATACATGACATCTATGACTGCCCCCGCAGCGCCAACATGGTGCTAATGGATACGCCCCACGGCGGACTCTGAGTCACTCCAGGCCTAGGTCTGGCCTCTGCGGTTGTGTGGGCCCTGCCCTGTACAGTTCTGCCTGCTGAAAACATTATTTTATGCACAGTACTTGCCGGTGAGCTTCGATTCTGTGAAGATATCTGTTTCATGTTATCGTTCGTGGATATGATGGCTTGGGCTATTGTGATGGCCTTGCTCAGATCTAGGGATTCGGCAGAAAGCAGTTTGCGAAGAATGACCTCGTGGCCGATTCCAAGCACGAAAAAGTCCTGCAACATTTCCCCCAAGGATCCTGTAAATTCGCACTGCCCCGCAAGGCGTCTTAGGTCGGCGACAAAGCTCGGAGCGATGGTGCATGTAAAAGCGATACCTGGCCATTAAGATGCTCTCCTTCGGCTTGAGGTGTTCCCGAACCAGCATGCACAGCTCTGTGTAAGTCTTATCCGTTGGTTTGACCGGTGCCAGCCGATTTTTGGGGAGGCCATATATCGAAGACCCACATACAGTGAGGAGAAGCGCCCTGCGCTTGATCTCTGTTTCAGCCTTGTCCAGTTCGCTGGCCACGAAGTACTGGTCGGGCGTTCAATGAAGGCTTCCCAATCATCACCCTCAACAAATCTCTCAAGAATACCAACGGCAGCCATTACCGCGTGAAAGTTTGTGATCTGTTACTCGTCGCCAATTTGTTATGATCAGAATAAATCCACAGGACTGTATTGTAAACTCAAACTGTTGTGACCTTGGTCTCTTTATTCAGACTCCAGAGTGAGGAGGCAGCATGGTGAGTCACCTGTTATACCTGCTTGCCCCGGGGTGCACAGGTGACCCTTCGGTCTCCCACAAGTGTGCCCCCTCGTGGCAAGTCTTACATATTGGTAAGGTTTACATACATACATAACAGCAACAACTTAAAAACACATCAAATTACATTGCAGCAACTTACCTCCAATTATTAAAGTCACACCCCCTCCCCACTCCCCCTCCTCCCGATGCCAGTGCCGATCCCCGCCCCTATCCCAGCCCAAAGGGCCTCCCGGTCCACTCCCTGCCCCTAGCCCTGGCCAAGTGACCTGCCGGTCCACTCCTCCAACCAAGTGATCGACCGGTCTGCTCCCCCGCTCCCCCAACCAACCAACCAAGTGACTTGCTGGTCTGCTCCCCCGCTCCCCCAACCATGTGACCTGCTGGTCTGCCCGCTCCCCCCCTCCCCCAACCAAGTGACCTGCCAATCTGCTCCGCGGCCTCTAGCCCTGGCTGAATGGCCTCCTGGTCCGCTCCCTTACCCCTATCCCAGGCCGAATGGCCTCTCGGTCCGCTCCCTTACCCCTATCCCAGGCCGAATGGCCTCCCGGCCCGCTCCCTTACCCCTATCCCAGGCCGAACAGCCTCACGATCCGTTCCCCCGCCCCTATCCCAGGCCGAATGGCATCCTCCCTCCCGGTCCCCGCACCGAACTATACCCAAAAGGCTTCCCCCCCCGCTTCTCTCCCCCCGCTCTTTCTCTCCTCCCACCCCCCCTTTCTCTTCCCCCCTCTATCACCCTCTCTCTTACCTCTCCTGCTGCTGTTGTCTGGGCATCTGCTGCACTTACCTGCACCGATTTTTTTAACTCTCCAGAAGGTTTATCTGCAGAGGCCACAAATGCTGGCCTAGGAAGAACTGGAGTAGCTCTCAACTGGCCAAACTTGCCTAAATGGCCAGAATTGGTGCGGGTGGCAGGTTACCCCCGCTTTGGCTGAAAAAACTAACTGAGTTATGCTGGTGCAAATTGATCGGGGAAACTGTGGTTTTTTAACTTAGGCCAAAAAACAGCGCAAATCACGGGAAAATTGAGCCCATTATTCTGACACAGGAACAGTTTCTCTCACTCCATGCCCCTAATTGCCCGGATTGTTCTTTGGTGCTACCTTTGCCACGTACAGTATATCCTACCCTCGTGTTCGGAGGCTGCAAACTGGATACATTAGTCCCGCCAGGCAGGAAGCGACATGCATGCTCATGTCGGATGAAGAAATTTGTGGCTGTGGAGTTGGGATCTTCTTTCCACACAAGGCCTGCATCCTGCACAACACATCGTCAGTGTGAAATAGGCATACCAGCAAAGATGTCAAATACAAAAAAATGATGCTAAACAGAACAGCCTAAGTTGGATTTCAACCTCGGGTCCTCAAGCTGAAAGGAGGGTGTGCAAATTCAAGTGTCACTCAGCCTTAGGGGGCTGTCTATTGACCTCAATCATGTTTTTTGTACAGCATATTTACAGATTTAGGTATCAGCCTTGGCTTAGTTGGTAGCACTGTTGCCTCTGAGTCAGGAGGTTGTGTTCACCCAGGAAAACTCCCCTACTATTCTGCAAAAAGTGTCATGGGATATTTTACATCCACCTGAGAGCGTCAATTGGGCCTCTGTTCAATGTACTGTTTGAAAGACAGCACCTCCGACAGTGCACCACCATGGTTGCCGTTTTGGAGCGTGGGCAAGAACATCAGCAGGACCCAGGTACAGAGGAGTGGGAAGGTCGGGGCGGATGAGCGGCGAGAGATCATGGTGGAGGTGCGACAGATGAGGGTACAGGGCCCAGAAGAGCAGAGGGCCCAGGGACAGCATGGGCCAGCCCACACTGAGATATGTGTTCGTGCTCGGTCCGTGCAGCAGAGCTGGTCTCCAGTCATCTTGGTTAATCCTTGCTACTGGACCAAGACCTAGCTCTGTCAAGCTCGTGTGGTGGCTGGTGTGCAACGGTCACCACACGCTAAAAATTCCACGCACAGGCATCTTCCACCCCCTCAATTGGAGTTCAGGATTGGAACATCGGGTCCTTCATCAAAACACCTGTGAACTCGTGGAAGCAAGTCATCCTCGTTCGAGGGACCGCCTATGATGATGACTACAGTGGGGTGTCAGCCTGGATTATGCGCTAAAGTACGAAGTGGGGCTGGAACCCACAACCATCTGATTAAGAGGGGAGAATGCTACCAACTGAACCAAAATGGCAGATATATTGAAACAAGTGTCAGAATACTATACTCAGAGTTTTTTTTTGCAAGGTTGGATCTAAGATATCTTTGTGACAGAATAGAGGAAGCTTCACTTCGTATCTAACCCATGATTTATCTGACATTTGACTCTGCATCTCGTCAGTGCTGTACCTGACCCAGGACTGCTCAATACTGCGCCCTGGATGCCTGAAATGGAAAGTGTTCCATTCATCTTGAGGAGTACAAACATTCATATGTGCAAAATAAATCTTATTTAAAGCATAAAACAGCCAGGGTGTGGTGTTACCTCTGGAGCCAGGAAAGGCAGAGCAGCGAGTTGTAGTGCTGCAATGGGCTTTCCTCCACCTGGTGTGGAGCGACCATCACACACAGAATGTGGCCCATGGGAAACTCCTCTCGGATTGATTCACACAAACGTGCTCCTAATGCTAAAGAGAAAAAAATATTCACCAGATCAGAGCTTTGAAAGGCTACAAGGCCCAACAGGAACAGTTCTCCCCATTGACCAGTCACCACCACCCACCTTCTCCTTGGCTCTGTAGTAGCATCTCGCCTCTGAGATGGAAGGTCTTGGGTTCATGTACCACTCCAGAGATGTGAGCACATGATCTCGTCTGACACTCCCAGTGCTGCACTCTCCGAGGTGCCGTCTTTTGGATGAAATGTTAAACCGAGACCCCATCTGCCCTCTCAGGTGGATGGAAATGATTCCATGGCACTATTTTGAAGAAGAGCAGGGGAGTTATCCCCGGTGTCCTGGCCAATATTTATCTCTCAACCAACACCTAAAACAGATTATCTGGTCATTTATCCCATTACTGTTTGTGGGACCTTGCTGTGCGTTCATTAGCTGCCGCGTTTCCCGACACTGCAACAGTGACTGCACTTCAAAAATACTTTATTAGCCGTAAAGTGCTTTGGGACGCATTGAGGTCGTGAAAGGTGCTGTAAAAATGCAAGATCTTACTTTCTTTTGCCTAAAGTTTGACATTGGCTCAGTTGGTAGCACTCCCGCCTCCGTGTCAGAAAGTTGTAGGTTTAATAATACCACTAGTGCACTCCAGTATCAAGTAGGGAAGCATTATGTAATGGGTTGGCCCAACTAAAAGTACAACTTCAAATGATGGCCAACACAGCCTACTGCCTGAATGGGACAGTGTCGTGTATGAAGCTGCAGGCCCACGATTTAGAGTTCTAAGGAGGCACTGACTGTCTTCACACAAAACTGGGTTCACCAAAATTCTCACTGCAGTTGTTTTTGGAGCTGGATGAACAGTGCCTCCTCTTCACCGCAATCAATGGCGCATTGATGAGCTTTGGCGGATTTGCATAATCGTGCTGCGTGTTATCAAGTAACAGAGGTGGAAGTGTTCCTTTTTCAGCCTTGTTTATGTCAAATGTGGTGAGTTTACCTCCACAAATCTGAGTGGGGTCTATTTTTACTTTTGAGCTGCGAAGAGGCCCCTGTGATTTTGAGGCCCGCGCCTCATTTTCAATGTAGCAGGTACAGCTCGCCCGACTGAGGCCTCAGGATCTGGCTTGGGCGCCGCCACCCAGGTCATTTGTGGGAAGTGTCAGGATTGGGGGTCCCGGGTTTGCAGCGGTCCAGCAATCCTGCTCCTCTGGGGCCCACAAAAAAAACGTAAAACGTAACCTCTGGTGACCTATTTGGTTCCATTGCCCGTGGAACTGATCGGAGTGTGCACTGCACCAGCTCCAATCAATACCAAACTAAAATGGCAATCCATGTATAATTTACGTCATTGGTCTCCGATTTCCATATTGAAAGGGTCCAATCGCTTGAAGCAGCCAGGTGCTTTGGTCACTTTTCAAAATGGATCCGGCCACATTAGGTTTGTAATTATTTTGTCCATGACAGGTATAATGTACAGGGTCTGTGGGAGAGTATAATGTGCAGGGCCTGTGGGAGGGTATAATGTACAGGGTCTGTGGGAGAGTATAATGTACAGGGCCTGTGGGAGGGTATAATGTACAGGGTCTGTGGGAGGGTATAATGTACAGGGTCTGTGGGAGGGTATAATGGACAGGGTCTGTGGGAGGGTATAATGTACAGGGTCTGTGGGAGGGTATAATGTACAGGGTCTGTGGGAAGGTATAATGGACAGGGTCTGTGGAAGGAGGGTATAATGTACAGGGTCTGTGGGAGAGTATAATGTACAGGGTCTGTGGGAGAGTATAATGTACAGGGTCTGTGGGAGGAGGGTATAATGTACAGCGTCTGTGGGAGGAGGGTATAATGTACAGGGTCTGTGGGAGAGTATAATGTACAGGGTCTGTGGGAGGGTATAATGTACAGGGTCTGTGGGAAGGTATAATGTACAGGGTCTGTGGGAGGGTATAATGCACAGGGTCTGTGGGAAGGTATAATGGACAGGGTCTGTGGGAGGGTATAATGTACAGGGTCTGTGGGAGGGTATAATGCACAGGGTCTGTGGGAAGGTATAATGGACAGGGTCTGTGGGAGGGTATAATGTACAGGGTCTGTGGGAGGAGGGTATAATGGACAGGGTCTGTGGGAGGAGGGTATAATGGACAGGGTCTGTGGGAGGGTATAATGTACAGGGTCTGTGGGAGGGTATAATGTACAGGGTCTGTGGGAAGGTATAATGTACAGGGTCTGTGGGAGGGTATAATGTACAGGGTCTATGGGAAGGTATAATGTACAGGGTCTGTGGGAGGAGGGTATAATGTACAGGGTCTGTGGGAGAGTTTAATGTACAGGGTCTGTGGGAGGGTATAATGTACAGGGTCTGTGGGAGGGTATAATGAACAGGGTCTGTGGGAAGGTATAATGTACAGCGTCTGTGGGAGGAGGGTATAATGTACAGGGTCTGTGGGAGGGTATATTGTACAGGGTCTGCGGGAGGAGGGTATAATGTACAGGGTCTGTGGTAGGGTATAATGTACAGGGTCTGTGGAAAGGTATAATGTACAGGGTCTGTGGGAGGAGGGTATAATGTACAGGGTCTGTGGGAGGGTATAATGTACAGGGTCTGTGGGAGGAGGGTATAATGTACAGGGTCTGTGCGAGGGTATAATGTACAGGGTCTGTGGGAGGAGGGTATAATGTACAGGGTCTGTGGGAGGGTATAATGTACAGGGTCTGTGGGAGGAGGTTATAATGTACAGGGTTTGTGGGAGGGTATAATGTACAGGGTCTGTGGGAGGGTATAATGTACAGGGTCTGTGGGAGGGTATAATGTACAGGGTCTGTGGGAGGGTATAAGGTACAGGGTCTGTGGGAAGGTATAATGGACAGGGTCTGTGGGAGGGTATAATGTACAGGGCCTGTGGGAGGGTATAATGTACAGGGTCTGTGGGAAGGTATAATGGACAGGGTCTGTGGGAAGGTATAATGTACAGGGTCTGTCGGAGGGTATAATGTACAGGGTCTGTGGGAAGGTATAATGGACAGGGTCTGTGGAAGG
Source organism: Pristiophorus japonicus (assembly GCF_044704955.1). Lineage (NCBI taxonomy): Eukaryota > Metazoa > Chordata > Chondrichthyes > Pristiophoridae > Pristiophorus > Pristiophorus japonicus. The sequence goes on along the minus strand of NC_091977.1, from coordinate 479,867,950 downwards.
AGGGTACAATGTACAGGGTCTGTGGGAGAGTATAATGTACAGGGTCTGTGGGAGAGTATAATGTACAGGGTCTGTGGGAGAGTATAATGTACAGGGTCTGTGGGAGGAGGGTATAATGTACAGCATCTGTGGGAGGAGGGTATAATGTACAGGGTCTGTGGGAGGGTATATTGTACAGGGTCTGTGGGAGGAGGGTATAATGTACAGGGTCTGTGGTAGGTTATAATGTACAGGGTCTGTGGGAAGGTATAATGTACAGGGTCTGTGGGAGGAGGGTAGAATGTACAGGGTCTGTGGGAGGGTATAATGTACAGGGTCTGTGGGAGGGTATAATGTACAGGGTCTGTGGGAGGGTATAATGTACAGGGTCTGTGGGAAGGTATAATGGACAGGGTCTGTGGGAGGGTATAATGTACAGGGTCTGTGGGAGGGTATAATGGACAGGGTCTGTGGGAGGAGGGTATAATGGACAGGGTCTGTGGGAGGGTATAATGTACAGGGTCTGTGGGAAGGTATAATGTACAGGGTCTGTGGGAGGGTATAATGTACAGGGTCTGTGGGAAGGTATAATGTACAGGGTCTGTGGGAGGAGGGTATAATGTATAGGGTCTGTGGGAGAGTATAATGTACAGGGTCTGTGGGAGGGTATAATGTACAGGGTCTGTGGGAGGGTATAATGTACAGGGTCTGTGGGAGGAGGGTATAATGTACAGGGTCTGTGAGAGGGTATAATGTACAGGGTCTGTGGGAGGAGCATATAATGTACAGGGTTTGTGGGAGGGTATAATGTACAGGGTCTGTGGGACGGTATAATGTACAGCGTCTGTGGGAGGGTATAATGTACAGGGTCTGTCGGAAGGTATAATGGACAGGGTCTGTGGGAAGGTATAATGTACAGGGTCTGTGGGAAGGTATAATGGACAGGGTCTGTGGAAGGAGGGTACAATGTACAGGGTCTGTGGGAGAGTATAATGTACAGAGTCTGTGGGAGAGTATAATGTACAGTGTCTGTGGGAGGAGGGTATAATGTACAGCGTCTGTGGGAGGAGGGTATAATGTACAGGGTCTGTGGGAGAGTATAATGTACAGGGTCTGTGGGAGGGTATAATGTACTGGGTCTGTGGGAGGGTATAATGTACAGGGTCTGTGGGAGGGTATAATGTACAGGGTCTGTGGGAAGGTATAATGGACAGGGTCTGTGGGAGGGTATAATGTACAGGGTCTGTGGGAAGGTATAATGTACAGGGTCTGTGGGAGGAGGGTATATTAGACAAGGTCTGTGGGAGGGTGTAATGTACAGGGTCTGTGTGAGGGTATAATGTACAGCGTCTGTGGGAGGGTATAATGTACAGGGACTGTGGGAGGGTATAATGGACAGGGTCTGTGGGAGGGTATAATGTACAGGGCCTGTGGGGGGGTATAATGTACTGGGTCTGTGGAAAGGTATAATGGACAGGGTCTGTGGGAAGATATAATGTACAGGGTCTGTGGGAGGGTATAATGTACAGGGTCTGTGGGAAGGTATAATGGACAGGGTCTGTGGAAGGAGGGTACAATGTACAGGGTCTGTGGGAGAGTATAATGTACAGAGTCTGTGGGAGATTTTAATGTACAGGGTCTGTGGGAGGAGGGTATAATGTACAGCGTCTGTGGGAGGAGGGTATAATGTACAGGGTCTGTGGGAGAGTATAATGTACAGGGTCTGTGGGAGGGTATAATGTACAGGGTCTGTGGGAAGGTATAATGGACAGGGTTTGTGGGAGGGTATAATGTACAGGGTCTGTGGGAAGGTATAATGGACAGGGTCTGTGGGAGGAGGGTATAATGTACAGGGTCTGTGGGAGGGTATAATGTACAGGGTCTGTGGGAGGAGGGTATAATGTACAGGGTCTGTGGGAGGGTATAATGTACAGGGTCTGTGGGAGGAGGGTATAATGTACAGGGTTTGTGGAAGGGTATAATGTACAGGGTCTGTGGGAGGGTATAATGTACAGGGTCTGTGGGAGGAGGGTATAATGTACAGGGTCTGTGGGAGGGTATAATGTACAGGGTCTGTGGGAGGAGGGTATAATGTACAGGGTTTGTGGAAGGGTATAATGTACAGGGTCTGTGGGAGGAGGGTATAATGTACAGGGTCTGTGGGAGGGTATAATGTACAGGGTCTGTGGGAGGAGGGTATAATGTACAGCGTCTGTGGGAGGAGGGTATAATGTACAGGGTCTGTGGGAGGGTATAATGTACAGGGTCTGTGGGAGGAGGGTATAATGTACAGGGTCTGTGGGAGGGTATAATGTACAGGGTCTGTGAGAAGGTATAATGTACAGGGTCTGTGGGAGGAGGGTATAATGTACAGGGTCTGTGGAAGGAGGGTATAATGTACAGGGTCTGTGGGAGGAGGGTATAATGTACAGCGTCTGTGGGAGGAGGGTATAATGTACAGGGTCTGTGGGAGGGTATAATGTACAGTGTCTGTGGGAGGAGGGTATAATATACAGGGTCTGTGGGAGGAGGGTATAATGTACAACGTCTGTGGGAGGAGGGTATAATGTACAGGGTCTGTGGGAGAGTATAATGTACAGGATCTGTGGGAGGGTATAATGTACAGGGTCTGTGGGAGGGTATAATGTACAGGGTCTGTGGGAAGGTATAATGGACAGGGTCTGTGGGAGGGTATAATGTACTGGGTCTGTGGGAAGGTATAATGGACAGGGTCTGTGGGAGGAGGGTATAATGTACAGCGTCTGTGGGAGGGTATAATGTACAGTGTCTGTGGGAGGAGGGTATAATGTACAGGGTCTGTGGGAGGGTATAATGTACAGTGTCTGTGGGAGGAGGGTATAATGTACAGGGTCTGTGGGAGGAGGGTATAATGTACAGGGTCTGTGGGAGAGTATAATGTACAGGGTCTGTGGGAGGGTATAATGTACAGGGTCTGTGGGAGGGTATAATGTACAGGGTCTGTGGGAAGGTATAATGGACAGGGTCTGTGGGAGAGTATAATGTACAGGGTCTGTGGGAGGAGGGTATAATGTACAGCGTCTGTGGGAGGAGGGTATAATGTACAGGGTCTGTGGGAGAGTATAATGGACAGGGTCTGTGGGAGGGTATAATGTACAGGGTCTGTGGGAGGGTATAATGTACAGGGTCTGTGGGAGGGTATAATGTACAGGGTCTGTGGGAAGGTATAATGGACAGGGTCTGTGGGAGGGTATAATATACAGGGTCTGTGGGAAGGTATAATGGACAGGTTCTGTGGGAGGGTATAATGTACAGGGTCTGTGGGAGGGTATAATGTACAGGGTCTGTGGGAAGGTATAATGTACAGGGTCTGTGGGAGGAGGGTATAATGTACATGGTCTGTGGGAGGGTATATTGTACAGGGTCTGTGGGAGGAGGGTATAATGTACAGGGTCTGTGGTAGGGAAGAGTGTACAGGGTCTGTGGGAAGGTATAATGTACAGGGTCTGTGGGAGGAGGGTATAATGTACAGGGTCTGTGGGAGAGTATAATGTACAGGGTCTGTGGGAGGGTATAATGTACAGGGTCTGTGGGAGGGTATAATGTACAGGGTCTGTGGGAGGATATAATGTACAGGGTCTGTGGGAAGGTATAATGGACAGGGTCTGTGGGAGGGTATAATGTACAGGGTCTGTGGGAAGGTATAATGGACAGGGTCTGTGGGAGGAGGGTATAATGGACAGGGTCTGTGGGAGGGTATAATGTACAGGGTCTGTGGGAAGGTATAATGTACAGGGTCTGTGGGAGGGTATAATGTACAGGGTCTGTGGGAAGGTATAATGTACAGGGTCTGTGGGAGGAGGGTATAATGTACAGGGTCTGTGGGAGAGTATAATGTACAGGGTCTGTGGGAGGGTATAATGTACAGGGTCTTTGGGAGGGTATAATGTACAGGGTCTGTGGGAAGGTATAATGTACAGGGTCTGTGGGAGGGTATAATGTACAGGGTCTGTGGGAGGAGGGTATAATGTACAGGGTCTGTGGGAGGGTATAATGTACAGGGTCTGTGGGAGGAGGGTATAATGTGCAGGGTCTGTGGGAGGGTATATTGTACAGGGTCTGCGGCAGGATATAATGTACAGCATCTGTGGGAGGGTATAATGTACAGGGTCTGTGGGAAGGTATAATGGACAGGGTCTGTGGGAGGGTATAATGTACAGGGCCTGTGGGGGGGTATAATGTACAGGGCCTGTGGGAAGGTATAATGGACAGGGTCTGTGGGAAGGTATAATGTACAGGGTCTGTGGGAGGATATAATGTACAGGGTCTGTGGGAAGGTATAATGGACAGGGTCTGTGGAAGGAGGGTACAATGTACAGGGTCTGTGGGAGAGTATAATGTACAGAGTCTGTGAGAGAGTATAATGTACAGGATCTGTGGGAGGAGGGTATAATGTACAGCGTCTGTTGGAGGAGGGTATAATGTACAGGGTCTGTGGGAGAGTATAATGTACAGGGTCTGTGGGAGGGTATAATGTACAGGGTCTGTGGGAGGGTATAATGTACAGGTTCTGTGGGAGGGTATAATGTACAGGGTCTGTGGGAAGGTATAATGGACAGGGTCTGTGGGAGGGTATAATGTACAGGGTCTGTGGGAAGGTATAATGGACAGGGTCTGTGGGAGGAGGGGATAATGGACAGGGTCTGTGGGAGGGTATAATGTACAAGGTCTGTGGGAAGGTATAATGTACAGGGTCTGTGGGAGGGTATAATGTACAGGGTCTGTGGGAAGGTATAATGTACAGGGTCTGTGAGAAGGTATAATGTACAGGGTCTGTGGGAGGAGGGTATAATGTACAGGGTCTGTGGAAGGAGGGTATAATGTACAGGGTCTGTGGGAGGAGGGTATAATGTACAGCGTCTGTGGGAGGAGGGTATAATGTACAGGGTCTGTGGGAGGGTATAATGTACAGTGTCTGTGGGAGGAGGGTATAATATACAGGGTCTGTGGGAGGAGGGTATAATGTACAACGTCTGTGGGAGGAGGGTATAATGTACAGGGTCTGTGGGAGAGTATAATGTACAGGATCTGTGGGAGGGTATAATGTACAGGGTCTGTGGGAGGGTATAATGTACAGGGTCTGTGGGAAGGTATAATGGACAGGGTCTGTGGGAGGGTATAATGTACTGGGTCTGTGGGAAGGTATAATGGACAGGGTCTGTGGGAGGAGGGTATAATGTACAGCGTCTGTGGGAGGGTATAATGTACAGTGTCTGTGGGAGGAGGGTATAATGTACAGGGTCTGTGGGAGGGTATAATGTACAGTGTCTGTGGGAGGAGGGTATAATGTACAGGGTCTGTGGGAGGAGGGTATAATGTACAGGGTCTGTGGGAGAGTATAATGTACAGGGTCTGTGGGAGGGTATAATGTACAGGGTCTGTGGGAGGGTATAATGTACAGGGTCTGTGGGAAGGTATAATGGACAGGGTCTGTGGGAGAGTATAATGTACAGGGTCTGTGGGAGGAGGGTATAATGTACAGCGTCTGTGGGAGGAGGGTATAATGTACAGGGTCTGTGGGAGAGTATAATGTACAGGGTCTGTGGGAGGGTATAATGTACAGGGTCTGTGGGAGGGTATAATGTACAGGGTCTGTGGGAGGGTATAATGTACAGGGTCTGTGGGAAGGTATAATGGACAGGGTCTGTGGGAGGGTATAATATACAGGGTCTGTGGGAAGGTATAATGGACAGGTTCTGTGGGAGGGTATAATGTACAGGGTCTGTGGGAGGGTATAATGTACAGGGTCTGTGGGAAGGTATAATGTACAGGGTCTGTGGGAGGAGGGTATAATGTACATGGTCTGTGGGAGGGTATATTGTACAGGGTCTGTGGGAGGAGGGTATAATGTACAGGGTCTGTGGTAGGGAAGAGTGTACAGGGTCTGTGGGAAGGTATAATGTACAGGGTCTGTGGGAGGAGGGTATAATGTACAGGGTCTGTGGGAGAGTATAATGTACAGGGTCTGTGGGAGGGTATAATGTACAGGGTCTGTGGGAGGGTATAATGTACAGGGTCTGTGGGAGGATATAATGTACAGGGTCTGTGGGAAGGTATAATGGACAGGGTCTGTGGGAGGGTATAATGTACAGGGTCTGTGGGAAGGTATAATGGACAGGGTCTGTGGGAGGAGGGTATAATGGACAGGGTCTGTGGGAGGGTATAATGTACAGGGTCTGTGGGAAGGTATAATGTACAGGGTCTGTGGGAGGGTATAATGTACAGGGTCTGTGGGAAGGTATAATGTACAGGGTCTGTGGGAGGAGGGTATAATGTACAGGGTCTGTGGGAGAGTATAATGTACAGGGTCTGTGGGAGGGTATAATGTACAGGGTCTTTGGGAGGGTATAATGTACAGGGTCTGTGGGAAGGTATAATGTACAGGGTCTGTGGGAGGGTATAATGTACAGGGTCTGTGGGAGGAGGGTATAATGTACAGGGTCTGTGGGAGGGTATAATGTACAGGGTCTGTGGGAGGAGGGTATAATGTACAGGGTCTGTGGGAGGGTATATTGTACAGGGTCTGCGGCAGGATATAATGTACAGCATCTGTGGGAGGGTATAATGTACAGGGTCTGTGGGAAGGTATAATGGACAGGGTCTGTGGGAGGGTATAATGTACAGGGCCTGTGGGGGGGTATAATGTACAGGGCCTGTGGGAAGGTATAATGGACAGGGTCTGTGGGAAGGTATAATGTACAGGGTCTGTGGAAGGATATAATGTACAGGGTCTGTGGGAAGGTATAATGGACAGGGTCTGTGGAAGGAGGGTACAATGTACAGGGTCTGTGGGAGAGTATAATGTACAGAGTCTGTGAGAGAGTATAATGTACAGGATCTGTGGGAGGAGGGTATAATGTACAGCGTCTGTTGGAGGAGGGTATAATGTACAGGGTCTGTGGGAGAGTATAATGTACAGGGTCTGTGGGAGGGTATAATGTACAGGGTCTGTGGGAGGGTATAATGTACAGGTTCTGTGGGAGGGTATAATGTACAGGGTCTGTGGGAAGGTATAATGGACAGGGTCTGTGGGAGGGTATAATGTACAGGGTCTGTGGGAAGGTATAATGGACAGGGTCTGTGGGAGGAGGGGATAATGGACAGGGTCTGTGGGAGGGTATAATGTACAAGGTCTGTGGGAAGGTATAATGTACAGGGTCTGTGGGAGGGTATAATGTACAGGGTCTGTGGGAAGGTATAATGTACAGGGTCTGTGGGAGGAGGGTATAATGTACAGGGTCTGTGGGAGAGTATAATGTACAGGGTCTGTGGGAGGGTATAATGTACAGGGTCTGTGGGAGGGTATAATGTACAGGGTCTGTGGGAGGAGGGTATAATGTACAGGGTCTGTGGGAGGGTATATTGTACAGGGTCTGTGGGAGGAGGGTATAATGTACAGGGTCTGTGGTAGGGCATAATGAACAGGGTCTGTGGGAAGGTATAATGTACAGGGTCTGTGGGAGGAGAGTATAATGTACAGGGTCTGTGGGAGGGTATAATGTACAGGGTCTGTGGGAGGAGGGTATAATGTACAGGGTCTGTGGGAGGGTATAATGTACAGCGTCTGTGGGAGGAGGGTATAATGTACAGGGTCTGTGGGAGGGTATAATGTACAGGGTCTGTGGGAGGAGGGTATAATGTACAGGGTTTGTGGGAGGGTATAATGTACAGGGTCTGTGGGAGGAGGGTATAATGTACAGGGTCTGTGGGATGGTATAATGTACAGGGTCTGTGGGAGGAGGGTATAATGTACAGCGTCTGTGGGAGGAGGGTATAATGTACAGGGTCTGTGGGAGGGTATAATGTACAGGGTCTGTGGGAGGAGGGTATAATTTACAGGGTCTGTGGGAGGATATAATGTACAGGGTCTGTGAGAAGGTATAATGTACAGGGTCTGTGGGAGGAGGGTATAATGTACAGGGTCTGTGGGAGGAGGGTATTATGTACAGCGTCTGTGGGAGGAGGGTATAATGTACAGGGTCTGTGGGAGAGTATAATGTACAGGGTCTCTGGGAGGGTATAATGTACAGGGTCTGTGGGAGGGTATAATGTACAGTGTCTGTGGGAGGAGGGTATAATGTACAGGGTCTGTGGGAGGAGGGTATAATGTACAGCGTCTGTGGGAGGAGGGTATAATGTACAGGGTCTGTGGGAGAGTATAATGTACAGGGTCTGTGGGAGGGTATAATGTACAGGGTCTGTGGGAGGGTATAATGTACAGAGTCTGTGGGAAGGTATAATGGATAGGGTCTGTGGGAGGGTGTAATGTACAGGGTCTGTGGGAAGGTATAATGGACAGGGTCTGTGGGATGAGGGTATAATGGACAGGGTCTGTGGGAGGGTATAATGTACAGGGTCTGTGGGAAGGTATAATGTACAGGGTCTGTGGGAGGGTATAGTGTACAGGGTCTGTGGGAAGGTATAATGTACAGGGTCTGTGGGAGGAGGGTATAATGTACAGGGTCTGTGGGAGAGTATAATGTACAGGGTCTCTGGGAGGGTATAATGTACAGGGTCTCTGGGAGGGTATAATGTACAGGGTCTGTGGGAGGGTATAATGTACAGGGTCTGTGGGAAGGTATAATGTACAGGGTCTGTGGGAGGAGGGTATAATGTACAGGGTCTGTGGGAGGGTATATTGTACAGGGTCTGTGGGAGGAGGGTATAATGTACAGGGTCTGTGGTAGGGTATAATGTACAGGGTCTGTGGGAAGGTATAATGTACAGGGTCTGTGGGAGGAGGGTATAATGTACAGGGTCTGTCGGAGAGTATAATGTACAGGGTCTGTGGGAGGGTATAATGTACAGGGTCTGTGGGAGGGTATAATGTACAGGGTCTGTGGGAAGGTATAATGGACATGGTCTGTGGGAGGAGGGTATAATGGACAGGGTCTGTGGGAGCGTATAATGTACAGGGTCTGTGGGAAGGTATAATGTACAGGGTCTGTGGGAAGGTATAATGGACAGGGTCTGTGGGAGGGTATAATGTACAGGGTCTGTGGGAAGGTATAATGGACAGGGTCTGTGGGAGGAGGGTATAATGGACAGGGTCTGTGGGAGGGTATAATGTACAGGGTCTGTGGGAAGGTATAATGTACAGGGTCTGTGGGAGGGTATAATGTACAGTGTCTGTGTGAGGAGGGTATAATGTACAGGGTCTGTGGGAGGAGGGTATAATGTACAGGGTCTGTGGGAGGAGGGTATAATGTACAGCGACTGTGGGAGGAGGGTATGATGTACAGGGTCTGTGGGAGAGTATAATATACAGGGTCTGTGGGAGGGTATAATGTACAGGGTCTGTGGGAGGGTATAATGTACAGGGTCTGTGGGAGGGTATAATGTACAGGGTCTGTGGGAAGGTATAATGGACAGGGTCTGTGGGAGGGTATAATGGACAGGGTCTGTGGGAGGGTATAATGTACAGGGTCTGTGGGAAGGTATAATGGACAGGGTCTGTGGGAGGAGGGTATAATGGACAGGGTCTGTGGGAGGGTATAATGTACAGGGTGTGTGGGAAGGTATAATGTACAGGGTCTGTGGGAGGGTATAATGTACAGGGTCTGTGGGAAGGTATAATGTACAGGGTCTGTGGGAGGAGGGTATAATGTACAGGGTCTGTGGGAGGGTATATTGTACAGGGTCTGTGGGAGGAGGGTATAATGTACAGGGTCTGTGGGAGGGTATAATGTACAGGGTCTGTGGGAGGAGGGTATAATGTACAGCGTCTGTGGGAGGAGGGTATAATGTACAGGGTCTGTGGGAGGGTATATTGTACAGGGTCTGTGGGAGGAGGGTATAATGTACAGGGTCTGTGGTAGGGTATAATGTACAGGGTCTGTGGGAAGGTATAATGTACAGGGTCTCTGGGAGGAGGGTATAATGTACAGGGTCTGTGGGAGAGTATAATGTACAGGGTCTGTGGGAGGGTATAATGTACAGGGTCTGTGGGAGGGTATAATGTACAGGGTCTGTGGGAGGGTATAATGTACAGGGTCTGTGGGAAGGTATAATGGACAGGGTCTGTGGGAGGGTATAATGTACAGGGTCTGTGGGAAGGTATAATGGACAGGGTCTGTGGGAGGAGGGTATAATGGACAGGGTCTGTGGGAGGGTATAATGTACAGGGTCTGTGGGAAGGTATAATGTACAGGGTCTGTGGGAGGGTATAATGTACAGGGTCTGTGGGAAGGTATAATGTACAGGGTCTGTGGGAGGAGGGTATAATATACAGGGTCTGTGGGAGAGTATAATGTACAGGGTCTGTGGGAGGGTATAATGTACAGGGTCTTTGGGAGTATATAATGTACAGGGTCTGTGGGAAGGTATAATGTACAGGGTCTGTGGGAGGAGGGTATAATGTACAGGGTCTGTGGGAGGGTATATTGTACAGGGTCTGTGGGAGGAGGGTATAATGTACAGGGTCTGTGGTACGTATAATGTACAGGGTCTGTGGGAAGGTATAATGTACAGGGTCTGTGGGAAGGTATAATGTACAGGGTCTGTGGGAGGGTATAATGTACAGGGTCTGTGGGAGGAGGGTATAATGTACAGGGTCTGTGGGAGGGTATCATGTACAGGGTCTGTGGGAGGAGGGTATAATGTACAGGGTCTGTGGGAGGGTATAATGTACAGGGTCTGTGGGAGCGTATAATGTACAGGGTCTGTGGGAAGGTATAATGTACAGGGTCTGTGGGAAGGTATAATGGACAGGGTCTGTGGGAGGGTATAATGTACAGGGTCTGTGGGAAGGTATAATGGACAGGGTCTGTGGGAGGAGGGTATAATGGACAGGGTCTGTGGGAGGGTATAATGTACAGGGTCTGTGGGAAGGTATAATGTACAGGGTCTGTGGGAGGGTATAATGTACAGTGTCTGTGGGAGGAGGGTATAATGTACAGGGTCTGTGGGAGGAGGGTATAATGTACAGGGTCTGTGGGAGGAGGGTATAATGTACAGCGACTGTGGGAGGAGGGTATAATGTACAGGGTCTGTGGGAGAGTATAATATACAGGGTCTGTGGGAGGGTATAATGTACAGGGTCTGTGGGAGGGTATAATGTACAGGGTCTGTGGGAGGGTATAATGTACAGGGTCTGTGGGAAGGTATAATGGACAGGGTCTGTGGGAGGGTATAATGGACAGGGTCTGTGGGAGGGTATAATGTACAGGGTCTGTGGGAAGGTATAATGGACAGGGTCTGTGGGAGGAGGGTATAATGGACAGGGTCTGTGGGAGGGTATAATGTACAGGGTCTGTGGGAAGGTATAATGTACAGGGTCTGTGGGAGGGTATAATGTACAGGGTCTGTGGGAAGGTATAATGTACAGGGTCTGTGGGAGGAGGGTATAATGTACAGGGTCTGTGGGAGAGTATAATGTACAGGGTCTGTGGGAGGGTATAATGTACAGGGTCTTTGGGAGGATATAATGTACAGGGTCTGTGGGAAGGTATAATGTACAGGGTCTGTGGGAGGAGGGTATAATGTACAGGGTCTGTGGGAGGGTATATTGTACAGGGTCTGTGGGAGGAGTGTATAATGTACAGGGTCTGTGGGAGGGTATAATGTACAGGGTCTGTGGGAGGAGGGTATAATGTACAGCGTCTGTGGGAGGAGGGTATAATGTACAGGGTCTGTGGGAGGGTATATTGTACAGGGTCTGTGGGAGGAGGGTATAATGTACAGGGTCTGTGGTAGGGTATAATGTACAGGGTCTGTGGGAAGGTATAATGTACAGGGTCTGTGGGAGGAGGGTATAATGTACAGGGTCTGTGGGAGAGTATAATGTACAGGGTCTGTGGGAGGGTATAATGTACAGGGTCTGTGGGAGGGTATAATGTACAGGGTCTGTGGGAGGAGGGTATAATGTACAGGGTCTGTGGGAAGATATAATGGACAGGGTCTGTGGGAGGGTATAATGTACAGGGTCTGTGGGAAGGTATAATGGACAGGGTCTGTGGGAGGAGGGTATAATGGACAGGGTCTGTGGGAGGGTATAATGTACAGGGTCTGTGGGAAGGTATAATGTACAGGGTCTGTGGGAGGGTATAATGTACAGGGTCTGTGGGAAGGTATAATGTACAGGGTCTGTGGGAGGAGGGTATAATGTTCAGGGTCTGTGGGAGAGTATAATGTACAGGGTCTGTGGGAGGGTATAATGTACAGGGTCTTTGGGAGTATATAATGTACAGGGTCTGTGGGAAGGTATAATGTACAGGGTCTGTGGGAGGAGGGTATAATGTACAGGGTCTGTGGGAGGGTATATTGTACAGGGTCTGTGGGAGGAGGGTATAATGTACAGGGTCTGTGGTACGTATAATGTACAGGGTCTGTGGGAAGGTATAATGTACAGGGTCTGTGGGAAGGTATAATGTACAGGGTCTGTGGGAGGGTATAATGTACAGGGTCTGTGGGAGGATGGTATAATGTACAGGGTCTGTGGGAGGGTATAATGTACAGTGTCTGTGGGAGGAGGGTATAATGTACAGGGTCTGTGGGAGGGTATAATGTACAGGGTCTGTGGGAGCAGCGTATAATGTACAGGGTTTGTGGGAGGGTATAATGTACAGGGTCTGTGGGAGGGTATAATGTACAGGGTCTGTGGGAGGGTATAATGTACAGGGTCTGTGGGAAGGTATAATGTACAGGGTCTGTGGGAGGGTATAATGTACAGGGTCTGTGGGAAGGTATAATGGACAGGGTCTGTGGAAGGAGGGTACAATGTACAGGGTCTGTGGGAGAGTATAATGTACAGAGTCTGTGGGAGAGTATAATGTACAGGGTCTGTGGGAGAAGGGTATAATGTACAGCGTCTGTGGGAGGATATAATGTACAGGGTCTGTGGGAGGAGGGTATAATGTACAGGGTCTGTGGGAGGGTATAATGTACAGGGTCTGTGGGAGGAGGGTATAATGTACAGAGTCTGTGGGAGGGTATAATGTACAGGGTCTGTGGGAGGAGGGTATAATGTACAGGGTTTGTGGGAGGGTATAATGTACAGGGTCTGTGGGAGGAGGGTATAATGTACAGGGTCTGTGGGAGGGTATAATGTACAGGGTCTGTGGGAGGAGGGTATAATGTACAGCGTCTGTGGGAGGAGGGTATAATGTACAGGGTCTGTGGGAGGGTATAATGTACAGGGTCTGTGGGAGGAGGGTATAATGTACAGGGTCTGTGGGAGGGTATAATGTACAGGGTCTGTGAGAAGGTATAATGTACAGGGTCTGTGGGAGGAGGGTATAATGTACAGGGTCTGTGGGAGGAGGGTATAATGTACAGCGTCTGTGGGAGGAGGGTATAATGTACAGGGTCTGTGGGAGGGTATAACGTACAGTGTCTGTGGGAGGAGGGTATAATGTACAGGGTCTGTGGGAGCAGGGTATAATGTACAGCGTCTGTGGGAGGAGGGTATAATGTACAGGGTCTGTGGGATGGTATAATGGACAGGGTCTGTGGGAGGAGGGTATTGTAAAGTCCTGACCCTGCAGTACAGACTTGCACGAGGCACATGGTGAAGTCAAGTTCACTCTGGACCTACACCTTTATTTCACAGCTCTCGAGTGCCACACTTGCCTGAGACCTGCCTTTATATACTTGTGTGGAACAGATATGCAGTGTCTCCTGCAAGTGCACTCGAGCTGGTAAAGTATGCCTGTGGTTACAGGTCATATCTAGTTACAGTCATGTATAGCATGGTAAGATACAGTTATATACAGTAGTGTGAGATATATGACATCACCCTCCCCCAAGGTCTTATTCTCTTTATAGATTCAGTCTCTCAGGTGGTCTACGCTCTCGCGTGGAGCGTCTTAGTTGTGGTTCAGTTGTTTGCCTTAGTGCCTGTTTTTCTTTCGGTGTGATTGCTCATATCTCGCCTGGGCTGTCTGTTTCATTCAGTATGATTGCTGGTATCTCGCCTGGGCTGTCTGTTGAGACTGCCCTTTCCTCAGGTTGTTCCCTCTGTCTGTCCACCAGGTGTGGTGTGAGTTCCACATTGTAGTCTGCTTCTGGTTCAGCAGTGTTGTTGGTGAATCTACTTTTTACTTGGTCTACATGCCTCCGGCAGGTTTGGCCATTGTCAATTTGTACAACCAGTAGCCTGTTTCCTTCCTTGCCTGTTACTGTCGCTGCAAGCCATTTGGGACCCCTGCCATAGTTTAGCACAAACACTTTGTTCCTTATCTCATTCCACCTCCCCCTCGAATTTCGGTCATGGTACTCAGTTAGCTTCCGGCGCTTTGCCTCAACAATTTCATGCATGTTTGGGAGGATTAACGAGAGCCTAGTCTTTAAGGTCTGTTTCATCAATAGTTGCGCGGGGGGAACCCCCGGCCAATAAATGCGGACGAGATCTGTATGCCAGCAGCAATCGCGACAGGTGGCCCTGCAGCGTGGGATCTTGGATTTTAAGCATGCCTTGTTTTATGATCTGCACTGCTTGCTTCGCCTGGCCATTGGAGGCCGGCTTGAATGGTGCCGTCTTAACGTGATTTATGCCGTGGTCAACTATAAAATCTTGAAATTCTGCGCTGGTGAAGCACGGACTTGTAATCCCCACAGATTCGTACGGATCCATCAGGCTTCATGACGGGGACGATGGGACTTGCCTAGTCGTTAAATTCCACGGGTGAGATAATGCCTTCCCGCAGAAGCCGGTCCAGTTCGTGTTCAATCTTTTCCCTCATCACATAAGGCACAGCTCTAGCCTTGTGATGGACCGGTTTGGCATCCTGTGTGATGTAGATTTTAACTTTCGCCCCTTTGAAGGTGCCCACACCTGGCTGAAAGAGATGTTCAAAACGACTTAGAACTGTTGAGCAGGAGGTCCGTTCCTCTGATGACATGGCGTGAACATCATCCCATTTCCAATTTAGTTTTGCCAGCCAGCTTCTCCCCAACAGTGCTGGGAGATCTCCGGGGACAATCCACAGGGGAAGTCGGTTCACCGTCCCTTTGTGTGTGACTGAGAGCATGGCGCTGCCAAGGACTGGGACGCTTTCTTTGGTATAGGTCCTTAGTTTGGTGTCGATCCTTGTGAGTTTTGGTCTGTTGCTTTTGTGCGGCCACAGCTGTTCAAATTGTTGGACGCTCATGAGAGATTGACTAGCTCCCGTGTCCAGTTCTATGTTGACGTGTATCCCGTTGAGTAGGACCCTCATCATTATTGGAGGCATCTTGTTGTAAAAACAGTGGACATTGATCGTGTTGACCCGCTGTACCTCGGTGTCCCGGGCACAGTCCCCACCGTCTTCTGGTCCGCTTTCCGATTCGTATACCAGCCAAGCTGCTGTTTTACTGCACATGTGAGCCAGATGCCCTCTATAGTTGCAGTTTCTGCAAACAGCATACTGAAATCGACACCCCCTTGTTGAGTGCCTTCCCCCACATCTCCAGCACAGACCGCTTCCATTGTTTCCGAAGGATGAGTTGCGTCTAGCTGATTTCTCTTGAGCTTCTCTCAGTCTGTAGTTGATTGCTCGCATTGTGGGTTGATGAGGTGTAAACGGCCGTTCATGTGGCCCTTGATGGCTTCTGGCACCACTGCCTGCTGTGTGTGTGTGGGGGTAGCGGCTTGTTTCACGCTGTGAACCCCTTGTTCCAATGTTTCGTTAGTTGTCATACCCGCAGTATAGATCAACCTTGTTTCTTCTTCTCCTGCCATGAATTTCTGTGCAACCAGTGCTGCTGCCTCTTGGGTCAAGTTCTTGGTCTCTATAAGCTTTCGGAATATGCCTGCGTGGCCTATTCCTTCAATAAAAAAGTCTCTCAGTACTTCTCTCCTTAGTTCATCGGAGAATTCACATAAACTAGCCAGCCTCCGAAGTTCTGCCACAAAGTCGGGTATGCTCTGGCCCACACAGCGTCTGTAGTTGCAGAACCTGTGTCTGGCCATGTGTAGGCTGCTCACTGGCTTCAGGTGGTCTCTCACCAGTGTGCTCAACTCCTCAAACGACTTGCTTGCTGGTTTCTCGGGTGCCAGCAGGTCCTTCATTAAGGCGTATGTTTTCGAGCCACAGCTGGTCAAGCGATGGGCTCTTCTCTTGTCTGCCTTATCGTCGCCCAACCAGTCTTTGGTTACAAAGCTTTGCTGGAGCCTTTCTATAAAGTCCTCCCAATTGTCTCCAGCATTGTATTTCTCATCTGAGCCATTGGTAGCCATTCCGTGGATTCTGTGATCCCGTAACTCGTCGCCACTGTAAAGTCCTGACCCTGCAATACAGACTTACATGAGGCACATGCTGAAGTCAAGGTCACTCAGGACCTGCGCCTTTATTTCACAGCTCTCGAGTGCCACACTTGCCTGAGACCTGCCTTCATGTACCTGTGTGGAACAGATATGCAGTGTCTCCTGCAAGTGCACCCCTGGTGGTAAAGTATGCTTGTGGTTACAGGTCATATCGAGTTACAGTCATGTATGGCATGGTAAGATACAGTTATATTCAGTAGTGTGAGATACATGACAGGTATAATGTACAGGGTCTGTGGGAGGGTATAATGTACAGGGTCTATGGGAGGAGAATAAAGGGGTGGGTAGAGTCCATGATAGAATAGACTGCACAGGGTCTGTGGGAGAAGTTTAAATGAGTGAGTATAGTCCATTACTGCATAGATTGTACAAGGTCTGTTGCGGGAGCTTTTCTCATTGCAACTGCTGATTGATGTTAGTGAGAAACATGCTAATCACAACCATAAAATCACAACCAAGTTGGTGGGGGGTAGATCTCCTTTGCAACTGATTATTACATGCATCGGGATTTCTGTGCAGCCAGGTGCCTTGCAACATATCTGCCATATGCACAAGACCTAACAGATCCTGCATGACTGATCCATTCTGCACCCGACATACTTCAACAGCAGCAATTTGCAGCTCCTTCGTGTATTGAATGTCCCCAAGCACTTCGCAGGGGACGGGAGGACAGAGAGAAAAAAATAGGAAAGAAAGTTTAGAGAGTGACTATAGATCTGGTCGCAGAGGAATTTCAAAGTGGACAGCAGAGGGGGAAAGGTGGAGGAAATAAGCCTCACAGAATAAACTCATTATCTGAGTGAAACTCCAGCTGCTTTAGGCTTACCCCTGTGGCCGGGTTGATAAATATACTAGCTATTGTGCTGGAAGGCAGGGGAGATACAAGATCAGCCTTAGTGCCCCTCAGCTAGGAAGGGTTAAAGAAAAGGAAAGGACGTATGCATAGGCAGGATCACGGTCAGTGTGATGGTAATCCTAGTTGAATAGCCTGACAACACTCAGCTTGAAACTGCAGTAATTATGGGAGTTTGTATTTCATTTCAGCAGGACTAAAGTAGAGGGATGTCGCACTGCCTTATTTCCTCCCATTGGTGCACAGGTTTCTATTGAAGAATCACCACTCCGGCCAAGGTCCCAGAGAGTTGTTGGCTCCTGTGGAACCGCACTTCAGTGTGGAGTCAGTGCCCTCAAAGGAGGGGTGGGAGGAAGGGTAAACGGCAAATACCCACAACTGCTGCCTGGCTGCAGTTCTGTTGCAGAGCCTCCCAGGAACAGGAACAACAGATAACAGACTGTGTCTCGCTCCTGCACTGACACTAGTTTTAATGGGCTCAATTTTGCCCAAGCCTGTTTTCTGGCATATTGCCAGAGTTACGCCTTTTTCTCTAGGCCAGAAATGCGGCAGAAGTATTTTGCCAAAGTTTCCCCGATCTATAATTCAAATTTGGCGCCCCGCAGCATGTCCAGTTGCCTCGGGGGGTGGAGCCTGCTGTCTGCACCGAAAAAACGATACCGCACCTTCTGTGCATGCACGACAAAAAAAAGATGTTTTTGACGTTATTTCAATGGACGCACATGCGCAGTACAGCTCCGGGTTGGCAATCGGCCATTTTTAAAGGGCCAGTTGTGTGAGAAGGAGTGCTATGTGTGAGCATTGGAAAAATCCGATCTGCAGCAATACACGATGCAAGGACCAAGAATTTCTTACAGGATCAAGTGGAGGCACTAGTTACTGTGACTGAGGGCAGATGGCAGGAGCTGGACACCAGCAGAGGTCACATAAAAGCTCCACCCAAAGAAATGAATAAACGCTGGAATCAAGTTGCAGAAGATTACTGTGCAATGGTGACCACCACGAGATCTGGAGGCCAGGGCAAAAAGAAGTGGCAGGACCTTGGTCAAGTAGTTAGTGTAAGTAATATTTTCATTTATTCAATGGAATTGCAATTGTAAATGTGACCAACTGTATATGTCTCACCCAGCAGAGTATGATTTGGAGTTCAGCCTCTGTATGTGCGCAGACGCAGGCGTCATCCGCGTAATGTAGCTCGATGACAGAAGTTGGGGTGGTCTTGGACCTGGCCTGGAGACAGCGAAGGTTGAACAGATTCTCACTGGTTCTGTAGTTTAGTTCCACTCCAGCGGGGAACTTGTTGACTGTGAGGTGGAGCATGGCAGAAAGGAAGATTGAGAAGAGGGTTGGGGCAATGACACAGCCCTTTTTGACTCCAGTCTGGACATGGATTGGGTCTATAATGGATCCGTTGATAAGGATCACGGCCTGCATGTCGTCATGGAGCAGGCGGAGGATGGTGCCGAACTTTTGGGGGCTTCCGAAACTGAGGAGGACGCTCCATCGACCCTCGCGTTTGACGGTGTCAAAGGCCTTTGTAAGGTCGAAGAGGGCCACGTATAAGGGCTGGTGCTGTTCCCTGCATTTTGCCTGCAGAAGTCACGCTGCAAAGTCATGTCTGTTGTGCCCCAGAGGGGTTGCTAAACATCCGTAAGACAAAAGTCCTCCACCAGCCTATCCTCGCCACTCAGCACTGCCCCCCCCCCCCCAAAAGCCATCAAGAACCACAGCACGGCCCTGGATGACGTGGACTATTTCCCATATCTCGGGAGCCTCTTATCAACAAGAGCGACATTGACGACGAGATTCAACACCGCCTCCAGTGCGCCAGTGCAGCCTTCGGCCGCCTGAGGAAAAGAGTGTTTGAAGACCAGGCCCTCAAATTTGCCACCAAGCTCATGGTCTACAGGGCCGTAGTAATACCTGCCCTCCTGTATGGCTCAGAGACATGTACAGTAGATCCCTCAAGTCACTGGATAAATACCACCAACGATATTTCCGCAAGATCCTACAAATCCCTTGGGAGGACAGATGCACCAACATTAGCGTCCTCGACCAGGCCAACATCCCCAGCATTGAAGCACTGACCACACTTGATCAGTTCCACTGGGCAGGTCACATAGTTCGCATGCCAGATATGAGACTCCCAAAGCAAGCGCTCTACTCGGAACTCCTTCATGGCAAACGAGCCAAAGATGGGCAGAGGAAACGTTACAAGGACACCCTCAAAGCCTCCCTGATAAAGTGCAACATCCCCACTGACACCTGGGAGTCCCTGGCCAAAGACCACCTTAAAAGGAGGAAGTCTCATCGCCGAGTGCATGCAGAAATCAAGCGCAGGCAACGGAAAGAGCGTGTGGCAAACCTGTCCCACCCCACCTTTCCCTCAACGACTATCTGCCCCACTGTGACAGGGACTGTGATTCTTGTATTGGACTGTTCAGCCACCTGTGGACTCATTTTTAGAGTGGAAGCAAGTCTTCATCGATTCCGAGGGACTGCCTATGATGATGATCCAGCAGAAAGACACCCTCTCTTAAAAAGTTGCATTTTCATCTTTGCAGAGGAAGGTGGCACATAATAAAAGGAAAGAACTCGAACAGGAGGAGACCCGGCAAATCTGCAGCCACTGACATCCTTGGAAGAGAGAGTTGCTGCTTTGATGGGTCCTACCTGGAGAAAAGCAACCATCACTGCACAAGCTGGGCCCACCGTCGAGCGAGAGGGTAAGTCCTGCAAATTCCACAGTCTGGCTTTGCTAAATATTAAGTACTGCGCGGGCTAACCATGCTTTGGTTCCTGGGGATGTCTCCATCAGCTACGCTTCGGTTGATGCAATGTGCTATCATTCATTGTGGTCCTCCAAATGAGCCTGCTGCCTGCGCTGTGTGAGCCTACTCATGCCACCCACCCTGCCCCCTTCTCTGCTGCTAACCATTTGTCTGTGTTCTTTTTTTTTGCAGAACCTGAGGCCAACTCTGACAATGCAGAAGAAGATTCAATCGAGGACGAGCCTGAAGAGGAGAACATCTTTCAATCCCACCCTCCAGACCAAGAGCATGGGGGTGAGGGTGAGGGGGGAGGGGATGGAGATGGATGAAGCCCCCACTGTTCTACTGACTTTGGAGGAGGTGCAGGTGCCACCCATTGAGGTGCCAGCCCCATCTGTGAATAGTGGTTTGAGTGTTGGTGGGACATTTCATGGTTGCCTACTGTCCGAGGCTGCGGGTCCCAGTGGTGGGGTGCAGCGAGCCATACCTGTGGGGAGGAGGGGAAGGAGAGCTCGACAGTGCTCTCCTGAGGTGCAGGAGCTAACAGATGTGGTTCAGATGATGGCAATGAGGGCAGAGAGCGTTGAACTTACCCGATCACTCCAGGACATCATCAGTGGAGTGGGTGATGAGGTAGCGGGACTGTCGGGAGAAGTAACAGCAATCTCATGAGAAATGGGAACGATGTCTGGGACCATGAGTGAGGGAATATCTCAGTCAGCTGAAACCACGTCAGTGACCATGAGGGAGGGAATGTCCAAGGTAGCTGATGCGCTGTCAGTGAACATCAGGGAGGGAATGTCAGAGATGCTGCAAACACTATCAGTGAACATGAGAGAGGCAATGTTGCAGGTTGTTGAGACACTGTCAGGGCACATGAGGGACGGCATGTTGGAGTTAGTTGCTGCAATAAGGGAACACGCCCAGAAACACTACGCCATCACCTGTGGGCAGGGATGGAGTCAGCACGACCAAGCGCGGCAGGCGGTCTTAAAATAAGGTGGAGGAGAGATGGGTGCAGCCTTTCTTTGCTGTTGTTGTTGTTGTTGTTATTATTATTGTTACTGTTGTTCTCAAATTAAAAGATTTTTGTAAGTTATGTAAATTTACGAGTTTAAAAGTTAATAAGTGATCTTAAAGTTTTTAAGTGATCTTAGAGTTTGGAAGTGATCGTAACATAAAACTTTAAAGTTTGATACAAGAATAATTTTATTAAAGTTACATTAAGTACAAAGAACTGTTTGTTAAACTTTTGAATAAAATATATTTTACATTAAATCTGAATCATTTTCATTATTTGTTCCATTATTAACACAACTTTTGAAGAAAACAAGAATCATTTCCATCATTTGTTCCATTAACATAACACAACATTACGAAGCAGGTCCAAAGAGTAAAACATGGTCCATGTGGAATAGTTGTCGCTGAGCCTTCAGGCAGCAAAGCTTTGACGGATGAGCTGCTGGTGCAAGGCTTGAGCAATCGTCATAGGGGCACGATGGCCCGCCCTCCTCCACCGTCGTGCTTCGGGTTCAGGTACTTGCATGGCTTCCTCGTCCTCGTCCTCGTCCTCCTCCTGCTCATCATCTGCATCTTCCTCATCATCATCATCAGCCACTCTCACCGCAGGTGGGTCTTCTACTCCCAGCTGCTGCTGCCTCATGATGGCTAAGTTATGCAGCATGCAGCACACAACAGTGAACTGGCCGACAATCTCAGGGGAGTATAGCAAGTAGCCGCCAGAATGGTCCAGGCATCAGAAAAGGTAAAAAAAAGTTGAACTTTATTGTGTTAGAGCCTCCCTCCAAAAACGTTGATAAAAAAACAATGGCGTCTTTCAGCGACAATTTTTCAATGTGTGCTGCTTTCTGTTAACTCACCAGAAAGTTTTTCGGGAGTGGCCAGATACGCCGACCTAGGATAAAAAATTTTTGGGCAAACTGCGAAAAATGATAAAAACTGGCGCAGACACGAGAGAACTATGACGTCAAAAAAACCTAACCTAGAAAAATCGTAACGAAAGCAGTTACACCGGCGCAGATTCCAGGGGGAAACTTTGAATTAAATAATTACACCAGAAAAAACGGCGCATGCCAAAAAAAAACGGCGTAAATGACCCGGGAAAATTGAGCCCATTATCTTGTGTAAAAACAGCAGGGGGAGGTCACTTTCCTCCTCAAGTAATTCATGCCAGACACATTAAACCAGGCTGTCCAAAGATTTTGCTCCTTAACTAACCTCTCGGAAGTTTGTTGCAGAATGCAGGGGCAGTCGTAATTTCACACTCTCTGTGTTTCCCAATTCTGATGTAAGATATTATTGTGTCAGGTGGGTGACAATCGTCTCTTTGCCCCTCTGAAGATGCTATCTCATGCTGTGATGCTGCTCTCCAGCTCCAATGGGAACAGCACCCTCCTCCGTCCTGTTCAATCAGGTGTACTTCATCCAGGAGCTGAGATGGTGAGAGCCGGTTGGACATTTCATGCAGAGAAGTGTGAAGCGATGCATTTAGGGAGGAAGAATGAGGAGAGGCAATATTAACTAAATGGTACAATTCTAAAGAGGGTGCATGAACAGAGAGGTGGCAAGCTGTGACTTTCAAAAGGGAGTGGATAAGTGCCTGAAGGAAAACAAATTGCAGGGCTACGGGGAAAGGGCGGGGGAGTGGAACTAGCTGAGGTGCTCTTGCAGAGAGCTGGCATGGGCTCGATAGGCCGAATGGCCCCCTTCTGTATTGTAACCATTCTATGATTCTAACCTGGGTTTTACAAATAGAAAAATAGAGTACAAAAGCAAGGAAGTTATGGTAAAACTTTATAAATCACTGGTTAGGCCTCAGCTGGAGTATTGTGTTCAATTCTGGGCATCACACTTTAGGAAGGCTGTCGAGGTCTTGGACAGGGTACAGAGGAACTTTCTAGACTGGCACAGGGATGAGGGACGAGAAAGGCTGAGATTGTTCTCCTTAGAGCAGAGAAGATTAAGGTGAGATTTAAAAGGTGTTCAAAATGATGAGGGGTTTTGACATAGTAAATGAGAAGACACTGTTTCCACTGACAGATGGGTCGGTAACCAGTATACAGATTTAATTATTTAGCAAAGGTGGGGGCTGGTGGATGAGGAGAATTTTTTTTAACAGCAAGATGTTATGAGCGGGAATTCACTGCCTGAAAGGGTGGTGAAGAGATTCAACAGTAACATTCAAACTGGAATTGGATATAAACTTGAAATGGAAAAATTTGCTGGGCTATAGGGAAAGAGTGAGGGTGTGGGACTAATTGGATACTTTTTTCAAAGAGCCGGCACAGAAATGATGGGCTGAATGGCCTCCTTCTGTGCTGTAGGCTTCTATTTCTAGGAAAGTAAGTAATGTCAACACAGCCCTGCTTCCCTCACCCTCTGCTTGATAAGAGTTTTGTCATGTGACAAACAAAGAAACATCAGCTGGAGATACTCAGAGAAAGATCCTTAGACCTGAAACATCGACTGACTTGCATAGTCTACAGCACAGAAACATTCGGCCCAACTGGTCTATGCCGGCATTTATGCTCCACACGAGCCTCCTCCCACCCCTTTTTATCTAACCTTATCAGCATATCCTTCTATTCCGTTCTCCCTCATGTGCTCATCTAGCTTCGCCTTAAATGCATCAATGTGCTATTCACCTCAACTACTCCTTGTGGTAGCGAATTCCACATTCTCACCACTCTTTGGGTTTCTCCTGAATTTCCTATTTATTGGTGACTATATTATATTTTTGGTCTCGTCCACAAACATCTTCACTACATCTACCCTAGCAAACCCTTTCATAATCATCTTTCAGCCTTCCCTTTCCGAATAAGCTTTTCCTGATAAGAATATCCTCTCAGTTAGGGAATGAAGCAGATCAGGTGGCAGGGGTATCAGTGGGAGAGCATTTAGGTGCTAGTGACCATAATTCAGTTAGATTTAAGGTAGTTATGGAAAAAGGCTAGGATAGACCAGGAATAAAAGTTCTAAATTGGGGAAAAAACAACTTTGCTAAGCTGAGAGGTGATTTAGCCATAGTGGACTGGAAACAGCTACTTGAAGGTAAATCAGTGTCAGAGCAGAGGGAGGCATTCAAGGAGGAGATCCGCAGGGTTCAGGCCAAATATGTGCCCAAAAGAAAAAGGGTGGGACTAACAAATCTAGAGCCCCCTGGATGACTAGGGACACACAGGGTAGGATAAAGATAAAAAGGGAGGCATATGACAGATACCGAGGGCTAAATACTGCAGAATCTCCAGAGGAGTATAGAAAGTGCAGGGGTGAAATTAAAAAGCATATTAGGAAAGCAAAGAGAGAACATGAAAAATTCTTGGCAAGTAAAATCAAGGAAAACCCAAAGATGTTTTATAAATATATTAAGAACAAGAGGCTAACTAAAGAAAGGGTGGGGCCTATTAGAGACCATGAGGGTAATCTGTATGTGGAGGCAGGAGATGTGGGTATGGTTCTTAATGAATACTTTGTGTCTGTTTTCACAAAGGAGAGGGGCGATGCAGACACTGCTGTCGGGGAGGAGTGTAAAATATTACATGAAATAAACATAGAGATGTGGTATTAAGGGGTTTAGCAGCTTTGAAAGTGGATAAGTCCCCAGGCCCAGGTGAAATGTATCCCAGGCTGTTAAGCGAAGCAAAAGAGGAAATAGCAGAGGCTTTGACCATCATTTTCCAATCCTCTCTGGCTTCAGGTGTGGTGCCAGAGGACTGGAGGACTGCTAATGTGGTACTTTTGTTTACGAAGGAAGAAAGGGATAGACCAAGTAATTACAGGCCAGTCAGCCTAACCTCGGTGGTAGGAAAATAATTGGAAAAAATTCTAAACGACAGGATAAATCTTCATTTAGAAAGGCACGGATTAATCAAGGACAGTCAAGGACAGGATTTGTTAAAAGAAGGTCGTGTTTGACTAACTTGATTGAATTTTTTGAGGAGGTAACAAGGAGGGTCGATGAGGCTAGTGGGTTTGATGTAGTGTATATGGATTTCAGCAAGGCTTTTGATAAGGTCTCACATGGCAGACTGGTCACAAAAGTAAAAAGCCCATAGGATCCAGGGCAAAGTGGCAAGTTGGATCCAAAATTGGCTCAAAGGCAGGAAGCAAAGGGTAATGGTTGATGGATATTTTTGTGACTGGAAGGCTGTTTCCAGTGGGGTTCCGCAGGGATCAGTACTAGGTCCCTTGCTTTTTGTGGTATGCATCAATGATCGAGACCAATATCGGGGGTATGATTAAGAAGTTTGAAGATGATACTAAAATTGGCTGTGTGAGTGATAATGAAGAAGAAAGCTGTAGACTGCAGGAAGATATCAATCAACTGGTCAGGTGGGCAGAACAGTGGCAAATGGAATTTAAACTGGAGAAATGTGAAGTTGGGGAGGGCTAACAAGGAAAGGGAATACACATTAAATGGTAGGACACTGAGAAGTGTAGAGGAACAAAGGGACCTTGGAGTGCATGTCCATAGATCTCTGAAGGTAGCAGGCCAGGTAGATAAGATGGTTAAGAAGGCATATGGAATGCTTGCCTTTATTAGTCAAGGCATAGAATACAAGAGCAGGGGGGGGGTTATGCTTGAACTGTATAAAACACGAGTTAGACCACAGCTAGAGTACTGCATGCAGTTCTGGTCACCGCATTACAGGAAGGATGTGATTGCACTGGAGAAGGTACAGAGGAAATTTACGAGGATGTTGCTGGGAGTGGAGAATCTTAGCTATGACAGGTAGGATAGGCTAGGTTTGTTTTCCTTGGAACAGAGGAGGCTGAGGGGAGACCTCATTGAGGTGTATAAAATTATGAGGGGCCTAGATATAGTGGATAGGAAGGGCCTATTTCCCTTAGCAGAGGTGTCAACAACCAGGGAGCACAAATTTAAAGTAATTGGTAGACGGTTTAAAGGGGATTTGAGGGGAAATTTCTTCACCCAGAGGATTGTGGGGGTCCGGAACTCACTGCTTGAAAGGGTGGTAGAGGTAGAAACCCTCACCACTTTTAAAAAGTACTTGGATGTTCACTTGAAGTGCTATAACTTGCAGGGCTACGGACCGAGAGCTGGAAAGTGGGATTCGGCTGGATAGCCTCTTGTTGGCTGGCACGGACACGATGGGCCAAAATGGCCTCCTTCCGTGCTGTAAACTTCTATGATTTCTATGATTTCAATTCTGGTATCATCCTTGTGAATCTTTTTTGCACCTTCTCCAGTGCTCTATATCCTTTTTATAATACGGTGATTAGAACTGTGCACAGTAGTCCAAGTGTGGTCTAACCAAGGTTCAATACAAATTCAACATAACTTTCTGCTTTTCAATTCTATCCCTCTAAAACTGAACCCCAGTGCTTGTTTTGCCTTTTTACGGCTTTATTATTTATTTGTGTCACGACTTTTAGTGATTTGTGTATCTGTATCCTCAGGTCCCTCTGTTCTTCTACCTCATTTAGACTCTATGGGGGATAAATTTGCGTCGTTTTCACCTTCCGAGTGCTCCCCCTGAGGCGGGGCTCGGGGCCATTACCACCTCCGGCGAAATTGCACCTGAGTTTGCGGAGACGCAAACCGGTAACGTCTCGCGCCTGCCGGTAGCGTCCCCGGCCGCCAGACACAGCGACCCATTTTCGCCCCAGAGTGAAATTGGGTAACGCCCCGTGAGGCTAGCGATGACTGCACCAGCCTCGCAGGTCACGAACCATGTCGCACTCCGCTCGCGGGGCGAAAATTAAAGGTGGGGGGGGGGGGGCGGGTGTGTGGTGCCATTTTGTTTAAATCTTTGACTTATCGATCCAGCCTTTCATTGAAGATTTTGCAAGGTCCGTGCTGCCATGTTACAGCCCAGCACTCCGCTTCTGAGCCGGGCTACTGCCACGGCACCCCGCTCCCCGCTGGAGAAGTGGTGGCCCTTCGCCACACTGCAGAGCTCAGAGCGTGCCCTCCCCTTTAACGGAAGGGGAGTGCCCTGTTCTCCCAACAGCGCCACTCAGTGCTCCGCATCGCGCTGGAAAATTCCTGCGCTTACTGCCCTGGTTCCACCCCCGAGAGGAAGGGGAGTGTCCGACATTGCGCTCCACTTCATCTCGGGGATGGTAACCCCAATTTCGCGGCCGAGGGCGGGACTATAAATACTCATCTAGGCCTATATCAATTTAATTGGCATTTGGAGTGTCTTCCGCCATATTCCAAGAGGTGATGAATCAGATTTTGCAAGGCCTTGAATGGGTAGTATGTTATTTAGATGACATATTCATTTCAGCACCAAACAACAAATCCATAATAATGTATTGAATGAAGTGCTCAAATGGCTAGAGAAACACAGAGTACGAGTGACTGCTCACAAGTGTGAGTTATTTCAAAACTCAGTGGAGTACTTAGGGCACAGAGTAGACAAAGATGGTTTACATCCAACCAAGGGAAAGCTGGATGCAATCAGAAATGCACCCACTCCCAAGAATGGTCACTGAACTTCGCTCATTTTTAGGTCTTTTGAACTATTATGGGAAGTTCCTACCAAATTAGGCTACACCATGATATCCATTGAATGAGCTGTTGTAAAAACAGGTCCATTGGAAGTGGTCAGAAGAATGCGACACAGCATTCAAAGAGTGTAAAAGCCAGTTGGTAGAGAGTACCATGTTAGTTCACCATGACGTATCTAAGGAAATCAAGCTAGCATGTGACTCCTCTCCATATGGATTTGGGGCAGTGATCTCTCATGTACTACATCGTGGGGAGTAGAGATCAATTGCTTTTGCTTCACGCAATCTTAGTGCCAGTGAGCATAATTATGTGCAGATCAAAAGAGAAGCTTTGGCATTAATTTTTAGGGTCAAGAAGTTCCACAAATACCTGTATGGTCAAAAGTTTACCATCATTACTGACTATAAACCCCTTACAGCAATCCTCTATCCAAAGTCCCCAGTTCCAACCTTAGCTGCAGCCCAAATGCAGAGATGGGCTTTGATTTGGTCAGCATATATGCATGACATTGAGTACAGATGATCAGCTGATCACAGTAATGCTGATGCTATGTCTAGGTTACCATCCCTATCACAAGTTACACCCAATAGGGAAGAAGTGTTCTATTTTTCATACACTGATGAACTGCCAGTCACAGCTGAAGAGATTGGTAGAGCAACCAAACGTGACCCAGTTATGTCAAAGGTTACATAGCAAATAGATGGCCAAAACAGGTATCTGAGAAAGATATTATCCATACTTCGTTCGTAGGAATGAGTTATCAGTGGATATAGATTGTATCATGTGGGTTGCAAAAGTGGTTATCCCAAATAAGTTCAGGACCAAATTGTTAGACTACCAGAACGAGATAAAGATATAGAGTACATTGTTAGTCAGTGTACAACATGAAAATCGGTAAGCAAGAAACCCCCATCAGTACCATTACAGCCATGGAAATGGCCACCCAGGGTGTGGCAAAGGTTATATGTTGATTTTGCTGAGCTAGAAGGACAACAATTGTTCATTGTGATTGATAGTTATTCGAAGTGGGTAGAGGTGTTTCCGATGCGGAAGATAACAAGTAAAACACGAGACAATTTGTGGATTGTTTTCTTCATATGACCTTCCAGAAGAAATTGTGTCTGATAATGGGCTGCTTGCACAGTTCATGAGCAGAAATGGTGTGAAACATATCAGGGTGCCACCGTCCCACCCTGCTTCACATGGTACAGCAGAGCGCACAGTACAAATTGTAAAACGTACCCTCATCAAGCAAATGTTGGATCCAAATCCGAAGAAATGGCAGTTAAAAAGTAGGACCTCAAAAGTAGTAATCTCAGGATTGCTACCACTGCCACGTGCTAATCAGAGTACGAACTGCAGGATAGCTCAGATGAATACATGGCTTGAGGACTGGTGCAGAAAGGAGGTATTCAAATTCCTGGGGCATTGAAACCAGTTCTGGGGGAGGTGGGATCAGAACAAACTGGACGGTCTGCACCTGGGCAGGACTGGAACCAATGTCCGAGGGGGAGTGTTTGCTAGTGCTGTTGGGAGGGGTTAAACTAATATGGCAGGGGGATGGGAACCTATGCAGGTAGACAGAGGATAGTAGAATGGGGACAGAAGCAAAAGATAGAAAGAAGAAAAGTAAAAGTGCAGGGCAGAGAAATCCAAGGCAAAAAGCAAAAAGGGCCACATTACAGCAAAATCCTAAAGGGATAAAGGGTGTGAAAAAGACAAGCCTGAAGGCTCTGTGCCTCAATGTGAGGAGTATTTGGAATAAGGTGGACGAATTAACTGCACAGATAGCAGTTAACGGATATGATGTAATTGGCATCACGGAGATATGGCTCCAGGGTGACCAAGGCTGGGAACTCAACATCCAGGGGTATTCAACATTTCGGAAGGATAGACAGAAAGGAAAAGGAGGTGGGGTGGAGTTGCTGGTTAAAGAGGAAATGAATGCAATAGTAAGGAAGGACATTAGCTTGGATGATGTGGAATCTGTATGGGTGGAGCTACGGAATACCAAAGGGCAGAAAACATTAGTGGGAGTTGTGTACAGACCACCAAACAGTAGTAATGAGGATGGGGACAGCATCAAACAAGAAATTAGAGATGCGTGCAATAAAGGTACAGCAGTTATCATGGGCAACTTTAATCTGCATATTGACTGGGCTAACCAAACTGGTAAGCAATGCGGTGGAGGAGAATTTCCTGGAGTGTATTAGGGATGGTTTCTAGACCAATATGTCAAGGAACCAACCAGAGGGCTGGCCATCCTAGACTGGGTAATGTGTAACGAGAAAGGACTAATTAACAATTTTGTTGTGCAAGGCCCCTTGGGGAAGAGTGATCATAATATGGTAGAATTCTTTATTAAGATGGAGAGTGACACAGTTAATTCAGAGACTAGGGTCCTGAACTTGGGGAAAGGTAACTTCAATGGTATGAGACGTGAATTGGCTAGAATAGACTGGTGAGTGATACTTAAAGGGTTGACGGTGGATAGGCAATGGCAAACATTTAAAAATCACATGGATGAACTTCAACAATTGTACATCCCTTTCTGGAGTAAAAATAAAATGAGGAAGGTGGCTCAACCGTGGCTAACAAGGGAAATTAAGGATAGTGTTAAATCCAAGGAAGAGGCATATAAATTGGCCAGAAAAAGCAGCAAACCTGAAGATTGGGAGAATTTTGTAATATAGCAGAAGAGGACAAAGGATTTAATTAGGTGGGGGAAAATAGAGTATGAGAGGAAGCTTGCTAAAAAACTGACTGCAAAAGCTTCTATAGATATGTGAAGAGAAAAAGATTAGTGAAAACAAACATAGGTCCCTGGCAGTCAAATTCAGGTGAATTTATAATGGGGAACAAAGAAATGGCGGACCAGTTAAACAAACACTTTGGTTCTGTTTTCACGAAGGAAGAAACAAATAACCTTCCGGAAATACTAGGGGACCGAGGGTCTAGTGAGAAGGAGGAACCGAAGGATATCCTTATAAAGCAGGAAATTGATGGGATTGAAGGCCAATAAATCCTCGGGGCCTGATAGTCTGCATTCCAGAGTACTTAAGGAAGTGGCCATTGAAATAGTGGATGCATTGGTGATCATTTTCCAACAGTCTATCGACTCTCGATCAGTTCCTATGGAGGGTAGCAAATGTAACACAACTTTTTAAAAAGGGAGGGAGAGAGAAAACGGGTAATTATAGACCGGTTAGCCTGACATCAGGAGTGGGGAAAATGTTGGAATCAATTATTAAAGATGAAATAGCAGCGCATTTGGAAAGCAGTGACAGGATCGGTCAAGTCAGCATGGATTTATGAAAGAGAAATCATGTTTGACAAATCTTCTGGAATGTTTTGAGGATGTAACTAGTAGAGTGGACAAGGAAGAACCAGTGGATTTGGTGTATTTGGACTTTCAAAAGGCTTTTGACAAGGTCCCGCACAAGAGATTGGTGTGCAAAATCAAAGCACATGGTATTGGGGGTAATGTACTGACGTGGATAGAGAACTGGTTGGCAGACAGGAAACAGAGTCGGTACAAATGGGTCCTTTTCAGAATGGCAGGCAGTGACTAGTGGGGTGCTGCAGGGCTCAGTGCTGGGACCCCAGCTCTTTACAATATACATAAATGATTTAGATGAACGAATTGAGTGTAATATCTCCAAGTTTGCAGATGACACTAAGCTGGATGGCGGTGAGAGCTGTGAGGGGGACGCTAAAAGACTGCAGGGTGATTTGGACAAGTTAGGCGAGTGGGCAAATGCATGGCAGATGCAGTATAATGTGGATAAATGTGAGGTTATCCAATTTGGGGGCAAAAACACAAAGGCAGAATATTATCTGAATGGCGGCAGATTAGGAGGTACAACGAGACCTGGGTGTCATGGTTCATCAGTCATTGAAAGTTGGCATGCAGGTACAGCAGGCGATGAAGAAGGCAAATGGTATGTTGGCCTTCATAGCTAGGGGATTTGAGTATAGGAGCAGGGAGGTCTTACTGCAGTTGTACAAGGCTTTGGTGAGGCCTCACCTGGAATATTGTGTTCAGTTTTGGTCTCCTAATCTGAGGAAGGACGTTCTTGCTATTGAGGGAGTGCAGCGAAGGTTCACCAGAATGATCCCCGGGATGACATATGCGGAGAGACTGGATCAACTGGGTCTTTATACACTCGAGTTTAGAAGGATGAAAGGGGATCTCGTAGAAACTTATAAGATTCTGATGGGACTGGACAGGTTAGATGCGGCAAGAATGTTCCTGATGATGGGGAAGTCCAGAACCAGGGGACAAGTCTTAGGATAAGGGGTAGGCCATTTAGGACTGAGATGAGGAGAAACTTCTTCACTCAGAGAGTTGTTAACCTGTGGAATTCTCTACCGCAGAGAGTTGTTGATGCCAGTTCATTGGATATATTCAAGAGAGAGTTAGATATGGCCCTTATGGCTAAAGGGATCAAGGGGTATGGAGAGAAAGCAGGAAAGAGGTACTGAGGGAATGATCAGCCATGATCTTATTGAATGGTGCTGCAGGCCCGAAGAGCCGAATGGCCTACTCCTGCAACTATTTCCTATGTTTCTATGTTTCTATGTTTCCTGGAGTGTATTAGGGATGGTTTTCTCGACCAATATGTCGAGGAGCCAACTGGAGGGCTGGCCATTCTAGACTGGGTGATGTATAATGAGAAAGGACTAATTAGCAATCTTGCTTTGCGAGGCCCCTTAGGGAAGAGTGACCATAATATGGTAGAATTCTTTATTAAGTTGGAGAGTGACACAGTTAATTCAGAGAGTAGGGTCCTGAACTTAAGGAAAGGTAACTTCGATGGTATGAGATGTGAATTGGCTAGAATAGACTGGCGAGTGATCCTTAAAGGTTCACGGTGGATAGGCAATGACAAACATTTAAAGATCACATGGATGAAGCAGAGAGTCGGAATAAATGGGTCCTTTTCAGAATGGCAGGCAGTGACTGGTGGGGTGCCGCAGGGTTCAGTGCTGGGACTCCAGCTATTTACAATATATATTAATGATTTGGAAGAGGGAATTGAGTGTAATATCTCCAAGTTTGCAGATGAAACTAAGCTGGGTGGTGGTGTGAGCTGCGAGGGGGACACTAAAAGGCTGCAGGTTGACTTGGACAGGTTAGGTGAGTGGGCAAACGAGTGGTAGATGCAGTATAATATGGATAAATGTGAGGTTATTCACTTTGGTGGCAAAAACACGAAGGCAGAATATTATCTGAATGGCGGCAGATTAGGAAAAGGGGAGGTGCAACGAGACCTGGGTGTCATGGTACATCAGTCATTGAAAGTTGGCATGCAGGTACAGCAGGTGGTGAAGAAGGCAAATGGTATGTTGGCCTTCATAGCGAGGGGATTTGAGTATCGGAGCAGGGAGGTCTTACTGCAGTTGTACAGAGCCTTAGTGAGACCTCACCTGGAATATTATGTTCAGTTTTGGTCTCCTAATCTGAGGAAGGACGTTCTTGCTATTGAGGGAATGCAGCGAAGGTTTCCCAGACTGATTCCCAGGATGGCGGGACTGACATATGAGGAGAGACTGGATCGACTGGGCCTGTATTCACTGGAGTTTAGAAGGATGAGAGGGGATCTCATAGAAACATATAAAATTATGACGGGACTGGACAGGTTAGATGCAGGAAGAATGTTCCCGATGTTGGAGAAATCCAGAACCAGGGACATAATCTAAGGATAAGGGGTAAGCCATTTAGGACTCAGATGGGGAGAAACTTCTTCACTCAGAGAGTTGTTAACCTGTGGAATTTCCTACCACAGAGAGTTGTTGATGCCAGTTCATTGGATATATTCAAGAGGGAGATAGATATGGCCCTTACGGCTAAAGGGACCAAGGGGTATGGAGAGAAAACAGGAAAGGGGTACTGATGTGAATGATCAGCCATGATCTTATTGAATGGTGTTGCAGGCTCGAAGGGCTGAATGGTCTACTCCTGCACCTATTTTCTATGTTTCTCTGTTTCTATCACAAACTAGCAAATTTTCTAATTACTTATCGTAATACTCCTCATAGAACTACTGGTAGAACAGCAGCAGAGTTCTTTCTCAAATAACAGCCATGAACCAGGTTTGCGTTGTTAAAGCCAAACTTGGCACAGTCAGTCGAAGAGAAACAATTGAGACAGAAAGAGAACCATGATAGAGGTAGAGTAAGAGAGAGAAGTGTGAAATTGAATCAGAAGGTTAGAGAGAATCAGCATCATAAATGGAGTAGTGAGGATATGTGGTCCTTGCACATATTTGGTCAAGATGTTTGATCATGGAAAGATTATTCACTTTGATCATATTTTACCTACAGATGTGGAAGGAGTTGAAAGTTGGAATGATTTGATTATTTCGATGAGTCAGATCGTCTTATTACAAGTAGAGTACCAGTAGCAAATCCTACCTCAGGTATACTGGAAAAAAGTCCAAGAGAAAGTCAGAATTTAAGTCTGAGTCGAAGTCAAGCAGACAAACAGTCTGAAGTTGTAGAGAGTCAAAATGAAGATCAAGGGTTGCCCTTGGAGAAAAACTCTCCTCAGGCTCAGCCCAGAATGAGTCTAAGTTCGACACCAAGTTTGGAAAGTTCTGTTCAAGAAAGAAGATATCCACTTTGAAACAGGAAAAAAGTGGTTAATTTTGAATTGTAAATATGGCAAAATAAGTCTTAGGGCTAGAAATTCCATTTTTGGTCATAGCAGTATTTTTCCACCAAAAGTACCGCTATGACTCTGCTACCGCTACGAGGCCTAACATTCGGGATAAAATGCGCCGAGCGGTAAAAATCGGTATTGCACGAGGATTCGTGGCGCAAACGGCAAACTTTCTGCAACTTTTCTCCGAGTCTGATACCGCTGCGATTTAGGCCTAGGGAGGGGGGGAAACACCAAAAAAAAACTTACAAAATATCACAAAATATTCACAAGACACTTAGCTATCGAATCGCTGCAAAAGAATTAAAAAATAAAAAACTGTAACTTACCTTTTTTGCAGGTCTTCATACCTACTGCTGTTCCAAGGGCAGCAATGCAGGTTTTTCCCAGGCCATTTTTCTGTCCTATCTAAGGGTGCACTGCGAGCCAAATTTTAGGCAAAAGTGCTATTTCGAGTCTTGCACGCTGGCGGTCCGCTCCCCAGCAGTATTTAAAAACCGCTGGCGCAAGACTTCTCCAAGTTTTTCGCCAAAAATTTCCAGCCCCATATCTTTTGTTGTGTATACCATGCAAGTTATGTATGGTTATTATTTTGTTATGATTACTTCTTCATTAAGGAGTGAGAAGTGTAATATAGCTCCATCTAGTGGACTACTGCTCCACCTAGTGTAGTGTGGTAATGTAACTACTGCTGTAAATACAATAAAAGTCACATGATGTATTGGAGCCATCTTCTGTAGTGTGTTTGTTCGTGATGTTGTAAAGAATGTATCACATCCTGCACTGCTTGAGAAAAATGTCGTTGGGTCTTTTACATCCACTTGAACAGGCAGACAGGGGCCACGGTTCATAGAATCATAGAATGGTTACAGCATGGAAGACCATATGGCCCATGCGGCCTCTCTGCAAGAGCACTTCAGCTCGTCCTACTCCCCCGCCCTTTCTCTGTAGCCCTGCAAATTTTTTTCCTTCAGGTACTTATCCAACTCCCTTTTGAAAGCGGTGATTGTTCAACATCTGACCTGAAAGACAGCACCACCAACAGTGCAGCACTCCCACAGTACTGCACTGAAGTGTTGGCCTGGATTATGTACTCAGGTCCTGGGATGCGGTTTGAACCCACAATCTTCTGACTCAGAGGCAAGAGTCACACCAAGTGCAGCTTTCACAATATGACATAATTCACAGTAACAGAGGCCTGTTGTATACACTGCTGCCTGCCAGCTGTTTGATTAACCTTTGACCTGTTTGCTTTGCTCACCAGACCCTGTGCCACCACTCAGACTGTGCAATAGTATGGACCCACTGTAACTGTCCCGTCGCTCCACCTCTTTCCGGAAGCTTTCCATGGTGCAGAGAAGTAAACTGTTGTCATCCTCTGTCCACAGTCCATGGCACCCTGTAAATAGATTGTGGCTTGTTCGGCCTCACTGGATCAACATGAATCCTTTACATATAGTGTAATCCTGTTAGAATGATCAATATAACCAACTGATCAAAAAAAGTAGCAATTCCTGGATTGGATTGCTGATCATATGTCTGAACAGTGCTGTTTGGCCTCTTGTTACCCATCTGATGCTCAGCCTCTCCTCATCCAAGTGCTGCTCCCTATGCAGTATTTAGCTTACACTGTTCAGTGGGCATACCTACAAGAGCTAGGAAGTGTTACAGTTTGGATGGGAAAATCAAGCTCCCCTAGTGGCTTACTGGGTAAAAGCACCTTCCAATGTATTTGAGCCCAAAGGTGGCAGATTTGATCCCCAGTCTGGCCTGAGTTACTGTCATTGATTTCACCTTTGACTGTAATTGGCCTGGGTTAGAGAGAAAGGGGTAAAAATCAGCTAGGGATTCTCATTGCTGATCACTATCCAGTGACCCCTGCTGAAGTGTATGCGTGTGTGTGTATATAGATATATAGGCCGAGAAATTCGTCTCGGGCGGTGGAGAAAACGGGTGGTATCGGATCAGACGCCCATTATACTCAGCGCCTGATATTCAGTTCCACAGTAGATTGAACGTAGTACTCAGGGTTCGGTCTGACCAGAGCCCTGTACAGTTTGATCACTACGTCCTCTGATTATAACCTGCTGTTTTGGCTGTCCAACATCCTGTTGGCTTTGTTGACTGTTACTCTGTATTGGTTGGACATGTCAAACTTTGAGTCTGCTAAGACTCCTGTATCTTTTTCAGCTTCATCCTTAGCTATTTCAACACTATTCATTAAGTGTGGGAATGTTGCCCATTTTCCTTCCTGTGTGAAGTACTTCACGCTTCCCTGCATTACATTTCATCTCCTATTGCTCTGCCCACTTACATATTTTGGCCAACTCATTGTGTATTTTCACTACTACCTCCTCAAAATTAACTACCAATTCCAACTTGGTACCATCTGCAAATTTGACCAATTTACATTAGTTTCTCAGTCCAAGTTGTTGATGTAAATTAGAAACAGTAGTGAACACAACACTGATCCTTGGGGTGCCATGCCCAGCAATCCTTCCCTCCCCTCCTGGCTAAACTCCTCTATCCCCCGTTGTTTTCTACCCTTAAGCCAGTTTCTTATCCCCACATCTCACAGCTTTCATCTTAAGTGGTAAACTTTTGTGTGGAACTTTTGAAGCCTATGTCCACTTGGGTACAGTAGTGTAGAATACTGGTTATGTCACCAGAGGTTGTGAGTTCAAATCCCACAGCTCATCATTTGTGGGCTGGCACTAGGAAAAATGACCATAGAAGCTGCTGGATTCAACTAAAAATCCAACTGACTCACTAATGGCCTTCAGGGAAGAGAACCTGCTAGCTCTACCTGTTCTGGCCTACACTATGTGGTTGACTCTTAATGCTTTTTGAAATGATTTTGGAACAGCCTCCCAGAAAAGTCTTTAACGGTTTTGTCGACGAACCCCTTCAGGGTGCTTCTAATCGCAGGAAAGAGCAAAAGACATGAAACCTATATAAAAAACCATGGGTACAGGACAGGACACCAATGTTTGACAAGAGAAGACATGAGATACAACAACAACAACAACTTGCATTTATATGTAAATAGCAGTTAGGTGACGTCAAACGTGGTTTGAAGAGCTGCAGATTGTAGGAGGAAGAAAAGGCCAAGTGCATTGAAGAACGCCATGGTTTTGGAATCCTGAGAAAGAATGAGTTATAGTCGGAGTCAGTGCAATGAGTCTTGGTTTCAACACAGTGAGGATGTAGAAAGAAGAAAGAGTTTGTAGGGCATGGTGTTTGGAACTTAGGAGGAAGAAGAGGAGAAAAGTTTGGAGAATCACCAATCATAACAGTATTGATGAAATAGATAAGAAAGGCTGAGGTCTTTTAGCTTTAAAAGCCGAAATTTAAATTATGCCTCGGAATCTCACTAAAAGCCCAGTTGTTGCCTCTTCCTCTCAGGCCAACTAAAACGTTTGAATCTCTGAATGACCTTTAACATAATACAAAGGTTATGTCAGTTTAATCACAATCAGTGTAATGGGGGTCTATGGTGCAGCTGGCCATAGTTGAGCAGCAGTCAGTCTCAAAGGGCAGTACAATCTCCACCACGTACCATGGGCAGCCGCCGATATCAGCAAAATGGCCCTAACCATTTGCCATTACCTCAAGCATCAATTACACAGGCACCGCTTATAACGTATTAAGCATGCCGGCTATTTCAGGCGTCCAAAGAACTGTTCATGCCTCATTAAAGTGCGATTGCCTTAGTGATGAGTCTGCCATTAAGATCTTTCATGGCTTCTGCGACTTGGAGCAGGCAACCTCCCCACCTTCAGTGCGAGTTATAGGGTACCTGGTCCTGGTACTGGACTAGCAACCCAGAGGTCATGAGTTCAGATCCCACCGTGTTAAGCTGTGTACTTTGAGTTCAAATAAATTTGGGAATTTGTGGACTGGATCAGAAAAAAATTGCCAATGACAACAGTCAGGAAGGGAACATACTACCTCCACATGTGACTCCAGTCCAACGTCATATTAATGCCCTCAAGAGGAGGTAACCAAGAGGGTCGATAAGGTGCATATGATCTAGTGTATATGGATTTTAGCAAAGCTTTTGATAAGGCCTCACATGGCAGACTGGTCACAAAGTAATAGCCCAAAGTGGTGAGTTGGATCCAAAATCGGCTCAGAGCCAGGAAGCAAAAGGTAATGGTTGATGGGTGTTTATGTGACTGGAAGGCTGTATCCAGTGGGGTTCCGCAGGGCTCTGTGCTGGGTCCCTTGCTTTTTGTGGTATATATCAATCACTTAGACTTAAATGTTGGGAGTATGATTAAGAAGTTTGCAGCTGACATTAAAATAGGCCGTGTGGTTGATAATGAAGAAGAAAGCTGCGGACTGCAGGAAGATATCAATGTACTGCTCAGGTGGGTGGAACAGTGGCAAATCGAATTCAATCCGGATAAGTGTGAGGTAATACATTTGGGGAGGTCTAACAAGGCAAGGGGGAATACACATTAAATGGTATGACACTGAAAAGTGTAGAGGAACAAAGGGACTTTGGAGTGCAGGTCCACAGATCCCTGAAGGTAGCAGGCCAGGTAGATAAGGTGGTTAAGAAGGCATATGGAATACTTGCCTTTATTAGTCGAGGCATCGAATACAAGAATAAGGAGGTTATGCTTGAACTGTATAAAACACTGGTTAGGCCGCAGCTGGAGTACTGTGTGCAGTTCTGGTCACCACATTACAGGAAAGATGTGATTGCACTGGAAAGGGTGCAGAGGAGATTTACAAGAATGTTGCCTGGGCTGGAGAATTTTGGCTATAAGGAAAGATTGGTGATGCTGGGTCTGTTTTCTTTGAAACAGAGGAGGCTAAAGGGAGTCCTGATTGAGGTGTATAAAATTATGAGGGGCCTGGATGGAGTGGATAGGAATGATCTGTTTCCCTTGGCAGAGGGGTCAACAACCAGGAGGCATAGATTTAAAGTAATTGGGGGAAGGTTTAGAGGAGAAAT
Source organism: Pristiophorus japonicus (assembly GCF_044704955.1). Lineage (NCBI taxonomy): Eukaryota > Metazoa > Chordata > Chondrichthyes > Pristiophoridae > Pristiophorus > Pristiophorus japonicus. The sequence continues at coordinate 479,828,937 of NC_091977.1, read as the reverse complement.
GAGGGGAAATTTCTTCATCCAGAGGGTGGTGAGGGTCTGGAACTCACTGCCTGAAAGGGTGGTAGAGGCAGGAACCCTCACCACATTTAAAAGGTACTTAAAGTGCCGTAACCTACAGGGCTAGGGACCAAGAGCTGGAAAGTGGGATTAGACTGGAGAGCTCTTGGTCGGCCGGTGCGGATACGATGGGCCAAAATGGCTTCCTTCCGTGCTGTAAATTTTTATGGACCCGAGTTTGGTGAAACCTAAGTTCCGCCCACATACCATCGAAGAGACCGCTAAGATCCTGACAGTACTTTGGGAGGAAGTTTAGTGAAAAAAATGTGGGGGAAAACCACCCGGCGGAAAAAATGGGCCTTACACGCCGATTCTGGGCGGCAGTGGGCGGTAGGTCGCATTCTGGGTGGCAAATGCGATCCTCGGCAAAGTAACGCTGAGGATAGGGAGGCGGGAACGGGAAATAAAAATTTCAAAACATTTTTAAAAAACTACTAGAAATCCTTCAGAGGACCTCATCCACCAAAATCCCTGCAAAAGAAATAAAGAAAACAAGTGCAGTCACCTTTTCTTGCAGATCTTCATACTTACCGTTCAGGTAAGACCTGCCTCCATACAGCGGCCTCTTCTGCTGCTGGAGCGGAGGACTGCCCGGACCAATCTGGGGACTCAGCGGGCGGGAGGACTTTTGTCGGCGTTGCACGCCGTGCATGCCAGCGGACGGTCCCTAGTGGTCTTCTTTCCCCGCTGGCATGAGGACCTGACCAAATTCACTCGGAGGGGAGCGTACCCAGAAAACATCGAGACCGCCGAGAAAACCCGGCGGCAGCCGATGGTAAGTAGACCAAACTCGGGCCCATTGATTCTATGAAGACAACTTCAGATGCAAATGTGGCATTGCCATTGTCACCCATGTCCCTGGAACATATATTTTTTGAAGTTGTCAGGCTATTCTGGCTGCTTATCACAGCTGGGCCTAACTCTGTGCTCACCCAACATCCACACTGTCCTGCGGAGAGTCACTGGGATTCAGGAGTGGAAACACTGGCTTGAGGGCCATGCAGTGGTATTCTTGGCTCAATCGGCAGCATTTGTAGTCTCTTGAAGAAGATGGCCGTGGGTTCTAGCCCCACCTCAAAACTTGAGCGAATAATCTAGGCTGACACTTCAGTGAAGTACTGAAGGAGTGCTGTACTGTCAGATGCTCCTTCTGCCCTCAGGTGAACATAAAAGATAGTTGAAGAAGAGCAGGGGAGTTTTATCAGTGTCCTGGCCAATATTTATTCCTCAACGAACACCTACAATACAGATTATCTGGTTATTTATCTCACTGCTGTTTGTGGAACCTTGCTGTGTTCAAATTGGCTGCAGTGTTTTCTACATTCCAACAGTGGCTACAGTTCTAGAGTCTTTCATTGACTGTGAAGCACTTTGGGATGTTGTGAAGACATGAAAGATGATATGTAAAGGTAAGTTTTCTGTTTCATTGAGATCAGCTAATAGCACAGGCTGAGATCAAACCTTGAACCTTCAGGGTCTGTAGGTGGGACATTCTGTTGCTAAAACATGATAAGACAAGAAGGGTGTGGTAATAATTTGTCAATGATTCTTAATCCACAAGAGGACATTTTGTGGAAAACTCAAATATTAAGTTAAGGAGATTGTTGCATACCCAGTCTTCACCTCTTGGAGCAATCTCCTCACTACTTTGGGCTCGCTGCCCACACACAGGGCGCTCAGCTTCCCACTGGGTGTGTAAAATGGATACCTGCAACAAAGAATCCTGTCACATTTCCAGCACATAAACACAGCGATATGTATGGTACTTGCATATTGTTAACTCGATGACTCCCTGAGGGAAGTAAGCACATTGTAGCAATGACACTCCAAGATCTCTCTTGTATTGCTTTTCTTGGGATGTCAAAGGAAATAAAAATTAGGAGAGATGTCAATCGGGCTGCCGATTCGCTATTGCCCGTGTTACACGATTGCACAAGGTCCGAATCTACCCAAACACGCCGCCATATTGTGCACACAGGGGAATAAACGATGATGTGGTCTGCCAGAGAAGCGAACCCGACCTCATACTGCTCCTGCAGTCATTTCATTCACTCCTTGCCAGCGCAAACTGGACCTCGGAGCTGGGATTAAAGCCCCCCTTGGATCTGCGGTGGAGAAGCATTGGCTCTGCAGAGTTAACGGCACAGCTATCCTGTGGTCGATCCCAGTGTGCTTTACTCTGGGCAGCTTGCCATTTCAGGCCACTTACTGGAGTCACAACTGCCGTACTTTGGCTGCGATATCAATCATAGTGCTCTAACTACTGCTCCCTTCACTTCCAAGGGGGGATGAAAAGCATCAGAGAAAGCAGCAAGATGCTAGCTCAAGAGCAGATTACATTCAGTGTTTTAATTATTCAATTTCCTGTCCTTAAAGAAAGAACTTGCATTTCTAGAGCATTTTTCACCACCTCAGGATGTCACAAAGCGCTTCACAACCAATTAAGTGCTTTTGAACTGCAGTCACTATTGTAACCTGGGCAAACACAGCAGCCAATTTACGCAGAGCAAGGTCCCACAAACAGCAATGGGTACTGGCCAGAGACTGTTTAAGTGATGTTGGTTGCGGGCTAAATATTGCCCAGGACAGCGGGAGAACTCCCCTGCTCGCCTTCAAAATAGTGCTGTATGATCCTTTACGTCCACCTGAGAGGGCAGATCCGAAACATGACAGCTCCGATAGTGCAGCACTCTCTCAGTACTGCACTGAATAACCAGTCTAGATTATGTGCTCAAGTCTCCAAACTGGAGCTTGTACCCACAACCTTCTGACTCAAAGCTGAGACTTCTACCACTGACACAAGAGCAACATACAAAACCGAGGGCAGGAAAGTCCAGCTGGTCCATTGCGTCTGTCCCACTGGGTTGCAGTACAATCCCATGAGCACCAGAGGCCCTCGGGTACATCAATTACCTGGCCACTCTTCATGAGTGAGCCTAGCCAGAGGTTCCCAAACTTTAATTACTGCCTACCGCCTTCCAAATCTACTAGCTGCCCACGTAACCCTACCAGCATAGGTTTAATATTTTAACCCATTAATGCTCTAGCATGATGTACACATTATAATACACATAACAACTTAGTGTACACTGATTAGAAGTGAGGGCTCTGTATGTCATCATCTCTGTGAAGTCAGCTGTGGTTCAGTGGATGGCACTCTCACCTCTGAGTCAAAAGGTTGTGGGTTCAAGTCCCACTCCAAAGACTTGAGCATAACAATCTAGGCTGACACTCCCAGTGCAGAGCTGAGGGAGTTCTGCACTGTAGGAGGTGCCGTCTTTCGAGTGAGGCATTAAACCGAGGCCCCGTCTCCTCTCTCAGGTGGACGTAAAAGATCCCATGCCAATATTTCAAGAAGAGCAACGGAGTTATCCCTGGTGTCCTGGCCAATATTTATTCCTCAACCAACATAACTGAAAAAAACAAATTATCTGGTCATTATCACATTGCTGTTTGTGGGAGCTTGCTTGTGCACAAATTGGCTGCCACATTTCCTATATTACAACAGTGACCGCACTTCAAAATACTTCATTGGCTGTAAAGTGCTTGGGTGCCCTGAAAGGCGCTATGTAAATGTAAATCTTCGTTTCTTTTAAATAAACTACTTTATATAACAAATTCCCACAGAGTTTTAAAGCTTCGTCTGAGTAGCCTATTGTAAAAATGCAATAAATAATTAAAATAATTAATAAATATAATCCACCATTCGACAATTTCTCCCATGTAGCCCTCAGAGATGTCTTGCATATCCCCAGGGGTAGGCGCACCACAGTTTGGGAACCCCTGGCCTAGACAGTGGGGTAAATTTTGATTTTGTGTGTCAGTGTAAAACAGGTGATAGTGAGTCTGCAGCCAGTTTTACATCTCTCCTGATTTTCTTTTCCATTGACTTCAATGATTATAAAAATCGGGAAAGATGTTAAATGGACTGCTGACTCGCTATCACTTATTTTCCACTGTCGCACAAAATCAAGATCTACTCCAGTGAATGTTGCGGGGGCAGGAGGGGCGGTTTTAACCGCAGATGGCATCACATGCGGGCTCAATTTTCTGCACACATGCAGAGAGTTATTAGAGAGTAGTGGGTCCAGGAACCCTGATTAATTTGTTTCCTTCCCCAACCAGGGACATTTTAGGGCTACAATGGCACCCTATTGGTTCCTCAACTAACATCATCTAATGCAGCACAGGCCAGGAAATAAATCTGCGACCTTCTACATAACATAAGAACATAATAACATAAGAATTAGGAGCAGGAGTAGGCCATTTGATAAGATCATGGCTGATCTGATCTTGGGCTCAGCTCCATTTCCCATAACCCTTCACTCCCTTATCATTCAAAAATCTGTATATCTCCACCTTAAATATATTAAATGATCCAACCTCCACAGCTCTCTAAGGCAAAGAATTCCACAAATTTACGACCCTCTGAGAAAAGAAATTCCTCCTCATCTCAGTTCTAAATGGGCGACCACTTATTCTGAAACTATGCCCCCTAGTTCTAGATTCCCCCACGAGTGGAAACATCCTCTCTGCATCTACCTTGTCGAGCCCCCTCAGTATCTTATGTTTCAATAAGATCACCTCTCATTCTTCTAAACTCCAATGAGTATAGGCCCAGCCTGCTCAACCTTCATAAATAAACCCTTTCATCTCAGGAATCAACCTAGTGAACCTTCTCTGAACTGCCTCCAATGCAAGTATATCCCTCCTTAAATAAAGAGACCAAAACTGTATGCAGTACTCCAGGTGTGGCCTCACCAATACCCTGTACAGTTGTAGCAGAACTTCTCTGCTTTTATACTCTATCCCCTTTGCAATAAAAGCCAACATTCCATTTGCCTCCTGATTACTTGCTGTACCTGCATACTAACTTTTTGTGTTTCATGCACAAGGACTCCCAGGTCCCTCTGTAGCACTTTGTAATTTCTCTCCATTTAAATAATAATTAGCTTTTTTATTTTTCCTGTCAAAGTGGATAACTTGCTTTCCCACCCATTGTTGTAACATCTGCAAACTTGGCTACATTACACTCGGTCTCTTCATCCAAGTCATTAATATAGATTGTAAATAGTTAAGGCCCCAGCACCGATCCCTGTGGCACCCCACAAGTTACCATTTGCCAACCGGAAAATGACCCATTTATCGCGACTCTCTGTTTTCTGTTAGTTAACCAATCCTCTATCCATGTTAATATATTACCCCCAACCTCGTGAGCTCTTATCTTATGCAGTAACCTTTTATGGGGCACCTTATCGAATACCTTCTGGAAATCCAAATATACCACATCCACTGGTTCCCCCTTATCCACCCTGCTCGGTACATCTTCAAAGAACTCCAGCAAATTTATCTGAAAGACTCAGTAACACATGAGATGGTGCAATTGAGCCATCACCAGAATCATTCCCCCTTCCCCTCTGTTATGAGTGCTTTACTTCCTTGGTTACTGAATAGTAGGAGATGTTGGTTAAATAGATATACATTTGTGAAGTATATTTACCTGCATTCTATGAGTGTATGTGAGCCGCCTTCTACTAATATTAATGTATGTGGCTAAAACAGTGTCACTGTAGTCACAACCTGTGGCTAGTCAGTGATCTCTATTGGAAAACACTAGTTGAGATCAATCGCCTAGGTGAGTCACAAGTTCCTAGGCCTTTGAGACTGCTTTCACTAGCCTTACTATCTAGCTAAACATTTAATAACTAAAAACCTTGGCCTGTCAATTCTTTTTAAGCTTCTGGAATTATTTTTATGACGTCACAAGAAGTCTCGGAAGATACTGAAATAACTAGAATCGTAGAATGGTTATAGCATGGAAGGCGGTCATTCGGCCCATTGAGCCTGAAATTAAAAGAGGCTCAAAACTCAACGGGGCCGAAATGGGCGCACGCACCGCATTTGAATGTCTCTTACCGCCGATATGGATGGGATGGTGTTAGGAAGGAAATTCCACTTTTTCGGGCCCAAAACGGAGGGGTGTGGCAATGACTGGTGGTAAAGGCTGCTTTCAGCGGTGTGGCAGTGGACTGGCATTTGGACCATGAAATTCTCCTCCTAGCTAATGATCATGCTAACGATGCAGCTGCTCCCTGGCCTTCTTAAAGGGCAGGTTTTACAGCTGTGTCTTGAGTTTGTTCTGACCTTCATCCGAAGAGATGGCTGCAAGGGGAGGTTTGAGGAAGGTGAACCACTTCAGCGACGCAGAGCTCGAGACTCTAATGGAAGTTGTGGAGGGAAGGAGGCGGCTACTCTTCCCTGAAAGTGGTGGGAGACCAAGTTGGAGCGTCTTCACCGAAGCCTGGAGGGAGATAGCAGAGGAGGTTTTGGGGACCTCCATTCACCAGCGTACCCCCAACCAATGCAGGAAAAGGCTCACCGACCTTATTCGACTGATGAAAGTGAGTACATGCTGCCCTACCTCCTCGCATTACATCTGCCACTCTTTCCGTCACCTTAACTTGTTTCTCACCAACACTACCTGGTAGCTGAAGTGCCTGTTGATTGCTGGGTCTGTATGTGTGCACACTCCCAATGGAGGATGCCGTGTGTCATGTATTTAACCAGCATTGTAACCAATGTATAATCTGACCTAAATTGTACACTGTGACTACGAGGTGGTGAACTTGTGGGAGACACTCCTAACCTAGACCTTCAGATATAAAAGGGCAAGCTCCACCCACTTCATGCACTTGAGTGCTATGAAATAAAGGACAGGTCACAGACTGACCTTCTCTCAAGCATAAGCCTCGTGTGCATTTATACTGTATAGTAAGGACGTATCAATGGCGACAAGAAACTGGGCTTTAAACCACGCAAGCATGGCCACTAGCAATAACAGGGGCAGTCAGGGATGATCGACTAGCAAGGGACCATTTGTTTCAAACAGCAGCTCATGCTGGAGGCTTGGAAGGACACACTCAGCCGGAGTTTGCAGAGGTGAGCAAAATACCTGCAGAAATTGCAGAAATGAACGCTGGGGGAAATCGCTGAAAGCTGAAGTTCAGCGAGTTCATGTGGAGCACGTATACAGTTCATACACCAGGACGCCACCGATAATGATGAAAGTGCTCCTCAATGGCATCCCAGTATCAATGGAGCTAGACACGGGGGTCAGCCAGTTCCTGATGGGTATCAAACAGTTCGAAAAGTTGTGGCCGTCCAAGGCCAGGAGGCCAAAATTATTGCCGATTGACGCACAGCTACGGACTTACACAAAGCAGATCATTCCGGTGCTAGGCAGCGCCACGGTAGTCGTGACCCACAAAGATTTGGAGAACAGACTGCCACTCTGGATTGTCCCAGGGGAGGAGTTGGCTTGCTGTCATGAACTGGAAATGGAGCGATGTCAATGCAATTTTCTCTGTGGAGCGAGTATCATGCTCACAGATCCTGGACAAATTTGACTTATTATTTCAACCCGGCATTGGCACTTTCATGGGGGCCAAGGTAGTGATTCACATAAACCCGGATGCCAGACCAGTACACCACAAGGCCAGAGCGGTGCCGTACGTGATGCGGGAAAAGATAGAAGGTGAATTGGACCACCTGTTGAGGGAAGGCATCATCTCGCCAGTCGAATTCAATGACTGGGTGAGCCCGATCGTGCCGGTGCTCAAGGCGGATGGGTCGGTCAGGATATGTGGCGATTACAAGGCCACCATCAATCGGGTGTCACTCCAAGACCAGTACCCGCTACCGAGAGTGGAGGACCTCTTTACGACACTATCTGGTGGCAAACTTTTTTCAAAATTGGACCTGACCTCAGCTTACATGACCCAGGAGCTGGCGAGTGAGTCGAAGAAGCTGACCACCATTACGACACACAAGGGGTTGTTTGAGTACAACAGATGTCTGTTCAGGATTCGTTCGGCCGCCGCGATCTTCCAACGAAATATGGAAAGCCTCCTCAAGTCGATTCCAGGGACAATGGTTTTTCAGGACGACATCCTCATTACGGGTTACGATACTGAAGAACACCTCCACAACCTGGAGGAGGTGCTACGCAGACTGGACCGGGTAGGTCTGCGACTGAAAAAGGCGAAGTGCGTCTTCCTAGCTCCAGAGGTGGAATTCCTGAGGATGAGGGTAGCAGCAGACGGGATCAGCCCGACTGCGTCCAAGACGGAAGCGATCTAGAGAGCACCCAGACCCCGTAACACGACGGAGCTGCGTTCATTCCTGGGGCTCCTGAACTATTTTGATAACTTTCTTCCAAAATTGAGCACGCTGCTAGAGCCGCTACACGTGCTCCTAGGCAAAGGTCGCGAATGGGTCTGGAGGGACAGCCAGGAAAGGGCTTTTAATAGACCAAGCAAATTGTTATGTTCCAACAATCTGTTAACGCTATATGACCCATGTAAGAAACTTGTGTTAACGTGCGATGCGTTGTCCTATGGTGTTGGGTGTGTGTTGCAGCATGTCAATGCCAAGGGTCAGTTACAGCCGGTAGCTTATGCCTCCAGAAGTCTGTCCCAGGCAGGAAGGGGCTACGGAATGGTAGAAAAGGAGGCGCTCGCATGTGTATATGCGGTAAAGAAAATGCACCAGTACCTGTTTGGCAGGAAATTTGAGCTGGAGACAGATCACAAACCCCTAACGTTCCTTTTGGCCGACAACAAGGCCATAAATGCAAACGCATCGGCCCGCATACAGAGGTGGGCACTCACATTAGCTGCCTATGACTACACAATTCGGCACAGACCGGCACCGAAAACTGCGCTGATGCACTCAGCAGGCTCCCACTAGCCACCACTGAGGGGGCTACCGAGCATGGTGCTGAGATGGTCATAGCTGTTGAAGCTTTCAAAAGCGAAGGCTCACCCGTGACAGCCCGTCAGATTAAAGTCTGGACAAATAGAGACCCGCTATTGTCTCTAGTCAAGAAATGTGTCCTGAATGGGGACTGGGCAGCCACGTACAGGGCATGCCCTGAGAAATTTTAAACATTTCACAGGCGCAAGGATGAACTCTCGATTCAGGCCGATTGCCTACTGTGGGGAAACCGCATAGTCATACCCCAGATGGGCAGAGAGGTGTTCATCAGAGAACTCCACAATAGGCACCCGGGCATTGTCACGATGAAGGCAATTGCCAGGTCACACGTTTGGTGGCCAGGGATAGACGCAGATCTGGAACTTTGTGTTCGCAGGTGCAACACGTGTGCCCAGCTGGGCAATGCGCCCAGGGAAGGCCCCCTTAGCCCCTGGCCATGGCCCGCCAAGCCTTGGTCACGCATCCATGTGGACTACGCAGGTCCTTTCATGGGGAAAATGTTTTTGGTTGTAGTAGACGCCTACTCCAAATGGATCGAGTGTGACATTTTAAATTCAAGCACATCCTCTGCCACGGTAGAAAGTCTACGGGCAATGTTCGCCGCCCACGGTCTACCGGACATCTTGGTCAGCGACAATGGCCCGTGCTTCACAAGCACTGAATTCCAGGACTTCATGGCAGGCAATGGAATTAACCATGTTAGAACGGCACCATTCAAGCCGGCCTCAAACGGCCAAGCAGAACGAGCAGTGCAGATAATCAAACAGGGGATGCTCAGAACCCAAGGGGGTTCCCTACAATGCCGCTTATCACGCCTCCTGTTGGCCTACAGATCCCGACCACACTCGCTCACAGGGGTTCCACCCGCAGAGCTGCGAATGAAAAGGACGCTCAAAACCCGGTTATCCCTTATACACCCCACCATGAAAGAAATTGTCGAGAGCAGGCGCCAGTCACAATATGACTACCATGACAGGAATGCGAGGGCGCGATGTATTGATGTAAATGACCCTGTTTTTGTCCTCAACTACGCTGCAGGGCCCAGATGGCTCGCAGGCACTGTGATTCCCAAAGAGGGAAATAGGATTCTGGTAGTTAAACTTACCAATGGACAAATCTGCCGCAAACATGTGGATCAAACAAAAAGGAGGTTCAGCAACCCCATAGAAGAAGCAGAGGAAGAACATGATGTAGAGTTCACTCCACCACAGGTGACCGAACACAGGAACCAAAGGGAGGAGAGCCCAGTCACTGTGGGCAGTTGGGACAGGCCTGAGGCACCGCAAACAGCAGACACTCAGGCCAGCGCTCAACAACTGGAGCCCCAACTCAGGCGCTCGACAAGGGAGCGTAAACCACCAGAGAGACTCAACCTGTGATCCCAATAAGACTTTGGGGGGTGGTGATGTCATGTATTCAACCAGCATTGTAACCCATGTATAATCTGACCTAAGTTGCACACTGTGACCACTAGGTGGTGAACTTGTGGGAGACACTCCTAACCTAGCCCTTCAGATATAAAAGGGCAAGCTCCACCCACTTCCTGCACTTGAGTGCTGTGAAATAAAGACAGGTCACAGACTGACCTTCTCTCAAGCATAGGCCTTGTGTGCATTTATACTGTGTAGTAAGGACGTATCACCGTGCATCTGAGATTCACAGCTGCATGTAATCGACCCACACTTGCAGTCATTGCCAAGGCCTCTTGAAACTGCCACTGACCAACCCTTTGTTGCATTGCAGGTCAAGGTGGCGCACAACCGTGCCGACCAACAAGCCACTGGTGGGGGCGAATCCCAAATTGTGCAACTCACAGATCTTGAGGAGAGGGTGCAGCAGCGAGTGGGTGCGCACGTTGGTCTCCCTGTGGTTGCTCTAATGTTGCTGGGGGCAGCATGGGAAGTGAAGGTCTTTGTGCAATGCCATCTCTCCCTCACAGTGCAATGGCCTACCTGGCTATTGCTTATGCTTGTGTGCAAGCTGCTTGCTGCATGGTGCAATGCGGCTCCTCACCCTCATGGCACCCCTTCTCCCTTTTATGATTCCAGATGATACCCCAAGTGTCATCATGAGCGACACAGAGATTCTTAACGCGACTGGCAGCCACAGTCAGGAGGAGACAGTTGACACCCTCGATGATCTTGGTGACATCTCGGATGAGGGAGATGGAGAGGGCGAGAGCTCTGCCAGCAACAGAGCGCCATGGTCAAGGTCAACTACGAGGGCACGGTGCATGAACTGCCACTCTGGATTGTCCCGGGTGATGGCCCCACACTGCTTGGAAGGAGCTGGCTGGGCAAAATCCGCTGGAACTGGGATGACATCCAAGCGCTATCACATGTCGATGAGGCCTCATGTACCCAGGTTCTTAACATATTTCCTTCTCTTCTTGAGCCAGGCATTGGAAACTTTTCAGGGGTGAAGGTGCGGATCCACTTGGTCCCAGAGGCACGACCCATTCACCACAAGGCGCGAGCGGTACCTCACATGATGAGGGAGAGAGTGGAAATCGAGCTGGACAGACTGCAACGCGAGGGCATCATCTCCCCAGTGGAATTCAGCGAGTGGGCCAGCCCGATTGTTCCAGTACTCAAAAGTGATGGCACGGTCAGGATTTGCGGCGATTATAAAGTAACTATTAATCGTTTCTCGCCACAGGACCAATCCCCGCTACCTAAGGCAGACGACCTATTTGCGACGCTGGCAGGAGGCAAGACGTTCACCCAGCTCAACCTGACTTCGGCCTACATGATCCAGGAGCTGGAGGAGTCTTCGAAGGGCCTCACCTGCATCAACATGCACAAGGAACTGTTCATTTACAACAGATACCCGTTTGGAATTCAGTCGGCTGCAGCGATCTTCCAGAGAAACATGGAGAGCCCACTCAAGTCAGTACCGCGCACGGTGGTTTTTCAGGACGACATATTAGTCTCGGGTCGGAACACCGTCAAGCACCTACAAAACCTGGAGGAGGTCCTTCAGCGACTGGATCGCGTAGGGCTGTGGCTGAAGAGGTCGAAATGCGTCTTCATGGCAACAGAAGTGGAGTTTTTGGGGAGAAAGATCGCAACAGACGGCATTTGGCCCACAGACGCCAAGACAGAGGCTATCAGGAACGCGCCCAGGCCACAGAACGTCACGGAGCTGTGGTCGTTCCTGGACTCCTCAACTATTTTGGTAACTTCCTACCGGGGTTAAGCACCCTCTTAGAGCCCCTACATGTGTTATTGCGTAAAGGTGAGAACTGGGTATGGGGAAAAAAACAAGTAATTGCTTTTGAGAAAGCCAGAAACATTTTATGCTCCAACAAGCTGCTTGTATTGTATAACCCGTGTAAAAGACTTGTGCTAGCATGTGAAGTGTCGTCGTACGGAGTCGGGTGTGTATTACAATAAGCTAACGGTGCGGGGAAGTTGCAACCTGTCGCCTATGCCTCCAGGAGCTTGTCTAAGGCCGAGAGGGCCGACAGCATGATTGAGAAAGAGGCATTAGCGTGTGTGTTCGGGGTAAAGAAAATGCATCAGTACCTGTTTGGCCTCAAATTTGAGCTGGAAACCGATCACAAGCCCCTCATATCCCTGTTCGCTGAAAACAAGGGGATAAAAAGTAATGCCTCAGCCCGCATACAAAGGTGGGCACTTGCGCTATCAGCGTAAAACTATACCATCTGCCACAGGCCAGGCACCGAGAACTGTGCGGATGCTCTCCGTCGGCTACCATTGCCCACCACGGGGGTGGAAATGGTGCAGCCTGCAAACTTGTTGATTGGGGCGCAGCCCGCAGACTTGTTGATGGTCATGGAGGTATTTGAAAATGATAAATCACCTGTCACGGTCCGCCAGATTAGGACTTGGACCAGCCAAGATCCTCTGCTGTCCCGAGTAAAATCTGTGTACTGCATGGGAGCTGTGCCAGCAGCCCCGTTAAAATACAAGAGCTAATCAAGTCGTTCCAGCGGCGAAAGGATGAGCTGTCCATTCAGGCAGACTGCCTGTTGTGGGGTACCCAAAAAGGGCAGGGAGACGTTCATCTCAGATCTCCACAGCACACACCTGGGTATAGTAATGATGAAAGCGATAGCCAGATCCCACATGTGGTGACCCGGTATCGACTCTGACTTAGAGTCCTGTGTACGGCAAAGCAGCGTGTGTGCTCAGTTGAGCAACGCGCCCAGAGAGGCACCACTAAGTTTGTGGTCATGGCCCTCCAGACTACGGTCGAGGATCCATGTCGACTATGTGGGCCCGTTTCTCGGTAAAATGTTCCTGGTGGTGGTGGATGCTTTTTCAAAATGGATTGAATGTGAAATAATGTCGGGAAGCACCGCCACTGCCACCATTGAAAGCCTGAGGGCCATGTTTGCCACTCACGGCCTGCCTGACATACTGGTCAGTGACAAGAGCGGCAGTACAAACAATCAAACAGAGCCTTAAACGAGTCACAGAAGGCTCACTCCAAACCCACGTGTCCCAAGTACTGCTCAGCTACCGCACGAGACCCCACTTGCTCACAGGGGTGCCCCCGGCTGAGCTACTCATGAAAAGGACACTTAAAACCAGACTCTCGCTGGTTCACCCTAACCTGCATGATCAGGTAGAGAGCAGGCGGCAGCAACAAAATGTAAACAATGGTCGCGCCACTGTGTCACTGGAAATTGGTCTGAATGACCCTGTGTATGTGCCAAACTATGGACATGGTCCCAAGTGGATCGCAGGCCCGGTGATAGCTAAAGAAGGGAGTAGGGTGTTTGTAGTCAAACTAGACAATGGACAAATTTGCAGAAAGCACCTGGACAAAACGAGGCTGCCCTGAACAACCCACAGCAGACACCACCTTTTTCGAGCCCACAACACACACCCAAAGGACCAACAACACGCCAGCCCAGCGAGGGCACAGCCAACACACCAGAACAAACATTTGTACCGAGGCGGTCCACTCGGGAAAGAAAGGCTCCCGACCACCTCACCTTGTAAATAGTTTTCACTTTGACTTTGGGGGGGAGTGATGTTGTGTATCTGTAAAGCATGCACTCCCATGTTCCGCCACCAGGGAGCGCATCCCCTGAAGTCCCAAGGGATCCCAGCATCCCTTGGGAGCACTGTATATAAGCCAGCCCCTAAGGCCTGTTCCTCACGCTGAAGTGTCTTAATAAAGACTGAGGTCACTGTTACTTTTATCTCCCTGTGTGCAGTCTCATCTGTGCTAGGAACACAACACTGAGGATCAGTCCACATTGTATATCCTTCCTTTTGAAGGATTGAACAGAGAATTAATAACAGTCAGTCGAGCAAAATAAACCCCCTAACGATTAGAATGTCTGCTCAGTGCCAGACTTTGTTTCCCCAAGGACTCCTGGTCTAGTTTCAGGTTGGATTTGTTCCCAATGGAGCAAACAAGGAACTTCCTACATTCCGTCCAAGTGGTTGGCTGCTTGTTGCACAATTGACTCTCTACATCCAATAGGCAGGTTCCTCTGGCTGCTTCTTTCCCCAATTTTTATCCTCTTCTCTCTAGAAGTCGCAGATCATAGCTGGGTATGATACCACGTGACATTTCCCATTCTTCATGGGTGAGGCTTGATAATGATTGCCGACAGGCTATTTGGTTATGCTGAGCATCATAGTTAGAAATATAGAAACATAGAAAATAGGTGCAGGAGTAGGCCATTCGGCCCTTTTAGCCTGCACCGCCATTCAATGAGTTCATGGCTGAACATGCAACTTCAGTACCCCATTCCTGCTTTCTCGCCATACCCCTTGATCCCCCTAGTAGTAACTCCTTTTTGAATATATTTAGTGAATTGGCCTCAACAACTTCCTGTGGTAGAGAATTCCACAGTTTCACCACTCTCTGGGTGAACAAGTTTCTCCTCATCTCGGTCCTAAATGGCTTACCCCTTATCCTTAGACTGTGATCTACTGGTTCTGGATTTCCCCAACATTGGGAACATTCTTCCTGCATCTAACCTGTCTAAACCCATCAGAATTTTAAACGTTTCTATGAGGTCCCCTCTCATTCTTCTGAACTCCAGTGAATACAAGCCCAGTTGATCCAGTCTTTCTTGATAGGTCAGTCCCGCCATCCCGGGAATCAGTCTGGTGAACCTTCGCTGCATTCCCTCAATAGCAAGAATGTCCTTCCTCAGGTTAGGAGACCAAAACTGTACACAATACTCCAGGTGTGACCTCACCAAGGCCCTGTACAACTGTAGCAACATCTCCCTGCCCCTGTACTCAAATCCCCTCGCTATAGTTGTGCCCGATCCTCTTCACCCAGCCAATAAACAGCAAAGGCCAATGGATAACCATTCTGAGTGGGACCCCTGGCTAATTTCCCTCCCCCCTCGGGCCAAATACAAGGCATACATAGAAAATAGTAGGTGGGGAGAAGACAGGCAGACACACAGAGTCAGAGTCAATTGTATAGCTCTGGTGAGATCAGCTAACTCAGCTCAGATCGAAGTTCGAACCTGAAACCTTTTGATCTATGCGGCTTAGTGCTGCACCAGGTGGTCCCTTTACTCATTGACATCAGAATAGCAAATGGCAAGGCCTTGGTTGTGCCAATGGCCAGTCTGATTAGAATGAAAAGTCAATGCAACATCGGACCATAGGAACAAGAGTTGGCCATTCAGCCTCTTGAGCTTGTGCCACAATTTGATTAGCCAATTAGATCAAAGCTGTTCTACAACTCAACTCCATTTACCCATCTTTTCTCCATATCTTTGATCACTCGATACCCTTGCCCACTATTGATCTCATTCTTGCAAGCTGTAATTGTTCCAGCATCCATAGCCTGTTCAGCAACAGTCACTTTCCAGGTGAGATCATTCACCTGTCCACGATGCAATTTGAGCCCTTTGCATTGGTAACCAGTTTTCACCATTCCTGTCCCACTTGATTGCCACACTGCCTGACCTGTAGCCAAATGGTGAACATTCCTAAAGGAAAAGAAGAAGATATTGGTCATTTCCTACACCTTTTAGGAAAAATCCCAATGAACAGTGTATGTAGGAAATAGTATGGAATAGGGGAGGAGAGAAACAGTAAAAGGGAATATTATTTGAATGGGGAGAAATTACAACATGCTGCGGTGCAGAGGGACCTGGGGGTCCTTGTGCATAAGTCCAAAAAAATTAGTTTGCAGATGCAGCAGGTAATCAGGAAGGCGAATGGAATGTTGGCCTTCATTGCGAGAGGGATGGAGTACAAAAGCAGGGAGGTCCTGCTGCAACTGTACAGGGTATTGGTGAGGCCGCACCTGGAGTACTGCGTGCAGTTTTGGTCACCTTACTTAAGAAAGGATATACTAGCTTTGGAGGGGGTACAGAGACGATTCACGAGGCTGATTCCGGAGATGAGAGGGTTACCTTATGATGATAGATTGAGTAGACTGGGTCTTTACTCGTTGGAGTTCAGAAGGATGAGGGGTGATCTTATAGGAACATTTAAAATAATGAAAGGGATAGACAAGATAGAGGCAGAGAGGTTATTTCCACTGGTCGGGAGACTAGAACTCGGGGGCACAGCCTCAAAATACGGGGGAGCCAATTTAAAACCGAGTTGAGAAGGAATTTCTTCTCCCAGAGGGTTGTGAATCTGTGGAATTCTCTGCCCAAGGAAGCAGTTGAGGCTGGCTCATTGAATGTATTCAAATCACAGATAGATAGATTTTTAACCAATAAGGGAATTAAGGGTTACGGGGAGCGGGCGGGTAAGTGGAGCTGAGTCCACGGCCAGATCAGCCATGATCTTGTTGAATGGCGGTGCAGGCTCGATGGGCTAGATGGCCTACTCCTGTTCCTAATTCTTATGTTCTTATGACACAAAAGCCTCGATTTTAACCTAATCCGCCCAGTGGCAAAAGGACAAGTAAGTTCAAGACAGATGCCCATTTTACAACCAGACTGATTTTACTCTCCATTGACTGACTTAAATGGATGACAGACTCAAACCCACCCATCCCTGCTCTTCTTTGAATATGATGGGATATAATTGGTTCAACATCTCATCTGAAAGATGGCACATCCAAAAATGCAGCACTCTCTCAGTACTGCACTGAAGTGTCAGCCTGCTTAAGTCTCTGGAGTGGGGCTTGAACCCATGACCTTCTGACTCAGAGGTCAGAGTGCTACTTCTGAACCAAGGGAGCAGGGGGCGGGGAAAGCACCATGAAAACCCACGTGTGTTGAGTAATGCCCTTCAGGGAAGGGAATCTGCTACCCCTCCCTGGTCTGGGCCTAAATGTGGCTCCAATCCCACACTATGTGGTTGACTCTTAATGCCCTCTGAAGTGGCCTAGCAGTTCACCACCTCCTTCTCAGGAGGTGGAACCAATACAGGGAGACAGAGGGAAACAAAAAGGAGACAAAAACAAAAGACAGAAAAGAGATGAGTAAAAGTGGAGGGCAGAGAAACCAAAGGCAAGAAACAAAAAGGGCCACTGAATATAAAAGGGCTGCAGGAGGGGTAAAAACTAAAAATCATGGTTTAAAAACTAGGATGAAAACACTCTACCGAAATGCATGCAGCATTAGAAATAAAGTAAATGAGTTGACGGCACAAATCATTACAAATGGGTATGATTTGGTGGCCATTACAGAGACATGGTTGCAAGGTGGCCAGGACTGGGAATTAAATGCACAGGGGTATCTGACGATTTGGAAAGATAGGCAGGAAGGGAAGGGAGGTGGGGTAGCTCTGTTAATAAGGGATGATATCAGGGCAGTTGTGAGGGATGATATTGGCTCCAATGAACAAAATGTTGAATCATTGTGGGTGGAGATTAGAGATAGTAAGGGGAAAAAGTCACTGGTCGGTGTAGTTTATAGGCCCCCAAATAATAACTTCATGGTGGGGCGGGCAATAATCAAGGGAATAATGGAGGCATGTGAAAAAGGAACGGCAGTAGTTATGGGGGCTTTTAACCTACATATCGATTGGTCAAATCAAATCGCAGGGGGTAGCCTGGAGGAGGAATTCATAGAATGCATAGGGGATTGTTTCTTAGAACAGTATGTAACAGAACCTACAAGGGAGCAAGCCATTTTGGATCTGGTCCTGTTAACGAGACAGGAAAAATAAACGATCTCCTCGTAAAAGATCCTCTCGGAATGAGTGATCACAATATGGTTGAATTTGTAATACAGATTGAAGATGAGGAAGTTTTGTCAGAAACGAGCTTACTATGCTTAAACAAAGGGGACTACAGTGGGATGAGGGCAGAGTTGGCTAAAGTAGACTGGAAACAAGGACTAAACGGTGGCACAATTGAGGAACAGTGGAGGACTTTTAAGGAGCTCTTTCATAATGCGCAACAAAAATATATTCCAGTGAAAAAGAAGGGCGGCAAGAGAAGAGATAACCAGCCGTGGATAACCAAGGAAATAAAGGAAAGTATCAAATCAAAGACCAATGCGTATAAGGTGGCCAAGGTTAGTGGGAAACTAGAGGATTGGGAAGATTTTAAGCAACAGCAAAGAATGACTAAAAAAGCAATAAAGAAAGGGAAGATAGATTACGAAGGTAAACTTGCACAAAACATAAAAACAGATAGTAAAAGCTTTTACAGATATATAAAACGGAAAAGAGTGACTAAAGTAAATGTTGGTCCCTTAGAAGATGAAAAGGGGAATTTAATAATGGGAAATGTGGAAATGGCTGAGACCTTAAACAATTATTTTGCTTCCGTCTTCACAGTGGAAGACACAAAAACCATGCCAAAAATTGCTGGTCATAGGAATGTGGGAAGGGAGGACCTTGAGATGATCGCTATCACTAGGGAGGTAGTGCTGGACAGACTAATGGGACTGAAGGTAGACAAGTCCCCTGGTCCTGATGAAATGCATCCCAGGGTATTAAAAGAGATGGCGGAAGTTATAGCAGATGCATTTGTTATAATCTACCAAAATTCTCTGGACTCTGGGGAGGTACCAGCGGATTGGAGAGCAGCTAATGTAACGCCTCTGTTTAAAAAAGGGGGCAGGCAAAAGGCAGGTAACTATAGGCCAGTTAGTTTAACATCTGTAGTGGGGAAAATGCTTGAAACTATCATTAAGGAAGAAATAGCGGGACATCTGGATAGGAATAGTGCAATCAAGCAGACGCAGCATGGATTCATGAAAGGGAAATCATGTTTAACTAACTTACTGGAATTCTTTGAGGATATAACAAGTATGGTGGATAGGGGTGTATCGATGGATGTGGTGTACTTATATTTCCAAAAGGCATTCGATAAGGTGCCACACAAAAGGTTACTGCAGAAGATAAAGGTACGTGGAGTCAGAGGAAATGTATTAGCATGGATAGAGAATTGGACGGCGAACAGAAAGCAGAGAGTCGGGATAAATGGGTCCTTTTCTGGTTGGAAATCAGTGGTTAGTGGTGTGCCACAGGGATCAGTGCTGGGACCACAACTGTTTACAATATACATAGATGACCTAGAGGAGGGGACAGAGTGTAGTGCAACAAAATTTGCAGATGACACAAAGATTAGTGGGAAAGCAGGTTGTGTAGAGGACTCAGAGAGGCTGCAAGGAGATTTGGATAGGTTAAGCGAATGGGCTAAGGTTTGGCAGATGGAATACAATGTCGGAAAGTGTGAGGTCATCCACCTTGGGAAAAAAAACAGTAAAAGGGAATATTATTTGAATGGGGAGAAATTACAACATGCTGTGGTGCAGAGGGACCTGGGGGTCCTTGTGCATGAAACTCTTTTTGGAAAATTTCACACAGCGAGCTAAGTCGACCGTGGCAGGACTCGAACCTGAAATGTTCTGAATCCCAAAAGGTTAGTTTGCAGGTGCAGCAGGTAATCAGGAAGGCAAATGGAATGTTGGCCTTCATTGCGAAAGGGATGGAGTACAAAAGCAGGGAGGTGTTGCTGCAACTGTATAAGGTATTGGTAAGGCCGCACCTGGAGTACTGCGTGCAGTTTTGGTCACCTTACTTAAGGAAGGATATACTAGCTTTGGAAGGGGTACAGAGACGATTCACTAGGCTGATTCGAGAAATGAGGGGGTTACCTTATGATGAGTAGATTGAGTAGACTGGGTCTTTACTCCTTGGAGTTCAGAAGGATGAGGGGTGATCTTATAGAAACATTTAAAATCATGAAAGGGATAGACAAGATAGAGGCAGAGAGGTTGTTTCCATTGGTGGGGGAGACTAGAACTAGGGGGCACAGCCTCAAAATATGGAGGAGCCAATTTAAAACCGAGTTGAGAAAGAATTTCTTCTCCCAGAGGGTTGTGAATCTGTGGAATTCTCTGCCCAAGGAAGCAGTTGAGGCTGGCTCATTGAATGTTTTCAAGTCAAAGATAGATAGATTTTGAAGCAATAAGGGAATTAAGGGTTATGGAGAGAGGGCGGGTAAGTGGAGCTGAGTCCACGACCAGATCAGCCATGATCTTATTGAATGGCGGAGCAGGCTCGAGGGGCTAGATGGCCTACTCCTGTTCCTAATTCTTATGTTCTTATGTTCTCAGGGTTGCCAAGGATGGGTAGTAAATGCAACCCGTACGATGAGAGGAGGCCAGCGACAGCCACCATGAGTATCCACTGAATGTCACCCTCTATTCAAAGCTGGAGCTCAAGTCGCTGGGTCTGTCTGGGGTTAGTTTTTAAAATTTGTTCCTGAGATGTGGGTGTCGCTGGCCAGGCTGACATTTATTACCCTCCCCTTCTTGCACTTGAGAAGGTGGTGATGAGCTCCCTGATGTGTTCGGGAGAGAGTTGCGGCTGGGGGGGTCGGGGGGTGTGGAGTGGGGGTGGGGTGCTGGGGTGGGTGATCAGTCATGATTTTATTGAATGGCGGTGCAGGCTCGAAGGGCCGAATGGCCTACTCCTGCACTTATGTTTCTATGTTTCTATGTTTAACCGCTGCAGTCCGTGTGGTGAAGGTACTCCCACAGTGCTGTTAGGGAGGGAGTTCCAGGATTTTGACCCAGTGACGATGAAGGGACCACGATATATACTTCCACGTCAAGGTGATGTGTGACTTGGAATCCTGCATCTTCTAACTTAGAAGCGGGACCATTAAGCCAAGTGTCGCTCCCCCAGATAGGTGAAGGGTACTAAGAAACCAAGGTACTAAGGCAGGAGGGTCAGTAACTCGAGGACACCGATTTAAGATCATTGGCAAACAACCAATGGGGAGATGAGGAGAATTTGTTTTACACAGCAAGTTGTTATAATCTGGAATGCACTGCCCGAAAGGGTGGTGTAAAGCAGATTTAATAGCAATTTTCAAAAGGGAATTTGATATATATTTGAAAAGGAAAATGTTGCAGGACTATGGGAAGAGAGTAGGAGAGTGGAACTAATTGGATAGCTTTTTCAAAGAGCTGGCACAGGCATGATGGGTCGAGTGGCGTCCTTCTGTGCTGTAAAACTCCAGGATTCAACTGTGTCAAAGGTCAGGAAATCGCTTTAACTTTCTGCTATCTCCAAAACCTCTGAACACACCAGCAATACACGTGCTATCTTACTGTGTTATACATTAATTCAATTGGTCACAGACTGTTGCCTGGGTATTGTATCAGAGAAAAAAAACTGAGTGCCTGGCGGTTCAGGAACGATTCATAAAATTGCCTCTCAATATCCCAATCGGCATCGCTCCGAATGGACAAAGTTCATGTCCAACCCGATTCATTTTTTTTTAAATTGCAGGAAAGGAGTTTTGAAAAAATTATTTAAAAGCCGAATTAACGAACCAAGATTCCTTTTGTTCCTCAAGTTATTGCCATGTGTTTGTTTTTGAGTCATGTCTGCTGCAGATATTTTTTTTATTAATACCTTTACTTTTAGAAAAAAATCAGAGCGAGAATTATTTCAAAAACAAACACACGACGAACTGCGGAGAAACAGACATAAACCTGCCGATTTTCAGCAGTAACTCCCCCATGAATGAACAATAATAAAATGTCTCTTGTTGTGTCAGTTTCACAAGCCAGCCAGGCACTTTCAATTGGCCGGGGCATCTGTCAATTTCACAGGAAAGTCCCAGTCACTTAAAAAAATTCTTCTCGGTTCATTTCCGTTTGTTACGGAGCGACGTACATCGTCCCAGTGTTCTTTCTCGAGGCTAAAAAAAATACAAACACACATACACACATATATATATAATGTGTGCTTAAAACAAGAGCGAAACCAGAAAGAAAGAAAATGCAAATTAAAATGGCTTTAAATGTAAAAAATTCCGTTCCTTTCTGATGAAAGATTTTTTTTTCACGTTGCAATTTTTTTTGCAGAGGCAAAACAAGGATTAAAAAACGATCGTGTGCCCGGTGTTATATATATTTATATATATGCACACACGGTATAGTAATATAGAAATATATAGGAAGGATGTTTTAGAAAGAAGGGGTTCCACACGGCGGCCGGCGGCCGAGCAGCGAGCATGGAATGAAGCTGAAGGGCAACATTTGTATCGGATCGGAAGAGAGAATTGATACAAAAAGGTTCGATTTTGGAACGTCGCGGGCGCCGGGATTCTAATTTCGGAACGTCGAGTTGCCACTCGCTCCGGGAGGAAAAGTCTCAACGTTCCAATCGAAGGTGGAAAAGAAATTTACAAAGGAGGAAATTTACACGCCGGCTCGGAGAATCGTTGGGAGATTTTTTTTCTCGTTGTTTTATTATTATTTTTTCTTTTTAATGCTGAATGTTTTGAGTAAAATAGCGCCGCTCGGTGAAGATGGGGGACGCTTATGACCCAGAGCACCCGACCGAGTAAGTGATCAAAATATCTCCCTTATTATCACTTAATTGATTTATTTAATTGCGACACGGTGGGTTTCCAGTGAAACTTACATTTAGGAAATGAAATGTGATTTTGGGGGGGTGGCAGAGGGTACAAAAAAAAGGAGTTTGGACTGTTTTGGGAAGCAGTGCCCCAGGGCAAGGTCTTGAAGGGCTGGAGCCCAGGCCCCTGTGATGGTCACTCTCCCTCATGTTATAATCCCCCTCCCTACTTTGGCTCCAGTCATTTCCCAATCTTGTATGGCTCGAAGGTAAAATAAATGGCGGGTAAACTTTGAAAGGGGGAGGATGAAAACACACAGGATAGCTTTGGGGAAGGGAGACACAAGGCCTGAGATCCACGGCGCTCGCGTACTTGTAATGGGCGGGCGATGAAGCTTGCGACACCCAAGAGGGGGAGGAGGAGGAGGGCCGTGAGAGCAGCCTCGGTTAGATTTTAACTGGCCAGTGGTACAGAGGGAGGGAGAATGTTGGGTGGGGGATGAACACACAGAGGGGTTGGTTGGGGAAGGAGATAAACAGGGTGGCTCTTTTACTTGGCAAAGTGCTGATGTTTGGTATAAAACACTCAGCATCTGGCCCCATCTCACTGAACTGGACACAATGGGGGCAGAATAAAGGGCAATAAACATCAGACTGGACAATTTAGCCAGCAAAACCCAAATACACAGTGGCCATCATTTACCCTAGAAGACAGTTGGATGCCATCTTGAGTAATTTCAAGCTGTTATCACAAACTGTTAGAGCCATGAGGAAGAAAATTCATGATAAATTTTATAGTAAACCACGTGCAAAGTATTTTTTTTGAAGAAAAACCCTTTCGATTGCAAGTCAGCCAGACTGCGGTGACCTCTAAATCTACACGTGTGTAACAGGAAGAATTTTACTTTCTTAAAAATGAAACAAAAAAATATTCAAATGAGGAGGGAGCACTTTCTGTAATTAAAAACCAGTACTCAGGAGTAGGAAGTCCTCAATACACATTATTTTCTAAGCTGGATTTTGACATGCTGCATGTTTGAAATGAGGATCCCCCAGAATATTCTGGAAATACGCAGCAGGTCAGTCTTAGAAGGTAAAGGTGGCTTCATGTTGTGGGTGAGGACCCTTCATCAGATACGAATGGAGAGGCACCAGAAACATGGACTTGCATTTTTAATTTACTCCTTCAGATGCTGTCTATCCCAACGTGGATTTCTAGTGATTCCATATGTTTGTTTTGCTTTCCTATATTTAGCTTTCATGTGTGTTTTTTTTTCCTCTGTCACTTGAGTTGCACGTCAGTTATGGAAGAAGAAAAATTAATCAACACAGACCTCCCCCAACCCTGAGTTTTCTCCTGAGGAAACAAACTTGGGTTTATATAGCACCTTTTACCACCACAGGATGTCCCAAAAGTACTTTTGAAGTGTAGTCACTGTTGTATCGTCGGGTAATGTGGCAGCCAATTTGCGCACAGCAAGGTCATACAAACAACAATGAGATTAATAACCAAATAATCTGTTTTTGGTCATGTTGGTGAGGGAGAGCTCCGCTGGTCTTTGAATAGTACCTGGGGATCTTTAACTTGCACCTTGAGCGGGCAGACAGGGCCTCGGTTTAACATCTCAGCCAAATATTGGCACCACTGACTGCAGAGCTCCCTCGATACACCAATTGCTGCCTTAGTGTATGAGCCTAGATGGTGATTGTCTCAGGGTATTTGACCATGCAGGGTATCCCAGCCGAGTCTGCTGCTCATCTTGTCCTTACCTGGTGTCCCCAAGCATGCAGCTTCCATCAGGAGTAGCTTGATCTTGATTATTAGTGGGGACGGTAGTGTCGTGTTTATATTACCACGTTAGTAACCCAGAAGCCCGGACTATATTCATAGATAGATTTTTGGAGTCTAGAGGAATCAAGAGGTTTGGAGATCGGGTGGGAGAGTGGAGTTGAGATCGATATCAGCCATGATCTTATTGAATGGCGGAGCAGGCTCGAGGGGCCTACTCTTGCTCCTATTTCTTATGTTCTTATGTTCTAATACTTTAGAGAACATGAGTTCAAATCTCACCATGGCATTTTGAGAATTTGAATTGGAAATACAATACAAAGCTGGTATCAGTAAAAGTAACCAAGGAGCTGTCGGATTGTTGTAAAATCCCAGCTGCTTCGCTGATGTCTTTTAGGGAAGGAAACCTATTGTCTTTACCTGGCCTGACCTATGTGACTCCAGACCCACACCAACTCTTAACTTTGCTCTGCAGCCAGTCAGTTGCTTCAAACTGCAACAAACACAGACTTCAGCGGCTCAGGAAGAAGGCCCACCACCAACATCTACGGTTAGGCAATACTTGCCAGCAATGCCCACATCATTTAAAAAAAAAAATGGTGCAGGAGCCCTGGCTGATTTATTCCCCCGCCGCTCCCCCCCGCTTTTCTTCTGCCCATGGACACTCAAGTCAGTCGCCTTTTGGCCGCAATCAGCCTACTCAGCCATTGGGCACATGAGTTTGGGTCCTTCTGGTCTGTATTGCTCAGTCCTAAACCACACTGTGGATCATCTAAGGAATGTGGGGAAGTCGAATTCCCTTGGGGTGAAAGCATAGTCGATGAAGCTACATTTTAAACAAGATTTTTTTGATACTGCAATTAGGAAATTGCAAAGAATTAGGCATTTTGAGGTTAATATTTGGCGTTGGTCTTTGTATGGTTGCCATTGGTTTCTTGACCGATGTCTTTCTATGTTATATTATGCAGTGTTGTCGGTGGAATATCCAGCTACATTCACTTTCACCCAGAAATGTTATTGTAGACTGCAGACATGCAAAATTGGGTTTTATCTTGCATGTTAAGACAGCATGAAATACCACAACAACTTGCATTTATATAGCACCTTAAACATATAAATTGTCAGAAGGCACATTACAAGAGGGACAGAGAGGGAGAGCTTAAGATGTGTGATTGAAGACTTGGTGAAACGATGGATTTTGAGAAAGCAAGACTTGCATTTGCATATCGCCTTTCACCACCTCAGAATGTCCCGAAGCACTTCACAGCCAATAAAGTACTTTTGAAGTCTATTTACTGTTGTAAAGTAGGAAACGTGGCAGCCAATTTGTGCACAGCAAAGCAACGTTCCACAAACAGCAATGGTATAATTGATTAATTAAACTGTTTTTTGTGGTGGTGGTTGAGGGATAACTATTGACCAGGGCACCAGGAGAACTGCCCCGCTCTTTGAAATAGTGCATGGGATCCTTTACATAGGATCAATTTGAGGTGATCGAGAATCTCTGTGAGAAATGAAACCATCCCCAACTAGTGGGCTTGCAGGATATAATGTGACTAATTGGCACAAACAATTTTATAATTTAGAATTATAAGTTTCTTTGGTTAATTAAATTTTATGTCTATTTTAGTGGTGCCTCCTCAAAAGTAGGCACTTGTGGTGCTTTCTTTTGGTTGATGATACTGGGCCACCTTTATTTGTTTATTAAAATCGGCACGGGAGAGGGGATTGAGTGATTGGGGTGGTGCCTGACTCCAGGGTTCAACCCCAGTCCATGAGGATGGGATGATTCTCCTTTGACTGTAAGGATACAAGATCAGATGAGCTTGGACTGTCCCAATTCAGCACAAGAAGCTTGGTTTGAACTGGTTATTTGCTTACCTGACTGTCAGATTGGGTTCCTGTTCTATCTTTTGGGGAAATTACATCCTTACCCTTCAGTTATGGCTTTGTTTTTGTGTAGTTAGCAGCTCCAATTAATACCTACTTAGCCCTTGGATTCAATATGTTAATTCTCCCTCCTCCTGAAGACATCCTTTCTTGTGGTTTGGTGACAACAGTGCTCCCGTACCTCTCCAATGTGCCCATTCTTAATTTGCGAGCTTAGACAGGGTTGCTTGGCACAGCGCCTGTCCTGGGCCAACATCCAGCTTGTGGGCAGAACCATCGAGATGCTGAACGAGGCACTCGGCCCTGACTTCACTCGGAGGCTCAAGCATGTAGATTGATACCGTCTGGGCTGACCCTCGCTCAGCGAACATTTCTCGTTGGCACCAGGCCCTGAAACATCCCTCGGGAGCCGGCGCCTCCCACCTTGAGCCGTCTCTGGGAAATTCCTTCCGTGCCATTCCACTCTGCATGGAGGGGTTTCCTGTACTGGCTGCTCCTGCACATTTTCCAATTCATCGTCCTTGTCTCCCTTTGTGTACCAGCTTCCAGTCCGGAGGTGCTGGGGGTGCCCAGTGGAGGGCTCTCACAATAAGAAGCAGACAGTATTGCTAGGCAATTCTACTGCAGAAGCCATCGTGAATGCACCCAATCCTGTTCTCATCTGACATCCACACATGTGTACTTTTGATCAAGGAGTCACTTGATCGTGACCAAGAATGAGAACCCTGGTTTGTTTCCTTCTCCTCACCCCCACCTACAGCCCAGGGCTAATAAAGCTAACTAAACTTAATGTTCCACTCCAAAGCCTCCCCCCACCATTATTCACCTAACAGTGTATAATGACCAACGTCTATTCCATTCCCATTGTTGATGGAGGATCTCAAGAGTATATGGGGTGACCCTCCTAATATTTATCTAGAATAGAAAAAGACGGAGAAGGGGAATGAAGCATCAACCACCCGAATGGATAATCTCTCCAACTTTTCGTTCTGCGGCCCCTGCTGACCCAACAACAACAACTTGTATTTATATAGCGCCTTTAACGTATTAAAACGTCTCGCGGCGCTTCACCTGAGTGTTATAAAACAAAATTTGACACCGAGCCACGTAAGGAGACCAAAAGCTTGGTCAAAGAGTTAAGTTTTGTCTTAAAGGAGGAAAGAAGTTTAGGGAGGTAATTCCAGAACTTAGGGCCTAGGCACCTGAAGGCATGGCCATCAATGGTTGAGCGATTAAAATTAGTCATGCTTGAGGTCAGAATTAGAGGAGCTCAGATATCGGGGGGCGGGGGGGGGTGGAAATTGTAGGGCTGAAGGAGATTACAGAGATCGGGAGGGGCGAGGCCATGGAGGGATTTGAAATCAAGGGTGAGAATTTAAAAATTGAGGCGTTGCCTAACTGGAAGCCAATGTAGGTCAGCAATGGGTGAATGGGACTTGAAGCGAGTTAGGACTCGGGCAGCCGAGTTTTGGATGAACTTAAGTTTAGGGAGTGTAAATGGTGGGCGGGCCGGTCAAGAGTGCGATCGAATCGTCAAGTCTAGAGGTAACAAAGCCATGGAACACGAAAGCAAGGTACTTGTGAAGGAAAGTGCTGTACTTTTCCATCGCCCGCCCCACCCGGGGATCGTCTATTTCAAAGGTCAATGCCTATTGCCAGAACGGCACCAGTTGCCTCCAGAGGAAATTGCACCAATTGCTTTTCTAGGCCATTCATATCTGGAGGCATCCAAGTTGACATCCAGCTGGGCAAAGACATGTCAGCAGGATATCAGGATCCTATATAAGGCTGTGTGTTTACTGAATCATGGTCCTTTCTCCCCTCTCCCTGAAGGCACAGTTCATTATCTTAAAATTAGAGCTAGGCTTATTCAGAAGTGAAATCAGTAAACACGTTTTCACACAAAGGGTAGTGGCAATCTGGAATTCTCTTTCCCCCAAAAGACTGGATGCTGATACATTTGACATTTTCAAGATTGCGATCATTGCGATTGCTAGATTTTTGTTGGGTAAGGGTATCAAGAATATAGAGCATTGAGTTGAGGTTCAGATCAGCCAGATCAGATCTGATTGAATAGTTTGAGGGGCTTCATGGCCTCCACTTGTTCCTATGTACAGTTCCATGGGTACTGGCTGCTCTCTGACAAGGAGCCCTTCTTGCCATGTGAGCATGGACACAGAGTGCCACTGGGGACGAACTGCCATGTGGGGCCGTTCAGTTGAGGCTTGTTGTCCACTCAATTGCACTTTCCAGGTCTCGTCCCATGTCTCGGTGGGTCTTGTCCTCATTAGAGAGGAGATTATACAGCGAGTCAGCCCTCGATACTCTTGGGATCCTTCATCAGCAATGGGCTCCGAAAGGAAGGTGGCCATTTTCCACTGCGTCCAACCCAAAATGGTGTTCCTACTGCAAGCTCTTGACTCTTAAAACCCAAACGTAAATGTAATATATAGAAATACTGGTTGGACCGAACGGCCTATTTCTGTGTTGTATTTCCATTATTTTTATCGACACGACTTACATTCCATTTTCTTGAAGCACCTTGGGATGTTGAAGGACCTACATAACTGCTAGTTGTCATCATCCTCCCCTATACAAAACCTCTGGGCTACTTTTTCTTCTCCCTCCACATCACACAGTTAACAGAGCCTCCAGTCAGCTCATTCTGTGCACTGGAATCTCTTCTCACCTCTCTCGCCACCTTTAAAAGCCTTAAACCCACCTTATCTAACCTCCTCTCTTCCCACTGGTATCCATGATTTCACTGATAAGGTGCCTTAGAATTGACAGAAGCGACATAAATATACTGTGACAGGTGCTGTCTTTGTCAAACGGGCCTTCAAGGAGACCTTGAGGTTTAAATTTTCTTTGATCAACTTACACTAAGGTATGGAAGTGCAGTGGTTACGTTACTGGACTAATAATCCAGAGAACCCACCATGGGCAGTTTGAGAAATTGTAAAGCTGGTATCAGTAAAAGTAACCATGCAGCTGTCAGTTTGTTGTAAAAACCCAACTGATTCACTATTGTCCATTTAAGGAAGGAAACCTGCTGTCTTTACCCAGTCTGGCCTAAGTGAATCCAATCCGACAACAATGTGTTTGACTCTTAACTGCCCTCTGAAACTTGACTGCCCATGTCCTAACCCGCACCCATCCTGTTCACCCATCACCCCTGTGCTCGCTGACCTACATTGGCTCCCGGTTAAGCAACGCCTAGATTTCAAAATTCTCATCCTTGTTTACAGATCCCTCCGTGGTCTTGTCCCTCCCTGTCTCTGTAATCTCCTTCAGCCTCACAACTCTCCGAGATATCTGCGCTCCCCAAATTCTGCCCTCTTGAGCATCCCTGATTATAATTGCTCAACCATTGGTGGCCGTGCCTTCTGTTGCCTCGGCCCCAAGCTCTGGAACTTCCGCCTAAACCTTTCCGCCTCGCTACCTCTCCTCCTTTAAGACGCTTCTTAAACGTCTTTTGGATGAGACGTTAAACTGAGGCCTCGACTGCTCTCTCAAGTGGACGTAAAAGATCCCATGGCACTATTTCAAAGAAGAGAGGGGGAGTTATCTCCGGTGTCCTGGCCAATATTTATCCTTCAATCAACATAACAAAAAAAAACGCATTATCTGGTCATTATCACATTGCTGTTTGTGGGAGTTTGCTTGTGTGGAAATTGGCTGCTGGGTTTCCTACATTACCACAGTGACTACACTGCAAAAGTACTTCATTGGCTGTAAAACGCTTTTGAGACATCTGGTGGTTGTGAAAGACGCTATATAAATCTAAGTCTTTCTTTAAAACCTACCTCTGACTAAGCTTTTGCTCACCTGCTCATATTTCTCATGTTGTTCGGTCAAATATTTTGTCTCATAATACTCCTGTGAAGTGCCTTGGTACGTTTTACTATATTAAAGGTGCTATATAAATACAAGTTGTTGTTGAAGTGGCTTTGCAACAGTGCAGCAGCTTTATGTTGATTTTTTTCTGGTGCCAGCCCACAAATTACTTATTTATTGAATTCAATTTCACAACTTGCCAAGGTGGGATTTGAGCATGTGGCCTCTGGGCTCTATGTTCCCAGTCCAGTACCAGAACCACTGCATTGTACCCTAAAGGCAGCACGGCTTTGCCTTTTATTTTGGGGAGTAGACAGGAAATAAAGCTTTGTATTTCTATCGTGCCTTATAAAGTCTCTGAGTTAGCGTCGCACATGAGATGAATTATATTAAAGTGGTCACTGTTTTGTAGGCGAGCACTTTTCACACAGTAAGATCCCACAAACAGCAACCAATGAATTTGTTTTGGATGGTGTTGGTCGAGGGAGGGATGTTGTCCAGGACACGGAAGAGCTCCCTCCCTTTCTTTGAACAATACCAGGGGATTTTCAATGTTTTAAAATAATTTGTTCTTGGGCTGTGGGCATCCTGAGAAAGTGATGGTGGCCCCCACCTTAAACTGCTGCAGTCCATGTGGTGAAGCTGCTCTCACAATGCTGCTGTTCTTTGTATCGATTTGAGTGGCTTGTTAGGCCATTTCAGAGGGCAGTCAAGAGTCGATTACATTGGTGTGGGACTGGAGTCACATATAGGCCAGATTAGGCAAGGATGGCAAGTTTCCTTCCCTAAAGGACATTAGTGAACCAGACAATCCAACAGCTTTCACTGATGCTATCTTTTCTCAAATTGCCCATGGTAGGTTCTCTGGATTACTAGTCCAGTCACACAGCCACTATGCGACCATACCCCTATGAGTCTATCTGCATCACCTGGAGCCGATACATCCAATTTGAAGTCGCTGAAAGATGGCAACTTGGAGAATACACCAATCCCTCATTGCTGGACTGACCGTCAGTGTAGAGATGTGAACAGAGACAGAGAATGAAGAAGAATGTTTTTAAAAAGGACAGTGGTTCACATTCTACACATTGGTGCCTTTTAGAGCTCTGAATGATTTTAAGATGAGTCATAATCGGTGTCGCTCACAAGGGCTGAGAGTACACACAACGGTCATATACACGGTAACTACGGCAACAGAATGCCAGCTGGAACAATCTACTTTTGAACGGTAGGGAGGGAGAAGGAATTTTCATAAACTGATTCTTCTCCTTTTCATTCAATATATTTATGGAATTGCTGTGTGTTCTTTTAAATTCCAATGTCTTTGTGAGGAAAATGCATCAGTACAATGTGTATATACACCGAGGGGGGATTTTTGAAACAATCGAGTCCTAATGTTTTTCTCCCCCTTTCTCAGCCTCCCAATTTTTTTTTGCTAAGTGTTAAGTGCCCACTTGCCCCAAACTCTCAAATTCTCCATCGCTCCCCTCTATAATTACAGCTTCCTCGGGTTCAGCTCGGTGGGGAGCCTGGCGATGTGGAGCGGAAGTTGTGTGGGACAGGGTTTGACTGGTGGGATGCTAGTGAATGATTTTCTTAACCTGCTTTGCTCACCATGTCCCCAGCCAACCCTCCCGGATTGTCCTGGAGTCTCTAGGAATTGGAAATTAAATTCCGCACAACCAGAGAGAAAAATCCTAGGGAATTCTTAAAATGAATATTGAATAGTTCTTATTTCCGTACCTTCGCACTCTTCCCTGAGAACAGCGTGAAGTAGTGGAATGATTCGAGGGCTGAGTAACAGTCTGAAGGCCGTGACGTGAGCGTTCCTTTTTGTGGCCGTAGGCATCTTTCTACCAGCCAATGGTCATCTCCGGTGGGAGCAGATTATGGGCTCCCACAACCCATACAATGAGGGGGCCGCTAAATGTCAACCCAGAATTCAGAGCCGGACTGTCTGAAGTGGGGTTTGAACCCTGCACCTTCTGACTCGGGTGGGAATGAGCCAAAGGCTTGCTCCAATCTGATTCCGATTTGTCTTGTTATCAGCTTTTCAAGTATTTCTTCATATTTGTATTTCCTCACACCAGGCCGGCCAGGAGAGCATTGGAATAGTCGAATCTGGAGATGACCCAGGCGTGGATGTGAGTTTCAGCGGCTGATGGGCTGAGGCAGGGGCGGAGATGGGAGTAGGTGGTCTTTGTGATGGCGAGGATATGGGATCCGATGCTCAGCTCGGGTTTGAATAGGACGCCGAGGTTGTGAACAGTCTGGTTCAGCCCGAGACAGTGGTCGGGACGGAGGATGGAATCGGTGGCAATGGTACAGATTTTTTGGCAGGGCTGAAGACAATGGCTTTGGTCTTTCTAATTTTAACTGGAGGAAATTGTGGCTAATCTAAGACTGGCTGTCGGCCTGTCATCAGTGTACATATGGAACCCGGATAACACCAACAGGCAGCATGTGAAAGAGGAAAATATGGGGCCAAGGATAACTCCTTTTGAGGACACCAGTTGTAGTGATGCGGGGGTCTGAAGAGAAGCCATTGCCTGGCTACGACTGGATAGATGGGGCCAAGCAAGGTCAGTCCCATTGAGCTGGTTAACGGAAGACAGACGTTAAAGCAGGATGGTGTGGTCGACCATGCCAAAGGCTGCAAGAACATTAGAACATAAGAAATAGGAGCAGGAGTAGGCCATTTGGCTCTCCAGCCTGCTCTGCCTTTTAATAAGATCATGGCTGATCTGATCTTGGGCTCTGCTCCACTTCCCTGCCCGCTCCCCCTTACCCTTCACTCCCATCTCGCTTAAAAATCTGTCTATCTCCGCCTTAGATATATTCATTGACCCAGCCTTCACAGCTCTCTGGGGTAAAGAATTCCACAGATTTACGACCCTCTGAGAGAAGAAATTCCTCCTCGTCTCGGTTCTAAATGGGCAACCTCTTATTCTGAAACTGCCCCCGCCCCCCCCCCCCCCGAGTTCTAGATTCCCCTATGAGTGAAAACATCCTCTCTGCATCTACCTTGTCGAGCCCCCTCAGTATCTTGTCTGTTTCAACCTGGAGTTGCGGGAGAGATGGGCATGGATTTGGCAGGTGATGACACGTTGAAGGTCTTTAGGGAGGTTGAAGATGGCGGCAGTAGTTTGTACAGACAAAGGGGTCAAGCGTATAGTTTTAAAAAGATGAGCATTATCTGAGGAGAGGGAACCATCAACACTGGCTAACATGGGACCTGTTTTAAAACCCCAGAGCTCTCCTGCTTTGGGACATCCCGAGGTCGTGAAATGTGCTTTGAATATTGCCATGGGATTTTCAATGTCAACTGAATAGGCAAACTGGGCCTCGGTTTAATGTCGCATCCAAAAGACTGCACCTCTGACAGTGCAGCACTGCCTCAGTATTTCACTGAAGGGTTAGCCAGGATTATGTACCTTGTTAAAGATAAATCATGTCTGGCTAACGATTGAATTCTTGATGAGGTAACCAAGAAGGTTGATCAGGGTGATGCAGTAGATGTACATATGGACTTTCGGGAGGCATTCGACAAAGTGCCACACACGAGGCTTATTAAGAAGATGGAAGTTTATGGATTTAACGGGAAAGTGGTGGTATGGATACAACATTGGCTCGGTAACAGGAAGCAAAGAGTGGTGGTGGATGGATGTTTTTCAGACTGGGAGGTGGTTTGCAGTGGTGTTCCCCAAGGGTTAGTTTTAGGTCCATTACTAGAAAATAGGTGCAGGAGTAGGCCATTCAGCCCTTCTAGCCTGCACCGCCATTCAATGAGTTCATGGCTGAACATGCAACTTCAGTACCCCATTCCTGCTATAGAAACATAGAAAATAGGTGCAAATTTTATAAACGACCTAGACTCGGGTGTAGGGAGCAGCACTGTAAAGTTTGCAGATGTCCAAAACTTAGCAAAGTAGTCGATCATGATGAGGATAGTTATAGGCTTCAGGATGACATGGACAGGATGGTGAAATGAGCAGAAGACTGGCAGATGGAGTTCAATCCGGAGAAGTGTGACGTGATGCACTTTGGGAGGACTAAAAATGAATAGCAGTATACTATAAATGGCAGGATTTTGAAAAGTGT
The DNA here is from genome assembly GCF_044704955.1 of Pristiophorus japonicus. NCBI lineage: Eukaryota > Metazoa > Chordata > Chondrichthyes > Pristiophoridae > Pristiophorus > Pristiophorus japonicus. The sequence goes on along the minus strand of NC_091977.1, from coordinate 479,794,746 downwards.
AGATGAGCAGAGAGGCCTTGGTGACCATATACACAAATCCTTCAAGGTCACGGGGCAAGTTGATAAGATCGTCAAAGAAACACATGGGTTACTTGGGTTTTTAAATAAATGAATAGAATATAAAAGCAAAATGTCATGTTCAAACTTTCTAAATCAATGGTTAGGCCTGGGCTGGAATATTGTGGACAATTCGGGGCAGCACACTTCAGGAAGGATGTAAAGGCTTTGGAGGTTAGACAAGTTAGGACTGTTGTCCTTGGAACAGAAAAGGTTAAAAAGTGACCCAATCGAGCTTTTCAAGATGCTGAGAGGTTTTGATAAATTAGATAGGGAAAAATTATTCCCTCTGGCGAGTGGATCAATAACTAGAGGCTATAGATTCAAAATCATTGGCAAAAGATAGAGGGGAGATGAGGAGAATTTTTTTCACTCAGAATTCTCAGGATCTGGAACGCTGTACCTGAAAAGCTGGTGGAAGCTGGTTCCATAAATCATTTTAAAAGGGAGTTGGACAGGTAGAGGATTACGAACTTGCAGGGTTATGGACTAAGCATGGTTGCTCTTTCAAAGACCCAGCTCAGGCGTGACTGGCTGAATGGCCTCCTTCTGTGCTGTAAGTTTCTCTGATTTCTATGAAATATCTGGAGTGGGACTTGAACGCACGAACTTCTGTCTCGGAGGCGAGACTGCCACTGAGCCATGGCTGACACTATGTCAATGTTAATGCGCAGAAAAACATAAACAATTTAAAAATAGCTATTGTTGACAGCTAATTTGTCTGATTTAAAAAGAGGTGACCGATTACAAACGTCAATCATTATTTTGGATGAACTTTGGTACCTTGTTGCTGGCCTTAGGAGCACCTTGTTAAACAGAGGTTTTGCCCTCTCGGATGGGTCTAAAAGATCCAATGGCACTATGAAGAGCAGGGGAGTTCTGCCAGTGGTCCTGGCCAATAATTATTCCTCTACCATCACTTGGAAGAGAAAAATTATCTGGTCATTTATCTCATTGTTGTTTGTGAGAGCTTGCTGTGTATAAATTGGCTTCCACATTTCCCACATTACATCAGTGACTACACTTCAAAAGTACTTCATTGGCTGTATAATGCTTGGGGATGTCCGGAAGTCACGAAAGGTGCTATATAAATGCAAGTCCATTCTTTCATTCATTTATTTCATTTCTTTATTTCAATTCTTTATTTCAATAATTCATTCTTTCATTCCTTCCTTTCTTGTCAGACAGCATCGGGTAGTCATGTGAGGATGGAATAGTCACCTCTTCCTAATCTATCTAGTCATCTGTTGACTGACTTCTTTTAGTACGTGTGAGACCTTAACTCCGAATCTGTCACTGGGAAGAGGAAGGAAATGGCTGGGAGGCCGGAGAAGAAAAGTCAGCTTAGCTCACTCGGAAGCACGGTCACCTCTAAGTCAGAAGTCTCCCCTCCTCTCAGGAGCTGTACATTTAATCAAGATTACAGTGGAGTAAAACTTTACATGGGCTCTTGCTGTGTATGAGAAGGAAGGATCGAGTTCAAGTTTATTAAGCGAGGAATATTGCCAAGGCGGAAGTACCTGTACTCAGTGATTGAATAGTGTCAGCAAATCGTTTAGCGCCCACCTGACAAGTCAACAGAACTTATTTGAGTGTCAGCCGTTGCTCAGTGGTAGCACACTCGCCTCTTGAGTCAGAAGGTCGTGGGTTCAAGCCGCACTCCAGAGACTTGAGCACAAAAGTCCAGGCAGGTTCCTCAGTCCAGTACTGAGGGAAAGCTGGACTGTGCGGTGTCAACTTTCAGAGAGGCCTTAAACCGGTCTGCCTGGTCAGGTGGGCGTAAAAGAACCCATGGCACTATTCGAAGAGCATGGAAGTTGTTCCATTGTCCTGGCCAATATTTATCCCTCTTCCAGCACCTAAAACAGATGATTTAGTCATTTATTTCATTGATGTTTATGGGCTCTTGCTGTGTGCAGAGTAGCTGCCGCATTTCCTACATTTTAAAAGTACTTCATTAGCTGTAAAGCGTTTTGAGACGTCCTCAGGTCTCTGTTTACCAGCTCTTCTGAAGGAGAACACTTGTGAAAACGCAGGATTCCTTCGGTACCACACGGTCATGCAGACGAGGTAACAGTTGGCGGAGGTGCCGCTTTTCAGATGAGACATTAATCCGAGGTTCTGGCGACCCTCACAGGTGGATGAACAAGAAGAATGCAAGATTGGTGTCCTCCTCCTTGCACATTGAATAGGCTGAAGGAGTGTCTTCATCCAAAACCCTTGTGAAACCAAACCGGAATGGGAGTGAATCACAGGTTATATTGAGCATTCGATGCACCATTGAATAAATTAAACTGGTGGATGCTCAATGAGGACTTGCCAGAGCTCTGAAATCTGTTGAAGCTGCAGTTAATAAATATTCTTAAAAATAACAATTGATGTCTTCTGGAAAGTCATTAGAACCCTTTGATAAATTCAGAAATCTAGACTTAAAAATATGGTTTACCAAAGCTGCACGCTCAAGATAATTACAGATGAGGGAGGCCATTCGGCTCATCTTAGTTCATCAATCCAGAGAGATCCTATAGTTGCTTCATTGTCGCATCCGATTGATTCTTGAATGTTGCTGGAATTTTTGCCGCCTCCATTATGAGCGAATCTATTCCAAGCATTGACCACTCTGTGAAGAAGAACTTCCTGACAGCAGTCCTCAAATTTATCTTTTACGAGTTCGAGCGTCAGCCTTTGTGTGGCAATTTTGCTGGTTCCCATTTGTTTACGCACACGACATGAGCTCCGAGGCAAGTAAGGGTTGGGTTCACAATGGTCAAACCGGTTTAACTGAATGGAACTCGTTACAGAAGATTTCCTCGGCTGGATAGCAGCACAGCTCACTATTAGTAAACAGTGTATTGGTTGGGAGCCTGGCGTGCAAGGGAACTGGAATAACATCAGTAGAGATAGCCAGTGACACAGGGTGCTTGGGAGGGAGGGTGAGGGGTTACTGAGTGACAATGTGATGGAATAAACCCGCATCATTTTATTTTTTAATGCCCCATGTACCCGGCAGCAGTGTCCAGAAGATTAACAGTTAAATTCTTGGAGACTCTAGGACAATCCAATAGTGGTTAAGTTACTGGACTAATAATGCAGAGGCCTGGACTAATGATCCGGAGATATGAGTTCAAGTCCCACGATGGCAGCTGGGGAATTTAAATTCAGTTAATTAAATAATCTGGAATTTAAAAAAAAAAAGCTAGTATCCATAATGGTGACCATGAAACTGTCGTAAAATTATTGTAAAAACCCATCTGGTTCACTAATGTTCTTTAGGGAAGGAAATCTGCCGTCCTTAGCCAGTCTGGCCTATATGTGACTCCAGACCCACAGCAATGGGTGAACTCTTAACTGCCCTCTGAAATGGCGGATCACCACCACCTTCTCAAGGACAATTAGGAATAGGCAATAAATGCTGGCCTTGCAGTGACACCCACATTCCGTGAATTAATTAAACAAAAAATCCTGGAGGGTTGGCAAACCCTTTCTTTAGATCTAGGTACAGAGATGAAGGCTGGTATGACATGAAATACTTGTGGATTGTGTCAACAAGGTGATGTCTCGCACAAGGCTTTACCTGGGAGCATAATCAATAATGCAGATAGTGACTTCCACTGTAATATTCACTTTATTGTCTGATTTAAATTTTAAAAATAACTTTTCTTTCCTTCTTCCTAGGGCGCATGCCTCTCCTCACCCTCCATCACCCACGAGGGAAGGTTGGACGGAACTGCAGATGTCACCTGGACCATCAACGCCTCTCCAAGTTCAGTCCACAGGAGATGTCCTTGTGGGGTGAGACAGACAACTCTCTCGCTTTGGGAGTCCAATCGGATGTTCCAAGTTTAAGGAATCTAGTGCTACATTGGAAGAAGGGTAGCATGCGGGAGAGAGAGAGAGTGCTTGTGTATATGTTTCTGCCGTTGGATATCATTAGTTGTCTGTATTTTTACTTACAAAATCGGGGTATAGTTCTCAAGTCTTGGGGGATACCGGCATCAACCTAGCCAACTTCAGCAAAAGCCTTGCAATTATTGCAGCCTAGGCAAATGTCGGTTGGGGTTGACGAGATGGAGAAATAACACCAGCCCCTTGGATGTCTTTTGATAATGGCTATATAGTGATTTGTTACGGTATTCGAACATTTTATATATTAATTAATCTGTCCATTTCTGGTCAACTTTTTTCCATTTATAAATTCTTATAGCCACAGTTATTATAAAAATTACCCATGTAACTATATCCTCCTGCTGGTGGAGGCAGTGCAGCAGCTCCATGGAGGGAGGGTATAATTCTAGCGTGACCTGTTTACATAGCCCATTTGCATTATAAATGTGGACATAGGTATTTGTAATGGAAATACAAAAAGTAAGGACAGAATGTATGGAGACTGAATTCCATTTGCATAGCCTTAACCTAATTGTCTTCCGCCCCTAACTCTATCATGCCTGAAGACAGGACTTAGTCTTGACACCTGTGTGCATTGCCATGGGAGGTTGACTACTTTCTTGCTAAAAGATCTTGAGGTGCATATGTTTCCTGTCCAAACACCTTACTACCTCTTGTCATGAATTTTGGTGACACCTTTGTGTCAACACTTACTATTGTAACTTGCCATGTAAACATTGCACATCAATTTTTCTATGTCAATAATCACAAAGCAGTTGTAGGATCTCGCCACTATGTTGCTGTTTGGAGTGAGTTTCTGAAGTCTGTCTCCCAACTTTATTGGCATCTTGTTTATTTTTAAAGAACAACTTGACCTGACCATGTGCAATTTAGTAAACTTAAAAATTACTCTTAATTTTTAATATATTTAATTATAGGCTAACATTTTTGGAGTTAATTTGTCTTGCGATGTTGATCTCTATCAGATGGTTAGTTGACACAAAACATCTCCCTTTGTGCTATGAATTAGTTCTGTGGTTTTCCCGCGCGTCCTCCAGTGGTGAATTAAAAAAAAATAATTTTGTGGGATATGGTCGTCGCTAGCAAGAACCAAGCTGAATATAGAAAGTGCAGAGGAGATCTAAAAAAGGCAATATGAGGGGCAAAGAGAGAGTATGAGAATAGATTAGCAGCGAACATAAAAGGGAAGTCAAAACTCTTTTATAAATACATAAAAAGAAAACAGGTAATCAAAGGAAGGGTGAGGCTGATTAGCGACCAGACCGAGAGCATGGCTGAGGTACTTACATCTGTCTTCACTAAAGAGGATGTTGCCAATGTAGGTGTGAAGAAGGAAGCAGTAGCAGTATTGGATAGGATAAAAATAAAGAGGAGGTACTTAACTGGTTGGCAGTCATCAAAGTAGAAAAGCCACCCAGTCCTGACGGGATGCATCCCAGGTTCCTGAGGGAAGTAAGGGTGGAAATTGCAGAGGCTCTGGACAATTTATTCAATCCTCTATGAATATGGGGATGGTGCCAGAGGACAGGGGGACTGCAAATATTACACCCTTTTTTTTTAAAAGAGAGAGAGATAAACCCAGCATGCAGGCCAGTCAGCCGAATGTCAGTGGTGAGGAAACTTTTAGAGACAATAATCCAAGACAAAATTAATTGGCATTTGGAGAACTATGGGCCAATAAATGAAAGTCAGCACAGATTTGTTAAATGCAAATCTTGTTTGACTAATTAGATGACATACTGGAGAGGATTGATGAGGGTAGTGTGGTTGATGTGTATATGAACTTTCAAAAGGCGTTTAGGAAAGTACCACATAATAGACTTGCAAAGCCGATGGGATTAAAGGAACAATGGCAGCATGGATACAACATTGAGGAAAGGACAATAAGCAGAGAATAGTGTTTTAACTGTTGCTTTTCAGACTGGAGGGAGGTATATAATGGTGTTCCCTCAGGCTCAGTATTGGGACCTGCTGTTTTTGATCTACATTAATGACCTGGACTTGCGTGTACAGGGCATAATTTCAAAGTTTGCAGATGAAACGAAACTCGGAGATGTAGTAAACACTGTGGGAGATAGTAACAGAAATCAGAAGGACAGAGACAGACTGGTGAAATAGGCAGATGAAATTTAACAGAGAAGTGTGAGGTGATACATATTGGTAAAAAGAATGAACTAAATGGTACAATTTTAGAGGGAGAACAGGAACAGAAAGACCTGGGGGTGTACATACACACATCTTTGAAGGTGGCAGGACAAGTTGAGAAGGCTGTTAAAAAAACATATGGGATCCTTGGCTTTATTAATAGAGGCATAGAGTATAAAAACAAGGAAGTTATGATAAACCTTTATGAAACACTGGTTAGGCCTCAGCTGACGTATTGGGCTCAATTTTCCCCAATTATCTGCACTGTTTTTTGGCGTGCACCATTTTTTTTTGAGTAAATTAAAATCTCCCAAGTTTCCTCAAAGTTTCTGTGCAGCGTAATTCACTTAGCTACGATTTTTTTAGGCTTTGATTTTTTTTTTACCTCATTGGGGCGTAACCTGCCACCCGCGCCAATTCTGGCTATTTCTGCAAATTTGGCCAACTACGATTTTTCTTAAGGCAGCGTATGTGTCCTTTCTGGAAAAATCTCCTGGGCAGTTAACAAACTCAGCGCAGGTAAGCGAATCAGCACAGAAGATCCAGTTCCATGGCCGGGACAGCAGCGGGAGAGGGGGAAAGAGAGTGGGTAATTCTAACCTCTTTTATTTACGTGTTGTGTCGTACAACTCCATTACTGTAACAATCTCCTTTTTGTCTTTAATCTCTAATGAATCGAATTCACTTTAACCTGGGGCTTTTGGTCTGATCTGTCCACCCTTTCGGCCTGGGCTAGAAGTGGCACCTTAAATAGCTGCAAGGTGCTTGTGCAGGTTGCTGTGATCTGGCCAGAATGTGTTGTATTTTGCACTTTCCAGCCTCTGCCCACAGTGTGTCCCTCGTCACCCTGGCAACCGATCTTTTTAGTGCACATCTTGGGCTCCACCCACAGAGTTTAAGGACAATGTGCGTCGGGCCACATTCACAAATTAAACAGGGAAACTTTCAACTTTTTTTTTTAGTGTAGTCGGGCCCCCAAAAAAGCGGGCGTAACTCTTCAAATACGCCAAAAAACGGCATTGTGGAAAATTGAGACCATTGTGTTTAATTCTGGGCACCACATTTTATTAAGGATGTCAAGGCCTTGGCGAGGGTACAGAAGAGATTTACAAAAATGGTACCAGGAATGAAGGACTGCAGTTATGTGGAGAGACTGGAGAAACTGAGATTGTTCACCTTAGGGCAGGGAAGGTTAAGAGGAGATTTAATAGAGGTGTTCAAAATCATGAATGCTTTTGATAGAGTAAATAAGGAGAAACAGTTTCCAGTGGCAGAAGGGTCAGTAACCAGAGGACACAGATTTAAGGTGATTGGCAAAAGAACCAGAGGGGAGATGAGGAAAAAACATTTTACCCAGTGAGTTGTGATCTGGAATGTACTGCTTGAAAGGATGGTGGAAGAAGATTCAATAGTAACATTCAAAATGGAAAAAATACTTTGAGAAAATAAATTATAGAGCTATGAGGAAAGAACAGGGGATTGGGATTAATTGGTTTTAAAGGCACGATCGATGGGCCAAGGCCAAAGGATGGTAGTGAGCCTTTGTCTTGAACTGCTTCAGTCTGTATGGTGAAAGGCTCCCACAATGCTGTTGGGTAGAGAGTACCAGAATTTTGACTCGGCAACAATGAAGTAATGGTGATATATGTGCAAGTTAAGATGGTGTGTGACTTGGAGAGATGCAGTCATGAGTTTGAATGCAACAGTGGCAACTTGATTTCAATATATCTGTAATTTGGGCTAGCAGCAGATAAAATGAGCATGAAAGTTGCAGATTGATGTAAAATTCTAACTGGTTGATTAATATCCTTCGGGATCTGGTCCTGTATGTGACTCCAGTGGTTGGGCTCCAGAGCTTCGCCCTGATCCATTGGTTGTGGAATTGCCTAGCCCTGTCTATACCGTACTGTTTTTGGTGCTTATAGCATGCATATAGCCTTGTGTTGTAGCTTAATTATATTCATTCCACATGCCTGGTGCTGCTCAGGGCACAGCCTACATTGAACCAGAGTTAATCTCCAGGCTTGATGGTGATCCAAGTAGTGAGGGATGTGCCAGGCCATGAGGATACAGATTGTGGTGCTATATCCTTCAGCTGCTGCTCAAGGCTCTCAGCATCTCGTGGATGTCCAGATTTGGGCTGCTAGATTTGTTTATCTGCCCACTTGGCACGGCAGGAGTGACCACAATACAAGATGGAGGTGCTTGTGTCACACTACACGATGGGGGATGACCTCACGGTGATGGTGTCACACTACACGATGGGGGATGTCCTCACAGTGATGTTGTTGCACTGCATGATGGGGGATGTCCTCACGGTGATGGTGTTGCACTACACGATAGGGGATGACCTCACGGTGATGGTGTCGCACTACACGATAGGGGATGACCTCACGGTGATGGTGTCGCACTACACGATAGGGGATGACCTCACGGTGATGGTGTTGCACTACACGATAGGGGATGACCTCACGGTGATGGTGTCACACTACACGATAGGGGATGACCTCACGGTGATAGTGTTGCACTACACGATAGGGGATGACCTCACGGTGATGGTGTCACACTACACGATGGGGGATGTCCTCACGGTGATGGTGTTGCACTGCATGATGGGGGATGTCCTCACGGTGATGGTTTCACACTACACGATGGGGGATGTCCTCACGGTGATGGTGTTGCACTGCATGATGGGGGATGACCTCACGGTGATGGTGTTGCACTGCATGATGGGGGATGACCTCACGGTGATGGTGTCACACTACACGATGGGGGATGTCCTCACGGTGATGGTTTCACACTACTCGATGATGGTGATGGGAATTCAAGGACGCCTTGTTCAATTATTCTGCCATCGACATATATACTTCCCACCTTACCTAGCCGTGTCTCTGCGATTGTTGGATCACACCAGCTGGACGTTAATCTAGTCAGTGGATGTAAATGGTGCACGAATGTAAAAATGCTTTAAGTGAGGTGATGCAGGATGTATAGACCAGGCTAGTTTGCATTCATGCAGCCTATAATGTTCCAGTTAGAAACTCTCTTATCATTAGTAGCTGATGCTGTGTGAAATGGATGTGTTTTCTGTGTGCCAGGCTTCAAAAATTCACAGACTTACAGTGTGATTGAGCTTCTGCTGGAGCTGCGATAAGATTGGAATCTGGTTCCTGTCAGTCATCTCGACTTTCTACCCACCCCACCACACGATGCCCAACCGCTGCATGAGCTAACTTGTAATGTGATATCAGACCAGGCCGTTCGTGTGCTTGGTCAAAGTACAAGGATTGGAGCAGTATTTCTGCCCCTCTGTCTCTACTGCTGCCTGTCTGTCTGGCTCTCTTGCCTGCTGTCTGTGCGTATGTCTCTTTCTTTCTGTCTGTGTGTGTGTCTCTTCTGTCATCTGCCTGTCCATCTTTCTCTCGCTCGTGTTCTGTGTCTCTGGAAATCACTCTCTCTCTCTCTCTCTCTCTCTCTCTCTCTCTCTCTCTCTCTCTCTCTCTCTCTCTCTCACTCTCTCTTTATCTGACTTCCAAAACTTGTTAAGTTGGCCACCTCCATCATCTTGTATTTTGCCTATTTTTTTATTTTATTAATTCACAAGATGTGACTGTTGCTGTAAAGGCGAGCATTTATTGTCCATCCCTAATTGCCCTTGAGAAGGTGATAGTGAGCTGTCTTTTTAAACCGCTGCAGTCCATGTGGGGCAAGGTCTTCCCACAATGCTGTTAGGGAGGGAGTTCTAAGATTTTGACCCAGCGACAATAAAGGAACAGCAATATATTTCCAAGTCAGGATGGTGTGTAACTTGGAGGGGAATTTGCAGGTGGAGGTGTTCCCATGCGCCTGGTACCTTGTCCTTCAAGGTGATGGACATTGCGGGTTTGGGATGTGCTGTTGAAGAAGTCTTGGCAAGTTGCTGCAGTGCATCTTGTAGATGGTACACACTGGTATGCTGGTGTTGGGCTTCTTGAGTGCTGTTGGAGCTACACTCATCCAGGCAGAGTATTCCATCACACTCCTGGCATGCACCTTGTAGATGGTGGAAAGGCGTTGGGGAGTCAGGAATGAGACACTCGTCACAGAATACCCAGACTCCTACCTGCTCTTGTTGCCACAGTATTTATGTGGCTGGTCCAGTTAAGTTTCTGGTCAATGGTGACCTCCCTCCAGGATATTGATAGTGGGGGATTCGGCGATGGTAATATTGTTGAATCTTAAGGGATGGTGGTTAGACTCTTGCTTGTTGGAGATAGTCATTGCCTGGCAGTTGTGTGGCGCAAATGTTAATTGCCACTTATCAGCCCAAGCCTGAATATTGTCCAGGTCTTGTTGCTGCGGGCACGGATTGCTTCATTATCTGAGGAGTTGCAAATGGAACTGAACACTGCAATCATGAGTAAACATCCCCACTTCTTGACCTCATGGTGGAGGGAAGGTGATTGATGGGGCAGCTGAAGATGGTCGGACACTGTCCTAGCAACTCCTGCAGCAATGTCTAGTGAGTACAGAAATAGGAGGATAGAAGGGATGGTGCAGGAGGGAGGGCTTTAAATTCCTGAGGCATTCAGACCGTTTCTGGGAGAGATGGGACCTATACAGGCCGAACGGGTTGCACCTCAACAGCCGGGACCAATATCCTTGCAGGAGGGGTTGCCAGTGCAGTTGGGAAGGTTTAAACTAGTTTGGCAGGGGGTGGGAACCTGAGAGCATTGTCAGAAGGGAGAGAAGCCAAGCTGGAAATGCAAGGCAGAAAGTTAGTAAGCAAGTTTGGAAGACAGAGGAAACAAAGACAAGAAAATAGACAAGGCAGTTTGGCAATGCTAAGTGGTATATACTTTAATGCGAGGAGTCTCGGAAATAAGGTAGATGAGCCAAGGGCACAGATCGACACATGGGATTATGATATATTATACAATTACTGAGACATGGCTGAAGGAATGGCAGCTCAACATTTTTGGTTACAGGGCTTTCAGGCGAGATCGAGAGGGGTTAAAAAAGGAGGGGAGGAACGGTATTGATTAATGAAACAATTACAGCTGAGGGGGGATGTGATATTTGAAGGATCATCAAATGAGGCCATATGGGTTGAACCAAAGAACAAAAATGGGGCAATCACACTGCTGGGAGTGTCCTATAGACCCCCAAACAGTCCAAGGGAGATAGAAGAGCAAATTTGTAGGTAAATTTCTGACCAGTGCAAAAACAATTGGGCAGTAATAGTGGGGGATTTCAATTACCCTAATAACTGGGGTACTATCAGTGTAAAAGGTACAGCGGGCACAGAATTCCTAAATTCCATTCTGGACAATTTTTTTAGCCAATATATAGCAAGCCCAACAAGAGTGGGGGGGCAGTTCTAGATTTAGTGTTGGGGAATGAAGCTGGGTAAGTGGAAGGAACAGCAGTGGGAGAGCATTTTTGTGGTAGTAATCATAATTTAGTTAGTTTTAACATAATTATGGATAAGGACAAAGAAATAAAGGGAGTAAGGGTTCTAAATTGGGGGAAGGCCAATTTTATTAGGCTGAGAAGTGATTTAGCGAAAGTGGACTGGAAACAGTTACTTAAAGGTAAATCAGTGCCGGAGCAGTGGGAGGTATTCAAGAGGGAGGTACATGGAATTCAGGGTAAACATGTACCCACAAAGAAAAAGGGTAGAACTGCCAAATTGCATACAGGGTAAGATAAGGCAAAAAAGGGAAGCCTATAATCAGATAATGTGAGCTCAATACTGCAGAAAGCCGAGAAGAGTATAGAAAGTGTAGGGGTGAAATTAAGAAGGAAATTAGGAAAGCAAAAGAGGGCATGAAAAAATACTGGCAAGTAGAATCAAAGAAAACCCAAAAATGTTTTACAATTACATAAAGATCAAGAGGATAACAAAGGAAAGAGCAGGGCCTATTAGGGACCAATATGGTGACCTATGTGTGGAGGCGAAGGATGTGGGTAAGGTACGTAATGAATACTTTGCAGCTGTTTACACAAAAGAGGAGGACGATGCCGACGTTCAAGTTCAAGAGGAAGAGAGTGAAATATTGGATGGGATAAACATCGTAAGAGAGGATGTTTTAAGGGGTTTGGCATCCTTGAAAGTAGAGGGTCCAAGACGACCAGATGAAATATATCCGAGACTATTAAAAGAAGCAAGGGAGGAAATTGCGGAGGCTCTGACCATCATTTTTCAATCCTCCCTGTCTACAGGAGTGGTGCCAGAGGATTGGAGAACTGCTAACGTCGTGACATTGTTCAAAAAAGGAGGAAGGGATAAACCAAGTAATTACAGGCCAGTTAGTTTAACCTTGGTGGTGGGCAAATTGCTGGAATCAATTCTGCGGGACAGCATAAACCTTCATTTAGAAAGACACAGATTAATCAAGGACAGTCAGCATGGACGTTAAGGGAAGGTCGTGCCTGACTAACTTGATTGAGTTCTTTGAGGAGGTAACAAGGAGGGTCGATGAGAACAGTGCTTTTGATGTCGTCTACATGGATTTTAGCAAGGCTTTTGACAAGGTCTCACATGGCAGGCTGATCAAAAAAGTAAAAGCTCATGGGATCCAAGGGAGAGTGGCAAATTGGATCCAAAATTGGTTTAGTGGCAGGAAGGTAATGGTTAAGGGGAGTTTTTGTGACTGGAAGGCTGTTTCCAGTGGGGTTCCAAAGGGTTCAGTACTCAGTCCTTGACTCTTTGTAGTATATGTATTAATGATTTAGACTTAAGTGTAGGGGGCATGATAAAGACATTTGCAGATGATACAAAAATTGGCCGTGTGGTTGACAGTGAGGAGGAAAGCTGTAGACAGCAGGAAGATATCGATGGACTGGTCAGTTGGGCAGAAAAGTGGCAAATGGAATTCAATCCGGAAAAGTGTGAGGTAATGCATTTGGGGAGGGGCAATAAGGCAAGGAAATATACAGTAAATGGGAGGATACTGAGCGGTGTAGAGGAACAGAGGGACCTTGGAATATATGTCCACAGAGCCTTAAAGGTAGCAGGACAGGTCGATAAGGAAGTTAAAAAGGCATACAGAATGCTTTCCTTTATTAGTCAAGGCATGGAATACAAGAGCAAGGATGTTATGCTTGAACTGTATAAAACACTGGTTAGGCTGCAGCTTGAGTACTGCGTGCAGTTCTGGTCACCACATTACAGGAAAGATGATTATACTAAAAAAGGTGCAGAGGAGATTTATGAGGATGTTGCCAGGACTGGGAATCTTCAGCTATGAGGAACGATTGGATAGGCTGGGGTTGTTTTCCTTGGAACAGAAGAGGCTGAGGGGAGATTTAAATTGAGGTGTTTAAAATTCTGAGGGTCCGGGACCTATTTCCCTTAGCAGAGGGGTCAATAACCAGGGGGCATAGATTTAAAGTAATTGGTAGAAGGTTTAGAGGGGAGATGAGGATACATTTCTCCACTTAGGGGGTGGTGGGGGTCTGGAACTCACTGCCTGAAACGGTGATGGAGGCAGAAACCCTCATCACATTTAAAAATTACTTGGATGTGCACTTAAAGAGCTGTAATCTGCAGGACTATGGACCTCGTGCTGGAGGGTGGGATTAGGCTGGGTAGCTCCTCTTCGATTGGCATGGACATGATGGGCCGAATGGCCTCCTTCTGTGTCGGAATTTTTCTATGATTCCATATCCCGGGGCTGAGGTGATTGGCCTCCAACAACCACAGCCATCTTCCTTTGTGCTAGGTGTGACTCCAGCCAGTGGAGAGTTTTCCCCCTGATTCCCATTGATTTTAATTTTGCTAGGGTTCCTTGATGTCACACTCAGTCAAATACTGCCTTAATCTCAAGGGCAGTCACTCTCCCCTCAGCTCATCTCTGGAATTCAGCTCTTTTGTCCATGTTTGGACCAAGGCTATAATGAGGTCTGCAACCGAGTGGTCCAAATTGAGCATCGGTGAGCAGGTTATTGGTGAGTGATTGATACTTGATGCCACTGTTGACGACACCTTCCATCACTTTGCTGATGATTGAGAGTAGGCTCATGGGGCAGTATTTGGCCGGATTGGATTTGTCCTGCTTTTTGTGGACAGGACATACCTGGGCAATTTTCCACATTGTCGGGTAGATGCCAATGTTGTAGCTGCACTGGAACAGCTCCCAGAACTAGCCGTGCCTCTAGCCAAGCTTGGCTAATATTTTTATTTTGCTAATTAACTGGAGGTGGTAAAGGCAATTCGGCGTTTAAAAACTCCAAAGGCCAAGGACAACACTTGTATTTTGTGTATATTGCATCAACTGTCCCGTATTGGTTCTGTACTGTGATCCGTTTCCCGATTTTTCAAGTTTCCCCTGTTAATGCTGCTGTGTGTGGCTGTGTGGCTGTGTGTGTGTGTGTGTGTGTGTGTAGCTGTGTGTGTGTGGCTGTGTGTTACAGGACAGGTAGGATGGTAAAGGGAGGGAATTTCAGAGCTTAAGGCCTAGACGGCTGAAGGCACGGCCACCAATGGTGGGTTGAAGGAAATTGGGGATGTCAGAGGCAAGAATTCTCGGAGGGTTATAGGGCTAGAGGAGGTTATAGATATAGGAAGGGTGAGGCCATGGAGGGTTTAGAACAGAAAAAAAGAAAAAACTCCTATTGGATGTCTGGATCTACAGTGAAGATTGTTCGGATGACGAATGAAGAAACCCACAAAGAAAATGGGTCTCCACTTGCTCTCGGAATGAGTCAGCCCAGCTAATTTATACCTGGAAGTGCCATGTGATGTATAAAATGCCTGGCCACCATCATCGATTGCAGATAATCTTAAATATTCCAGTGCAGTTCGGAGAGAGTGCTGCACAATCAGAGGTGCAGTATTTCAGATGAGACATTAAACTGAGGTCCTGTCTCAGTTGGACGTAAAAAATACCATGGCATTATTTCACAGAGGGCACTATAGAAATTCAAGTTCGTTCTCTACTTTCTAACTGTTCCTTCAGGTGGGAGTCCAGCGATGGAGCGTTGCTGATCCCTACGTATCCTATGACTCTTGTGATTGCTTTATAAGCACCAATTGGTGCATTTACCCTGAAGCCTGTTGCAGGAGTCAAGATGTATAGTTTCCGTCTGTCACTTTGTCACCTCGAGCTCCCATCCACACAATTTACTATTCCTTCTAACTTCGTGTAATCTGCACTTGGATGTATAGCTCTCTCTTTCATCATCCAAGTCATTGATGTGGATGATGAAAAGCTGAGGGCCCTGGCCAGGACAGATGGGGCCTTGGTGTAACATCTCATCGTAAATACGGTACCTCTGACAGTGTAGCACTCCCTCAGTAATGCACTGAAATGTCAGCCTGGATTATGTCTCTTGAATAGGTCCTGAACCCACAACCTAATATATTTAAACTATATAGCCAAGATGTTCTGGTACAGCTACAACACAGGCATCTACCCGACAATGTGGAAAACTGCCCAGAAATGTCCTGTCCACAAAAAGCAGGACAAATCCTATCCGGCCAATTACTGCCCCATCATTCTACTCTCAATCATCAGCAAAGTGATGGAAGGTGTCGTCGACAGTGCTATCAAGAGGCACCTACTCACCAATAATCTGCTCACCAATGCTCAGTTTGGGTTCTGCCAGGACCTTATTACAGCCGAGGTGAGAGTGACTGCCCTTGACATCAAGACAGCATTTGATCAAGTGTGGCATCAAGGAGCCGTAGTAAAACTGAAGTCAATGGGAATCAGGGGGGAAAACTCTCCACTGGCTGGAATCATACCGTGCACAAAGGAAGATGGTGGTTGTTGTTGAAGGCCAATCATCTCAACCCCAGGACATCGCTGCAGGAGTTCCTCAGGGCATACTCAGCTGCTTCATCAATGACCTTCCATAAGAACATAAGAATTAGGAGCAGGAGTAGGCCATTCGGCCCCTCAAGCCTGCTCTGCCGTTCAATGAGATCATGGCTGATCTAATTCCACTCCACTATCTTGCACTATCCCCACATCCCTTGATTCCCTTAATATTCAGAAATCTATCGATCTCTGTCTTGAATATACTCCACGACTGAGCATGGATAGAGGATTGACTAACTAACAGAAAACAGAGAGTCGGGATAAATGGGTCATTTTCCGGTTGGCAAACAGTGATTAGTGGGGTTCCGCAAGGATCGGTGCTGGGTCCTCAACTATTTACAATCTAAATGACTTGGATGAAGGGACCGAGTGTAATGTAGCCAAGTTTGCTGATGATACAAAGATGGGTGGGAAAGCAAATTGTGAGGAGGACACAAACAGATCTGTAAAGGAATATAGACAGACTAAGTGAGTGGGCAAAATTTGGCGGATGGAGTATAATGTGGGAAAATGTGAGGTTATCCATTTTGGCAGAAATAATAGAAAAGCAGATTATAATTTAAATGGAGAAAAATTGCAAAGTGCTGCAGTACTGGGGGTCCTTGTGCATGAAACACAACAGTTAGTGTGCAGGTACAGCAAGTCATCAGGAAGGCAAATGGAATGTTGGCCTTTATTGCAAGGGGGATAGAGTATAAAAGCAGAGAAGTCCTGCTACAACTGTACAGGGTATTGGTGAGGCCGCACCTGGAGTACTGCATACAGTTTTAGTCTCCATATTTAAGGAAGGATATACTTGCATTGGAGGCAGTTCAGAGAAGGTTCACTAGGTTGATTCCAGAGATGAGGGGGTTGACTAATGAGGATAGGTTGAGTAAGTTGGGCCTCTGCTCATTGGAGTTCAGAAGAATGAGAGGTGATCTTATCGAAACAGAGGTGTATGCAGAGAGGATATTTCCACTCATAAGGGAAACTAAAACTAGGGGACATAGTCTTAGAATAAGGGGCCGCCCATTTAAAACTGAGATGAGAATTTTTTTCTCAGAGGGTTATAAATCTGTGGAATTCTCTGCCCGGAGAACTGTGGAAGCTGGGTCATTGAATATATTTAAGGCGGAGATAGGCAGATTTTTGAGCGATAAGGGAGTTAAAGGGTTATGGGGAGTGGGCAGGGAAGTGGAGCTGAGCCCATGATCAGATCGGTCGTGATCTTACTGAATGATGGAGCAGGCTCGAGGGGCCAAATGGCCGCCTACTACTCCTGCTCCTGTTTCTTATGTTCCTAACCACAGCCTGTGGTGTAGAGAATTCCAAAGATTCATCACCCTCTGAGTGAAGAAATTTCTCCTCATCTCAGTCCTAAATGGCCGACCTCGTATCCTGAGAATGTGACCCTTGGTTCTAGACTCCCCAGCCAGGGGAAACATCCACCCAGCATCTACCCTGTCAAGCCTGTAAGAATTTTGTATGTTTCAATGAGATCATCTCTCATTCCCTGCATCATAAGGTCAGAAGTGGGGATGTTCGCTGATGATTGCAGTGTTCAGTTCTATTCGCAAATCATCAGATAACAAAGCAGTCCATGCCCGCATGCAGCAAGACCTAGACGACATTCAGGCTTGGGCTGATAAGTGGCAAGTAACATTCATGCCACACAAGTGCCAGGCAATGACCATCTCCAACAAGCGAGAGTCTAATCACCACCCCTTGACATTCAACGGCATTACCATTGCCAAATCCTCCAGCATCAATATCCTTAACATAAATACTGTGGCAACAAGAGCAGGTTAGAGGCTGGATATTCTGCGGCGAATGTTTCACCTCCTGACTCCCCAAAGCCTTTCCACCATCTACAAGGCACAAGTCAGGAGTGTGATGGAATACTCTCCACTTGCCTGGATGAGTGCAGCTCCAACAACACTCAAGAAGCTCGACACCATCCAGGACATCTGCTTGATTGGCACCCCATCCACCACCTTAAATATTCATTTTCTCCACCACTGTGGCTGCCATGTGTACTATCTCATCATCATCGGCAGTCCCTCGACTTGCTTCCACTCTAAAAGTGAGTTCTCAGGTGACGGTACAGTCCAATACGGGAATTACAGTCTGTCACAGGTGGGACAGACAGTGGTTGAAAGAAACGTGGGTGGGGACTGGTTTGCCGCACGCTCCTTCCGCTGTCTGCGCTTGGTTTCTGCGTGCTCTCCGCAACGAGACTCGAGGTGCTCAACGCCCTCCCGGGTGCTCTTCCTCCACTTAGGGTGGTCTCGGGCCAGGGGTTCCCAGGTGTTGGTGGGGATGTTGCATTTTATCAAGGAGGCTTTGAGGGTGTCCTTGAAACGTTTCTTCTGCTCACCTGGGGCTCGCTTGCCGTGTAGGAGTTCAGAGTAGAGCGTTTGCTTTGGGAGTCTCGTGCCGGGTATGCAGACGATGTGGCCCGCCCAACGGAGTTGGTCAAGTGTGGTCAGTGCTTCGATGCTGGGGATGTTGGCCTGAGTGAGAACACTGATGTTGGTGCGTCTGTCCTCCCAGGGGATTTGTAGGATCTTGTGGAGGTTGCACTGATACTTCTCCAGTGCTTTGAGGTGTCGACTGTATATGGTCCACGTGTCTGAGCCATATAGGAGGGCGGGTATCGCTACCGTCCTGTAGACTGTGAGCTTGGTGCCAGATTTGAGATCCTGGTCTTCAAACACTCTTTTCCTCGGGCGACCAAAGGCTGCGCTGGCATACTGGAGGCGGTGTTGAACCTCGTCATCGATGTCTGCTCTTGCTGATGGTAGGCTCCCGAGGTATTGAAAATGGTCCACGTTGTCCAAGGCCACGCCGTGGATTTTGATGACCAGGGGGTCAGTGCTGTGTGGCGGGTCAGGTTAGTGGAGGACCTTTGTCTTGGGATGCTTAGTGTAAGGCCGATGCTTTCGTACGCCTCGGTGAAGATGTTGACGATGGTTTGGAGTTGCACCTCTGTGTGCAGACGCAAGCTTTGTCTGCATACTGTAGTTCGATGACAGAGGATGGGACGACCTTGGATCTAGCCCGGAGGCGATGAAGGTGGAACAGGTTCCCCATGCTTCTATAGTTTAGTTCCACTCCAGCGGGGAGCTTGTTGAGAGTGAGATGAAACATTGTAGCAAGGAAGATTAAGCAGAGGGTTGGCGCGATGATGCAGTCCTGCTTGACCCCGGTCCGGACGTGGATTGGGTCTGTGGTGGATCCATTGGTCAGGATTACGGCTTGCATGTTGTCGTGGAGCAGGCGAAGGATGGTGACAAAACTTTGGGGGCAGCCGAAACAGAGGAGGACGCTCCATTGTCCCTCACGGTTGACAGTGTCAAAGGCCTTTGTAAGGTCAAAGGCGGCTACGTACCAGGGTTGGTGCTGTTCCCTGCATTTCTCTTGCAGTTGTTGAGCGGTGAAGATCATGTCCGTTGTACCCGTAGTGGGCGGAATCCGCACTGTGATTCTGGGAGGAGCTCTTCAGCCACAGTGAGAAGACGGTTGAGGAGGATTTCAGCAATGACTTTCTCAGTGGCCGACAGCAGGGAGATTCCTCTGTAGTTGCTGCAGTCAGATTTGTCCCCTTTTTTGAAGATAGTCACGATTACAGCAACTCTGAGATCTCCCGGCATGCTTTCCTTGCAGATAAGAGAGATGAGGTCATGCATTCAATAGTGCTTCTGTGCCATACTTTAGTGCCTCAGGGGGGAATCCCTTATGCTTTGTTCTTGAGCTGATGGATGGCCTTTTCTACCGCGTGCGGTGTTGGGGTTTTACTGAGATGGTGGCGGGTAGCATGCTGCGGGATGGAGTCGAGGACACTCGTGTCAAAGGCAGCGTCTCGATTTAAAGAGATCTTTAAAGTGCTCCTTCTAGCGGGCCTTGACTGCCTCGGTGTCCTTGATGAGTGCCTCCCAATTCTTGACCAGCAGTGGGGTGGGGCCTTGGGGCCTTGGGTGCTTGGGCCGTAGATGGACTTAACTGGTGCAGAATCCTTGTACGTCATGGCTGTTGCCCAGCTGCTGGATCTCCTGTGCTTTCTCCACGCACCATCTATTCTTTAGGCCGTGGGTTTTTTGTTCGACCTCGGCCTTCAGCTGCCTGTAGAGCTGCTTTGCTGCTCCCAAATTGGGTTGCTGCTTTAAGTTCAGAAATGCCTTGCGCTTGCAGCTTATTAGCTCCTGGATCTCCTGGCCGTTCTCATCAAATCGGTCTTAGTGTCTCCTGGTTGAGTGACCAAGCGTCTCTTTGCAGGCGCTAGTTATGGAGGCGTTGAGGGCGGACCAAGGGCTGTGGGCACTCTGCGTCATGGGGTAGTTGAGGGTTGCCAGTGAGGCGCTGGCTGTATAGGGCTTTCTTAACTGGGTCTTTGCCCTGTGTTGATTTTTCTGCGGCACTGTTTCTGTTGCCGTTGCTGCCTTGGGGCTATATTGATGTTGATGGCGGAGCGGATTAGGTGGCATTTCGTCCAGCAGTCGTCTGCTCCCGTCATGGTGCGGGTGATACACATGTCCTTGCGATGACATAGTCGAGCAGGTGCCAGTGTTTGGAGCAAGGGTGTTGCTACGATGCCTTGTACTTGTCCCTCTGACGGAACAAGGTGTTGGTGATGACAAGGTCGTGTTCTAGGCGTTTTGTCAGGAGCAGGGTACCGCTGGAGTTGGTTTTCCCTACCCCTCTCTGCCGATCACGCCTCCCCAGAGGTCTGTATCTTTACCGACTCTGGCGTTGAAGTCGTCCATAGGGACTCGGGATTGTTCGAGGCTGGAGTAGAATTCCTCTTTGGTCTCATCTGTTGCGTTGTGTGTTGGGGCGCATGCGTTGATAATTGTGGCGCACTGGTTCCGGGCTAGGGTGAGTCGGAGAGTCATGAGACATTGGCTTATCCAGCAAGGAGAATCTCTGAGGCGGCCAACCAGCTCATTCTTGATGGCAAAGCCAACTCCATGGAGGCGGCATTCTTCTAAAAGGACAAAGGGTGTTAAAAAAACAAACCTGAAGGCTTTGTGTCTTAATGCAAGGAGTATCCGCAATAAGGTGGATGAATTAACTGTGCAAATAGATGTTAACAAATATGATGTGATTGGGATTACGGAGACGTGGCTCCAGGATGATCAGGGCTGGGAACTCAACATTCAGGGGTATTCAACATTCAGGAAAGATAGAATAAAAGGAAAAGGAGGTGGGGTAGCATTGCTGGTTAAGGAGGAAATTAAGGCAATAGTTCGGAAGGACATTAGCTTGGATGATGTGGAATCTATATGGCTAGAGCTGCAGAATACCAAAGGGCAAAAAACGTTAGTGGGAGTTGTGTACAGACCTCCAAACAGTAGTAGTGATGTTGGGGAGGGCATCAAACATGAAATTAGGGGTGCGTGCAATAAAGGTGCAGCAGTTATAATGGGTGACTTTAATATGCACATAGATTGGGTTAACCAAACTGGAAGCAATACGGTGGGGGAGGATTTCCTGGAGTGCATAAGGGATGGTTTTTTAGACCAATATGTCGAGGAACCAACTAGGGGGGAGGCCATCTTAGACTGGGTGTTGTGTAATGAGAGAGGATTAATTAGCAATCTCGTTGTGCGAGACCCCTTGGGGAAGAGTGACCATAATATGGTGGAATTCTGCATTAGGATGGAGAATGAAACAGTTAATTCAGAGACCATGGTCCAGAACTTAAAGAAGGATAACTTTGAAGGTATGAGGTGTGAATTGGCTAGGATAGATTGGCGAATGATACTGAAGGGGTTGACTGTGGATGGGCAATAGTAGACATTTAGAGACCGTATGGATGAACTACAACAATTGTACATTCCTGTCTGGCGTAAAAATAAAAAAGGGAAGGTGGCTCAACCGTGGCTATCAAGGGAAATCAGGGATAGTATTAAAGCCAAGGAAGTGGCATACAAATTGGCCAGAAATAGCAGCGAACCCGGGGACTGGGAGAAATTTAGAACTCAGCAGAGGAGGACAAAGGGTTTGATTAGGGCAGGGAAAATGGAGTATGAGAAGAAGCTTGCAGGGAACATTAAGACGGATTGCAAAAGTTTCTATAGATATGTAAAGAGAAAAAGGTTAGTAAAGACAAACGTAGGTCCCCTGCAGTCAGAATCAGGGGAAGTCATAACGGGGAACAAAGAAATGGCGGACCAATTGATCAAGTACTTTGGTTCGGTATTCACTAAGGAGGACACAAACAACCTTCCGGATATAAAAGGGGTCAGAGGGTCTAGTAAGGAGGAGGAACTGAGGGAAATCCTTATTAGTCGGGAAATTGTGTTGGGGAAATTGATGGGATTGAAGGCCGATAAATCCCCAGGGCCTGATGGACTGCATCCCAGAGTACTTAAGGCGGTGGCCTTGGAAATAGCGGATGCATTGACAGTCATTTTCCAACATTCCATTGACTCTGGATCAGTTCCTATGGAGTGGAGGGTAGCCAATGTAACCCCACTTTTTAAAAAAGGAGGGAGAGAGATAACAGGGAATTATAGACCGGTCAGCCTGACATCGGTCGTGGGTAAAATGATGGAATCAATTATTAAGGATGTCATAGCAGTGCATTTGGAAAGAGGTGATATGATAGGTCCAAGTCAGCATGGATTTGTGAAAGGGAAATCATGCTTGACAAATCTTCTGGAATTTTTTGAGGAAGTTTCCAGTAGAGTGGACAAGGGAGAACCAGTTGATGTGGTATATTTGGACTTTCAGAAGGCTTTCGACAAAGTCCCACACAAGAGATTAATGTGCAAAGTTAAAGCACATGGGATTGGGGGTAGTGTGCTGACTTAGATTGAGAACTGGTTGTCAGACAGGAAGCAAAGAGTAGGAGTAAATGGGGACTTTTCAGAATGGCAGGCAGTGACTAGTGGGGTACCGCAAGGTTCTGTGCTGGGGCCCCAGCTGTTTACACTGTATATTAATGATTTAGACGAGGGGATTAAATGTAGTATCTCCAAATTTGCGGATGACACTAAGTTGGGTGACAGTGTGAGCTGCGAGGAGGATGCTATGAGGCTGCAGAACGACTTGGATAGGTTAGGTGAGTGGGCAAATGCATGGCAGATGAAGTATAATGTGGATAAATGTGAGGTTATCCACTTTGCTGGTTAAAAACAGAGTGACAGACTATTATCTGAATGGTGACAGATTAGGAAAAGGGGAAGTGCAACGAGACCTGGGTGTCATGGT
This sequence comes from Pristiophorus japonicus, assembly GCF_044704955.1. NCBI lineage: Eukaryota > Metazoa > Chordata > Chondrichthyes > Pristiophoridae > Pristiophorus > Pristiophorus japonicus. Next base: position 479,771,635 of record NC_091977.1, on the reverse strand, counting down.
ACATCAGTCATTGAAGGTTGGCATGCAGGTACATCAGGCGGTTAAGAAAAGAAATGGCATGTTGGCCTTCATAGCGAGGGGATTTGAGTACAGGGGCAGGGAGGTGTTGCTACAGTTGTACAGGGCCTTGGTGAGGCCACACCTGGAGTATTGTGTACAGTTTTGGTCTCCTAACCTGAGGAAGGACATTCTTGCTATTGAGGGAGTGCAGCGAAGGTTCACCAGACTGATTCCCGGGATGGCGGGACTGACCTATCAAGAAAGACTGGATCAACTGGGCTTGTATTCACTGGAGTTCAGAAGAATGAGAGGGGACCTCATAGAAACGTTTAAAATTCTGACGGGGTTAGACAGGTTAGATGCAGGAAGAATGCTCCCAATGTTGGGGAAGTCCAGAACCAGGGGTCACAGTCTAAGGGTAAGGGGTAAGCCATTTAGGACCGAGATGAGGAGGAATTCCTTCACCCAGAGAGTGGTGATCCTGTGGAATGCTCTACCACAGAAAGTAGTTGAGGCCAATTCACTAAATATATTCAAAAAGGAGTTAGATGGAGTCCTTACTACTCGGGGGATCAAGGGGTATGGCGAGAAAGCAGGAATGGGGTACTGAAGTTGCATGTTCAGCCATGAACTCATTGAATGGCGGTGCAGGCTAGAAGGGCCGAATGGCCTACTCCTGCACCTATTTTCTATGTTTCTATGTTTCTATGTTTCTGGTTTACCTTTCCAGAAGAAGGTGCAACCACCACCTTGTTCTTTGGGCTGGCCTTGCCCTGCCCTCCGGGTCTCACTTAGGGCAGCGACGTCGAAGCGTCTGAGGTCCCGGGCAACGATGGCGGTGCGACGTTCCGGTCTGTCGCTGTTGGGGTTGTCGTTACAGGTCCCGAACTTCATTTTGAAGGGTGGAAGATGCCTGTGCATGAGTTCTTTTAACGTGGGGTGGCTGTTGCACACCAGCTACCACGCGGGCTTAGCAGAGCAAGGTCTTGGCCCAGTGGCAAGGAGATCCATGACGACTGGAGACCAGGCACTGTTGTATGGGCCGAGTTGCCTAAGGTGGGATGTGAGCCGGAAACTCGGCGCTGAGCAGCGCCCTTCGGTGAGATGGTGAGAGTTCCGAGGCGTTTAAAGTGAGGGTGAGTGATTTGGGGTAATGCTTCCCTCTGCCAGGTATTCGCTCCTGACTGAGGGCAGGCATTGGGATGGCCAGAGGTCCAGTTCGTAGAAGGAGAGGTCAGAGTAGCCGCAGCCATTGTGCGCACCACGTGCTTGCCAGGGGCTCCGCAGTTGAGTGGGGCCAGTGGCGGAAGGGAGGCTAGAACGATGCCGGAGGGAGGGAGGCCCGAACGTCACTGGAGGGAGGGAGGCCCGAACGTCACTGGAGGGAAGGAGGCCCGAACGCGAGGGCGAAGAGAGAAGATAGGACCCAAACCTGGTCGGGGATGGGGTGCAACAGCTGAGTCGGCCACGTCCAGTGGGGATCAAAAAGCGAAGGTCCAGTTGGAAGGTCTTGGCAGCAGGGAGGTCAGTCCGAAAGCTAAGTCCGACTGACACTCAATGATGAAGGTGAGCAGGCATGGTTGGGGGATGGGCAATGGGCCCAGGTAGCTACGCTTACAGCATGAGTTTTAGGGGTAAGGGAGATACTTTCGGGGTAGGAAATGAACCCAATCTTAGGACCAGGTGGGGCTTAAACAGTGAAGGGGGGAGGTTGGGGGGAGAGAGGAGCGAAGGATGGCAGCAGATGGCCAGGAGAAAGTTTGTTCAGGGAGAGCTCCCTCGGGAGCTGCCATCCCGTCCGCCATCTTGTTTGCATTTATGCATCTTGTTTCCATCTACAAGATGCACTGCAGCAACTTGCCAAGGTTTCTTCGGCAGCATTTCCAAAACCCACGATCTTTACTACCTAGAAGGACAAGGCAGCAAGCGTATGGGAACGCCATCACCTGCAAGTTCCCCTCCAAGTTACACACCATCCTGACTTGAAATATATCGCCGTTCCTTCATCGTCAGGGGGTCAAAATCCTGGAACCCCCTAACAGCACTGTGAGCGTATCTTCTTCACACAGGGCTCAATTTTCCCCAAAGCTTTTTTTTAGAAAACATAGAAACATAGAAAATAGGTGCAGGAGCAGGCCATTCAACCCTTCGAGCCTGCACCGCCATTCAATGAGTTCATGGCTGAACATGAAACTTCAGTACCCCATTCCTGCTTTCTCGCCATACCCCTTGATCCCCCGAGTAGTAAGGACTTCATCTAACTCCCTTTTGAATATATTTAGTGAATTGGCCTCAACTACTTTCTGTGGTAGAGAATTTCACAGGTTCACCACTCTCTGGGTGAAGAAGTTTCTCCTCATCTCGGTCCTAAATGGCTTACCCCTTATCCTTAGACTGTGACCCCTGGTTCTGGACTTCCCAACATTGGGAACATTCTTCCTGCATCTAACCTGTCTAAACCTGTCAGAATTTTAAACGTTTCTATGAGGTCCCCTCTCATTCTTCTGAACTCCAGTGAATACAAGCCCAGTTGATCCAGTCTTTCTTGATAGGTCAGTCCCACCATCCCGGGAATCAGTCTGGTGAATCTTCGCTGCACTCCCTCAATAGCAAGAATGTCCTTCCTCAAGTTAGGAGACCAAAACTGTACACAATACTCCAGGTGTGGCCTCACCAAGGCCCTGTACAACTGTAGCAACACCTCCCTGCCCCTGTACTCAAATCCCCTCGCTATGAAGGCCAACATGCCATTTGCTTTCTTAACCGCCTGCTGCACCTGCATGCCAACCTTCAATGACTGATGTACCATGACACCCAGGTCTCGTTGCACCTTCCCTTTTCCTAATCTGTTACCATTCAGATAATAGTCGTGTCTCTCTGTTTTTACCACCAAAGTGGATAACCTCACATTTATCCACATTATACTTCATCTGCCATTCATTTGTCCACTCACCTAACCGATCCAAGTCACTCTGCAGCCTCATAGCATCCTCCTCGCAGCTCACACTGCCACCCAACTTAGTGTCATCCGCAAATTTGGAGATACTGCATTTAATCCCCTCGTCTAAATCATTAATGTACAATGTAAACAGCTGGGGCCCCAGCACAGAACCTTGCGGTACCCCACTAGTCACTGCCTGCCATTCTGAAAAGTACCCATTTACTCCTACTCTTTGCTTCCTGTCTGACAACCAGTTCTCAATCCACGTCAGCACACTACCCCCAATCCCATGTACTTTAACTTTGCACATTAATCTCTTGTGTGGGTCCTTGTCAAAAGCCTTCTGAAAGTCCAAATATACCACATCAACTGGTTCTCCTTTGTCCACTTTACTGGAAACATCCTCAAAAAATTCCAGAAGATTTGTCAAGCATGATTTCCCTTTCACAAATCCATGCTGACTTGGACCTATCATGTCACCATTTTCCAAATGTGCTGCTATGACATCCTTAATAATTGATTCCATCATTTTACCCACTACTGAGGTCAGGCTGACCGGTCTATAATTCCCTGTTTTCTCTCTCCCTCCTTTTTTAAAAAGTGGGGTTACATTGGCTACCCTCCACTCGATAGGAACTGATCCAGAGTCAATGGAATGTTGGAAAATGACTGTCAATGCATCCGCTATTTCCAAGGCCACCTCCTTAAGTATTCTGGGATGCAGTCCATCAGGCCCTGGGGATTTATCGGCCTTCAATCCCATCAATTTCCCCAACACAATTTCCCGACTAATAAGGATTTCCCTCAGTTCATCCTCCTTACTAGACCCTCTGACAACTTTTATATCTGGAAGGTTGTTTGTGTCCTCCTTAGAGAATACCGAACCAAAGTACTTGTTCAATTGGTCTGCCATTTCTTTGTTCCCCGTTATGACTTCCCCTGATTCTGACTGCAGGGGACCTACGTTTGTCTTTACTAACCTTTTTCTCTTTACATACCTATAGAAACTTTTGCAATCCGCCTTAATGTTCCCTGCAAGCTTCTTCTCGTACTCCATTTTCCCTGCCCTAATCAAACCCTTTGTCCTCCTCTGCTGAGTTCTAAATTTCTCCCAGTCCCCGGGTTCGCTGCTATTTCTGGCCAATTTGTATGCCACTTCCTTGGCTTTAATACTATCCCTGATTTCCCTTGATAGCCACGGTTGAGCCACCTTCCCTTTTTTATTTTTACGCCAGACAGGAATGTATAATTGTTGTAATTCATCCATGTGGTCTCTAAATGTCTGCCATTGCCCATCCACAGTCAACCCCTTAAGTATCATTCGCCAATCTATCCTGGCCAATTCACGCCTCATACCTTCAAAGTTAGCCTTCTTTAAGTTCTGGACCATGGTCTCTGAATTAACTGTTTCATTCTCCATCCTAATGCAGAATTCCACCATATTATGGTCACTCTTCCCCAAGGGGCCTCGCACAATGAGATTGCTAATTAATCCTCTCTCATTACACAACACCCAGTCTAAGATGGCCTCCCCCCTAGTTGGTTCCTCGACATATTGGTCTAGAAAACCATCCCTTATGCACTCCAGGAAATCCTCCTCTTCCGTATTGCTTCCAGTTTGGCTAGCCCAATCTATGTGCATATTAAAGTCACCCATTATAATTGCTGCACCTTTATTGCATGCACCCCTAATTTCCTGTTTGATGCCCTCCCCAACATCACTACTACTGTTTGGAGGTCTGTACACAACTCCCACTAATGTTTTTTGCCCTTTGGTGTTCTGCAGCTCTACCCATATAGATTCCACATCATCCAAGCTAATGTCCTTCCGAACTATTGCATTAATCTCCTCTTTAACCAACAATGCTACCCCACCTCCTTTTCCTTTTATTCTATCCTTCCTGAATGTTGAATACCCCTGGATGTTGAGTTCCCAGCCCTGATCATCCTGGAGCCACGTCTCTGTAATCCCAATCACATCATATTTGTTAACATCTATTTGCACAATTAATTCATCCACCTTATTGCGGATACTCCTTGCATTTTGACGTACTTGAAGAGTTACTCCCGTGTATTTGGAGCCCAAGTACGGCAAAAAAAAATGTTCTTAGTTTCCCCATTGGGTCTCTTCATTTTGGCGCCGCCTAACCTGTCCTTTGGTTTTGGGGGTGGAGTTTTGATCTGCGCTAGAAAGATCGGGTTGCCACAGTAACCAGGAACACAATGCGGGCTGAGGCTGCAAAGTGAAACATACAGCCTGCTCGCAGCACATTAACATATATTGCAGCAACTTGCCTCCAATTATTAAGGTGCCCCCACCCCCCATGCCAATCCCTGCCGCTATCCCAGGCCGAAGGGCTTGCCTTTCTGTTTCCCTAGCCCGCCCTGAGTGGCTTGCCAGTCCCACACCCCTCCTGCTGCTGCTGTCCGGGCATCTACTGCACTTACCTGCGCCGTTTTCCTTACCGGCACTGATTTCCTTAGCTCGCCAGAAGGTTTTTCTACAGAGGCCACATACGCTGGCCTAAGAAGACCTGGAGTAACTCTCAAATGGCCAAACTTGCCTAACTAGCCAGAATTGGTGCGGGTGGCAGGTTACGCCCCCTTTGGCTGAAAAAAAACACACCTAAAAGAAAATCGTAATTAACTGATAACGCTGGTGCAAATTGATCGGGGAAACTGTTTTTTTTTAACAGGCCAAAAAAAAACGGCCTGCTCCAAAAAACGGCGCAGATCACAGGAAAATTGAGCCCATAGACTAGCGGTTCAAGAAGGCAGCTCACCACCACCTTCTCAAGGGCAATGAGGGATGGGCAATAAATGCCGGCCTTAACATCAATGCCCACATCCCAGGAACGAATAATTAAAAAAAAAGTTATAAAATTGGCTGGTGGGTTAGAGTCGTTTAGATTCATTTTATCAGTTTACTTATCTCTGACCTTCCTCCCCTCCGCCCCTCCACCACCCATCCTCCATTCTGAGGTAAACAAAATGCTGCCAAACCAATGTTGTGTTTCACCTACTTTAAAGAAATACATCACTGTAATTTAGCGATATCTTTTATAATTGAGGCTTCTGAATGTTGATGAGAAGAGACTCAGTGTTGCTCGGGAAAATATTTTGTGTGTCAAAAATAACTTTGAAAAGCTTGCTCATAGTCAATGGCTATTGTTTCTACTAATGCACGTAATGCTACAGAAAAATTCTACCTTTTTTTTAAAAGAGCAGTTGACTTTAAGATAACAACCTTCTATTTAGTCTTATGATTATTTTAATATAAACTTTGTGGTAATGAAGAATGCATCACTTCAGAATCAGGAGGATGGTTGTGAGTTAACATCATATTTTACAACCACCAAATGTCTTAAAATGCATTATTTATAATTTTTATTTAAACTGGATGTTTTGGCAACTTGAATAAACAATACCAAAGAACTCTGCTTTAACAAAACCAAATGACTGGGGAGAGGGGGGGGGGCGGGGGCTGAAATTCCCCTGTTCTGCGCCTCCGGGGGGCGCTAATGGGGTGCGAAATTGCAAGGGAGTTAGCGGAGGTGCGAACACTGTAGTGCTGCATCCCTGCTTCCGGAAATGACGTAATCGCTGAGCGCGGCGACCACTTTTCAGCCAATTGTCTAGCGTGCCATGAGGCCACCGCGGGCAACACCCCCGCCAGCCTCTCAGATCGCGAACTGGGTCCGTGACACCTCTCAGGGTGGAACGCTGCGCTGCGCACTGCAATCTTTGTTTTTTCCCGACTCACCGGTCAGGCCACATCTTCTCTGGATCTGGGCCGGAGGGGGAAGGGGGCCTGGGGGGTGCGGTGGGGGGGGCGGTGGTGGGGGTGGGAGGGGAGAGAAAGAACTTGGATTTATTTAGCGCCTTTCATGACCTCAGGACATCATAAAGCACTTCACAGCCAATGAAGTACTTTCGAAGTGTCGTCACTGTTGTAATATAGTAAAATGTGACAGTCATTTTGCGCACAGCAAGATCCTAGAAACAACACTGAGCTACATGATCAGATAATCTGTTGTTAGTGATGATTGAGGGGTTAAACATTAGTCAGGAAACCGGGGAGACCATCCTTGTTCTTCGAAGAGTGTTTGAAGACCAGACCCTCAAAACTGCCACTAAGCTCATGGTCTACAGGGCCCCCTGTATGGCTCAGAGGCATAGACCATGTACAACAGACGCCTCAAGTCGCTGGAAAGATCCTAAAAATTCCCTGGGAGAACAGATGCACCAACATCAGCGTCCTCGACCAGGCCAACATCCCCAGCACTGAAGCACTGACCACACTTGATCAGCCCCGCTGGGCAGACCACATCGTTCGCATGTGAGACTCCCAAAGCAAGCGCTCTACTCGGAACTCCATCACGGCAAACAAGCCAAAGATGGGCAGAGGAATCGTTACAAGGTCAGCCTCAAAGCCTCCCTGATAAAGTGCAACATCCCCACTGACACCTGGGAGTCCCTGGCCAGAGACCGCCCGAAGTGGAGGAAGTGCATCCGGGAGGGGGGTGAGCACCTCGAGTCTCGTCACCCTCGAGAGCATGCAGAACTCCAGCTCAGGCAGCAGAAAGAGCATGCGGCAAATCAGTCCCACCCACCCCTTCCTTCAACGACTATCTGCCCCACCTGTGACAGAGACTGTGGCTCTCGTATTGGACTGTTCAGCCACCTAAGAACTCATGTTAAGAGTGGAAGCAAGTCTTCCTCGATACCGAGGGACTGCCTATGGTGATGATGATCTTCGAATAGTGCCATAGGACCTTTCACGTCTATCTAAGCGGGCAGACGGTGCCTCGTTGTAACGTCCTTTGTATGTGGTTTCTTAATCTGCTTCTGCTACCCTGGCCTCTCACCACTCCAGCAGGTGGGATGTCATGGAGGCCTTGAGAGGATTTTGGCATCTGCATGTGATGTGTAACTAGATTGGGAGTTACATTGGAATCTACTTTGTGGCCTAGTGCAGGGGACGCCAACGGTGGAATGTCACTTCGGGGTTGCGCTCCTGATTTGGATTTAACTCCACGCCCGCCCCGTCCCACCCTCTATTGAATTGTTGATCTCGGCCTGTTTATCATGGGGGCGGGGGGGAGAAGCACCACCAGTGTTCAGCTTGGTCGGGGGGGGAAGGGGAGTTGTGTGAAACACGGTCAGGGTGAGGGGGGTGAAATTAGAGGGCAATGTACCCCAAAAATAAACCTCAAAGCAGTGCTGTACACAGTAGGAACTGGTCGCAGACTCTAGGCATAGCAGCAAGTATTGGTGAAAAGTGTGAACGCTATTTTTGATAGAGTTGACATCTCTTTTATCCTTCTAAATTCTAAATGAGGCTACCATGTGAAAATCTGAGCAGGTGTACCACCAGAGAATACCCTGGCCATACTACAATTGGTCTCAATGTCTGTGGGCAGGGGAAGGGGTCAATAAGCCAAGGGCATTTCTTCTGGTCACCTCATGCAGTGCAAGCGAGTAAAGGTAAGGGTTCAACTCAACTTTAGCAGGGTCTCCTAATAATAAGTTGCAAGGATTGGTGTATGAAGGCGCATTGAAGGTTTGGGCACGCCCCAACTGGAGTAGAGTTGGGGAACCAACTCTCAGGAAGGATGTGTTGGCCTTGGATGGGGTATAGTGCAGATTCACCAGGATGATACCAGAAGTGAAATTATGGGAACAGCTTGCAGAAAATTGGCTTGTATTCCCTTGAGGTTAGAAGGACAAAGCGTGATCTAATCGAGGTATTTACAGAAAAATGATTTCTTCAGGTGGGGGAATCCAGAACAAGAGGGCATAATCTGAAAGGACATGGCTTGCATGCTTCAGGTTCGTCATGGGAACGGGCTCATTGAAACAAATAATTTAAAATGCCAGGGTGGGAGCGGGCTTGGGTTTTTAAACACAAAAACCAGAAATATCATGCTTCCGGATCCAGAATAATGCGTAGTACGCTTCAGTACAGCTTCTGGCCGTTGGCAGCAGTCACACACAATCTGAAAATACAAGCACGATTCAGGAGTGAAATCAGGAGGCACCTTTTCACACACAGTGTAGTGGAAATCTCAAACTCTCTCGAACCCAAATGTCTGTAGCTGCTGGGTCATATGAAATTATCAAGACTAAGATCGATAGATTTTTGTTGGGCAAGGGTATCAAGGGATATGGAATTGAGGTACAGATCAGCCATGATCTAATTGAATTATGTAACAGGTTTGAGGGGCTGAACAGCTTACTCCTGTTCCATGTTCCTATGTAGTAATTACAAAAAGAACTTGTATTTATATAGCCCCTTTCACATTCTCAGGACATCCTAAAGAGCTGCACAGCCACTGAAGTCACTTCTGTAGTCTAACACAGCAATTAATTTGTCACAAACAGCAGTGAGATAAATGTTTTTGTGAAGTTGGTTGAGGGATAAATAAGAACATTATTGACCACCTTCAAATGGTGTCATGGAATCTTTAACAAAAACCAGGACAGGTAAATCAGGGTATCTAATTAATGTCACATTCGAAAGATGGCACCTCCGACAGCGCAGCACTGTCAAAGAAGTGTCAGCCTAGATTATGTGAATGGGACTTGGACCCACAACCTTCAGACTCTGAGGTGAGTAGATGTCAAGTGAGAAGAGGATCAAGCTCTATTGTGATGCCCTCCTTGGTCAAATATCCTGCAGGTGTCTTGACTCTGAAATGGAGTATGGTGACTTGGACCAAGGTCCTACGGTATGAGAGCCCCCAAGACCATTGAAGGAGAAGGAGTCATTTTCTGCTTGTTGTGCTCTGTTGTCTATTCACTGAAACTTGAGTGATTAATGTTCGAGAGTTTGCACCTTGGTGTCTCTGGTGATCTCGGTTAGTAAGGGTGAGGGTAGGGGTGGGGCACAATAAAGAGGGAAACTAGGATTCTCGCTCCTGACTGCTACCCAGTCATTCCTGGGTGAAAAGTCCATGTATGTGGATGGTGGGGGCGGTAAGGATTGGGGTCTATTTGTGATAAATAACCGGTTATATAACCTTCTATCTTGCAAGTAAAGAATAGTCAATCTGATCGATTTTTTAAATCGGGTGTGGCAAGGCCGGCATTTATTGCCCATCTTCGTTGCCCTGAGAAGTTAGTGGTAGGCCGCCTTCTTGAACCCCTGACAAACTGTCTTGCTGCAGTTATACAGGGCATTGGTGAGGCCACACCTGGAATACTGCGTGCAGTTTTGGTTTCCATATTTATGAAAGGATATACTTGCTTTGGAGGAAGTTCAGAGAAGGTTCACTAGGTTGATTCCGGAGATGAGGGAGTTGACTTATGAGGAAAGGTTGAGTAGGTTGGGCCTCTACTTATTGAAATTCAGAAGAATGAGAGGTGATCTTATCGAAACGTATAAGATTATGAGGGGGCTTGACAAGGTGGATGCAGAGAGGATGTTTCCACTGATAGGGGAGACTAGAACTCGAGGGCATGATCTTAGAATAAGGGGCCACCCATTTAAAACTGAGATGAGGATGAATTTCTTCTCTCCGAGGGTTGTAAATCTGTGGAATTCGCTGCCTCAAAGAGCTGTGGAAGCCGGGGACATTGAATAAATTTAAGAACGAGGTAGACAGTTTCTTAACCGATAAGGGAATAAGGGGTTATGCTGGCACATTTCCTTCCCTAAAGGATATTAGTGAACCCGTTGTTTATTTACTACAGTACTACCGTGTACCCTCCGAGCTGCCGGAAGATTCTCTGTCCCAATTAGACACTAACGCAGGGAGAATGCGCGCCTTCAGGAGAACGGGGCAAAGTACAATCTGTGTCTAGTTATAATGTTGATGTAATTGTTCCTTTATTTTTAGTGTTTCTTTTTTTGTATTAGAACAAGTTTTTAACCTTGTGTTTTTTCCTGTTTTTTTTTCATGGCTTGCCTGATCGTCTGCAACAGCGAAGACGAAAACGCAGTAAGGATTTAAATAATGTTCAATTAACTAATTTAATCATTGCGAGAGAGATATACAAATAGAAAGATCGATCTGTTTGACAAAGATCTGGCCAATTTTAATCTTTAGCCTAATTCAGAATCCTGGCTTCAGTGGGATACAAAATGTACAAACAGCTATCTGGGAGATTTTTAACATTTTTTAGTGGAATTTCTTTTGTGCTCATCAAAGTGAGGAATTTCCATGTCGAATAAACCAGCTACCAGTTTTGAGACCGAGGGCAGGTACAACAGGGTTCGAGACAGAGTAAAACTCTCTTTACACTGTCCCATCAAACAAGGGCAGATATAGTATAGGTTCAATACAGAGTAAAGCTCCATCTGCAGTACCCCATCAAGCACTCCCAGGACAGGTACAGCACGGGTTAGATACAGATGTAAAACTCCCTCTACTTTGTCCCATCAAGCAAAGTTTCAAACCCAAGTAAAATCATTTCAGCAACGAAACAGCTTAAGAAAAGAAAACTTGCATTTATGGAGTATCTTATGTCATCTGTCAGAAACGTAAAAAAAATGCTTCACGTACAATTAGCTACTTTTCAAGTGTCGTCACTGTTGTAACATGTGGGAAACGCAGCAGCCAATTTGTGCACACCATGGTGCCATAAGCATCAGTGAGATGAATGACTAGTTAATACGATTGTTTTTGGTGGTAGTGGTTGAGGGAAGAGTATTGTCCCGGACACTGGAAAACTTTTCTCTTTGAAATCGTGCCATGGGATCTTTAACATTTATGTGAGAGCGCAGCTAGGACTTCAGTTTAACGTCTTATTGAAAGATGGTACCTCCGACAGTGCAATACTCACTCAGTACTCCACTGGTGTGTTGGCCTGGATTATGTGCTCAAGTCCTGGAGTGGGACTTCAATCCACAACCTTCTGACTCCAAAGAATGCCTTCCCTGCACCAGAGTGATATTTTTCCATTTCCCACATCCTGTGGCCGCTGAGTGAGGTTGCTGGTTTAATTATGGTTACATTAATCATTTCTTTTGAATCACCTTTTTAAGTTATATTATTTATTAGTTAATTGTTTAAAAAAATGCTTACATGGCTTTTGATAGCTCCACTAGTTGAGGCAGAGAGTTATACAGGTGAGGAAGGTTCCAGGTTCTGCCCCTGGCCTGGGTGGAGTTATGGTACCGATCTCAGCCAAAAGAACAATAGGAAGCTTAAGGTTATCCTCAGTGCCCTGTGTTATGCCACCCTGATTTGCTATCCCTCCACCCTGTGCTCTTCCTCTTTGTGTCGACTCTCGTTGTGGTGCAGTTCCAGCAATGCCTTCCTGTTCCATAAGAACATACAAGAACATAAGAAATAGGAGCAGGATTAAGCCTTACGGCCTTTCGAGCCTGCTCTGCCATTCAATAAGATCATGGCTGACCTTCGACCTTAACTCCACTTTCCCGCGCGATCCCTATATTCCTTGATTCCTCGACCTTGGCCTTGAATGTGCTCAACGACTCTGTACCCACGTCCCTTTGGGGTAGAGAATTCCAAAGATTCACAATTCTTTGAGTGAACAAATTCCTCCTCATCTCAGTCTTAAATGGCCTACCCCTTATCCTGAAACAATGCCCCCTAGTTCTAGAGTCTCCAGCCAGGGGAAACTACCTCAGCATCTACCCTGTCAATCTCTCTCAGTATCTTATATTTCAATGAGATCATCTCTTAGTCTTCTAAACTCCAGAGGTTATAGGCCCAACGTACTCAATCTCTCCTCTTGGGTCAACCCTTTCATCCCAGGGATCAATCTAGTGAACCTTTTTGCACCGCCTCTAATTCCTCACCTAATTGGCCAGTCTTCATGTCCAGGGACTAGACAATGAGCCAAGTTATTTGACAGTGGGACGCACCACTGCTGTGCCCAATCCTGTCCTCGGCTGATGTCTACGTGCACTGTTCTAACAGGGGCGGTCACTGGGTAACTATTCAGAGCAGGGACTCTCCCTAGCACAAGCGTACTGAGGCCAATTGTAACTGACATCAGCAAAGTCATCATAAACGGAGAGCTTTGGGATGCCCTGTTCTTGCATCTGGCATAAAGACATGTTGCCTTGATTGGCATTCCTTTGAATTGAATTTAATGAAATGAACGGGAACTTGCAGAACTGTACCTAATGTATGCGCAATACCGTTGCAGGTCAAGGCGGAGAATCCATTGGCATTGAATGTTCTCAAGGGACAAGTGACAAAAGGCTGTAGTCGCTTTCTACCCAAGGGCACCAAGGCAAAAGTCAACCTGGAGGACCAAGGACGGCAGAAGGTGTCTTTTACCTTCAATGTAACAAAGACCTTACGAAATAGGTTCCAAAGTGCCATTGGGACTGAGCCGGATGAAGTCAAGATTCCACCTCTGACGTTGCCTCCGATTTCTGTGAAAGGGAGCCAGGACAGTAAAAGTGACACTGATTCGGCTGATACTACAGAGACCACTACCTCACCGCCCAAATCCAAGGTAGAGTGGAGCAAGGTGCACTTCAAGAAGAAGCATCTCAATGATGCAGCCAAACCTGCGAGTTTGCCGGACAGGGAACCGTGCAGCTTGCCGGTGGAGGAACCTGTGGATGTCGCAGTCAAAAAAGATTCTACCGAAGGAAGTGAAACTGTGACAGACACGCCTGTTGAACTGAAACCGTCGGATCAGAATCTCAGTACATCCCACATTGGGAAGGGTGATAACTTGGAGGAGTTCAAGAATGTCTCCTCATCTTCTGAAAACGATGAGCTTAGGAAGGTTACTCAGGCAGAGGAAGCAGTGCAAGCACAATCAGCTGGCTCAGAGTCTGAGGGGGATTTATTCAGGAAATCACCCAGTTTGAAGTCGCAGGACACGAAAAACATTGAATCTGACCGAGATGTTCGGAAAAATCCAACGGCTTCCAAAATCGATGAGGTAGAAAAGGTTTCCTGTCATTCCAGGTCTGAGCGAGATAAGAGGAGCAGTGGTCATTCCAAGTCTGAGCGAGATACCAGAAGGACTTCGTCCCGCTCAAAGTATGGGAGAGAGGAAAGAGTCAGTTCATCTCGATCCCGCTCCGATAGAGATTCAAGGGTACCATCTTCTTACTCGAAGTCAGACAGGTCGAGAACCTCGTATTACCGTGATAAAGACCGAGGATATCGTAGAGGCTCCCCTTATTCAGAAAGGAGCAAATCTTCTCGTTCCAAATTGGGATCTGATTTAAGAGATGCTTCCTCTTGTTCAGATTCCGAAGAAGATTCCAGAAGGTATCATCCCAGATCAAATGACTTGAGAAGGACTTCATTGCACTCTAAATCCTACAGAGACTCGAGGAAATATCAGTCACGGTCAGATAGAGATCTGAGGGCAGTTTCGTCCTGCTCTGAATCAGAAAGAGAGACTCGAAGGACTAAATCTCATTCTAAGTCAGATAAAATATCCAGAACATCAGCGTCTTGTTATGAGTCAGAAAGCTCTAAAATGAATTCTCCTGAGCCAGAATTAGATTCCAGGAAATTGTCCAAATCGGACAGTCATTCAAAAATATCTTCATACCATTCAAAGTCATCAACTTCTTGTCATAAAGCAGAGGTGGTTAAAGCAAACTCATCTGACCCGGAATTGGACTGCAGGAAAATCTCCAAGTCTGATGGTCATTTGAGGACAACTTCATCTCATTCCAAATCTGTAACCTCTTGCCATGACGTAGCAGTAAAGAAGGAGTCCCCAGAACCAGAAATGGACTCGAGGAAATGTTCTAAGCTGGACAGTATCTCAAAGACAGTTCCATCTCATTCCAAGTCATCCACTTACTGTGGAATGGAAGCAATTCAAGGGGACTGTCCCGATCTAGAATTAGATTCCAGAAGTCACAAGCCTGATATTAATTCAACAGCATCCCCATCACATTCTAAATCAACTACTTGCTGTGAAATGGAGGTAGTTAAAATGGACTCTTCTGAACCAGAATTGGACTCGTGGACTAACAGTAGATCAGACAAGAATGCAATGGTAACTCCATCTCATTTTAAATCAACTACTGGTTATGAAATGGAAGTAGTTAAAATGGATTCTGCAGGGCCAGAATTGGACCCATGGACTAACAGAAGGTCGGACATGAACTTGATGGTAACCCCAACTACTTGCTATGAAATGGAAGTAACTAAAATGGACTCTTCTGAACCAGAACCGGAATTGGACTCGTGGGCAAGCTATAAGTCAGATCGGAAGTCGAGGATAACTATATCTAGTTCCAGATCCCATAAGATGAGGACATCACCCCCTTATACATCTGACAGGGAATTAAGGAGGACTTCATGCTCTGAGTCAGAAGATGAATTCAGAGAGGTTCCTGAAGTGCACAAGTCAGGAACAATGCAGATCGTTTCTAGATCAGGTGAGATTTGTTCCTCTCTCGATCACCAATCGGACAATTATGTCAGCACCTCACCGTATTCGACATCAGATTTACCGAGGATGTTCTGCCATTCCAGACTCCCTGCTGAAATAGCCGGGCCTTCGACTGGTACTAAATTAGATGAGTCTTTGGCAAGAGTTTCATCTTGCTCAGAATCAGATGAAGAACTGAGAACTTCACCTCATTGTGAGGTTGATTTGACGGCTTCACCTCATTCCCTATCAAATGAGTTGCTATCCTCGCCTCATTTCATAACTAATGATTTAAAAACCTTGTCTCATCCCAGTCCAGATAAGGTTAAGTCTTTGGCCCATCCAAAACTGGAGGAATTCAGCACTTCGCACTACACCGAGACGGAGGAGATTTTGGCCTGTCCCAAACTGGACGAGTCCGCATCTCTGCTCCATTCGTATTTAGATGTAGCGAGAACCGTTTTGGTTGATGCTGAAAGTTGCACAAGAGACACAAACCATAAAGACGAAGAGTTAGCAGAAAATAACGATGTGGATAATCGAGGGGAGCAACACACCAATGAAGGAGATGGTTCTGAATCAAAGAATGATCGACTGTTTCATGATCCAAATAGCTTTAACAATTGCAAAAGTAAACCGAATGTAGTGCCTGGCGACCACAATTGGGATTCATTTGAAAAAGTCAGACTGTTCACAGATTTGGCCAGGTTTGGCTACCTTACTTCTGAAACTAAGGAGTCTTCAGAAGTGAAGATTGAAAGTCCATCAACAAATAATGAAGAAACCTCTTTCTCTGCCAGACCAGATAGTTCTGTTAAAGTGGAGCTGGAACAGTCGATGGAAATTTCTGAAGATGAGGAAGAGACGTATGAAGAGTTGGCAATGAAGGCGGTTGAGGGGCCACCGCCTTTGAGCACTGCTGACCTGACGAGCTCAAATGAAGTGGAACACAGTTTACAGAATTACAACACCAAGTCTTACTGTGACAGCAGCTCCATGAAGGCAGTATACAACAGTGTGAGCTCTGAAAATGAAGACTGTTCGGAGGATGCCAAGAGTAGCAGTGAGCAGGACAGCGAAGAAAGTGAAACGAGCTCCGATTCCGACGACGGCAGAGTTCCCAGGAACCGTTTGCAATCCGTTGTGATAGTTCCCAAGAATTCTACGTTGACGTTGGAGGAGAAGAATCTGTCGTCCTCTCCTTCATCTTCCTCGTCGTCTTCCCGAAGCAATCGGCAAGAAAAGAAGCATTCAGGCGTCGAAGGCAACAAACGGGAAGCAGAAGAGAAACCCAGTCAGGAACATCAGGCGAACAGTGTCCAACTTGGAAGTGTCCTCCAGGAGATTGTTGGTGGCCACGGTGAGGGTGAAGAAGCAGTTCAGGACAGCCACTTGTCCTCTCCAAAAAAAACGGAGGACCAGCCGCAGGCTTCTTCGAGTCAGCTTTCGCCCGGTAGCGAGAGCCGGCAAGGCAGCAAGCAGCAGTTGTCGAGTGACAAGGCAGACAGTACCAGTCAGCCCGATCGGTTTTCACCGGACCAAAACCGGCTCCCTCCGCAGGACGAGAAATCTGGCTCGGCAGAATCTGCACGGGCAGACGGATCGGCGGGAAGGCACCAGCACGCGCCCAGCAGCCACTCGGACAGTTTCGCAGCCAGACAGGGCGGTGCTCAACCGTCTCGTGGGGCAGAGAAAAACCTCGGAGAGAAGCCAGACAGTAGGCAGGCCGGCCCTTGGTCGCAGCAGCAGGCCCAAGTTCCGAGGTCTTTCCATAGCCTAGCGTATTTGGATAGCCTTGACTGGGACTTCTCTCAGCCGGAGAAGCCGAGCAGCAGTTGTCAGCAGCCGGATAGCAGTTACGGAGTGTACCGGAGATATGGCTATCGGACGGAAGAAGCCGAACAGGGCGACAGGGGTAGTTACTGGCAAGGTAGTCGAGCCAGTTACTGGGATCCCAGGTTGAACTCCAAATCAGCATTGTACAGTAGCTACCAGTTGGGGCAAGACATATCTGGCTCGGATGTCCAAGGGCAGGTGCAGCCGGACTCGATGACCGACGACTTTGCAAGCTACGAAGCTGTGAACCGCGACCCGCGATCTGTTCCCAAAGGCGTGAGCTCTCTTCAGGCTCACGAGATAACTAGCAATTCCAGCAAGGGGACCACTCTGGTGCTAAAGGCCAGTGACTCTACGGCGGACAAGGAGCCGAGGGTCAAAGCGTCAGAGAAAAGGTCGGACGACGAGCAGGGGGAATCCCAGAAGCCACAGCTGGAGGAGATGGACACGGATTTGGAAAGTGATGCCGACACGCGGGACTGCGAACAAGTCAACGCCGAGCAGGATCCAGATTCCATAATGCCATACAAAGAATGGGTCACGTTGGTGTGCAAGATGGAAGAGTTCAAAAACGCTCCATCCTGGAAGGAGCAGTCAAAACTGGGAATGATGCCACCTTACTTTGAACTAATTGAGGAGAACTTGTACCTGACCGAGAGGTAATTTTAAGCATTTTTCTTATTAAAGTATTTAATTATACGATAATGAAGTATTAACAACACTAGGTTCTTAGTAGAAGTTATGCTAAACCTTTATAAATCACTGGCTTAGGCCTCAGTATTGCGTCCAATTCTGGCGTTGCACTTTTGGACTTCAGTTATGTAGAGGAACTAGAGAAGAACCTTGAAGCAGAGAAGATTAAGGGTAGATTTAATAGAGGTGCTCAAAATTATGAGGGGTTTTGATAGTTTCTTCTTATCTGCTCTATTTCCACTGGCAAGAAGGTCTAATTAGAGGACAAAGATTAATGACAATTGGCAAAAGTACCAGAGGAGAGATCAGAATGATCTTTATGCAGCGAGTTGTAATGATGGCTGAAAGGGAGGTGGAAACAGATTCAGTAGATTTCAAAAGGGAATGAAATGTATATTTAGAAAGGAAAAATTTGCCATGCTATGGGGAAAGAGCAGGGGAATGGGACTAATTAGTTCATTCAAAGAGCCGGCACAGGCACGATGGGCCGAATGGCCTCCTGTGTTGTATGATTGAGTGAAGGGTGACACCGGATTGCCATTTGAATTTCACCACCAGTACGGTGATAGAGTTTTGCTCTTTTTAAAAACCAAGGAAAATAAGCGGGAGATATTCAGGACTGAGGAAGAGCCTTCGATCTGAAACATCGACTGACTGTTTCTCCACAGACCGGCTCAGCATTTCCAGCTTTTCCTATTTTTGTTTTCACATTTCCAGCATCTGCAGCATTTATCTTTTTTTTGCCTGTTTTGGTTGTGCCCAGGCACCTTAGAGCCAGGCCATTTACCGGTGAAATCAGGAAGCATTTTTTCACACTAGGAATAGCGGAAATCTGAAAATTCTCATCCACCGAAAGGCTGGGGATGCTGGGTCAATTAAAATGTTCAAGACTGAGATTGCTAGTTTTAAGTTAGGGTATATATGGAGCACATGTGAGTTAATGAAGTTTGGTACAGATCAACAATTAAATGGCAGAACAGGATTGATGGGTTGAATGACAGGGCCTCTGGTTGGGCCTCTACTCATTGGAGTTCAGAAGAATGAGAGGTGATCTTATCAAAACATACAAGATAATGAGGGGGCTCGACAAGGTGCATGCAGAGAGGATATTTCCACTCGGGAAACTAGAACTAGTGGGCATAGTCTCAGAATAAGGGGCCGCCCATTTAAAACTGAGTTGAGGAGGAATTTCTTCTCTCGAAGGGTTGTAAATCTGGATTTCTCTGCACCAGAGACCTGTGGAGGCTGGGTCATTGAATATATTTAAGGTGGAGATAGACAGATTTTTAAGGGATAAGCGAGTCTAAGGTTATGGGGAGCGGGCAGGGAAGTGGAGCTGAGTCCATGATCAGATCAGCCATGATCGTATTAAATGGTGGAGCAGGCTTGAGGGGCCATATGGTCTACTCTTGCTATTTCTTATGTTTTTATGACCTCCTCCTGTCCCTATGAGGAGCATTTTGAGCTGTAAAACACTGATCAGTCACTAGTGGTGGTAACAATTAAAGGTAATAACTTAGTTTTTATTTCTTCTTGGGATGTGGACATCACTGACCAGGCTGGCATTTATTGTCCATCCCACATTGCCCTGAGAAGGTGCTGGTGGTCCTCCTCCTTGAAGCAATTGTGGCATTTAGGAGTGGAGCAGAGATCAGGTAGATGTCGTGGGTTTCCTTCACCTCCAGTCATCCTGGTGCCAGACCACAAATGATCAGATTTATTCATAACTTGCCACAGTGGGATTTGAGCTCCCACCCTGTGTACTGCTAGTTCAGTACCACAACCACGACTCTCCCCTATCATGAAGAATCGCTGTACCCTCATCTTGCACATTGAAGTAGTTGGGTTTAGGTTATGACTTTTCCTGTACTTTCTTAATATGAAAACACTAAATAAAGCCCAGTGACTGAAATGTAATAGAAAGGAAAGAACTTGGATTTATATCGTGCTTTTATGATGTTGGGTTGTCCAAAAGCACTTTACAGACAGTTTGTGCACGGCAAGGTCCCACACACAGCAATGAGATAATGACCAGATAACCTGTTTTAGTGATGGTTGAGGGATAAATATTGGCTAGAACACCGGGGAGAACTCCCATGCTCCTCAAATCGTGCCAAGGGATCTTTCATGTCTATCTGAAAGGGCAGACGGTACCTCGGTTTAGCGTCTTATAAGAAAGACAGCAATAACTTGTATTTATATACAAAAGTAATATACTGTGGATGCTGGAATCTGGAATAAAAACAGAAAATGCTGGAAATCTCAGCGGGTCAGGCAGCATCTGTGGAGAGAGTTAACGCTTCAGGTCGATGACCCTTCATCAGAACTGGAGAGTGTTCGGAAAGAACGGATTCTTAACCAACACTGAAAGCCCACTGACTCCCACAGCTACCTGGACTACACTTCCTCCCACCCAGCATCCTGTAAGGACTCCATTCCATTCTCCCAGTTTCTCCGTCTCCGTCGCATCTGCTTTGACGACGCCAATTTTCACACTAGTGGCTCTGACATGTCTTCCTTTTTCCTCAACAGAGGATGCCCCTCCCGCCGTGGTTAACATGGCCCTCGACCGTGTCTGTTCTATTTCTTGTACCTCTGCCCTCGCCCCTTCCCATCCCTCTCAGAACCATGACAGGGTTCCCCTGGTCCTCACCTTTCACCCCACCAGCCTCAATGTTCAACAGATCATTTTCCGCCATTTTGCCACCTCCAGCATGATCACACCACCAATCACATCTTCCCCTCCCCTCCCCTCTCAGCATCTCAAAGGGACCCCTCCCTCTGCGACACCCTGGTCATTTCCGCAGTCACCCCCAGCACCCCCTCCCCTTCCCGCGGCACTTTTCCGTGCAAGCGCAGGAGATGCAACACCTGCCCTTTTACCTCCTCCCTTCCCACTATCCAGAGCCCCAAATACTCCATCCAAGTGAAACAGCGATTTACGTAGTACTTTCAATTTAGTATTCGCTGCTCACAGTCTCCTCTACATTAGGGAGACCAAGCATAGATTGGATGACTGCTTTGCGGAGCACCTCCGTTCAGTCCACAAGTGAACCCCTGAGCTTCCGGTCGCCTGTCACTTTAATTCTCCGCTCCATTCCACTCTGACCTCTCTGTCCTTGATCTCCTACACTGTTCCAACGAAGCTCAACGCAAGCTCGATGAACAGCCCATCATCTTTCGTTTAGGCACTTTACAGCCTTCTGGACTCAACTTCGAATTCAACAATTTCAGAGCGTAACCGCAGGCAACCTTTGGCTCCCTTCGCCCCCCCCCCCCGAGAGCCTGATACTTTTTTTTCTCTCCTTGTCTCTAATGGCAGCTGGTCGTTAACCTGCCATTCACACCCTATCTTGACTAATGTTTTTCTAACTCCTGGCATTACCATTTGAATTTGGGCCATCATCCTTTTGTCTCTCTAATCTCTCCTGCCTTCCACCCTGTCACAGACCTTCCCTTTTGTTCTTTCTTTCTCTCCCCCCTTTCAGTGCTTGTTAAGAGTCTGTTCTTTTTGAACACTCTCCAGTTCTGACGAAGGATCATCAACCTGAAACATTAACTCTGCTTCCTCTCCACAGATGCTGCCTGACCTGCTGAGATTTCCAGCATTTTCTGTTTTTATTGTATTTATATAGCGCCTTTAACGTAGTATAACCTCCCAAGGCGCTTCACAGGAGTGTTATAAGACAAAAATTTGACACCGAGCCACATAAGAGGAAATTATGGCAGATGACCAAAAGCTTGGTCAAAGAGAGGGAGGTTTTAAGGATGCTCTTAAAGGAGGGGCCTCAGCTATTTACAATCTATATTAATGATTTAGACGAAGGAACCGAGTGTAATGTAGCCAAGTTTGCTGATGATACAAAGATGGGTGGGAAAGCAAGTTGTGAGGAGGACACAAAATCTGCAAAGGGATATAGACAGGCTATGTGTGAGTGAGCAAAAATTTGGCAGATGGAGTACAATGTGGGAAAATGTGAGGTTATCCACTTTGTCAGAAAAAATAAAAAAGCAAATCATTATTTAAATGGAGAAAAGTTACAAAATGCTGCAGTACAGAGGGACCTGGGTGTCCTTATGCATGAAACACAAAAAGTTAGTATGCAGGTACAGCAAGTAATCAGGAAGGCAAATGGAATGTTGGCCTTTATTGCAAGGGGGTATAGAGTATAAAAGCAGAGCCGTCCTGCTACAACTGTACAGGGTATTGGTGAGGCCACACCTGGAGTACTGCGTACAGTTTTGGTCTCCTTATTTAAGGAGGGATATACTTGCATTGGAGGCAGTTCAGAGAAGGTTCACTAGGTTGATTCCTGAGATGAAGGGGTTGACGTGAAAAAAGGTTGAGTAAGATGGGCCTATACTCATTGGAGTTCAGAAGAATGAGAGGTGATCTTATTGAAACATATACGATACTGAGGGGGTTCGACAAGGTAGATGCAGAGAGGATGTTTCCCCTCATGGGGGAATCTAGAACTAGGGGGAATAGTTTCAGAATAAATGGTCACCCATTTAAAATTGAGATGAGGAGGAATTTCTTCTCTTGAGGGTTGTAAATCTGTACTATTCACTGCCCTAGAGAGCTGTGAAGGCTGGGTCATCGAATATATTGAAGGTGGAGATAGACCTTAAGCTGGAGACTTTTGAGCGATAAGGGAATAAAGGGTTATGGGAAGCGGGCGGGGAAGTGGAGCTGAGCCCACGATCAAATCAGCCATAATCTTACTGAATGATGAAGCAAGCTCGAGGGGCCAAATGGCCTTGTCCTGCTCCTATTTCTTATATTCTTATGTAAGAGAGGTAGAGAGGCAGAAAGGTTTAGGGAGGGAGTTCCAGAGCTTAGAGCTTAGAGCCGAGGCAGTTGAAGGCACGGCCACCGATGGTTGAGCGATTATAATCAGGGATGCTCAAGAGGGCAGAATTTGAGGAACGCAGGTATTTGTGGGGGGGGGGGGGGGGGGGGTTGGTGTTGTGAGGCTTAGAGATTACAGAGACGGAGAGGCGAGACCATGGAGGAATTTGTAAACAAGGATGAAAACTTTAAAATCAAGGCGTTGCTTAACCAGGAGCCAATGTAGGCCAGCGAGTACAGGGGTGATAGATGAGCAGGACTGAGTGCGAGTTAGGACACTGGCTGCCAAATTTTGGATGACCTCAAGTTTACGTAGGGTAAAATGTGGGAGGTCAGCCAGGAGCGCGTTAGAGTAGTCAAGTCTGGAGGTAACAAAGGCATGGATGAGGGTTTCAGCAGCAGATGAGCTGAGGCAGGGGCGGAAATGGGAATGTTACGGATGTGGAAATAGGCGGTTTTAGTTATGCTGCGGATATGTGGTCGGAAGCTCATTTCAGGGTCAAATATGGCATCAAGGTTGCGAACATTCTGGTTCCGCCTCAGACAGATGCTAGGGAGAGGGACGGAGTCGGTGGCTAGGGAACTGAGTTTATGGCGGGGACCAAAGACAATGGCTTTGGTCTTCCCAATATTTAATTGGAGAAAATTTCTGCTCATCCAGACCTGCATGTCGGACAAGCAGTCTAACAATTTAGAGACCCTGGAGGGGTCGAGAGAAGTGGTGGTGAGGTAGAGCTGGGTACATGTGGAAACTGACTCCGTGTTTTTGGATGATGTCAGCAAGGGGCAGCATATAGATGAGAAAATAGGAGGAGGCCAAGGCTCGATCCTTGGACACCAGAGCTAACAATGCGGGAGTGGGAAGAGAAACCATTGCAGGTGAGACAGTGCAGTATCCCTCAGTACTGCACAGTAGTGTCAGCCTAGATTATGTGCTTGTGTCTCTGGATTGGGGCTTGAACCCACAACCTTCTAACTGACGGTTGAGTGCTACAACTGAACCAGGGTTGCCACCGAGTGTATCTCATGTTTGTTTTCCATGGCGTAATTTAGAACAGAATTTCAGCTTTTACATTTTATTTTGACTGGTGTGAGCTTTTCAAAAAAATTCTTGGGCTGTGGGCAAGGCCTCATTTAATGCTCATCTCTAGGGGCTAGATTTTACACTTTTTTTGCATGTATAATGCCCACTTAACATCCATTTTACCGCTGAAATG
The DNA here is from genome assembly GCF_044704955.1 of Pristiophorus japonicus. Lineage (NCBI taxonomy): Eukaryota > Metazoa > Chordata > Chondrichthyes > Pristiophoridae > Pristiophorus > Pristiophorus japonicus. The sequence goes on along the minus strand of NC_091977.1, from coordinate 479,747,763 downwards.
AGGTATAATGCTCAGATATCGCCCATTTCGCCACAAAATGAAAACTGACGCCCATTTTTAGGGCACTTATCGCCAAACGTTACTTTCCCCATGTAAGTAATGCCGGGGGGAAAAATACCGCCCGCCCACTTTTTATGGGCGAAACCAACGCCCATAATATCGTCCAGCGTTACTTTCCGCATGTAATTAACGCCGAGATTCAATAATACCGACTGCCCACTTTATTTTGTCGTAAAGATCACATTTGCCGAAACTAACGCCCAGGAGATCGCCCAGCGTCACTTTCACCACCTCGCATACATCTTGCCCACAATATCGCTTGCCCAAAAAAACGCCGGGAAAAAGTGGAACTACTCACAGCGGTATGGACGCCATGTTCTAAATCACATGTCGCATCATTTAAAAGGCTGAACTGCTTCAACCTCGGGGGAGTTCAGATGTACTCTGGACATTTTTGGAGGTGATGTGAACATCTGAACCAACATCGTTATCATACTGTGGACGATTGGAATTTAATAGGTGTCTTCGTCGGGACATTCATTCTTTGTGACAAATCAGTGGAAAACAGATAGCTATTGGAATGGGTCCTTTCTCACCCTCTCTTGATGATCAATTACATGCTGCAGACTCGAGATGGCCAAAGGTACATTCGACAGCATTATGTGCCCAATGTAAGACGTGCCAGACTGATGAGGAGGACCAGACGTTACACCTTCCGCAAGTACAGGGGAAGCTGTCTTACCTCAACTTGCCCGACACCACCTGCCTTCGGAGATGGCAACAAGGAGGTTATCACTGAGATATGCCAGCTCATAAGGGGAGATCTGCAGCCTGCCTGCACCATCAGGGCTGCACTGCCCATTGAGGTCAAAGTCACCACGGCACTGCTGTTCTACGCGTCGGGTTCTTTTCAGGCCTCAGCTGGCGACATTTGCGGTATGTCTCAGCATGCCACACATTAGACAGGTCTGTGAAGCCCTGTACGCACGCTGGATGGACTTTATCAGCTTCCCTTTGACCAGGGAGGCTCAGACTGAGAGGGCTCTTGGATTCTACCGAATTGCTAACTTCCCCAAGGTGCATGGAGCAATAGATTGTACGTACATCGCAATTCGGGCACCTTTTCAGGATGCACAGGTTTTCAGGAACCGCAAGGAATTCCACTCCCTGAATGTGCAACTCGTTGTCGACCACCAACAAATTATACTGGCAGTGAATGCTAAATTTCGGGGCAGCATTCATGATGCTCACATCCTGCGTGAGAGCGCTGTATCTGACTTGTTTAACAATCAGCCACAAGGTCAATGCTGGATGCTTGGTGACAAAGGATATGGCCTCGCCACCTGGCTGATGACCCCTCCGGTGTGACACCCACACCGAGGCCGAAAGGCGATACAACGAGAACCACAGAGCCACTCGCAATATCGTGGAGAAAACCATTGGACCACTCAGGAGGCGAGCTCCAATACCACCCTGAGCAGGTAGCTCAATTCGTGGTGGTGTGCTTCATACTGCACAACTTGGCTATCAGGAGGGGACAAGAATTGCCAGACAGGTGTGACGGTCCACCTCAGGAGAGAGAGGACGAGGAGGTGGGCGCTGACATCGGGCCAGACAATCAGGCTGACGCTGAAGCCATGTCCCTACCCCCCTGTAGACTGCATGAAAGGGCCCGTGGTGGCCTCATAGCCGTAAGACTGTTGCGTCAGAAGCTCATAAATGAGCGGTTTGCCTGAAAGAATGTTGGTATTTACAAGGCTGACACACTGCTGGGTGTGCAGCTCATACATCAATGGTGGGCATCACCTTGGTGACAGTTAAAGTTGAAGTTGATTGAAGTTAAGTGTAATTATACCCTTTGATAAGGAATCGCCAGTGTGTAACGGTGCAGCCATCTGAGCCAATGCGCAACAAGGTTTTATGAAATAAAAAACATTTAAACTGAACATTTGTCTGAAATCGTAAGTATCTCTGTAAAAAAAAAAACAACAACCCCCTCGCCCGCTTCTCCTCCCCACCTCTACCCCTTCCCCTCCTGACTCCAAACCGCCTGGCTGAGGGGTTCCTCAGGCGATGCTTCATGGGGCGGGGGGGTGGAGGGCAGTGTCGACAGAACCGCTGCTTGGACGGATACGGGAGAGGACGGTCCCGAGGTGGGAATGTACTCCGAGCCAGAAGCAAGATGTGACGTTGGCAGTGGGGTTGCTGCAGTTCGGGACCACTGGGAGCCCTCAGCCACCAGTGTTCCTGGCTTCAGCTCCAGGGTCTTCTCCATCCTTTCCATGTTATATATTATTTGTTCGACAAAAACTCGATGCTAACTACGTTCTTGGTGCTTTGTAGGCATTTTTCTGCTGGTGAATCTCCCTCGTGCCTCCCACATCAGCCAAACAAGCACACACCACACGCTTTCAGTCGCTCTCTGCTCCCTCTCTTTCTGTCTCCTCTTCTGCGCGTGTAATGATGCCCCCTGACCTCCTGAATTGCGGGAAATGAGCGTTGCCAGGACGGCGACATTTTATGGCAGAGAGATTTAACGCTAACGCCCATTTCATATCGCTCGTGGTAACGCCCAATTTTTTAAATGGAGATTAGAGGCTTTGAGAATGGGTGACAAGCCGGCGATCTGAAAACCCATTTTTACCGCCCACGCCGTAAATACCGCCCATTTTTGGGCAATCTGCATAAAAGTATAAAATCTAGCCCTAGGTGTCCTGAGTTAACCATATAGTGAGGATGGGATTGAGAAGATTCTGCTCTCCTTCATCACCACGCCCCTCTAGTCAAATGCCATTTAGTACAGTACATCACGCTCACTCCACCATGCCCTCCTTTGGTCAAAAAGCCTATAGTACTGTGCCTCTCATGTCCGCTGAGTTCCACCCTGTGTTTTGGTTATTCTGGTTCAGGACCCTAATGACTGGGGTGAAAATTGGCAAATCTGTTCACTTATCCTTTGTACAATACCTGTTACTGCCACTAGAGGTTCCTAATGAGCTACACAGGAAGAGATGGATTCTTCCAGACAAGATGCACACAGAGAAGGGGTAGTGATCTGGAGAGAGAGACTAACAGACAAGGGGCGGAAACAGATAGCTCGAGAGGGAGCGATATATACATACAGAGAGAGATGGAGAGATAGGTGGGAGAAAGGGAGACAGGAGAGCGCGATCAGGGGGGAAAAAGAGAGACAGATGACGAGAGGAAGACGAACAGACCGATTCAGAGTGGCAGAGAGTGAAACTTAGAGAAAGGGGATATTTACAAAAAATGAGAGAAGAAATGAGATAAAGATGATACAGCAGTGGGAGAGAAGAAAAGATGATTGAAGACTGGAAGTTATAGCGACGATAAGAGGAGGAGAATTGGAGAGTGAGAAACAAATACAGGCAGGAGATGGGGAGTAACTGTTGGTGACGGAGACTGGATTCGTAGACACGGAATAAAAATTCAGAGCAGTACGTTGAAGTGAAACATAAACATAGAAACTAGGTGCAGGAGTAGGCCATTCGGCCCTTCGAGCCTGCACCACCATTCAATAAGATCATGGCTGATCATTCCCTCAGTATCCCTTTCCTGTTTTCTCTCCATACCCCTTGATCCCTTTAGCCGTAAGGGCCACATATAGCTCCCTCTTGAATATATCCAATGAACTGACATCAACAAATCTCTGCGGCAGGGAATTCCACAGGTTAACAACTCTCTCAGTGAAGAAGCTTCTCATCTCAGTCCTAAATAGCTTACCCCTTATCCTAAGACTATGTCCCTGGTTCTGGATCTCCCCAACATCGGGAACATTCTTCCCGCATTTAAACCTGTCCAGTCCCGTCAAAATCTTACAAGTTTCTGAGAGATCCCCTCTCATCCTTCTAAACTCCAGTGTATAAAGGCCCAGTTGATCCAATTTCTCCTCATATGTCAGACCCGCCATCCCGGGAATCAGTTTGGGGAACCTTCGCTGCACTCCCTCAATAGCAAGAACGTCCTTCCTCAGGAGACCAAAACTGAACACAATATTCCCAGGTGAGGCCTCACCAAGGCCCTGTACAACTGCAATAAGACCTCCCTGCTCCTGTACTCAAATCCCCTAGCTATGAAGGCCAACATGCCATTTGCCGCCTTCACTGCCTGCTGTACCTGCATGCCAACTTTCAATGACTGATGAACCATGACACCCAGGTCTCATTGCACCTCCCCTTTTCCTAATCTGCCACCATTCAGATAATATTCTGCCTTCGTGTTTTTGCCCTCAAAGTGGATAACCTCACATTTATCCACATTATACTGCATCTGCCATGCATTTGCCCACTCACCTAACCTGTCCAAGTCACCCTGCAGCCTTTTAGCGTCCTCATCACAGCTCACACCGCCACCCAGCTTAGTGTCATCTGCAAACTTGGAGATATTACACTCAATTCCTTCATCTAAATCATTAATGTTTATTGTAAAGAGCTGGAGTCCCAGCACTGAGCCCTGCGACACTCCACTAGTCACTGCCTGTCATTCTGAAAAGGACCCGTTTATCCCGACTCTGCTTCCTGTCTGCCAACCAGTTCTCTATCCATGTCAGTACATTATCCCCAATACCATGTGCTTTGATTTTGCACACCAATCTCTTGTGTGGGACCTTGTCAAAAGCCTTTTGAAAGTCCAAATACACCACATCCACTGGTTCTCCCTTGTCCACTCTGCTAGTTACATCCTCAAAAAAAATTCCAGAAGATTTGTTGAGCATGATTTCCCTTTCATAAATCCATGCTGACTTGGACCAATCCTGTCACTGCTTTCCAAATGCGCTGCTATTTCATCTTTAATAATTGATTCCAACATTTTCCCCACCACTGATGTCAGACTAACCAGTCTATAATTTCCCGTTTTCTCTCTCCCTCCTTTTTTAAAAAGTGGTGTTACATTAGCTACCCTGCAGTCCATAGGAACTGATCCAGAGTCGATAGACTGTTGGAAAATGATCATCAATGCATCCACTATTTCTATGGCCACTTCCTTAAGTACTCTGGGATGTAGACGATCAGGCTCCGGGGATTTATCGGCCTTCAATCCCATCAATGTCCCTAACACAATTTCCCGCTTTATAACGATATCCTTCAATTCCTCCTTCTCACTAGACCCTTGGTCCCCTAGTATTTCCGGAAGGTTATTTGTGTCTTCCTTCGTGAAAACAGAACCAAAATATTTGTTTAACTGGTCCGCCATTTCTTTGTTCCCAATTATAAATTCACTTGAATTTGACTGCAAGGGACCTACGTTTGTTTTCACTAATCTTTTTCTCTTCACATATCTATAGAAGCTTTTGCAGTCAGTTTTTATGTTCCCAGCAAGCTTCCTCTCATACTCTATTTTCCCCCTCCTAATTAAACCCTTTGTCCTCTGCTGTATTACAAAATTCTCCCAGTCCTCAGGTTTGCTGCTTTTTCTGTCCAATTTATATGCCTCTTCCTTGGATTTAGCACTATCCTTAATTTCCCATGTTAGCCACGGTTGAGCCACCTTCCCTGTTTTATTTTTACTCCAGACAGGGATGTACAATTGTTGAAGTTCATCCATGTGATCTTTAAATGTTTGCCATTGCCTATCCACCGTCAACCCTTTAAATATCACTCGCCAGTCTATTCTAGCCAATTCATGTCTCATACCATCGAAATTACTTTCCCCAAGTTCAGGACCCTAGTCTCTGAATTAACTGTGTCACTCTCCATCTTAATAAAGAATTCTACCATATTATGGCCACTCTTCCCTAAGGGGCCTTGCACAACAAGATAGTTAATTAGTCCCTTCTCATTACACATCACCCAGTCTAGGATGGCCAGCCCTCTAGTTGGTTCCTTGATATATTGGTCGAGAAAACCATCCCTAATACACTCCAGGAACAACTCCTCCACCGTATTGCTACCAGTTTGGTTAGCTCAGTCAACATGTAGATTAAAGTCGCCCGTGATAACTGCTGTACCTTTATTGCACGCATCCTTAATTTCTTGTTTGATGCTGTACCGATCCTCATTATTACTGTTTGGTGGTCTGTACACAACTCCCACTAGCGTTTTCTGCCCTTTGGTATTTCGTAGCTCCACCCATACTGATTCCTCATCATCCATGCTAATGTCCTTCCTTACTATTGCATTAATTTCCTCTTTAACCAGCAACGCCACCCTACCTCCTTTTCCTTTCTGTCTATCCTTCCTAAATGTTGAATACCCCTGGATGTTGAGTTCCCAGCCTTGGTCACCCTGGAGCCATGTCTCCGTGATATCAATTACATCATATCCATTAACTGCTATCTGCGCAGTTAATTCGTCCACCTTATTCCGAATACTCCTCGCATTGAGGCATAGAGCCTTTAGGCTTGTCTTTTTAACACCCTTTGCCCCTTTAGGATTTTGCTGTAATGTGGCCCTTTTTGCTTTTTGCCTTGGATTTCTCTGCCCTCCACTTTTACTTTACTTCTTTTATCTTTTGCTTCTGCCCCCATTCTATTTCCCGCTGTCTCCCTGCATTGGTTCCCATCCCCCTGCCATATTAGTTTAACCCCTCCCCAACAGCACGAGCAAACACTCCCCCTCGGACATTGGTTGCGGTCCTGCCCAGGTACAGACCGTCTGGTTTGTACTGGTCCCACCTCCCCCAGAACCGGTTCCAATGTCCCAGGAATTTGAATCCCTCCCTTCTGCACCAGTCCTCAAGCCACATATTCATCTGAGATATTCTGCGATTCCTACTCTGACTAGCACGTGGCAGTGATAGCAATCCTGAGATTACTACTTTTGAGGTCCTACTTTTTAATTTAGCTCCTAGCTCCCTAAAGTGAAGACACTCCGATCATTGACCTGCCTTTTTTGCTCCCAGATGCTGACTGAGCTTTGTGTAATTCCAGTAGTTTCTGTTTTTATTTCAGATTTCTTTTCATTTTCAGTATTGGGCTTGACTTGTCTTCCCTCGAGACCAACCCATCTCCCCCGCCCCCCTGTTTTGTATTTGAAAGGGGCTGAGATCATTTCCAGGTGCTAATTTACCTTCCTGATGCTTTAAACAACGTGCTTGCCATCATTGATTGCTGTCTTTAACTCTGCTGTGAAGCACCTTGGGACCTTTTTACTTCGTTAAAGGTGCTATATAAATAAAAGTTGTTTTTGTATCCTCGGACTCTTCCCTTGGAGAGAATAGTCAGGAAGGCAAGTTGCATAAACTTGAGTTGCATTCCCTTGAGTTTGGTGGTTAAGGATTTGATCCAATTGAGGTCTTTAAAATGATAAAGGAATCGATGGGGTAAATGCAGAGAAACTCTTCTTCTGGTGGTGAATCCAGAACAAGAGGGCACAATCTTAAAATTAGAGCCAGGCCATTTAGAAATGAAATTAGAAAGCACTTGTTCCACACAAAGGGTCGTGGAAATCTGGGACACGTTCCCCCAAAAGGCTGAGGATGCTGGGTCAATTTAAATTTTCACGATTGAGATCGGTAAGATTTTTGTTGGCTAACGATATCAAAGGATATGGAGCAATGGTAGGTAAATGGAGCTGTGGTACAGATCAGCAGTTTGATTGAATGGCGGAACAGGCTCGAGGGCTGAATGGCCTGCTCCTGTTCTTAGGATGCAAGTGTTCTCTGTTCTTCTGTGCTGTGACATTTAAATCACATCTCTCTTTCAGGCTGCTGATTTTTACAGTCCGAGATTCCTTGCCCATAGGGAATGCTCATTTACTCCTTTTATCAGAATGATTATCCGTTAAATCTAACCAGGTTCGAGTCATTTATCTCCTTTCCCAAGCCTTAATCGGACCGGTTTACTTTTTTACAGGAAGAAAAGCAAGTCCCACCGCGACATCAAGCGCATGCAGTGTGAATGTTTGCTGTCCAGAGAGGATCGAGAGCGAGGAGAGCTGGCATGTGGTGAAGACTGCCTCAATAGGTTACTCATGATAGAATGGTAAGTGCCTTACCGTTCATTGGAAAACGCCAACCAACAGGATGAACCTGCCTTATCCCCGACCCCTTTAGAGTCTCCACACACTATTTGGTCAACAATAGTGCAACATCGCTGTGAAATACAGCCAGTTTGTTGCAGATGGGCACCAATGGCTAGCTCTTGCCGAGATGGTGCACAGGGTGTGAAACCAGGATGGGTCATCTTTCCATATGCCTTTGCAACCGTGGCTTTTTGTGTTCATTGAGAATCATTGAGAAGGTAAATCAGTGAATCAGAGCAGTGGGAGGCATTCAAGGAGATCCTGAGGGTATAGAGCAAGTATGTTCCCTTAAAGAAAAAGGGTGGGACGAACAAATCTAGAGCCCCTGGATGTCAAGGGACATACAGGGTAAGATAAAGAAAAAAAGAGAGGCTCCTGACATACCGAGGGCTCAATACTGCAAAAACCCGAGAGGAGTATAGAAAGTGCAGGGGTGAAATTAAAAAGGAAATTAGGAAAGCAAAGAGAGGGCATGAAAAATTGTGGCAAGTAAAATCAAGGAAAACCCAAAGATGTTTTTTGTAAATACATTAAGAGCAAGAGGATAACTAAAGCAAGGGTGGGGCCTATTAGAGACCATAAAGGTCATCTGTGTGTGGAGGTCCAAGATGTGGGTATGGTTCTTAATTAATACTTTGCATCTGTTTTCACAAAAGAGAGGGGTGATGCAGATGTTGCAATCAGGGAGGAGGAGTGTGGAATATTAGATTAAATAAACATAGTGTGAAAGGAAGTGGATAAATGCCCAGGCCCGGATGAAATGTATCCCAGGCTGTTAAGGGAAGCAAGAGAGGAAATAGCAGAGGCTCTGGCCATCATTTTTCAATCTTCACTGGCTTCAGGTGAGGTGGCGGAGGACTAGAGGACTGCTAACGAGACTGGATCAACTGAACCTTTATACACTGGAGTTTAGAAGGATGAGAGGGGATCTCATAGAAACTTATAAAATTCTGATGGGACTGGACAGGTTCGATGCGGGAAGAATGTTACCGATGTTGGGGAAGTCCAGAAACAGGGGACAGAGTCTTAAGATAAGGGATAGGCCATTTAGGACTGAGACGAGGAGAAACTTCTTCACTCAGAGAGTTGTTAACCTGTGGAATTCCCTACCTCAGAGAGTTGTTGATGCCAGTTCATTGGATATATTCAAGTGGCCCTTACGGCTAAAGGGATCAAGGAACATGGAGAGAAAGCAGGAAAGGGGTACTGAGGGAATGATCAGCCATGATCTTATTGAATGGTGGTGCAGGCTCGAAGGGCCGAATGGCCTACTCCTGCATCTATTTTTATGTTTCTATGTACCATTGTTTAAAAAAGGAGAAAGGGATAAACTTGAGTAATTGCAGGCCAGTCAGCCTAACCTCAGTGGTGGGAAAATTATTGGAAAAAATCCTGAGGGACAGGATAAATCTTCACTTAGAAAGACACGGATTAATCAAGAACAATCAGCATGGATTTGTTATTATTAACTTCATTGAATTTTTTGAGGAGGTAACCAGGAGGGTAGTGCGTTTGACGTAGTATATGGATTTTAGCAAGGTTTTTGATAAGGTCCCACATGGCAGACTGGTCACGAAAGTAAAAACTCATGGGATCCAGGGCAAAGTGGCAAGTTGGATCCAAAATTGGCTCAGAGGCTGAAAACAAAGGGTAATGATTGATGGGTGTTTTTGTGACAGGAAGGCTGTCTCTAGTGGGCTTCCACAGGGCTCAGTACTAGGTCCCTTGCTTTTTGTGGTATATATCAGAGATTTAGACTTGAATGTAGGGGGTATGATACAAAAATTGGCCGTATGATTGATAATGAAAAAGAAAGCTGTAGACTGCAGGAAGATATCAAGGTCTCTACTCATTGGAATTTAGAAGATTGAGAGGTGATCTTATCGAAACATACAAGATTATGAGGGGGCTTGATAAGGTGGATGCAGAGAGAATGTTTCCACTGATGGAGAGTAGAACTAGGGGGCATAATCTTCGAATAAGGGCCATTTAAAACTGAGATGAGGAGAAATTTCTTTTCTCAGAGGGTTGTAAATCTGTGGAATTTGCTGCTTCAGAGAGCTGTGGAAGCTGGGGCATTGAATAAATTTAAGACAGCGATAGACAGTTTCTTAACCGATAAAGGAATAAGGGGTTATGGGGAGCGGGCGGGGAAGTGGAGCTGAATCCATGATCGGTTCGGCCATGATCCTATTAAATGGCGGAGCAGACTCGAGGGGCTGTATGGCCTAATCCTGCTCCTAATTCTTATAGAAACATAGAAAATAGGTGCAGGAGTAGGCCATTCGACCCTTTGAGCCTGCACCGCCATTCAATGAGTTCATGGCTGAACATGCAACTTCAGTACCCCATTCCTGCTTTCTCACCATACCCCTTGATCCCCCTAGTAGTAAGGACTACATTTAACTCCTTTTTGAATATATTTAGTGAATTGGCCTCAACAACTTTCTGTGGTAGAGAATTCCACAGGTTCACCACTCTCTGGGTGAAGAAGTTTCTCCTCATCTCGGTCCTAAATGGCTTATCCCTTATCCTTAGACTGTGACCCCTGGTTCTGGACTTCCCCAACATTGGGAACATTCTTCCTGTATCTAACCTGTCTAAACCCGTCAGAATTTTAAATGTTTCTATGAGATCCCCTCTCATTCTTCTGAACTCCAGTGAATACAAGCCCAGTTGATCCAGTCTTTCTTGATAGGTCAGTCCCGCCATCCCGGGAATCAGTCTGGTGAACCTTCGCTGCACTCCCTCAATAGCAAGAATGTTCTTCAAGTTAGGAGACCAAAACTGTACACAATACTCCAGGTGTGGCCTCACCAAGGCCCTGTACAACTGTAGTAACACCTCCCTGCCCCTGTACTCAAATTCCCTCGTTATAAAGGCCAACATGCCATTTGCTTTCTTAATTGCCTGCTGTACCTGCATGCCAACCTTCAATGACTGATGTACCATGACACCCAGGTCTCGTTGCACCTCCCCTTTTCCTAATCTGTCACCATTCAGATAATAGTCTGTCTCTCTGTTTTTACTACCAAAGTGGATAACCTCACATTATACTTCATCTGCCATGCATTTGCCCACTCACCTAACCTATCCAAGTCACTCTGCAGCCTCATAGCATCCTCCTTGCAGCTCACACTGCCACCCAACTTAGTGTCATCTGCAAATTTGGAGATGCTACATTTAATCCCCTTGTCTAAATCATTAATGTACAATGTAAACAGCTGGGGCCCCAGCACAGAACCTTGCGATACCCGACTTAGTCTCTGCCTGCCATTCTGAAAAGTATCCATTTACTCCTACTCTTTGCTTCCTGTCTGACAACCAGTTCTCAATCCACGTCAGCACACTACCCCCAATCCCATGTGCTTTAACTTTGCACATTAATCTCTTGTGTGGGACCTTGTCGAAAGCCTTCTGAAAGTCCAAATACACCACATCAACTGGTTCTCCCTTGTCCACTCTACTGGAAACATCCTCAAAAAATTCCAGAAGATTTGTCAAGCATGATTTCCCTTTCACAAATCCATGCTGACACCTCTTTCCAAATGCGCTGCTATGACATCCTTATAATTGATTCCATCAGTTTACCCACTACCGATGTCAGGCTACCGGTCTATAATTCCCTGTTTTCTCTCTCCCTCCTTTTTTAAAAAGTGGGGTTACATTGGCTACCCTCCATTCCCGAGGAACTGATCCAGAGTCTATGGAATGTTGGAAAATGACTGTCAATGCATCCGCTATTTCCAAGGCCACCTCCTTAAGTACTCTGGGATGCAGACCATCAGGCCCTGGGGATTTATCGGCCTTCAATCCCATCACTTTCCCCAACACAATGTTCTTAGTAACTGGTCAGGTGGACAGAACAGTGGCAAATGGAATTCAATTCTGAGAAGTGTGAGGTAATGCATTTGGGGAGGGCTAACAAGCAAGAGAATACACATTAAATGGTAGGACACTGACAAGTGTAGAGGATCAAAGGGACCTCGGCATACACAGATCCCTGAAGGTAGCAGGCCAGGTAGATAATGAAGTTAAGAAGGCATGTGGAATACTTGCCTTTATTAGCTGGGGCATAGAATACAAGAGCAAGGAGGTTATGCTTGAACTATATAAAATACTAGTTGGGCCGCAGCTGGAGTACTGCGTGCAGTTCTGGTCACCACTTTACAGGAAAGATGTGATTACATTAGAGAGAGTACAGAGGAGATTTGAGAGGATGTTGCCTGGACTGGAGAATTTTAGCTCTGATGAAAGATTGGATAGAGTGGGTTTGTTTTCTTTGGAACAGAGGAAGCTGAGGGGAGACCTGATTGAGGTGTATAAAATAATGAGGGGCCTAGATAGGCTGGATAGGACCGACCTATTTCCCTCAGCAGAGGGGTCAACAACCAGGGGGCATAGATTTAAAGTAATTGGTCGGAGGTTTAGAGGGGATTTGAGGGGAAATTTCTTCATCCAGAGGGTGGTGGGGGTCTGGAACTCACTGCCTGAAAGGATGATAGAGGCAGAAATTCTCATCACATTTAAAAAGCACCTGAAGTGTCGTAACCTACAGGGCAACGGACCAAGAGCTGGAAAGTGGGATTTGGCCGGTGCGGACACGTGCTGTAAATTTCTATGATTCTAATCCTAGGCCATGGTTCAAGGCCCTTGGCGTAGGACACCACCACAGTCAAAAAGTATCGAAGTGAAAACTTAAATCAGTTGAGCGATCGTTAGGAGATGCCAGTCATTCAGTTTTGAAAGCTGTAGAGGAACAGAAGAATGAGGGAAGTTAAGATGTCCACAGGTTTATGGTCTTGAAAAGTGATATGTTGGAGTAGACAGCACCATCAGTTTTGACTCTGCCTCGGCATCACATTTGGAGCTTAGGAGGAACAAGAGAAGGTGGTGTAGCAGAGCACTGTGACCATAGTCGTGCGGATACAGTGTTGGCCGAGCGGAGGAAAGCAATGAAGCTGAAGTGAGGGAAGCTTTGTCTGTCAGGTATCCAGCTTGTTCATCTTTTTTGCGAGAGAGGTGCTAGAAGAACCTCCCCAGATACTGGAGCGAGAGTCAAGTCTTCAGCAGACTTGGACTTTACAGAACTGAGCTACAAGCTGCTTGAGTTGTCAAATAAATGCTCAGCGTGAAAGAGGAAACTTAAGCTAAGGGGCACAAGCACAAGAGTGGGACTAATTGGATCGCTCTTTCAAAGATCACACACTGGCACGATGAGCTGTGCGGCATGATTCTAAGTTTCAGTCGTGGAGGAGATTGGGAGTTGTACTTGAGGTGACAGGTAATGCTGAGGTCAAGAGTGCCATTCGGGGAAGAAGGGCCCAGCAAGAGAAGGTGGTGTGGGAGTGATGAAGAAGCTGTGTCTTTGAAAGGAACATTTTCATTGACCCATTGAAAGATGTGAAGACAATAACGATTTGATTCAACTGCTGCACTGTGGGGAGAATGAAGGTTGTGTACATGAGGGCCAGGCAGTTTAAAGGAAGCTCATAAATGTAGAGCATCACCGACACGAGACTGGATAATGAGTGGAGCACGGGGTGGGTGCAAGCGGGGCATGTGATGGGTGCGAGGGGGGAACGGGGTGGGGCACGGGTTGGGCGCGAGGGGGGAACTGGGTGGGGCGCGAGGGGGGAACTGGGTGGGGCACGGGTTGGGCGCGAGGGGGGAACTGGGTGGGGCGCGAGGAGGGGAACGGGGTGGGGCACGGGTTGGGCGCGAGGGGGGAACTGGGTTGGGCGCGAGGGGGGAACTGGGTGGGGCGCGAGGAGGGGAACGGGGTGGGGCACGGGTTGGGCGCGAGGGGGGAACTGGGTTGGGCGCGAGGGGGGAACTGGGTTGGGCGCGAGGGGGGAACTGGGTTGGGCGCGAGGAGGGGAACGGGGTGGGGCACGGGTTGGGCGCGAGGAGGGGAACGGGGTGGGCGCGAGGAGGGGAAAGGGATGGGGAACTGGGTTGGGCGCGAGGGGGGAACTGGGTTGGGCGCGAGGGGGGAACTGGGTTGGGTGCGAGGCGGGAACGGCGAGGGGGTCATGGAGTGGGGCACAGGTTGGGCGTGAGTGGGGCATGGGGTGGGTTTGGGGGTGACGGGATGGGTGCGAGAGGGGCACGAAGTGGGGCATGGGTTCGGCACGGGTTGGGCATGAGACTTGAGAGTGAACTAGGTGACCGTGTGGCAGTGGCTGAATCACAAGTGAGTCCAGATAAAATGATCTGAGTGGAATTTTTAACAATCATGGCATTGCTTCAGTGGAAAACCATACAACAACTTGTTAAGAAGTGCACAGTAGCGCGCTCTGTCAAAAAGCTGTAGAGAAATTCAAGGTGATGACCAACAAGTCACAGGAATGTTCAAGGAATGTTCTAACGTGGGGTCTGATAAGAGAAGTAAAGTAGCCAGTAATGGGATCCTTGTGGGCAGGCGGATTGGCCATATTTGAATGTATCTGAGGGATGATCGTTGTAACATTTCGCAGTAACATTAGACATTCGTTGTTTCCTCTTCTCAGCTCGTCAAGGTGCCTGCACGGAGAGTACTGTACAAACCGGAGGTTCCAGAGGCGGCAGTATGCAGATGTAGAAGTCATTCTCACTGAGAGGAAAGGCTGGGGCCTCCGAGCAGACAAAGAGTTGTCAATGTGAGTGAAACCGAATTTCTCTTTGCATTTATGAACCATTTCCAGTGTATCCCCTCCTTCCTTATTCCCCCCCACCCCCCCCAAAAGTGCTGACTCTTCCAGAAATATGCTTCTGTGGGTTCAATATGGTTGGCTCAATATGGTTGCAGCCATTCTTCATGTGTGAGCCTAGACAGTGAGAATTGGTGACTTTTGTCCTCGTCCAACATCCAATAATGCCCACACATTTCAGCAGGGGTCGCTGGATAGCCTTCACCTCCCCCGCCCCCCTCCCCCTGCCTAGGGATGCTAAGACCAACCATGGCACTTCAGCTGCCGCTGCAGCACAGATCAGTGAGCTCAGTACGGACCGGGAATCGAACTGGTCCTTAGTTACAAGCTGCCATTATCAACTGAGTCAAGGGGGAGGTGGGAGCGTTGTGGGGGGTGGGAGGAATAACGTTTTTTTTACGTTAGTCACTCCCCCATACGCACCATTCATCACATTGAAAGTTGGTCGATAGTCCAGTTCCAGGCATCCGCTAGTGCCACTATGACTGATCACTAGCAGATCAGGTGCTATTTGTGAGTTTCCTATTTGCATTACCCTTCCCCCTCCCCCCACCCCTCCCCAAGCTATATTTCGAATTATGATTATCGTAGTTTTCCTATCGTACCTTCCCCCTCCAGACGCATCCTCCTGAATGAAAACTCAGGTGCCTCAAGATGGACGGGACAGTGGTCCAATCCTCGTAGGACCACCTCTGTGGGCTGCGTATGGTCTCCGAGATCTTGCCCAAGCGGCCTCCTCGTAGTGACCACCTGTCCGTGATTGCAAACGAGCGTGTGTCGTGAACTCATCCCCAACTACTCCACGTGGCATCAAGCATTGGCACGTTATTTAAGCTCTTGGTAAGAGTTTCAGTTATTGGGTATTTGAGAAGGTTCATTCTCTTTTCGCTCAATTGTTGATCACCTGTGTCTGGGGTAACTATTACAAGATCACCACACTGTCCCCATCTCCAGCTCCTGTGGCTGTTTGGTTGGCATTCTTCCATTTGAGACCCTCCCCTACTCAGCCCCACTCTCTCAGTTGTGGCCTCCCAACTCCCATCATCTCCAAAGGCTATTGTTCTCAACCATGAAATGATCAAAATGGGGCCACCGTCGTCCTTCCTCTGTTGGGTGGCAAAAGTTATTGCGGATTGAAAAAGTGAAGCCCTTGATTATGGTGAAGCTAGTTAGGTTCACTGTGAAGACTGGGGGTGGGGGGGGGGGGCAGTGGTGGGGTATGATACACTGTTGTAATGAGGAGGGCTTTGTCTTTGCAGAAATAGCTTTGTGCTGGAGTACTGCGGGGAAGTGCTAGATCACAAGGAATTCAAGACGAGAGTTAAGGAGTACGCCCGCAACAAGAACATCCATTACTACTTCATGGCACTGAAGAACGATGAGGTGAGAAGATGGCCCGTGTTGCTCACGATTCATATTCCCCTGCCCTGTCCCCAGTTAGTCCATAGTGCGTGTGTTGGCTCGCTGAAGAAGCTATCCTCTTAGTCCCATTCCTGTCCCCTTTGACCACACTGTTTCAAATTTGTCTTTCACATATTTATCCATTTCCCTTTCAAAAGCCATTCTGGATTCTGCTTCTGCTGCTGTTTCTAATAGACATTGCACGTCCCAACAACCCTTTGCGTTTATAAAAAAAAAAATTCTTCAACCCGCCCCCATTCATTCTTTTGGTACTGATCTTAAATTTGTGCCCATTAGGTTACTGACTCACTGACAACTGAAGTGTCAGCCTGGATTATGCACTCAAGTGTCTGGGATGGGACTTGAACCCACAATCTTTTGGGAGGCAAGAGAGCTATCATTGAGCCAAGGCTTCAGTGCAGTACTGAGTGAGTGGTGCACTATCCGAGATGTCACCTTTTGGATGAGACGTTAAACTGTGGTCCCACCAGGTCTCTCGGGTGGATGTAAAACATTCCATGGCCCTACTTTGCAGAGCAGGGCAGTTCTCTCAGTGTGTTGATCGTTATTTATCCTTCAACAAACAACACTAAAACAGATTATCTGGTCCATTATCTTATTACGGTTTGTGGGATCTTGCTGAGCATAGATTGGCTGCTGCATTTTCCTACATTACAACAGTGGCTTCACTTCAAAAGTACTTCGTTGGCTGTAAAGTGTTTTGGGATGTCTTGAGGTCGTGAAAAAAAAGAAAAACAAATACCTGAAATCCTGTAGCGTCTTTCGCGACTACCAGACGTCTCCAAGCTTACAGCCAATGAAGTACTTTTGTAGTGTAGTCACTGTTGTCATGTGGGAAATATGGCAGCCAATTTACGCACAGCAAGCTCCCACAAATAGCAATGTGACAGTGACCAGATAATCTGTTTTTATGTTGGTTGAAGGATAAATATTGGCCAGGACACTGGGGCTAACTCCCCTGCTCCTCTTCGAAATAGTGACATGGGATCTTTCTACGTCCACCTGAGAGCAGACCGAGTCTCGGTTTAACGTCTCATCCGAAAGATGGCACCTCCGACAGTGCAGCACTCCCTCAGCACTTCACTGGAGTGTCAACCTAGATTTTTGTGCTCAAGTCCTTGAAGTGGGAATTGAACCCACAACCTTCTGACTCAGGCGAGTGTGTCACCTACTGAGCCACAACTGACACACTAAAGGCGCTATATAACGCAAGATCTTCCTATCACACCCTGCCCCAGCTGTTGGCCTGGCTGAAATCAGCTAAGAGACCATGGCTGGACATTGGATCTTGCTGTCTGTAAGGCCTAGTGTTGTGTCAGGTGGTGTTGAAGAAAGGAGCAGGTAATTCTAAAGAAAAGTAAGGTATTGTCTTTTTCTTTCTCCCCTCTGTCCACCTAGTCTTCACTCGGTGCCTCCTCGTAGTGACCACCTGTCCGTGATTGTAAACTAGCGTGCGCCGTGAACTTGCGCCCAATCACTCCACATCGCAGCAAGTATTGTCGCATTTCTCTGTAACAACCTTAGAAGGAAGGGAAAAATGAAGCCATTTACAAAGCACCTGTTCCTGTCATTTAAACATCTCAAATCACTTTTATTTTAATCCATTTGTGCAATGTGGGCATCGCTGGTATGTCCAGCATTTATTGCCCATCCCTAGTTGCCCTTGAGCAGGTGTTGAGCCGTCTTCTTCAACACCTGCAGTGAAGGAACTCCCATAATGCTGTTAGGTTGGGAGTTCTAGGATGTTGACCCAAAGGCTATGAAGGAGCTGTCATGTATGTCCAAGTTAGGATTGTGTGTGACTTGGAAGAGAACTCGGGAGGTGATGGAGTTCCCATGCACCTACTTCGCTTGTTATTCTAGGCGGTGGAAGGTCGCGGATTTGGGAGTTGCTGCCGAAGAAAGCTTCACTTCCCGCAATGAATCGAGTGGAGTAAGTGTTGTTTGGAAATGCTGCAGCACCAAAGTCCCGCAGAGAGCTAAAGTGACATAGCTCTTGGCGGTACCAGCTGAGGATGGAATGTTGGCCAGGACACCGGGAGATCTTTAACACCAGGAATCTTGGCTCAACGTTCAGTCCAAGAGGTGAGGGCATAGACAATACAGAACTCGCTCAGAGCTGCACCAGTGTATTGGCCTAAATTACAGATTTACTTTCAGCCAGTCTGAATCCTACTTTTGTGTGCGTGCCTGTGTAAAATGAGCAGCTGCTTTGCTTGTGGTTGTGAAGCCAACTAGTGGTTTCCATTTACGAAAATAAGTCACTTTTTCTTTGCTTTCATTTTCTTTTCACTAGATCATCGATGCCACTCTGAAAGGAAACTGTTCTCGTTTCATGAACCACAGCTGTGAGCCCAATTGCGAAACTCAGAAGGTGAGAGAACGGAAGCGCGAAGGGGCTGATGTGGTCACAACTTTCCCCTCTCTTTCTCCCCCTGTCCCTCCCCAGTCCTCAGCTCCAAATACCTTGTCCTACTGGACGATGGGAGAAAAACAAACTGTCCCTCTCGCATAGATAGCAAGAGTTTCTATAGGTATATAAAAAGGAAAAGAGTGGCTAAAATAAATGTTGGTCCCTTAGAGACCAGGGAATTAGTGATGGGGAACATAGAGATGGCAGAAACTCTGAACAAATATTTTGTATCAGTCTTTACGGTAGAGGACACTAAAAATATCCCAACAATGGATAGTCAAGGGGCTATGGAGGGGGAGGAACTTAACACAATCACAATCACTAAGGAGATGGTAGTCAGAAAGATAAAGGCAGATAAATCCCCTGGACCTGATGGTTTGCATCCGAGGGTCTTAAGAGAAGTAGTGGTAGGGATAGTGGATGCATTGGTTGTAATTTACCAAAATTCCCTGGATTCTGGGAAGGTCCCAGCAGATTGGAAAACTGAAAATGTAACGCCCCTTTTTTAAAAAAGGAGGCAGACAAAAAGCAGGAAACTATAGACCAGTTAGCCTAACATCTGTGGTTGGGAAAATGTTGGAGTCCATTATTAAAGAAGCAGTAGCAGGACATTTGGAAAAGCATAATTCAGTCCAGAGTCAGCATGGATTTATGAAGGGGAAGTCACGTTTGACAAGTTTGCTAGAATTCTTTAAAGATGTAACGAACAGGGTGAATAAAGGGGAACCAGTGGATGTGGTGTATTTGGACTTCCAGAAGGCATTTGACAAGGTGCTCCATAAAAGGTTACTGCACAAGATAAAAGTTCACGGGATTGGGGGTAATATATTAGCATGGATAAAGGATTGGCTAATTAACAGAAAACAGAGAGTCGGGATAAATGGTTCATTCTCGGGTTGGCAATCAGTAACTAGTGGGGTGCCGCAGGGATCAGTGCTGGGACCCCAACTATTTACAATCTATATTAACGACTTGGAGGAAGGGGCTGAGTGTAACGTAGCCAAGTTTGCCAACGATACAAAGATGGGAGGAAAAGCAATGTGTGAGGAGTGCATAGACATGCTCAGTGAGTGGGCAAAACATTGGCAGATGGAGTATAATGTTGGAAAGTGTGAGGTTATGCACTTTGGCAGAAAATAAATCGAAGAGCAAGTTATTATTTAAATGGAGAAAAATTGCAAAGTGCTGCAGTACAGCGGGACCTGGGGGTCCTGGTGCCTGAAACACAAAAGGTTAGTATGCAGGTACAGCAAGTGATCATGAATGCCAATGGAATCTTGGCCTTTATTACAAAGGGGATGGAGTATTAAAGTAGGGAAGTCTTCCTACTACAGTTGTACAGGGTATTGGTGAAGCCAGACCTAGAGTACTGCGTACAGTTTTGGTCACTGTATTTAAGAAAGGATATACTTGCTTTGGAGGCAGTTTAGAGAAGGTTCACTAGGTTGATTCCGGAGATGAGGGGGTTGACTTATGAGGAATGGTTGAGTAGGTTGGGCCTCTACTCATTGGAGTTCAGAAGAATGAGAGGTGTTTTTATCGAAACGTATAAGATTATGAGGGGGCTTGACAAGGTGGATGTAGAGAGGATGTTTCCACTGATAGGGGAGACTAGAACTAGGGGGCATAATCTTAGAATACGTGGCTGCCCATTTAAAACTGAGATGAGGAGAAATTTATTCTCTGAGGGTTGTAAATCTGTGGAATTCGCTGCCTCAGAGCTGTGGAAGCTGGGTCATTGAATACATTTAAGACACAGATAGACAGTTTCTTAACCGATAAGTGGTTATGGGGAACGGGCAGGGAAGTGGACCTGAGTCCATGATTGGATCAGCCATGAGGGGCTGTATGGCCTACTCCTGCTCCTGTTTCTTATGTTCTTGTAGGGTGAAGAAGATGCATCACTTTTGTATGACTTCACTGGGTGGGATTATGGGCAAATTAACCATGTGTCGTGGCACTGAGCCATACAGATCAAGGAAGGCCCAGATTGGATTCTCGGTCTGCACTGAGTTAATTATTGTCAGCTAGGACATTTGGCCTGCCACAATTGGCCTCGCTACCTCTGGATGGGAAGATCAGCCAGGATTCCAGCTCCTGATCTTTTCTTATATATATTTATTCTCAGTACATGGGTGTCACTGACAAGGCTGCCATTTATTGTCCATCCTAATTGCCCTTGAGAAGATGGTGATGAGCTGCCGCTTTGAACCGCGGCAGTCGGTGTGGTGAAGGTACTCCCACAGTGCTGTTGGGGAGGGAGTTCCAGGATTTTGACCTAGCGATGATGAAGGAACGGTAATAATATGTACAAGTCAGGACATTGTGAGACTCGAAGGGGAACTTGGAGGTGACGGTGTGTGCCTGTGCACCTGCTGCCCTTTTCCATTTTTTGTTAAGTTTCTTTTTTCCTGGCGATGTTGGAGTATGATTCCAGGGGCAGCCCCACAATCTCTCTCCCAAGTGGTCATTTTTCTTGTGTGAGCCAAGGCTTCAGCCACCAGTAGGCTATTCAGCTGTGGAAGACCTCACAGCTGAGCACTATTGTGTTCTCGCCAGTTGTCTTCACACGTTCACCAATATTTAACCCTCAACAACATCGCTAAAACAAAGTATTACATTCCTGTTGGTGGGAGCTTGCTGTGTGTTTCCTACATTACTGCAGTGACTCATTTCCAAAGTAATGAATCGGCTGCTGAGCGCTTTGGGGCGTCCTGAGGTTGAGAGAGGCTCCATATAAATTCAAGTCTCTGTCTTATTTTCTGGCAAGCTTAATGTTTCAGGAGTTGGGACCTTGGCTGATTTTCTTTTCCCTCCTCCCCACAACTCAGTGCGGACTAGGAATTGAACCTGGGACCTTCTGGTCCTGTGCAATCCGTTCACTGCTCACCACGTGTGTCTCATTGAGAATCCAGATGTCGCTAATGGTGATAAGTAATTTAAAAATGTGCAATAAACATCGTCGTTGGGCATGTGACCACAATACTCATATTTGCATGACATATGCATGTAAACTTTTACCTTTTTGTGTGTTTGGTAAAATGATGAGACATAAAGTTTAAGTATGCAAGTATTTTCTGACTGAGTGGTTCACTTCCTTGGTTACTGAATGCTAGTTAATGTTTGTTAAGTAAATATACACATGACATACATTTACCCGTATTGTGTGTGAGATGTTTTAGAACATAACATAAGAATTAGGAGTAGGCTATTCAGCCCCTCGAGCTGGCTCCGCCATTCAATGAGATCATGGCTGATATTCTACCTCAACTCCACTGTCCCCATATCCCTTGATTCCCTTAATGTCCAAAAATCTATCGCTCTCTGCCTTGAATATACTCAACGACTGAGCCTCTACAGCCCTTTGGGGTAAAGAATTTCCAAAGATTCACACTCCTGAGTAAAGAAATTGCTCCTCATCTTGGTCCTAAATGGCTGACCCCTTATTCTGAGACTGTGACCCCTGGTTCTATCCTCCTGCATCTACCCTGTCGAGCCCTGTCAGAATTTTGTATGTTTCAATGTATGTTTCTACTTAAATCAGTGCAAGTGGCTGCAGTGGTGTTGCTGTGGCTAGTTTGTGATTTCTATTGGACAGCAGTGTTCTAGTCCACATTGACTGTACCCACGGAGCCATCGGCTGAGCTGGGGAGGCCTCTCTTAAACTGCTCGTGTGCCTCGTTGAGATAATTGCCAGGTCTTGTGCTGCTGGACTTTAGAATGTATCCGAGAGGCCTTCAATGTGGAGTACAGTGCATTCCTTGAAACTCGGGCCTGTTAGGAGCCATGCAAAAGTGAGTAAGGAGGAATTGTAGGTTAAAGGAACACTGAAATATACATGCCCTTTCCCTGCTCCACCCCGTCCTTAAAGTCCGATGTATGTTAGATATAAAAGAACTGACACCATCCCAACATGTTGCGTCGCGAGTTAGTCGATCATCTTTTAAAAGGAAAACCTTGCATTTATATAGAGCCTTTCACATCTTCTGGAGATCCCAAAGCGCTTTACAGCCAGTGAATTACTTTTGAAATGTGGTCACTGTTGTAATGTAGGGAAACGCAGAAGTCTGCGCACAACAAGGTCCCAGAAATTGAGATCGATGACCAGATCATCGTTTTTGACGGTGTTGGTTAAGGGATAAATATTGTCCAGGAAATTGGGAGAACTGCCCTGCTCTTGGAATAGTATCAAGGGGTCTTGTATGTCCACCTGAGAGGGCAGACAGGGACCTCAGTTTAACGACTCTTCCGAAAGACAGCACCTCAGACAGTACAGCGCTCCCTCAGTTCTGCACTGAAGTGTTAGCCAAGATTATGAGCTCAAATCTCCGGAGTGAGGCTTGAACCCACGACTTCCGGACTCAGAGGTGAGAGTGCTACCACTGCGCCAAACTGATAGCCTTGCCCTGTAAGTGACTACTTTATGGTATCTATACAAAAATCTACTGAATTTTCATTTCCTGTCATCTGTGTTTGTTCTAGTGGACGGTAAACGGGCAACTACGGGTCGGATTCTTCACAACTAAGACGGTTCCAGCTGGGGCAGAGCTGACCTTCGATTACCAGTTTCAGAGATATGGGTAAGATGTGCTGAGCAGGCTGAAGTGCCCTGTTTTTACTCCACTTGTACAGTAGTCCTTGTACTGGTCTCAGTCAGAGCGTAGCATAACGCAAGCGTAGCTCTGATTATCCAGCTTGCTTCAACATTACACCAAGAAATATGGCCAAAGGTCAGAGCTTCAGAATCCAAATCCTTTAATAACTGTGTGTGAAAACTGTTGATAAAGAATAAAAGACAGATCTAACATTCTGGTAACTCAACATTAACAATTAAATACAAGCAGTAATCAAAAGAAGTTACTTATCTCTTTCTGTACATCACATACAAATACAACAATTCCAGAACAATTGGATGAGAAGAAGTTACTTACATTAATGTACTTCTGGGAAGGTTTAATACAACAGGAGGTTCGTTTTTAATCACTAAAACTACAGACAGTGTAAGCTAAAATGGATGCTTGTGGCTTCTCTGCTGCAGCTGGTTTTCTCTTTGGTTTTGCTTTCTCTTTATTCTTTTCTGTCCAATCGGAAAAACGCCACTCTGTGGCTGGAGTACTTCGTGACATCTGCTGTGTCCAGAATTAAACTGGCTCCAACCAATACAGTCCAACCAATACTGTCTATTGCATCAAAGACTTAGATATAAACCGCACTCAATATAATACCACCAGCGCACCGTGGCTGCAGTGTGTACTATCCACAGGATGCACAGCAGCAACTCGCCAAGGCTTCTTCGGCAGCACCTCCCAAACCCGCAACCTTCACCACCTAGAAGGGCAAGGGCAGCAGGCGTATGGGAACACCACCACCTCCAAGTCACACACCATCTTGACTTGGACACATATCACCATTCCTTCGTCGACACTGGGTCAAAATCCTGGAACAGCATGGGCCGGCAAGAACTCCAAATATACTGTAAATGTGACATTAGAAAGATGGCTGCATTTAAGGGCTGTGCCATTTAGTGTAGCAGTTATGTTACTGGACTAGAAATCCAGAGAAAGGGACTTCAAATCCCATCATGGCAATTTGAGAATTTGAATTCAGTTTTAAAACAAATTTGGGAAAGAACAGCTGATCTCAGTAAAAGTGACCATGAAGTTGTCGGATTGTTGTAAAAACCCAACTGGTTCACCAATGTCCTTCAGGGAAGGAAACCTGCAGCCCTTACCTGGTCTGGCCTATATGTGACTCCAGTCCCACACCAACGCAGCTGACTTTTAACTGCCTTCTGAAGTGGTCTAGGAAGTCACACACTTGTATCAAACCGCTATCAGTGAGGGGTCCGATAGTTATCTTCTGGTTCGTGTGGGCACACTCCTGAACGCAAGACGCTCAGATCACTTAACTGCATTGTACCCAGGTGACTATCTGTGGTTGGACCGTAAGCTTATAACAGCTACTTGTGGATGTTTTTGTCTCCCTGACTGCAGCAAGGAGGCTCAGAAATGTTTCTGCGGATCGGCAAATTGCCGCGGGTACCTGGGCGGTGAAAACCGGGTCAGCATCCGGGCTGCCGGAGGGAAGGTTAAACTAAAGGACAAGGATCGGTCCCGGAAGAAAGACTCTGTGAGTATCGCTATGAACCCGCCCGTGACACGACTTTTACCATATGAGTTGCAGCTTACTTTTCTCTCCCGCTCTCCCCTCCGGATTTCTCCCCTCCTCTCCTGAAGTTGCCGAGCCGTGTCAAAGCCCAGGGGTCCGGCTTCCACGGACACCAGACACCCTCCAGTGCCTTACATGAGTGGAAATTTATTTTACATGATCGTAGACGGTATGTGTGAGTAGGTTCTTTGACTATAGTTGAGGCATCGTGCGGTGGTGTGGTTATTTTACTGGACTAGAAATCTCGAGACCGGAGTTCAGATCTCTCCATGGCATTGAAAATTTGAGTTCGATTTTATAAATTTGCTAGTAAGTATAGCAGCCCAATTGTTATTCTGGCTGTGATCAGTTAACTCCGTACAGATTGATCTGGGCCTTCCTTGGCCTGTGCAGCTCAGTGCCACACCACATGGTTCCTTTGTCCTTTAATCCACCCAGGGGAGCCACACAAATGATGCATCTGTAACCTCCCATCGTCCTCCTGTGGTGCCACGGCATTGGCGTCCCTTTTAACTGGCGTGAGTGCTTGGGAGGTTCAGGAGGAGGAGGGACTCGGGCCCGGCCTTTGACACAGGCTGCGCTATTACTCGAGCCAAGTAGTCAAGCTCCTCTTTCCTCTCGGTTGTCAGGTGGATGAAGAGCTGGAGGCCTTCCTGGAGAATGGCGACGGACTGTGCGACTCTGACCACGTGCTCAGCTTAACCCGGCTGATGGTCCGGATAGAGACGATGGAGCAGAAACTGACCTGCCTCAAGATTATACAGGTAACGAGAAGAAGGGCTTGGAGTAGTGGGGAGGGGGGGTGTGACCGAGGCGATGGCGGGTGGGTGGGTGCGGACTGAGTTAAAACCTTAAGCTTGACGTCAATCCATGGACGATTACTAGCTGCCAGTACTGTGCGATGGAGATTGGGTACGAGTCTGTACCTTTGGTCACTCGAATCTTACTGCCGATTACTTCTCCGAAAGTGAAGTAATGTCTCGGGTACAGTAGTGTAGCGGTTGTGCTACTGGACTAGTAATTCAGAGATCGCAAGTTCAAATCCCACTGTAGCAGTTTGAGAATTGAATTCAGATTTTTTTTTTAACTTTTGGAAATTTAAAAAGCTGGTATCATTAAAAGTGACCATGAATCTGTCGGATGGTCATAAAAACCCAAATGGTTCACTAATGCTCTTTAGGGGAGGAAACTGCCGTCCTTACCCAGTCTGGCTTATATGTGACTTGTCCCCATGCCAGCGTGGTTAACTCTTAACTGTCCTCTGAAGTGGCCTAGCAAGCCACTCCATTGTATCAAACCGCTACTACTGGCTCTAGAACACCTGGAACTCCCTAGCTAATAGCACTGTAGGAGCACCTTCACCACACGGACTGCAACGGTTCAAGAATAAGGCCCACCACCACCATCTCGGGGCTAGCAGG
Organism: Pristiophorus japonicus; assembly: GCF_044704955.1. Taxonomy (NCBI): domain Eukaryota; kingdom Metazoa; phylum Chordata; class Chondrichthyes; family Pristiophoridae; genus Pristiophorus; species Pristiophorus japonicus. The sequence goes on along the minus strand of NC_091977.1, from coordinate 479,721,665 downwards.
GATGAGCAATAAATGCAGGCCTTGCCAGCGATGCCCTCATCCCGAGAATCAATTGCGGGGGTCGCGGAAGAGGAGCGGGCAAACAGGTCAACACTACGAAGAAAAGATTGACGGAGTGAGGGAGTTCTTTTAAACCAAGATGTTACCGTGTGTATTTATTTTTCAGAACACGCACTCACAAAGTTGCTTGAAATCCTTTCTGGAATATCATGGACTGTCCCTGCTTTGGATCTGGATGACTGAGCTTGGTGATAGCCGGGGGAACTCCAGCAACAATATTAAGCTTCAGACCGAAGTACGTTGAGCTAAGGATTCGTACATTCCCACAGGGAATGTTGGAGTGAAGTCTGTTGGATCTGGGAGCATGAGTAGGATGCTGCAATACTGGCATTCCACCAGCAGAGAGAGCTCTAACATTAACATGAGGCAATTAAAAAGGCACACTGAGTAATTGATTGTCACACAGCTCATGTCAGCAGGATTTTAAAACTTGGTGTGTGGATTTTGTGCTCGTCCAGGTGAAAGATAGTGCAGGAAAATTACACTCATTGTCGGCAGCGAGCACTCGTTGCTTTCTTACCTTCACACTCTTCCCTTGCAGGTTGATTAACAGTCTGGCAACGTGAACACTCCTTCCATGGCCATAACTATCTTTAGACCAGCCGATAGGGGTTTCGTCCTATGCAGCTGTGGAGGGAGAAACAGAGAAGCATTTCAGGTGGATGTGACCTGCCGTCAGAACGCTGACGAAAGGTCATCGACCTGAAACGTTTACTTTGTTTCTCTCGCCACAGGTGCTGCCTGACCTGCTGAGTATTTCCAGCATTTTCTGTTTTTGTTTCAGATTTCGAGCATTCACAGTATTTTGCTTTTGAAATACCTGGGAGTGTTTGATGCAACAGTGTGGAGATGGTTTTCCTCTGTATCTAGCCCTGTTGTACCTGCCCTGGGAGTGTTTGATAGACAGTGTAGAGGGGGCTTTACTTTGTATCTAACCCGTGCTGTACCTGTCCTGGGGGTGTTTGATGGGGCAGTGTAGATGCAGCTTCACTCTAGAAACATAGAAAATAGGTGCAGGAGTTAGGCCATTCGGCCCTTCGAGCCTGCACCACCATTCAATATGATCATGGCTGATCATGCAACTTCAGTACCCCATTCCTGCCTTCTCTCCATACCCCTTGATCTCTTTAGCTGTAAGGGCCACATCTAACTCCCTTTTGAATATATCTAACAAACTGGCCTCAACAACTTTCCGTGGTAGAGAATTCCACAGGTTCACAATTCTCTGGGTGAAGAAATTTCTCTTCATCTCAGTCCTAAATGGCTTACCCTTTTATCCTTAGACTGTGACCCTGGTTCTGGACTTCCCCAACATCGGGAACATTCTTTCTGCATCTAACCTGTCTAATTCCATCAAAATTTTATGTTTCTATGAGATCCCCTCTCATTCTTCTAAATTCCAGTGAATATAAGCCTAGTCGATCCAGTCTTTCTTCATATGTCAGTTCTGCCATCTTGGGAATCAGTCTGGTGAACCTTCGCTGCACTCCCTCAATAACAAGAATGTCCTTCCACAGATTAGGAGACCAAAACTGTACTCAATATTCAAGGTGTGGTCTCACCAAGGCCCTGTACAACTGTAGTAAGACCTCCCCTGCTCCTATACTCAAATCCTCTCACTATGAAGGCCAACATGCCATTTGCTGCCTTCACCACCTGCTGTACCTGCATGCCAACTTTCAATGACTGATGTACCATGACACCCAGGTCTCGTTGCACCTCCCCTTTTCCTAATCTGTCACCATTCGGATAATATTCTGCCTTCCTGTTTTTGCCACCAAAGTGGATAACCTCACATTTATCCATATTATACTGCATTTGCCCACTCACCTAACCTGTCCAAGTCACCCTGCAGCTTGTTAGCATCCTCCTCACAGCTCACACAGCCACCCAGCTTAGTGCCATCTGCAAACTTGGAGATATTACACTCAATTCCTCCGTTTAAATCATTAATGTATATTGTAAATAGCTGGAGTCCTAACAATGAACCTTGTGGTACCCCACTAGTCACTGCCTGCTATTCTGAAAAGGACCCGTTTATTCCTACTCTTTGCTTCCTGTCTGCCAACCAGTTCTCTATCCACGTCAGTACATTACCCCCAATACCACGTGCTTTGATTTTGCACACCAATCTCTTGTGTGGGACCTTGTCAAAAGCCTTTTGAAAGTCTAAAGACACCACATCCACTGGTTCTCACTTGTCCACTCTACTAGTTACATCTTCAAAAAATTCTAGAAGATGTGTCAAGCATGATCTATATCTAATCTATGCTGTACTTCCCCAGGATTATACGAGACGATGCTGAGCCGGTTTTTGAGAGCGCAGTGATAAAATGGAGGGATCTGGGCTGGGAGCGGGCAGATACTGTTGTGCATTTTCTATTTTTATCGCAGAGCGTGTTCTCCCAATTGGTAAACTCCACCTCACACACTTGGGCAGTTAGAATCATCGAATCGTACAGCACAGAGGAGGCCATTCCGCCTTTCGTTCCTGTGCCGGCTCTTTGAAAGAGCTATCCGGTTTAGTCCCACACTCCAGTCTCTTCCCCATAACACTACAAACCAGTTCTCTTTTAGGTACATGTTCCAATATCCTTTTTGAAAGTTCCTATGGAATCTGATTCCGCCACCCTTTCAAGTAGTGCACTCTGTATGGAAAAATTCTCCTGATTTCCCCTGTAGTTCTGTTGCCAATTATTTTAATCTATGACCTCTGGTTACTGACCCACTTGCCAGAGAGTACAGTTTCTTCCTACTTGCTCTTCAAAACCCCTCATCATTTTGAATAAAATAACACAGGATATGCAGCACAGAAACAGGCCATTCGGCCCAACCAGTCCATGCCGGCGTTTATACTCCACTCAAGCAATAGAATACCTCTATCAGGTCTTCCCTTAACCTTCTCTGCTCTAAGGAGAACAATCCCAGCTTCTCCAATCTCTCCGCATACCTGAAGTCTGCCATTCCTGATATCATCCTAGTAAAGCTCCTCTATACCCTCTCCAAGGCCTTGGCATTCTTCCTCAAGTGTGGTTAACAGTTGGAGGGAGAGGGAGGTACCAAGTGAAGAAGACTGAACTGTTGTCTTTCTATGTCCCAGCTCAGCGGTACTTTAGATTGGGAAAGAAGTTGGCCTTGATTGGGAATTGGTTGAGTCCTGGGGGGATTGGGAGATGTTTTCTGCAATGCTGGGTGTAGGGCCCACATGCAGGGCCTCCACTAACGTTGGAACGAGTTGCGGGGAGATGATGACGCTTGGGTTTTAAAAAGGAAGGAATTTCTACCCTTTTCCAGTCGTCAGTCTCTATCCGACACAATGAAGATTAAGGGAGTTGGAATGAGGGAGCAGCCCTGACTACAGTTGTTAACCATTTGTCTTCACAGATCATGAAGACCCTGGAGCTGTTACCAATCCCCACCAAGAACATGTTGGAGGAAAGCAAGCTCCTGCCCATCATTCAACGTTGGGCCCAGACAAAGGCATCCGCCCCCCAGGTCAGCGAGGCAGACGGTTATTCAAGTGAAAACACGTCGCGTGCACAGACGCCGCTGAACACGCAGGATCCCGCGCTGAAGCAGAGCGGCGAGGCCGACAGCGATACCCCCAAAAAACTGGTGATGCGGCGGCTGAAGATCATGAGCGAGAACAGCATGGACAGCGGGCTGTCGGACACCAGCAAAGCCTCCGACGGGGAGATTGAAGTCAAAGACGTGAAGGAGGAGGCTGTCGCTGCCGTCGAACCGTCGGCCTGTCTTCCGCCGGATGAGGAGGAGCCACCGGCCGACGACGGGGAGGCCCCAGAGACAGATCCCACCTCAAAAACAACCAGTGGGACCAAGCTGGACGAGGGGGCCTTGGTGGAAACGCCGTCGCAGGACGAAGAGGAAGGGGTGTCTGACGCAGAGAGCGAGCGAAGCCAGGAGCAGCCCTGCAAAATCGAGGATGTGAGCGAGCTGGCCACGAAGCTCCTCGATGTGTGGAAGGACCTGAAGGTGGGTGTTGGCACTTGGAGGGAAGTAAAGTCCGAAATAATCTGCAGAAACAATGTTTCAGCGAGCGCCTGACCAACAGGCTCCCGACGGAGATGGTGGAAGCAGTTAGTGTTGATTCAATCAGATGCAAGTTCGATAGATTGCTTTCAAAAAATAATGTTTTGTGATACAGTAATTTGGGGCCTAACTTTGGTAAGTGCAGCATGCTAGGGAGCAACAGTTGACGATGGTTCCCAAAGTTCTCCACCACAGGGGCTTTTCCTCACCTCGTGTCTGGGTCTGTTGTAAACTAATTGACGGAGATTGATTGCTATGATTAGTTAAAAACTTAGATGGAGCATGGTCTTCTTTCATCTAGCAGTTCCCATGTTCCTCTTGGTAAGAGCCCTGTAGGGAAAAGAGGGATTTCCCCCCCCCCCCACCACAAAGTGGCCCTCAGTGATGAAAATCATTGATGCACTGCACGATATAATAGAACAACAACTCGTAGCTCTCGCTTGTTTTGCTCAGCGTGGGTTAGGGGATGTAGTGGGGCCACAGCGCTGCCTACTGGCCCCAGCCTGCAACTGCAACATCACGGGGCCCTGTTTACAAACCGATCGCCACAATGAACCTGCTGAGAAAACCCTTTATTCTGCGTTGGACCTAACGCTGCAAGTGATTTTCACTGACAACAAGAAGTGTGGTTTGTGGATAGGAAATGCATGCATAACACAAGATTTATTGGACCATTTATAGATTATAAAGTGCATCATTCTGTTCAATAGGCTTACTTTATTCAGCATCACGTAGAAAACCAACTGTTTTAAAGGTAGGGCCCCTGGTCGCTCAGTGGGTGAAGGCCCTGCCCAATAAAGCAATGAGCCCGGCACACCAGAAGGCCCAGGTTTGATCCATGGTCTGGGCTGAGGGTGGGAGCTGGCATGCTCCAATTGGCCTCGATTCAGCCGGAGAAGGGAGGGCACAACAAATAGCCAGGTCTCCCGCTCCCCGTCCTTATCCTTATTCTCTGTTGTCCAGTGCATTTGTGCAGGTAAAAGGTGAAGCCAGGGTCAGGCTCAGTTCTGATGGCCCCCCCCCCGGCCCCCCCCCCTCCCAGTGTTGTAGAGTTTGCTAACCTTGTCTCTTTCTAGGCCAATTGAGGTTAGGTACTAAAGAGCTTGTCAGCTCCTAGAGCCATATGCAGCAGGAGTCAGGAGAGAGAGGGGAGTAGAGAATGATGAATGTCTCATGTAGTGGTTGAGGTGTTTGCACCACTTGGTCTCCAACTTTGCTGTTCAAGGATGTAGCTTTAAGCCTGTCAAATATTCCGAGTAAACTTTGGCCACAGTCTAGTTTAATACCCCAATACTGAGGGAATGCTGATCACAGTTTAGGTTGACACACCAATACTGAGGGAGTGCTGCATTTCACTCAGTCTAGATTAACACTCCAATACTCGGGTAGTGCTACATTGCGACAAGCGCCATTCTTTTAATGAGATGTTAAATCGAGATCTTGTCTGCTTGTTCTGGTGGATGCTAAAGATCCCATGGCACTGATTTGAAGAAGAGTAGGGGAGATATCTCGCTATCCTGGCCAACATTTGTCACTCAACTAAAAGAGATTAAGTGATCCTTTGCCCCACTGCTGTCTGTGGGACCTTGCTCTGAGCAAAATGACTGCCACATTCCCCACACAACCATTGCACTGCTAAGCAACTTGCTGTGCATGAAGCGCTTTGAGATGTGACGGTTTGATATAAATGCCTGTTTCTAATGTTGCTGTCTTTGTTAATCAGGAGGTGTACAGAATTCCCAAGAAGGATCGAAGCCAAACGGAGCGGGAAAGTTCTGGTGCGTATGAGGGAGGCGTCTTTCTGAGGGGGTGGAAACAGAGGGCAGCCTGCAGTTTGAGTGTTTAGAAGTGGCATTTTAATGTTTTTTGCAGTTGAGTGGGAAACATTCCATTTTTTATTAAGTCTTGCATTGCACTTAGAATAGGGTGACTATACGTTCCAATTTTTCAGGGACAGTCCCTTGGATGAGGGACTCTGTCCCCAGGCAAACAATATTCTCGTAAGAGTCCCTAGCTCACAAAACTTATCCCCGGTGTACCCCCCGGACAGTGTGTGTACCCCCCCCCCCCAGACAGTGTGTGTAACCCCCCCCCCCGGACAGTGTGTGTACCCCCCCCCCCCCCCCCCGGACAGTGTGTGTGCCTCTCCCCGCCCGGGCAGAGAGTGTACCCCCCCCCCCGGGCAATGAGTGTACCCAAATGAGTTGCCAGTTGGTGGCTCTAAGTTAAAATTACACAACAACTTGTAAAATGGCCGAGTGACTTACTGTGCATGCGTGACTGGGCGGTCTTGCTGTGCATGTGCTGTTTGTTGTTTGAGTTTCCAGCAAGGCTCATTGGTGCCGGAAATGCCTGAGAGCTCGGCAACCGGAGTAGGTGAGGGACAGGCCTGGGCATAGTCAACGGGGGAAGGACGGGTGGACTAATCCTACATGCTGTGGGGGAATGAGGGTCAGATGTGACCTCAGTCACAGTGGGGGAGGGGCGGGGGGGGGCGGAGGTCGGTGTGACCTCGGCCATTGCGTGGGGGGGGGGTTGGGTGTGACCTATGTAACGGGAGGGGTGGGGGTGTCGAGTGACCTCATTGCAGGGCTGGGGGGAGTTGCAGACGAAGGGTTCAGGTGTGACACTGAAAAGTGTAGAGGAACAAAGGGACCTTGGAGTGCAGGTCCACAGATCCCTGAAGGTAGCAGGCCAGGCAGATAAGGCGGGGTTAAGAAGACATATGGAATACTGGCCTTTATTAGTCGAGGCATGGAATACAAGACGGTTATGCCTGAACTGTATAAACCACTGGTTAGACCGCAGCTGGAGAACTGTATGCAGTTCTGGTCACCACATTGCAGGAAATATGTATATCCACTGGAAAGGGAGCAGAGGAGATTTACAAGAATGTTCCCTGGAGTGGAGAATTTTGGCTTTGAGGAAGGATTGGAGATGTTGGGTCTGTTTTCTTTGGAACAAGAGGCTGAGGGGAATCTAAAAACATAAGAACATAAGAATTAGGAACTGGAGTAGGCCATCTAGCCCCTCGAGCCTGCTCCGCCATTTAATAAGGACATAGACATATGTGAATGGGCAAAATTTGGCAGATGGAGTATAATGTTGGAAAGTGTGAGGTCATGCACTTTGGCAGAAAAAAATCAAAGAGCAAGTTAAAAGGAGAAAGATTGCAAAGTGCTGCAGTACAGTGGGACCTGGAGGTACTTGTGTATGAAACACAAAAGGATAGTATGCAGGTCCAGCAAGTGATCAGGAAGGCCAATGGAATCTTAGCCTTTATTGCAAAGAGGATGGAGTATAAAAGCAGGGAAGTCTTGCTACAGTTATACAGGATACTGGTGAGGCCACACCTGGAATACTGCGCACAGTTTTGGTTTCCATATTTACGAAAGGATATACTTGCTTTGGAGGCAACTCAGAGAAGGTTCACTAGGCTGATTCTGGAGAAGAGGGAGTTGACTTATGAGGAAAGGTTGAGTAGGTTGGGCCTCTACTCATTGGAGTTCAGAAGAATGAGAGGTGATCTTATTGAAACGTATAAGATTATGAGGGGGCTTGACAAGGTGGATGCAAAGTGGATGTTTCCACTGATAGGGGAGACGAGAACTAGAGGGCATAATCTTAGAATAAGGGGCCGCCCATTTAAAACCTAGATGAGGAGGAATTTCTTCTCTCCGAGGATTGTAAATCTGTGGAATTTGCTGCCTCGGAGCTGTGGAAACCGGGACATTGCATAAATTTAAGACAGAGATAGGCAGTTTCTTAACCGATAAGGGAATAAGGGGTTATGGGGAGTGGGCAGGGAAGTGGACCTGAGTCCATGATCGTATTAAATGGCGGAGCAGGCTCGAGAGGCCGTATGGCCTACTCCTGCTCCTGCTCCTAGTTCTTATGTTCTTATAATATCACGGACTCAGCTCCACTTCCCTGCCCGCTCCCCATAACCCTTTATTCCCTTATTGCTCAAAAATCTATCTATCTCCGCCTTAAATATATTCAATAACCAAGCCTCCACAGCTCTCTGGGGCAGTGAATTCCATAGACTTACAACCCTGAGAGAAGAAATTCCTCCTCATCTCAGTTTTAAATGGGCGGCCCCTTATTCTAACTATGTCCCCTAGTTTTAGTTTCCCCTATAAATGGAAATATCCTCTCTGAATCCACCTTGTCGAGCCCCCTGATTATCTTACGTGTTTCGATAAGATCACCTCTCATTCTTCTGAACTCCAATGAATAGAGGCCCAACCTACTCAACCTACCTTTATAAGTCAACCCCCTCATCCCCGGAATCAACCTAGTGAACCTTCTCTGAACAGCCTCCAATGCAAGTATATCCTTCCTTAAATACGGAGACCAAAACTGTAAGCAGTACTCCAGCTGTGGTCTCACCATTACTCTGTACAGTTGTGGCAGGACTTCTCTGCTTTTATAGCCTATCCCCTTTGCAATAAAGGCCAACATTCCATTTTCCTTCCTGATTACTTGCTATACCTGCATACTAACTTTTTGTGTTTCATGCACATGGACCCCCCAGGTCCCTCTGTACTAAACCACTTTGCAATTTTTCTCCATTTAAATTATAATTTGCTTTTCTATTTTTTCTGCTAAAGTGGATAACCTCACATTTTCCCATTTAATACTCCATCTGCCAATTTTTGCCCACTCACTTAGCCTGCCTATATCCCTTTGCAGATTTTTTGTGTCCTCCTCACAATTTGCTTTCCCACCCATCTTTGTATCATCAGCAAATTTGGCTACATTACACCCGGTCCCTTCATCCAAGTCATTAATATAGATTGTAAATAGTTGAGGCCCAGCACTGATCCCTGCGGTACCCGACTAGTTACCAACTGGAAAATGACCCATTTATCCCGACTCTCTGTTTTCTGTTCGTTAGCCAATCCTCTATCCATGCTAATATATCACCCCCAACCCCGTGAACGTTTATCTTGTGCAGTAACCTTTTATGTGGCACCTTATCGAATGCCTTCTGGAAATCCAAATCAACCACATCCACTGGTTCCCCCTTATCCACCCTGCTTGTTACAGCCTCAAAGAACTCCAGCAAATTTGTCAAACATGATTTCCCTTTCATAAAACCATGCTGACTCTGATTGATTGAATTATGTTTTTTCAAATGTCCCACTACTGCTTCCTTAATAATAGACTCCAGCATTTTCCCAATGACAGATGCTAGGCTAACTGGTCTATAGTTTCCTGCTTTTTATCTGCCTCCTTTTTTAAATCAGGGCGTTACATTTGCGGTTTTCCAGTCCACTGGGACCGCCCCAGAATCCAGGGAATTTTGGTAGATTACAACCAATGCATCCACTATCTCTGCAGCCAATTCTTTTAAGACCCGAGGATGTAAGCCATTAGGTCCGCCTTTAGTCCCATTATTTTACCTAGTACTACTTCATTAGTGATGGTGATTATATTAAGTTCTTCCCTCCCTATAGCCCCTTTATTATCCACTATTGAGATGTTTTTAGTGTCTTCTACCGTGAAGACTGATGCAACATATTTGTACAGGGAGACCTGATTTGAGGTGTATAAAATTATGAGGGGCCTGGATAGTGGAGAGGAAGGATCTGTTTCCCTTGGCAGAGGGGTCAGCAACCAGGAGACATAGATTTAAAGTAATTGGGGGGAGATTTAGAGGAGATATGAGGGGAAATTTCTTCAGCCAGAGGGTAGTGAGGGTCTGGAACTTACTGCCTGAAAGGGTGGTAGAGGCAGAAACACTTACTATTTAAAGTGCCGTAACCTACAGGGCTAAGGACCAAGAGCTGGAAAGTGGGATTCGGCTGGATAGCTCTTGGTCGGCCGGTGCGGACACGATGGGCTGAAATGGCTCCTTCCACGCTGTAAATTTCTATGATTGTATGACCTCAGTCACTTGTGGGGAGGGGGTCAGGTGTGACAGTCACTGGGGAGAGGGGTGTCAGATGTGACCGCAGTTACTGGGGTTGGGTTGGGGGGGGGCAAACGTGTCTGAATGCGCTTCAGTAGTGTGACGTCACATCCGCAGTAATTCTATGCAGATTTGTTAGATTTGTTTTGCGTTTGTCGTGTATGTGTGCAACTACTTTAAAAAAAATATCGGCGGCTAAAAAATGTTCCCGCGCTGTGCTGCTCAACCTACATTTTCCGTCCTGGCTGCTTTGCTGTGCTCCCACACTGTGCGTCCCCAGAATCGCTTTAGAAAATATGGTCACACTAACCTAGAATCTTTGAATCGTACAGCACAGAAGGAGGCCATTCAGCCCATCATGTCTGTGCCGACTCTTTGAATAAGCTATCCAATTAATCTCTTTCCCCATAGCCTTGCACATTTTTCCTTTTCAAGTATATATCCCATTCGCTTTTGAAAGTTACTGTTGAATCTGCTTCCAGTTTCCGACAGTGTATTCCAGATGAGGATTTTCCAGCCATGATTTTCGACAACTGCAGCAAAGAACCAGCTCTTTGCTGGAACAATCCAAAACTAATCCCGCTACCCCACTTTCTCCCCACACACAGCTCTCTGTGCTTCAAATATTTGTCCAATCTTTCTTCAAAAGCTGCAATGGTCTCGCCCTCAATCACTCCCTGTCGTAAAGCATTCCATGCTCCAACAACTCTGTAAATAAATCTCTCCCTCGCCTTTTTCCTCACTCTCAGTGATTATTTTTAAATTGATGACACCTTGTTACTGATTCCTCAATCAGAGGAAATAGTCTTTCCCGATTTACTGTGTCAAAACTGTTCCATCTTTTTAAAAACTATTTCTTAAATCTCCTAGCCTTCTCTGCTCTTTTGAAAATAGTTCCAGTATCTCAAGTCTCCCCTCATAACTCTTGTTTCCCATCCTTATATAATCCTGACGAACCTACACTGCGCGCTCTGTGGTTTTCATGACCTTTCTATAATACGTTAACTAATTTTATTTATCTATACCCTCCAGATGTATCTCTATCTATCTACCCCCTCTCTCTCTGTCTCACGCATTCTCTGTCACATGATCTCTTGCTGTCTCGCACACTCAGTCTGTATAGAACTCTCTTGATCGTTCTCTCCCTCGCATGCTCTCTATCTCTATCTTATCAATCCCTTCCTCTATCGATCTCTTTCTCTGTCGATCTCGTTCTATCTATTTCTAGCTATCGTGTACACTCTTGGTCTATAAATCTCTTTCTCTCAATCTCACGTGCTTTCTCTATCTCGCACACTCTCGGTCTCTATAGGTTTTGTGCCCTTTCTGTCGCTCGCTCTCTATTGATCTCTCACTCGCTATCTGTCTATCTTGCCCTCTCTCAGTCTATCAATCTCTTCCCCCTTGCTCTCGCTGACCCCACATCTGTGGATGATGTCATCGAGGGCAGTATGTAGATGGGGAAGAGGAGGGGGCCGAGGATAGACCCTTGGGGAACTCCAGAGATGACAGTGCGGGAGTGTGAAGGGAAGCTATTGCTGGAGCTGCATTGACTACAGTCTGGTAGTTTAGAGTGGAACCAAACAATGACAGACCCATTGAACTGGACAGTGGAGGAAAGGCACTGGAAGAGAATGGTGTTGTTGGCCATGTCAAAGGCTGCAGAGAGAGGTCGAGGAGGACGGTGGGGTTAATGCACCACGATTACAGTCACGGAGAACATTGTTCGTGACTTTGGGTGCTTTGTTGCTGTGTGCTGAGTGGACACCTGATTGGAGGAATTCAAATAAAAGGTTTGTGGAAGAGATGGGCACAGAATTGGGAGGCAACAACATGCTCAAGGATCTTGGAGAGGAAAGTGAGGTTGAAGATCGGACAAAGAGCTGAGGGTTCGAGAGTGAGATTTTGAGGAGGGTACAATGATAGTTTTGAAAGGAACAGAAACAGTGCCTGATTAGAGGGAGCCATTTACAACGTCAGCTGGCATAGGAAGGAAAGTTGTGTGGTCAGGAGTTGAATGGGATTGAGGGAGCAGGAGGCGGGTCTCATGGAAGTGATCTGCTGGGAGATGGCAGATGGGGAGAAGCTAAAGTGCGACGAGGGTTTTGGGATGCGGGGGGGAGGTTTGATGGTAACGGAAAGGAGCAGAGCCGGCTAAATGGATGATCTCTTTCACGGTGACTAAGAGATCCATGAGCCCCTCGCAGGTTTGGCAGAGGTGGTCGAGACTAAGCCAGTTGTGTGCCAGGAACACTCAGCTTTGAAATCCTTGGACTTGAGGCAACACTGTACCAGAAGGAATAATCGGTATGGGAGACAGTGAAGGCTTTGTTGGGAGAAATGCATCATGGGGGGGGGGGGGTGACTGAGTGGTTGAGCAAATCAACAGAGGAAATGTTAAGAATGGAAGGCCAAGGGCTGGGGAGTACTGCAATTTAAATGGTTTTTGGAAGACTTGGCAAAAGGCCCTCTGGGCAAAAAACTTTAAATATTTTCTAGCATTTTGGAGCTTACTGTAATCCTGCCTTTCAAACAAAAAAATCTCATGGAAAATATGCTAGATACGAAAATAAAAGTACGTGTTGAGATTTTAATCCAACCTCACAGGTTCCAGTTCTTTTAAACTCACTTTTTTTTGTATCTTCGATTCGAGGATTGTGGGTGAATCATTGATTGCCCATCCCTGGGTGTACTGAGAAGGTGGCGGCTTTGTTTAATACAACTGAGTGCCTTTCTCCACTTGCAAACAGCAGTTAAGAGACATTGAATCTGGCTCACTATCACATCTGTTCCTGTCCCAGATCCTTTGACAGCCCAGAGGCAAGGGGAGGGATTACCTTGTTTATCATTTAATTATATTCTTGCAGCAGAGGTTGCTGACAGTGTGGGGTGGGTGTGTCGGCACTGGGTGGAGGAGGGAGACAAATTGTTCTTGGGATGGAGACTCTGTCGGAGCTGACGAGGGAACCTGCTCCCTCAGAGTTGGCCTGCTTTTCAGCCTGGGAAGCCAATGGGTTTCATTTAAGTCGTGTTTTATTTTAAGAGGGAAATGGGAACAAAATCAGACCAAAGGTTGGTTCTGTGTCATTTTGCCTGTTGCCTTTGATGCTTTAATCCCAGTTGAAGGTTCTTCTCACGGAGAGCTCCTGAAGGTTTGCCCGTGTGCCTTATGTTCCAGAGCGTGGCAGGGATGGAGCGTCGCAGAAGGATGTTTCGCAGGCTCCGAAGACTCCAGTGAACCTGGGCAAAGAGAAGGATGGCGACAAGTCGCTGAGCAAAGATCGCAAGAAACGCAAACCGACCACCTCGCCGCCCCCTTCGGCCTACGAGAGAGACAGTCTGAAAAGATCCGTTCCAGATGAAAGGCAAGCTTCTTTTCTGTTCCTCTCCCTTCACTCTGAAGGTGTTGTGGGTGCTGGGAAGTCCTTCTGTGTGGCCCTCCTTCAGCCTTCGACTGTGACTGTTTGGTCATGGGGTCACACTGTCCTCGTCATACATGCTGGTATGATTACTGTTTTGTCGAATTCTAAAGGGACGAGATAATGTACACCATAAAGACTTGTATTTATATATAGTGCCTTTCATGACCTCCGGATGTCCCAAAGCGACCAAGTATTTTTGAAAAATGGTCACTGTTGTAACATAGGCATCATGGCACTCAATTTGCACACAACAAGATCCCAGAAGCAGCAATGAGCTAATGACAAGTTCATCATTTTTGGTGATGTTGGTTGAGGGAAAAATATTGGCCAAGACACTGGGGAGAGCTCCCTGCTCCACTTCGAATATCATGATGGGATCTTTTACGCCACCAAAGAGGGCAGGAGGGGCCTCGGTTTAACGTCTCATCTGAAAGATGACACCTCCGACAGTGCAGCACTGCCTCAGGTTAATAAGAACATAAGAAATAGCAACAGGAGTAGGCCATTTGGCCCCTCGAGCCTGCTCCGCCATTCACTATCCTGGCTGATCTGATCATGGACTCAGCTCCAGTTCCCTGTCCACTCCCCATAACCCTTTATTCCCTTATCGCTCAAGATCACCTCTCATCCTTCTGAACTCCAATGAGTACAGGCCCAACCTACTCAACCTATCTTCATAAGGTCACCCCTCATCTCTGGAATCAACCCAGTGAACCTTCTCTGAACTGCTTCCAATGCAAGTATATCCTCCCTTAAATATGGAGACCAAAACTGTACGCAGTACTCCAGGTGTGGCCTCACCAATACCCTTTACAGTTGTAGCAGGACTTCTCTGCTTTTATACACCATCCCCCTTGCAATAAAGACCAAGATTCCATTTGCCTTCCTGATTACTTGCTGTACTTGCATACTAACTTTTTGTGTTTCATGCACAAGGACCCCCCAGGTCCCTCTGTACTGCAGCACTTTGCAAATTTTCTCTCTTTTTAAATAGTAATTTGCTTTTCTATTTTCTCTGCCAAAGTGGATAACCTCACATTTTCCCACAATGTACTCCATCTGCCAAATTTTTGCCCTCTCTCTTAGCCTGTCTATATCCCTTTGCAGATTTCTGTGTGTCCTCACAATTTGCTTTCCCACCCATCTTTGTATCATCAGCAAACTTGGCTACATTACACTCGGTCCCTTCATTCCAGTCATTAATATAGATTGTAAGTAGTTGAGGCCCCAGCACTGATCCCCATTAATCACCGTTTGCCAACCGGAAAATGACCCATTTAACCCAACTCTCTGTTTGGTGACTTGCTGTAGTGAATTCTGTAGATACTATTACGCTTGTAAAACTGAATTCAATAAATCCAGTAAATTTGTGGGCCAGTACAAATGATCACGAAAGTTGCTGGATTGTTGTAAAAACCCAACTGATTTTACTGATGTCCTTCAGGGAAAGGAACCTACCATCCCTACCTGATCTGGACTTGCATGTGACTCCAGTCCCATATTACAGCAACAACTTGCATTTATGTAATGCCCATACCATAGTAAAACATCCCAAGATGCTTCACAGAAGCGTAATCAGACAAATATTGACACCAAGCTAGAGGAGGAGACATTCGGAGAGCTGGGTCGAAGAGGTGAAGGAGTGTATAAAATTAGATGAGGGAGGCAACTCCAGACCTTGGGGTCTAGGGGGTGGGGGGGGGCGCGCGCACGGTCGGCAATAGTGGGGTGAAGGAAATGGAGGATACACAAGAGGCCTGAGTTGGAGGAATGCAGAGTTCTCGCAGGTTTGTAGGGCTGGAGTAAATTTGTTTTTTATTCATGCAGAGGATGTGGGCACTACTGGCAAAGCCAGCATTTATTGCCCCTTGAGATGGTGGTGGTGAGCCACCTTCTTGATAACTGAGTGGCTTGCTAGGCCATTGCAGAGGGCAGTTAAGAGTCAGCCACATTGCCGTGGGCATGGAGTCACATGTAGGCCAGACCAGGTAAGGACGGCAGATTTCCTTCCCTAAAGGCATTAGTGAACTAGATGGTTTTTTTTTAACAACAATCCGGTAGCTTCATGGTCCCTAGCTTTTGATTCTAGATTTATTTAATTATCTGAATTTAAATTCCCCAGCTGCCATGGTGGGATTTGAACTCACGTCTCTGGATCATTAGTCCAGGCCTGGGTTACTAGTCCAGTAACATAACCACTATGCCAACGTTCCCTGTAATGCCCTCTGAAGTGTCCTCGCAAGCCACTCAGTTGTGAAAACAATCACTAGGGATGGGTGCCCACATCCTGCGATTTTGTACGGGAAGCCCATGGTCAAATTTCTGAGGTGATGAGGCGGGTCTGGTTTCAAAGAAACTCCTACCTCAGCCTTTGCTGCGAAGAAGATTTTGGGGGGGGGGGGGGGGGATAATTTTAAAGTATGCTCAACTTTGTAACGTTGCTTTTTTTGTTTTGAAAAGGTACGACGGAGCAACGCCAGCCAAGAAGAAGAAAACCAGGAGCAAACTATCCACCGAGGAGCGGAGGAAGCTGTTTGAGCAAGAGGTGGCACAGAGGGAGGCCCAGAAACAGAGTCTGTACCTGGTACATCAGCAGCAGCAGCAGCAGCAGATCCAACCGATTTGTGTTAGCTCGCAGGTGCCTTACGACACTGGAACCTACACCAACTCTCACCAGACCTTTGCCAGTTACCCCCCGGGCTACCCTCTGCAGACTTACGTTGACCCGGTCAACCCCAATGCTGGCAAAGTGCTGCTCCCGACACCGAACGTAGAGCCCTTGTGCCAACCGCAGATGGGCTACGAGCACCCGCAGCCGCTGTTGGCGGAGTCGATGCCGGCGGGGCACCCCGCGGTCCAGCACCTGTCGCCCCAGGTGGATGTCCAGGGCCAGCAGTACCTGGCTCAGGCCCCCGGCGTCATTCCCCAGGACCCGAGCGTGGCAGTGATACAAGTGCCGGGCGCTCAAGCGACGGGGCAGAGCTACGGGGTGTGGGATCCCAACCAGCAGACACTGGCGGTGCACCAGCAGTATGCCAGCGGGCAGACCCAGACACCGATTTATTACCAGGGCCAGCCGTGCCAGCCCGTTTACAGCATATCATCTCCTTACGGACAAGCTACGCAGCAAATCGTCCAGGTACAGTCCTTTCCTTTTGTATTCATCAATCTCGCGTTGACATCGTGGGGGTGGGGGGCAGTCTTTCTTTCAATTGCCTCTGTCTGTGTGTGTGTGTGTGTGTGTGTGTCTCTCTCTCTTTCTGTCCCCCTCTGTCTTTATGTCTTTGCTCATTGCAGAGTTACGCTCAGTCGAGTCCTGAATGTGTGCAGGGGCAGCAGTGTTTCCTGGCTCACCCACAAGGCGCTGTTGCACAACCGGCAGCGGGAATGCTCGTGACATCATCGGCCCCGTCCTACCAGCAACCCGGGCAACCGCAGACTGTACAGCAGGTACCTCCTGTGCCAATTGGTCTCATCGTGGCATCGTTCTTCACCCCCCCCCCCATGCTTCTAACCCCCCCCCCCCCGCCCTTCACTCCCCCTTCCCCCCCCCCCCCGCATTTCACTCCCCCTCCCCCCCCCCCCCCCCGCCCCCCGTCCCCGTCCCCCACACAGGTATTGCAGAGTAGTGCAAGGCTTGAATTAAATTCATAACTTGCGTTTTTATACACCGCTTATCGCTGCATCAAGATGTTTGAAAGCACTACGCAATATGGCCAGCGTGAGTCTTTGGCTGAGTGGTAACATTCCCGCCTCTGATGCAAAAGGTGCAGGGTTTGATTCCCGCTCCAGACAATTGCAGCGTGAAGAGACAGGAACTCCGGATCTGAATTTCTGGGTTGACATTCAGTGGGATATTCGTGTGGGTTGTGGGAGCACATAAAACCCTCCCGCTATATAGGACTAGCCACCCTATGGGCTGGTATAAGGATGGTTATAGTCATGGAAGGAGAATTCATATCATGGCCTGTCAAGACAGTTAATCAGCCTGCGAATCCTGAGTGCGAAGATACAAAAACAACTACATCAACAAACTCAGTCCCATTTTTGGTACTGTGTCTGTAATGTAGGCACTGACATGTATGTACACAGGCTGTCGGTCGTGACTACACATGCACGCATATGTACACACACACGGCAGCCCCATGCACACCGACATACATATATGCACACGCCTGTACACAACATGTCCACACATACCCGTATACACAGACACACGCGTACGCATGCGCACAAGCCATGTTCTCTTTAAGCCAGGCGGCCGTGCAGTTCTCTGATGCCCCCCTCCCCCCCCCCCCCCCCCAGCAGCCGGCTCTCGGGTTTTTCAATGCGGAGAAATCGTGCATGCGCAGTATTCTGAATGGGTCGGCAGCCCTTTATAAAGAGGCCGTGCACCCAAAAAAAAATTAACGGGAGCATTGTACACGAGATTCAAATCTGTTTTGAAGTGTTAATTTGGGGAGGATTGTCAGCCGGACTTGGGGAGAACTTCGATCCGCGGGATCTTCCACCAAGCAGAAAAAACCCTGCACAAACTAGAACTCCGAAATAAAATCGACAAACACTGCAAATACAGAGCCTGTCCGTCTGTACCTGAACGCGAAAAGACATGAGTAATGTTTGAGTGTCAGATTCTTCATCAGAACTGAACATCACAAAGTGTAATCTAAAAAAGTGCAGGAATGTATTTCTTTCTGGTTTTAATATGGACACTGACCCTCTATTCTCAAGCTATAAATGAGCTATTTTTAAAAATAGAAAGAAATAAGCCTCCTGCTGGCAGTTCCTGGCATTCCACTGTCCCGAATCTCCGAGTCCCACACTGGCTGAGCTGGGTCAGTCGTATGGCTGCTACAGTTAGCTTCAGCGATCTGGGCTAGGCCGGGAGACCTGGGCTAGGCCGGGAAAATAAATAACTGCAGTCCAGTCCCTGATCAGTGTCCACTGTTCTTGCATGGAATTACATAATGTAGAACTCAGAAACCGGCCATTCAGCCCAACTGGTCGATGCCGGTGTTTGGTTCTATACGAGCCTCTTCCCACCCCTCTTCATCAAAACCATCAGCACAGCCATCTATTCCTTTCTCCCTCGTGTGTTTAGCTACTGTTTAACTACTTGTGGTAGCGAGTTCCACTCTCTGGGTGAAGATACTGCTCTTGAATTCCCAATTGGATTTATTGGTCTTACATTTATAGTCCTTGGTTTTAGTCTCCCCCACAAGTGGAAACATCTTCTCTACGGCTCTGGTTGGAAGTGCACACGAGAAGACATTCAGCTTGGCTGTGATGCTTCGCACTTACGAATAGCTTGTCAACATTTAACACACTCCACATTGTCCCAAATAAATGCAGTTTCCTGTTGCTGTTATTTTTCCCTTCCTCGCTCCTTGAAGTATTTATTGGGAGCTATAAACAAGCAACCTTGAGTGTCTGTTGGACATTGGGAAATTTCAATATCCATTCCTCTCCTCATACTCCCTCGGAACAAAATACGAGTTTAATCACTACACCCAGCACCTGGCCATATTACAAAAGGGGTCTGGAGTTCCTGTGGTCTGTTGGGGGAAGTGGGAAATGCCTAGATTCAGGAGGGAGAACGACTAGAGAGGAAGGTGGCAATTAAAACGTAAATGTTCAAACCTTGGGATCGCCCTGTCCTACCTCGATTGCTGCCATTGCTTTGTTCATTTACTGTGCAAGAGTTTTACTAAAGCTTGCTTCACTTCAACACCAACCACATCCCAACAGACAGTGTCTGCCATTTACTCCCATTGCTTGGGCTCCATTTCCATTCACCTCCATTATCTTGGCCCTCTTCCCATTTAATCCCATTGCCTGGCTCTCATTGCCTGAGTTCCATTCCCATTTACTCCCATTGCCTGGGTCCAATTCCCATTTACTCCCATTGCCTGGGTCTAATTCCCATTTATTGACATTTATCTGGTTCCTATTTACTCCAAGGCCTGGCTCCCATTACCTGGGCTTCATTCCTGGAGGCTACACTTTAATGACTTCACTTGTACAAGGCTTACGGATGTGCAGCTGCTTGACTTTGAAGCAGTTTAAATGACTTTAAACAGTTTAAATGTCCCCGGCTTCTGGCTGTGGGCAGTCCATGATTCTGGGGGAAAGACTCCACGAGCCAACAACATGTAAACCATATTGATCACCAGAATTTGGGGTGGAACGGCAATGCCCGTGGCAGGTAACAGACATTTACTTTAGCCAGCCTGTCTCAGGAGGCAGGAAATGGCAGCACTTGCCAGGTACTGTTCCCTGCCTTTGTAACACATGCAATGCTGCCCTGTTTGTCTGGGACAATGTTGGAAGCTTCAGTGGTTCTGAGCAGGTTGGTCTTGAGCGCAGCTGTAGCGATTCTGCGCATGTCAGGGTATGGTGGCGGAGCAGATATGTGACTGATCCAGTAATCCAGAGAACAGGAGTTCAAATCCCACCAGGGCAGTTTGAGAATTTGACAGCAGCTTTTTATTTCCAGATTTTTAAAGCTGGTATCAGCAAAAGTAACAATGAAGCTGTCTGATTGTCATTGAAAACCCCAACTGGTTCACTAGTATCCTCTAGGGAGGGAACACTGCCACCCTTGTCTGGTCTGGCCTTATATGTGACTCCAGTCCCACATTGTGGTTGACTCTTATCCACCCTCTGAAGTGACATGGCAAGCCAATCAGTTGTATCAAAACGCTCCAAGGAGAAGGCCCAACACCATCCTCTTGGGGTAACTAGGGATGGGTAATAAATACCACCCATGCCATCCTAAGAATTAATAAATAATAACCTTGTTTTATTGTCTTGTATTTTATTGTACTTTAGAGAGCTGAAGGATTTTGACAGCCCAAATGATCTTTCTTTGCCTCCCTTTTCCCTCCCTCCCCAAATCTGCTGAAGACGTGGCTCATGGCTGAGATTCGACAAACCGGGCACTCTGCGGTACTTTGCCCAAGTTGCCGTTCTTTGTGTGTGAGTCCTTGGCAGCAAATGTTGTCAGGATTCCCATAGGACGCACACACGCAAGCGCTTTCCAGCGGGGAGTCACTTGTCAGAATCACAAGCGGGAACCCTTGCTGATTTTCCCCACTCCCATACATGGAGCAACGATGGCACCACGATCCCAGCTCAACCAATGTACCTGGGGCCTCTTGGTCTATATTGGCTCAGCCACTTACAGAGTAAGCTCTTTCAACCATGTGGGCAGGAAGCACTCCACCTTAACTTTCCTTGTGTTTCTTCAGGTATTTACAGTTTCGATGCAACACGGGTTGTTGTTTGATTGTCGCTCTTTTTTTTAATGACTACTGTATCTGTAATCTCCAGCAGGAACTGATTGTCGTCAATAACCTTCTCGATTTGCCGCCTCCTTCACCTCCAAAACCAAAGAGCATCGTCCTCCCCTCCAACTGGAAGACCGCCCGGGATCCTGATGGAAAGATTTACTATTATCACGTGATAACCAGGTTGGTGGGAGTCCATCCCCCTCACATCTCCAGCTTATTTGTCCCAACAGACTGGTAATGCAAGGCAGGGCGTGATTATAGGTGTCTGGCCTCGAGGGGTGGCAAGGGGAGCTGCTTCTGTGGCCGATGAGCCACTGACCAGAAAGAACTCGACGCCTGAGCTCAATCAGGATGGCAAGCTGTTCTGCACCCTCGCCCCCCGCCCCCCCCCCCCCACCCCACCTGCCCAGGACACCTCACCCCTTGAAAATGTTTGCAGAGGTTATCTTGCAGCCATTCACTACAGGTATGTGGTGGAGGTAGTGTCGTTTGTACAGTTCCAGAATTTTACAGCACAGAAAGAGAACATTCTAGACTCATGGGCTCACTCACCTTGTGTCGGCTTGGCTCAGTGGCAGCACTCTTGCCACTCCAGAGACTTGAGCACGTAACCTGGGCTGTGCTTTTCAGTACGGTATTGAAGGATTGCTGAACTGCTGCACTGAGACGTTACGCTTTCCATGGCACTATTTTGAAGAGGAGCAGGGGAGTTCTCCCCGATCTCCTGGCCAACATTTATCCCTCAACCAACACCACGAAAACAAATGTTTGTCTGTGTTAACCAATGATTCCCATTTATTACCTTGGCTGTACTCCAGGGATCTGCACTAACTCAGTAAGGTCTCTGTTATGTATTTAACCTCTTGCAACCTGTATTACACTATCACCAGAGGGCTTACCTGTTGGAGTCCCAAGGGATCCCAGCATCTCTTGGGAGCACGGTATATAAGCAGGCCACCCACGAGGTACCTGCACTCTCGAGTCTTATTAAAGGAGCTAAGGTCCCACTTGCTCATTGTACACAGTACTCAGTTTCATCCCTTATTATGAACATATCAATTGGCGACGAAGTAATGAACAACCGCGCGAAAATGCAAAGAACAGTTGGTACCCTGGAGAAGTTCTCAGAAGGGGACATAGAAACATAGAAAATAGGTGCAGGAGTAGGCCATTCGGCCCTTCGAGCCTACACCACCATTCAATATGATCATGGCTGATCATGCAACTTCAGTACCCCATTCCTGCTTTCTCTCCATACTCCTTGGTCCCTTTAGCTGTGAGGGCCACATCTCCCTTTTGAATATATCTAATGAACTGGCCCCAACAACTTTCTGTGGTAGAGAATTCCACATGCCCACAAGTCTTTGAGTGAAGAAGTTTCTTCTCATCTCGGTCCTAAATGGCTTACCCCCTTATCCTTAGACTGTGACCTCTGGTTCTGGACTTCCCCAACATCGGGACCGTTCTTCCTGCATCTAACCTGTCCAATCCCGTCAGAATTTTATATGTTTCTATGATATCCCCTCTCATTTTTCTAAATTCCATTGAATACAAGCCTAGTCGATCCAATCTTTCTTCATATGTCAGTCCTGTCATCCCGGGAATCAGTCTGGTGAACTATCGCTGCAATTCCTCAATAGCAAGAATGTCCTTCCTCAGATGTGGAGACCAAAACTGTACACAATATTCAAGTTGTGGCCTTACCAAGGCCCTGTCCAACTGTAGTAAGACCTCCCTGCTCCTATATTCGAATCCTCTCGCTATGAAGGCCAACATGCCATTTGCCGCCTTCACCGCCTGCTGTACCTGCATGCCAACCTTCAATGACTGATGTACCATGACACCCAGGTCTCGATGCACCTCCCCCTTTACCAATCTGTCACCATTCAGATAATAATCAGCCCTCCTGTTTTTACCACCAAAGTGGATAACCTCACATTTATCCATATTATACTGCATCTGCCATGTAGTTGCCCACTCACCTAACCTGCCCAAGTCACCCTGCAGCCTCTTAGCATCCTCCTCACAGCTCACACCGCCACCCAGCTTAGTGTCATCTGCAAACTTGAAGATATAACATTCAATTCCTTCGTCTAAATCATTAATGTATATTGTAAATAGCTGGGGTCCCAGCACTGAACCTTGCGGCATCCCACTAGTCACTGCCTGCCATTCTGAAAAGGACCCGTTAATCCCGACTCTCTGCTTCCTGTCTGCCAACCAGTTCTCTATCCACGGCAATACATTACCCCCAATACCATATGCTTTAATTTTGCACACTTATTTGGGACCTTGTCAAAAGCCTTTTGAAAGTCTAAATACACCACATCCACTGGCACCCCCATGTCCACTTTACTAGTTACATCCTCAAAAAAATCCAGAAAATTTGTCAAGCATGATTTCCCTTTCATAAATCCATGCTGACTTGGATCGATCCTGTCACTGCTTTCCAAATGCGCTGCTATTACATCTTTAATAATTGATTCCAACATTTTCCCCACCACCGATGTCAGGCTGACCGGTCTATAATTCCCTGTTTTCGCTCTCCCTCCTTTTTTAAAAAGTGGTGTTACATTAGCTACCCTCCAATCCATAGAAACTGATCCAGAGTCGATAGACTGTTGGAAAATGATCACCAATGCATCCACTATTTCAAGGGCCACTTCCTTAAGTACTCTGGGATGCAGACTATCAGGCCCTGGGGATTTATCGGCCTTCAATCCCATCAATTTCCCTAACACAATTTGCTGACTAATAAGGATTTCCTTTAGTTCCTCCTTCTCGCTAGACCCTCGGTTCTCCTAGTATTTCCGGAAGGTTATTTGTGTCTTCCTTAGTGAATACAGAACCTAAATATTTGTTCAATTGATCTGCCATTTCTTTGTTCCCCATTATGACTTCACCTGATTCTGACTGTAAGGGTCCTACATTTGTTTTCACTAATCTTTTTCTCTTCATGTATCTGTCGACTAGTGGGGTACCGCAAGGTTCTGTGCTGGGGCCCCAGCTGTTTACACTGTACATTAATGATTTAGACGAGGGGATTAAATGCAGTATCTCCAAATTTGCGGATGACACTAAGTTGGGTGGCAGTGTGAGCTGCGAGGAGGATGCTATTAGGCTGCAGAGTGACTTGGATAGGTTAGGTGAGTGGGCAAATGCATGGCAGATGAAGTATAATGTGGATAAATGTGAGGTTATCCACTTTGGTGGTAAAAACAGAGAGACAGACTATTATCTGAATGGTGACAGATTAGGAAAAGGGGAGGTGCAAAGAGACCTGGGTGTCATGGTACATCAGTCATTGAAGGTTGGCATGCAGGTGCAGCAGGCGGTTAAGAAAGCAAATGGCATGTTGGCCTTCATAGCAAGGGGATTTGAGTACAGGGGCAGGGAGGTGTTGCTACAGTTGTACAGGGCATTGGTGAGGCCACACCTGGAGTATTGTGTACAGTTTTGGTCTCCTAACCTGAGGAAGGACATTCTTGCTATTGAGGGAGTGCAACGAAGGTTCACCAGACTGATTCCCGGGATGGCGGGACTGACCTATCAAGAAAGACTGGATCAACTGGGCTTGTATTCACTGGAGTTCAGAAGAATGAGAGGGGACCTCATAGAAACATATAAAATTCTGACGGGGTTAGACAGGTTAGATGCAGGAAGAATGTTCCCAATGTTGGGGAAGTCCAGAACCAGGGGTCACAGTCTAAGAATAAGGGGTAAGCCATTTAGGACCGAGATGCGGAGGAACTTCTTCACCCAGAGAGTGGTGAACCTGTGGAATTCTCTACCACAGAAAGTTGTTGAGGCCAATTCACTAAATATATTCAAAAAGGAGTTAGATGAGGTCCTTACTGCTAGGGGGATCAAGGGGTATGGCGAGAAAGCAGGAATGGGGTACTGAAGTTGAATGTTCAGCCATGAACTCATTGAATGGCGGTGCAGGCTAGAAGGGCCGAATGGCCTACTCCTGCACCTATTTTCTATGTTTCTATGTTTCTATGTCGAAGCTTTTACAGTCAGTTTTTATGTTCCCTGCAAGCTTACTCTCATATTCTATTTTCCCGCTCCTAAATAAACCCTTTGCCCTCCTCTGCTGAATTCTAAATTTCTCCCAGTCCTCAGATTTGCTGCTTTTTTTGGCCAATATATATGCCTCATCCTTAGATACAATGCTATCCTAATTTCCTTTGTAAGCCATGGTTGGAGCCACCTTTCCCGTTTTATTTTTACGCCAGGCAGGGATGTACAATTGTTGAAGTTCATCCATGTGATCTTTAAATGTTTGCCATTGCCTATCCACCGTCAACCCTTTAAGTATCATTCGTCAGTCTATCCTAGCAAATTCACGACTCATACCAGCGAAATTACCTTTCTTTAAGCTCAGGACTCGAGTCTCTGTATTAACTGTGTCACTCCATCTTAATGAAGAATTCTACCATATTATGGTCACTCTTCCCCAAGAGGACCTCGCACAACAAGATTCAAATTAATCCCCTCTCATTACACATCACCCAGTCTAGGATGGCCCGCTCTCGAGTTGGTTCCTCGACATATTGGTCTAGAAAACCATCACTTATACAGTCCAGGAAATCCTCCTCCACCGTATTGCTACCAGTTTGATTAGCCCAATCTATATGTAGATTAAAGTCACCCATGATAACTGCTGTACCTTTTATTGCCGCATCCCTAATTTCCTGTTTGATGCTATCCCCAACCTCACTATGACTGTTTGGTGGTCTGTACACAACTTCCACTAGTGTTTTCTGCCCTTTGATGTTCCGCAGTTCTACCCATACAGATTCCACATCATCCAAGCTAATGTCCTTCCTTAATATTGCGTTAATTTCCTCTTTAACCAGCAACTCTACCCGACCTCCATTTCCTTTCTGTCTATCTTTCCTGAATGTTGAATACCCCTGAATGTCGAGTTCCCAGCCTTGGTCACCCTGGAACCATGTCTCCGTAATCCCAATCATATCCGTTTACCGCTATCTGCGCAGTTAATTCATCCACCTTATTACAAATGCTGCTCGCTTGTTTTTTAATGCTCTTTGGCCTTTTAGAATTATGCTGTAATGTGCCCCTTTTTGATCTTTGTCTTTGATTTTTCTGCCCTCCACTTTTACTTTTCTCCTTTCTACCTTTTGCTTCTGCCCCCATTTTACTTCCCTTTGTCTCCATGCATAGGTTCCCATCCCCCTAACCTATTAGTTTAAATCCTCCCCAACAGCACTAGCAAACATTCCCCCTCGGACATCTGTTCCAGTCCTGCCCAGGTGCAGACCGTCCGGTTTGTACTGGTCCCACCTCCCCCAAAACTGGTTCCAATGTCCCAGGAATTTGAATCCCTCCCTCTTGCACCATTCGTCAAGCCACGTATTCATCTGAGCTATCCTGCTATTTCTACTCTGACTAGCACGTGGCACTGGTAGCAGTCCTGAGATTACTAGCTTTTGAGGTCCTGCTTTTTAATTTAACTCCGAGCTCCCTAAATCTAGGGACGATTGGGAGGCCTTCGTGGAGACTCGACCAATACTTTGTGGCCAACAAGCTGGAAGGGGACGAGAACGCTGCCAAACGAAGGGTGATCCTCCTAACTGTCTGTGGGGCAACAACCTATGGCCTCATGAAGAATCTCCTGGCTCCGACAAAACCAACAGCCAAATCCTATGAAGAATTGTGTACGCTGGTCTGGGAGCACCTAAATCCTAAGGAAAGCGTTTTGATGGAGATATCTGTTCTACACGTGTGAACAATCGGAGAGCCAGGAAGTGACTAGCTATGTCGCCGAACTAAGGCGCCTCGCAGGACATTGCGAATTTGAGGGATTCCAAGAACAAATGCTGAGAGACTTTTTTGTACTGGGCATTGGCCATGAGGTAATCCTTCGCAAACTGTTGACTGTTGAAACTCCGAATCTAAATAAAGCCACAACGATAGCCCAGGCATTTATGTCCACCAGCGATAACACCAAACAGATTTTGCAGAATAAAGAAGTTTCAGCCAGTAATGTGCACAAAGTAACGTCATTTTTGAGCAGAATATACATGGCAGAACGTACACACCGGCTGCTGCTGCACGACCTCAGATGACCCAGAGTCCACCATCGATTGTTAATGTGAGGCAGTTAACACCTTGTTGGCGCTGCGGAGGTGATCATCAGCCCCATCAATGCCGCTTCAAACACTATGCGTGCAAGGGTTGTAGAACAATGGGACACCTCCAGCGAATGTGCAGGCGAGCTGCAAACCCTGCAAACCACCACGTTGCAGAGGAAGATCGATCCACTGTGGATCAGGCTGAATTGGGGACTCGTACCGAGGAGGCCAAAGTGTACGGGGGACACACAGTCACCACGAAATGTCCACCAATAATGTTGAAAGTTGAACTGAACGGAATTCCAGTATCTATGGAGCTGGACACGGGTGCGAGTCAGTCCATAATGAGTAAAAAGGCCCTTGACAGGCTGTGGGGCAACAAGGCACACAGGCCCACGCTCAGCCCCATTCACACCAAACTAAGGACTTACACCAAGGAACTAATCCTTGTAATTGGCAGTGCAGAAGTCAAAGTCTCCTATGGTGGAGCAGGGGATGACCCCACGTTGTTAGGCAGAAGCTGGCTGGGAAAAATATGCTGGAACTGGGATGACATCCGAGCGCTTTCGTCTGTCAACATGTGCCCAGGTTCTGAGCAGGTTTCCACCGTTGTTCAAGCCAGGCATTGGAAGCTTTTCGGGGTGAAAGTGCAGATCCATTTGGCACCCGGTACGTGACCCATCCACCACAAGGCATGGGTGGTACCGTATATGATGCGTGAAAAAGTGGAAATTGAGCTGGACAGGCTGCAGCGAGAAGGCATCATCGCGGCGGTGGGATTCAACGAGTGGGCCAGTCCGATTGTCCCAGTACTTAGAGGATGGCACGGTCAGAATTTGTGGGGACTATAAAGTAACAATTAACCGTTTTTCGCTGCAGGATCAGTACCCGCTACCCAAGGCAGACGACCTATTTGCGACCCAGGCTGGAGGGAAGACATTCACCAAGCTGGACCTGACCTTGGACTGCATGAAGCAGGAGTTGGAGTCGTCTTCGAAAGGCCTCAAAGGTCTGTTCATCTGTAACAGATGCCCGTTCTGGATTTGGTTGGCCGTGGCAGTCTTCCAAAGGAACATGGAGAGCCTGCTAAAGTCGGTTTCTCCCACCGTGGTTTTCCAGGACGACATACTGGTTACAGGTTGGGACACCAGTGACGCTTGAAGAATCTGGAAGAGGTTCTTAGTCGGTTGGATCACGTGGGACTCTGGTTGAAATGCTCGAAGTGTGTTTTCCTGCCGCTGAAGGTCAAGTTCTTGGGAAGAAGAATCACGGCAGACGGCATCAGACCCACCGACATCAAGAACGCACCGAGACCACAGAACGTGACGGAGCTGCGGTCGTTTGTGGGACTTCTTAACTTTTCGGTAATTGCCTACCTAGGTTAAGCACCCTGCTAGAACCCCTGCATGCGCTATTGCGCAAGGGGGACGATTGGATATGGGGGAATTCACAAGAAGCTGCCTTTAAGAAAGCCAGGAATTTGTTGTGTTCAAACAAACTGCTTGTCTTGTATAACCCTTGTCAACGATTAATGCTAGCTTGCGATGCATCATCATACGGGGTCGGGTGTGTGTTACAACAGGCTAACAAATCGGGGATTTTGCAACCGGTCGCTTATGCGTCCAGGAGTTTGTCTAAGGCCGAATGAGCCTACAGCATGATTGAAAAAGAGGCTCTGGCGTGCGTTTATGGGGTAAAGAAAATGCACCAGTACTTATTTGGCCTCAAGTTTGAGCTTGAAACTGACCACAAGCCGCTCATATCGCTGTTCTCTGAGAGCAAAGGGATTAACAGCAATGCCTCTGCCCGCATTGAAAGATGGGCGCTCACCCTGTCAGCATACAACCATGTAATCTGCCACAGACTGGGCACAGAGAACTGCGCAGATGCTCTCAATCGGCTGCCATTGCCCACCACTGGGGTGGAAATGGCATAACCTGCAGACTTGTTCTTGGTAATGGATGCATTTGAAAACTAGAAGTCCCCCATTACGGCCTGCCAGATCAGGACCTGGACCAGCCAGGATCCCTTACTGTCCTTGGTTTAAAAAAAAAACTGTGTCCTCCATGGGAGCTGGTCCAGCGTCCCAGCGGAAATGCAGGAGGTAATTACGTCGTTCCACAGGCGCAAAGACGAACTGTCCCTGCAGGCGGACTGTGTTGTAGGGCAATCGCGTTGTTTTGCCCAAGAAAGGCAGAGACACGTTCATTGATGAACTGCACAGTACCCACCCAGGAATTGTAATGATGAAAGCCATAGCTAGATCCCATGTGTGGTGGCCTGGCATCGACTCAGATTTAGAGTCGTGCGTGTGCCAGTGCAACACTTGCTCTCAGCTGAGCAATGCACCCAGAGAGGCAGCAGTAAGTGTGTGGTCGTGACCCTCCAAACCGTGGTCGAGAATCCTTGTGGACTATGCAGGCCCATTTCCAGGAAAAATGTTTTTGGTTGTCTAGGATGCTTACTCAAAATGGATTGAATGTGCAATAATGTCTGTAAGCATGTCCACGGC
Organism: Pristiophorus japonicus; assembly: GCF_044704955.1. Taxonomy (NCBI): domain Eukaryota; kingdom Metazoa; phylum Chordata; class Chondrichthyes; family Pristiophoridae; genus Pristiophorus; species Pristiophorus japonicus. The sequence goes on along the minus strand of NC_091977.1, from coordinate 479,692,311 downwards.
CACTATTGAAAGCCTACGAGCCATGTTTACCACACACGGCCTGCCTGATGTCCTGGTCCGCGAAAATAGGCCGTGTTTCACCAGTGCTGAATTCAAGGAATTCATGACCCGCAGTGGGATCAAGCACGTCACATCTGCCCCGTTCAAGCCCGCATCCAACGGCCAGGCAGAACGTGCAGTTCAGACCATCAAGCAAAGCTTGAAATGCGTGTCAGAAAGGTTCCTGCAGACCCGACTATCCCGAGTGCTGCTCAGCTACCCCACCAGATCCCACTCACTCACCAAGATTCCCCCAGCCGAACTGCTCATGAAAAGGGCGCTCAAAACAAGGCTCGCTCTTGATCACCCTGATCTCCATGGTCACGTGGAGGACCGGTGGCATCAACAAAGTATGTACCATGACAGCTCAAATTTGTCTCTCGATATTGAAATCAATGATCCTGTGTTTGTACTCAACTATGGACATGGTCCCAAGTGGCTTGCTGTTACGGTCATAGCCAAAGAGGGGGGTAGGGTGTTTCAGGTCAAATTGGCCAATGGACTAACGTGCAGAAAACATTTGGACGAAATCAAATTGCGGTTCACCAACAGCTATGAACAACCCAAAGAAGACACCACCAACTTTGACCCTCCAACACACACACACAAGTGGCAACTGACATCATGGTTGACCACGAAGCCGAACTCACCATCCCCAGCAGCCCGGCAAGGCCGGCTGCCCCGCAGCCCAGTGAAGAACTGACCAACTCATCCACAACCTTTGAATTACCCGCATTTGTACCGAGACGATCGAAAAGGGAGCCTACGAGACGAATTTAAGGAGCTAGGCGCTAAATTAAAAAGTAGGACCTCAAAAGTAGTAATCTCAGGATTGCTACCAGTGCCACGTGCTAGTCAGAGTAGGAATCGCAGGATAGCTCAGATGAATACATGGCTTGAGCAGTGGTGCAGCAGGGAGGGATTCAAATTCCTGGGGCATTGAAACCGGTTCTGGGGGGGTAGGACCAGTACAAACCGGACGGTCTGCACCTGGGCAGGATCGGAACCAATGTCCGAGGGGGAGTGTTTGCTAGTGCTGTTGGGGAGGAGTTAAACTAATATGGCAGGGGGATGGGAACCAATGCAGGGAGACAGAGGGAAACAAAATGGAGACAGAAGCAAAAGACAGAAAGGAGATGAGTAAAAGTGGAGGGCAGAGAAATCAAGGCAGAAAACAAAAAGGGCCACTGTACAGCAAAATTCTAAAGAGTCAAAATGTAATAAAAAGGCAAGCATGAAAGCCTCAATGCGAGGGGTATTCGGAACCCAGGAGAGGGCTCTGAGCTAGTTAGAGTGGGTGAGAGCTCAGATGAACATGTTCCCAAGAAAAAATGCAAAAGGCAGGAGGCAACAGAACAGAGTAGCACTGGGGTAAGTGTAAACCACAAGGTGATAGGAAGGGACAATATGTATGAATATAAAGGGGCTGCAGGAGGGGTTAAAACTAAAAATCATGGTTTAAAAACTAGTGTTAAAACACTCTACCTAAAAGCACGCAGCATTCGAAATAAAGTAAATGAGTTGACGGCACAAATCATTACAAATGGGTATGATTTGTTGGCCATTACAGAAACGTGGTTGCTGGCCAAGACTGGTAATTAAATATGCAGGGGTATCTCACGATTCGGAAATGTAGACAAGAAGGGAAAGGAGGTGGGGTAGCTCTGTTAATAAAGGATGATATCAGGGCAGTTGTGATATTGGCTCTAATGAACAAAATGCTGAATCATTGTGGGTGGAGATTAGAGATAGTAAGGGGAAAAAGTCACTGGTGGGCGTAGTTTATCGGCCCCCAAATAATAACTTCACGGTGGGGCGGACAATAATCAAGGGACTAATGGAGGCATGTGAAAAAGGAACGGCAGTAATCATGGGGGATTTTAACCGACATAGCGATTGGTCAAATCAAATCGCACGGGGTAGCCTTGAGGAGGAATTCATAGAATGCATACGAGATTGTTTCTTAGAACAGTATGTTACAGAATCTACAAGGGAGCAAGCTATCTTAGATCTGGTCCTGTGTAATGAGACACGAATAATAAATGATTTCCTAGTAAAAGATCCTCTCGGAATGAGTGATCACAGTATGGTTGAATTTGTAATACAGATTGAGGGTGAGGAAGTAGTGTCTCAAACGAGCGTACTATGCTTAATCAAAGGGGACTACAGTGGGATGAGGGCAGAGTTGGCTAAAGTAGACTGGGAATACAGACTAAACGGTGGCACAATTGAGGAACAGTGGAGGACTTTTAAGGAGTTCTTTCATAGTGCTCAACAAAAATATATTCCAGTGAAAAAGAAGGGCGGTAAGAGAAGGGATAACCAGCTGTGGATAACCAAGGAAAAAAAGGAGAGTATCAAATTAAAAACCAATGCATATAAGGTGGCCAAGGTTAGTGGGAAACTAGAAGATTGGGAAAATTTTAAACGACAGCAAAGAATGACTAAGAAAGCAATAAAGAAAGGAAAGGACAGATTAGGAAAAGGGAAGGTGCAACGAGACCTGGGTGTCATGGTACATCAGTCATTGAAGGTTAGCATGCAGGTACAGCAGGCGGTTAAGAAAGCAAATGGCATGTTGGCCTTCATAGCGAGGGGATTTGAATACAGGGGCAGGGAGGTGTTGCTACAGTTGTACAGGGCCTTGGTGAGGCCACACCTGGAGTATTGTGTACAGTTTTGGTCTCCTAACTTGAGGAAGGACATTCTTGCTATTGAGGGAGTGCAGCGAAGATTCACCAGACTGATTCCCGGGATGGCAGGACTGACCTATCAAGAAAGACTGGATCAACTGGGCTTGTATTCACTGGAGTTCAGAAGAATGAGAGGGGACCTCATAGAAACGTTTAAAATTCTGACGGGTTTAGACAGGTTAGATGCAGGAAGAATGTTCCCAATGTTGGGGAAGTCCAGAACCAGGGGTCACAGTCTGAGGGTAAGGGGTAAGCCATTTAGGACCGAGATGAGGAGAAACTTCTTCACCCAGAGAGTGGTGAACCTGTGGAATTCTCTACCACAGAAAGTTGTTGAGGCCAATTCACTAAATATATTCAAAAGGGAGTTAGATGAAGTCCTTACTACTCGGGGGATCAAGGGTTATGGCGAGAAAGCAGGAATGGGGTACTGAAGTTTCATGTTCAGCATGAACTCATTGAATGGCGGTGCAGGCTAGAAGGGCTGAATGGCCTGCTCCTGCACCTATTTTCTATGTTTCTATGTTTCTATGAAAGATAGATTACGAAAGTAAACTTGCGCAAAACATAAAAACATAGTAAAAGCTTTTACCGATATATAAAACGGAAAAGAGTGACTAAAGTAAATGTTGGTCCCTTAGAAGATGAGAAGAGGGATTTAATAATGGGAAATGTGGAAATGGCTGAGACCTGAAACAATTATTTTGCTTCGGTCTTCACATTGGAAGACACAAAAACCATGCCAAAAATTGCTGGTCACGGGAATGTGGGAAGGGAGGACCTTGAGGTAATCACTATCACTAGTGGGGTAGTGCTGGACAGGCTAATGGGACTCAAGGTAGACAAGTCCCCTGATCCTGATGAAATGCATCCCAGGGTATTAAAAGAGATGGCGAAAGTTATAGCAGATGCATTCGTTATAATCTACCAAAATTCTCTGGACTCTGGGGAGGTACCAGCGGATTGGAAAGCAGTTAATGTAACGCCTCTGTTTAAAAAAGGGGGCAGACAAAAGGCAGGTAACTATAGGTCGATTAGTTTAACATCTGTTGTGGGGAAAATGCTTGAAGCTATCATTAAGGAAGAAATAGCGGGACATCTAGATAGGAATAGTGCAATCAAGCAGATGCAACATGGATTCATGAAGGGGAAATCATGTTTAACTAATTTACTGGAATTCTTTGAGGATATAACGAGCATGGTGGATAGAGGTGTACCGATGGATGTGGTGTATTTAGATTTCCAAAAGGCATTTGATAAGGTGCCACACAAAAGGTTACTGCAGAAGATAAAGGTACGTGGAGTCAGAGGAAATGTATTAGCATGGATCGAGAATTGGCTGGCGAACAGAAAGCAGAGAGTCGGTATAAATGGGTCCTTTTCGGGTTGGAAATCGGTGGTTAGTGGTGTGCCACAGGGATCGGTGCTGGGACCACAACTGTTTACAATATACATAGATGACCTGGAAGAGGGGACAGAGTGTAGTGTAACAAAATTTGCAGATGACACAAAGGTTAGTGGGAAAGCGGGTTGTGTAGAGCACACAGAGAGGCTGCAAAGAGATTTAGATAGGTTAAGCGAATGGGCTAAGGTTTGGCAGATGGATTACAATGTCGGAAAATGTGAGGTCATCCACCTTGGGGGAAAAAAAAACAGTAAAAGGGAATATTATTTGAATGGGGAGAAATTACAACATGCTGTGGTGCAGAGGGACCTGGGGTCCTTGTGCATGAAACTCTTTTTGAGTCTACCTGCAAAACATAAACACTAAACCGTGCCACCCGACCTGGGTGACACACCAGACATTTACAAGGCCCTTTTTTTCCTTTTTTTTGGTTTTTTTTTTTTGTGTTTTTCTTTTGTGCATGAATCCCAAAAAGTTAGTTTGCAGGTGCAACAGGTAATCAGGAAGGCGAATGAAATGTTGGCCTTCATTGCGAGAGGGATGGAGTACAAAAGCAGGGAGGTCCTGCTGCAACTGTACAAGGTATTGGTGAGGCCGCACTGTGTGCAGTTTTGGTCACCTTACTTAAGGAAGGATATACTAACTTTGGAGGGGGTTCAGAGACGATTCACTAGGCTGATACCAGAGATGAGGGGGTTGCCTTATGATGATAGATTGAGTAGACTTGATCTTTACTCGTTGGAGTTCAGAAGGACGAGGGGTGATCTTATAGAAACATTTAAAATAATGAAAGGGATAGACAAGATAGAGGCAGAGAGGTTGTTTCCACTGGTCGGGGAGACTAGAACTAGGGGCACAGCCTCAAAATACGAGGGAGCCAATTTAAAACCGAGTTGAGAAGGAATTTCTTCTCCCAGAGGGTTGTGAATCTGTGGAATTCTCTGCCCAAGGAAGCAGTTGAGGCTAGCTCATTGAATGTATTCAAATCACAGATAGATAGATTTTTAACCAATAGGGGAATTAAGGGTAAGTGGAGCTGTGTCCACGGCCAGATCAGCCATGATCTTGTTGAATGGCGGAGCAGGCTCGAGGGGCTAGATGGCCTACTCCTGTTCCTAATTCTTATGTTCTTATGAAAAGCCCCAGATCGTCTCACTTTGTAAATAAGTGTACGATTGACTTTACGGGAGAGTGATGTTCTGTATTGAACCCCTTGCAACCTGTATTACAATTTAATACCAGAGGGCCGACCTGTTGGAGTCCCAAGGGATCCCAGCATCCCTTGGGAGCATGGTATATAAGGAGGCCACCCACGAGGTACCTCTGGAGTCTTATTAAAGGAGCTAAGGTCACACTTGCTCTTTGTACACAGTACTCCGTTTCATCCCTTATTATGAACATATCAGTCTCCTCTCGCCGTCCTCTGCTCAGGCGCCTAATCCAAGGTTTTTGTTAAATTGCCCTTTACCTGTACGCTCTCCAGTGCCGGGATATCCCATTGTAGTCTGATTAGAACTGCACTCAGGACTCCGGGCAGGGTTTGGCCCCAGAACTCTTGACAATTTCCTGATCACTTGCTGTGCTCTGCCTGTTTCATAGAAACATAGACATAGAAACATAGAAAATAGGTGCAGGAGTAGGCCATTCGGCCCTTTGAGCCTGCACCGCCATTCAATGAGTTCATGGCTGAACATGCAACTTCAGTACCCCATTCCTGCTTTCTCGCCATACCCCTTGATCCCCCTAGTAGTAAGGACTACATCTAACTCCTTTTTGAATATATTTAGTGAATTGGCCTCAACAACTTTCTGTGGTAGAGAATTCCACAGGTTCATCACTCTCTGGGTGAAGAAGTTTCTCCTCATCTCGGTCCGAAATGGCTTACCCCTTATCCTTAGACTGTGACCCCTGGTTCTGGACTTCCCCAACATTGGGAACATTCTTCCTGCATCTAAACTGTCGAAACATTTCTATGAGATCCCCTCTCATTCTTCTGAACTCCAGTGAATACAAGCCCAGTTGATCCAGTCTTTCTTGATAGGTCAGTCCCACCATCCCGGGAATCAGTCTGGTGAATCTTCGCTGCACTCCCTCAATAGCAAGAATGTCCTTCCTCAAGTTAGGAGACCAAAACTGTACACAATACTCCAGGTGTGGCCTCACAGAGGCCCTGTACAACTGTAGCAACACCTCCCTGCCCCTGTATTCAAATCCCCTCGCTATGAAGGCCAACATGCCATTTGCTTTCTTAACCGCCTGCTGTACCTGCATGCCAACCTTCAATGACTGATGTACCATAATACCCAGGTCTCATTGCACCTCCCCTTTTCTTAATCTGTCACCATTCAGATAATAGTCTGTCTCTCTGTTTTTACCACCAAAGTGGATAACCTCACATTTATCCACATTATACTTCATTTGCTATGCATTTGCCCACTCACCTAACCTATCCAAGTCACTCTGCAGCCTCATAGCATCCTCCTCGCAGCCCACACTGCCACCCAACTTAGTGTCATCCACAAATTTGGCGATACTACATTTAATCCCATCGTCTAAATCATTAATGTACAATGTAAACAGCTGGGGCCCCAGCACAGAACCCTGCGGTACCCCACTAGTCACTGCCTGCCATTCTGAAAAGTACCCATTTACTCCTACTCTTTGCTTCCTGTCTGACAACCAGTTCTCAATCCACGTCTACCCCAATCCCATGTGTTTTAACTTTGCACATTAATCTCTTGTGTGGGACCTTGTCGAAAGCCTTCTGAAAGTCCAAATACACCACATCAACTGGTTCTCCCTCGTCCACTCTACTGGAAACATCCTCAAAAAAATTCCAGAAGATTTGTCAAGCATGATTTCCCTTTCACAAATCCATGCTGACTTGGACCTATCATGTCACCTCTTTCCAAATGCGGTGATATGACATCCTTAATAATTGATTCCATCATTTTACCCACTACCGATGTCAGGCTGACCGGTCTATAATTCCCTGTTTTCTCTCTCCCTCCTTTTTTTAGAAAGTGGGGTTACATTGGCTACCCTCCACTCCATAGGAACTGGTCCAGAGTCTATGGAATGTTGGAAAATGACTGTCAATGCATCCGCTATTTCCAAGGCCCCTCCCTAAGTACTCTGGGATGCAGACCATCAGGCCCTGGGGATTTATCGGCCTTCAATCCCATCAATTTCCCCAACACAATCCGACTAATAAGGATTTCCCTCAGTTCCTCCTCCTTACTAGACCCTCTGACCCCTTTTATATCCGGAAGGTTGTTTGTGTCCTCCTTAGTGAATACCGAACCAAAGTACTTGTTCAATTGGTCTGCCATTTCTTTGTTCCCAGTTATGACTTCCCCTGATTCTGACTGCAGGGGACCTACGTTTGTCTTCACTAACCTTTTTCACTTTACATATCTTATAGAAGCTTTTGCAATCCGTTTTAATGTTCCCTGCAAGCTTCTTCTCGTACTCTATTTTCCCTGCCCTAATCAAACCCTTTGTCCTCCTCTGCTGAGTTCTAAATTTCTCCCAGTCCCCGGGTTCGCTGCTATTTCTGGCCAATTTGTATGCCACTTCCTTGGCTTTAATACTATCCCTGATTTCCCTTGATAGCCACGGTTGAGCCACCATCCCTTTTTTATTTTTGCGCCAGACAGGGATGTACAATTGTTGAAGTTCATCCATGCGGTCTCTAAATGTCTGCCATTGCCCATCCACTGTCAACCCCTTAAGTATCATTCGCCAATCTATCCTAGCCAATTGACGCCTCATAACTTCAAAGTTACCCTTGTTTAACTTCTGGACCATGGTCTCTGAATTAACTGCTTCATTCTCCATCCTAATGCAGAATTCCACCATATTATGGTCACTCTTTCCCAAGGGGCCTCGCACAACGAGATTGCTAATTAATCCTCTCTCATTACATAACACCCAGTCTAAGATGGCCTCCCCCCTAGTTGGTTCCTCGACATATTGGTCTAGAAAACCATCCCTTGTGCACTCCAGGAAATCCTCCTCCAGTTTGGTTAGTCAAATCTATATGCATATTAAAGTCACCCATGATAACTGCTGCACCTTTATTGCATGCACCCCTAATTTCCTGTTTGATGCCCTGCCCAACATCACTACTACTGTTTGGAGGTCTGTACCCAACTCCCACTAATGTTTTTTGCCGTTTGGTGTTCTGCAGCTCTACCCATATAGATTCCACATCATCCAAGCTAATGTCCTTCCTAACTATTGCATTAATCTCCTCTTTAACCAGCAATGCTACCCCACCTCCTTTTCCTTTTATTCTATCCTTCCTGAATGTTGAATACCCCTGGATGTTGAGTTCCCAACCCTGATCATCCTGGAGCCATGTCTCTGTAATCCCAATCACATCATATCCGTTAACATCTATTTGCACAGTTAATTCATCCACCTTATTACGGATACTCCTTGCATTAAGACACAAAGCTTTCAGGCTTGTTTTTTTAACACACTTTGTCCTTTTCGAATTATGATGTAGTTTCTTGCCTTTGTTTACTCGGCCTTCCACTATTGCTTTTTACCTTTCTACCATCTGTTTCTGACTCCATATTACTTCGCCCTGTCTCGCTGCATAGGTTCCCATCCCCCTGCCATATTAGTTTATATACTCCCGAACTGCATTAGCAAATGTTACCCCCAGGACATCAGTTCCAGTCCTGCCCAAGTGCAGACCATCCCTTTTGTACAGGTCCCACTTCCCCCAGAACTGGTTCCAATGTCCCAGGAATTAGAATCCCTCCCTCTTGCACCACTGCTCAAGCCATGTATTTATTCTAACTATCCTGCTCCCTCTACTCTGATTAGCACATGGCACTGGTAGCAATCCAGAGATTACTACCTTTGAGGTCCTATTTTTTAATTTAACTCCTAGCTCCCTAAATTCAGCTTGTCGGACCTATTCCCGCTTCTTCCCAAATCGTTGGTACCTACATGTACCACGACAACTGGCTGTTCACCCTCCCTCTCCAGAATGCTCTGCAGCCGCTCCGAGACATCCTTGACCCTTGCACCAGGGAGGCAACATACCATCCTGGAGTCTCAGTTGCGGCCGCAGAAACTCCTATCTATTCCCTTACAATAGAGTCGCCTATCACTATAGCTCTCCCACTCTTTTTCCCGTCCTTCTGTGCAGCAGAGCCACCCATGGTGCCTTGAACCTGGCTGCTGCTACCTTACCCTGGTAAGTCATCTCCCCCAACGGTATATCTGTTTTGGAGGGAGATGACCGCAGGGGACTCCTGCACTCCCTTCCTGTTCTTGCCTTGTCTCTTGGTCACCCATTCACTATCTGTCCTCACCCTTATCTGCAGTGTGACCAACTCACTAAATGTGCAATCCACAACATTCTCAGCATCGCGCATGCTCCAGAGTGAGTCCATCCGCAGCTTCAGTGCCGTCATGCGGTCTGTCAGGAGCTGCAGCTGGACACACTGGAAGTGTCCCTGACTTCCCATATAGCACAGGAGGAGCATGACACGGGTCCAAGCTCTCCTGGCATGACTTAACCCTTAAATTAATTTACTTAAACACCAAACAGCTATTTAGTAGTTCACTGCCAATTAAACCAACTTAAAAGTCAGTCTAAAAGAGAGTTATACTTACCAGTCGAACAGCCAACCACTTACTAGCTTGGCTGTGACGTCACCTCTCGATTTCGCACCACTCTATCTTTGTCTGCAGCTGGTTGGGCTGGTCTCTGGTCCTCCGACTCTTACTCTCGCACTCCTTATCAGCTGCTCTAGTGTCAGCATTGGTAGGAAAAACAAGACAAAACAGCACCTGCCACCCCCACTTGCCCAAACTCACCCACTTAACAAACTCACGAATGCCACTCTTTGCTGCTGCATTCCGTGCTCTGCAAGAGCTGCCTCTTTTTAAACTGTATCTAGGTCAGATGACTAACTACTGGTCAGTTGTTTACAGAACTGGTTTTAATAGCTGCTAATTGCCTCCTACTGGAGAGTTACCTTGTTTTTCTCTGCCGAAACCTGAAAGATTCCCAACTATTTAACTTTTCCCCTTTAAATTAAACTGCTACTTACTTCGAAGCTACTGGCAATTGCCACTAACAATTTACTCCAGCCTCCAAATGGTTTAACGAGAATAACCCTTAAAACTCACCCACTTGCCAAACTCACGAATGCCACTCTATGCTGCTGCACTCCGTGCTCTGCACGAGCTGCCTCTTTTTCGCTCGACACCCGTAGATCCCGCCTCACTCTGTCATGTTGTATATTCCTTCAGGCAAACACAGTGGGACCCGCCATTATGGGATGGAGGCAGCGACGACATGAGCGTGGGTCACGAAGCCGAAATGGACCTGGGGACCCCCACGTACGATGAAAATCCAGCCAAGGTGACGTTTCTTGCTGCCGAGGGGCGTTTCTGTCTCTTCAGATTTCAGTGCAAAACAAAATGATTTCTGCATCTCTCACTCAGCGGTGACGTATCTGTTACTCGATGGTGCTGCGTCTTTCAACCGATGATCTGTCCCTTGCCTGTCCCCTCTTGTGCCCTTACCTGCCGCCGTATTATTACCCATCTGCGCCCGTACCCGTCTGCCCTGCCTTCCTTGCCCACTAATGTTACCTGATTGTGATATCCTAAAGGCCGAGGGAGTGAAGTCTATCAGCTAAAGGGAGCCGGAGCGAACACTTTATTGTTTGTTTCTTGTTACTTTTAGGACCCAATGCTCAGTGAGCTACACGGACAAGATGGAAGTGGAGACGGGACACCCAATTCTTACAGCCAGGTGTGTGCAGCTGTACAGCATGTGCGTGTGCTTGTGAACGCCCGTGTGTTGTTCAGAAAGGGATCCCCAGATTCGGCTTATGATACATATTTCGTCATATCTCAACAGCCGTATCGGGAGGGTGTGGGGGTCGCGGACGTGGGCTGAATGCATCGATCTGGGGTAGCGAAGTGGATGAGGTGCTGCAGTTGCCCTTAGCATCTCCCCAGGGAGAGGGGAAAGTCAGCCATGGTGCCTGCTCCCGATTGCTAATCAATGCCTGTGCTGGTCCGGGGCAGGATCGAGGCCCCCCTCCTCCTGCTTTTGCTGCTGCCGTCACCACTGCTCACCCGCCTGCTTCACGCACGAAGGAGGAGGTTGCGAGGGCACTCGGCGGTTGCAGAGCTGTATGCTCTGAGGCGGCCAATGCCTATTGTATAGAAGGGGCGGCAACATTGGCAACAAGCAGAGTGCTGAGCCACTCACTCCCTCGCTGAATCTGTTTCACACTGGCACTCCTTTTCTCTCACTCACTCTTTCAATCTCTCATCACTCTTTTTTTCACTCTTTCTCTCGCCCTCCCACCCCCTCTCTCTCTCGCCCTCCCACCCCCCCCCCTCTCTCTCTCTCTCTCTCTCTCTCTCTCTCTCTCTCCCTACCGCCCTCTCTCTCTCTCTCGCCCTCCCGCCCTCTCTCTCTCTCCCGCCCTCCCGCCCTCTCTCTCTCTCTCTCTCGCCCTCCCGCCCTCTCACTCTCTCTCTCGCCCTCCCGCCCCCTCTCTCTCTCGCCCCCCCACCCTCTCTCTCTCTCTCTCTCTCTCTCTCTCTCTCTCCTTCCCGCCCCCCCTCTCTCTCTCGCCCTCCCACCCCCTCTCTCTCTCGCCCTCCCACCCCCTCTCTCTCTCGCCCTCCCGCCCACTCTCTCGCCCTCCCGCCCCCTCTCTCTCGCCCTCCCATTTCCTCTCTCGCCCTCCCATTCCCTCTCTCTCTCGCCCTCCCACCCCCTCTCTCTCTCTCTCGCCCTCCCAACCCCTCTCTCTCGCTCGCCCTCCCACCCCCTCTCTCTCTCTCGCTCGCCCTCCCACCCCCTCTCTCTCTCGCCCTCCCGCACCCTCTCTCTCTCGCCCTCCCACCCCCTCTCTCTCTCGCCCTCCCACCCCCTCTCTCTCTCGCCCTCCCACCCCCCCCCCTCTCTCGCCCTCCCACCCCCTCTCTCTCTCGCGCTCCCACCCCCCCTCTCTCTCGCGCTCCCACCCCTCTCTCTCTCGCCCTCCCACCCCCCCCTCTCTCGCCCTCCCACCCCCTCTCTCTCTCGCCCTCCCACCCCTCTCTCGCTCGCCCTCCCACCCCCTCTCTCGCTCGCGCTCCCGCTCTCGCACGCCCCCCCGCCCTCACACGCTCGCACCCCCCTTTGCTCACACTTTCTTGCTCTTGATCATGTGCTCTCACTCTGTCTACTGTTCGGCAAAGTCCAGTGGAACAGCTCAATCTTTGGTGTGGTTTCCCAGGCTGAGATCCGGCTACAGGTTTATACTTCACCGAATTCACAACCTCTATCCAGTGGCTGATGTTTTGGCACACATTCTGCTTGCCATTGCTATCACCTTAATCCCCTCTTCCACACACACGCTGCAAAGACCAACACTTTTAAGATTTTTTTCCCTTCACTGTGTGTAGCAGAGTTCTTCATTTAACCAGCTTTGTCTCTTTGACACCCACCATTTCAAGTTTGCTTGACACGAGGGCCCAAGTACTGTTTGATCAGGACCTCTTCTGAGTTGTGCTCTACTTGTTTCACTGGATTTCAGCACCTAATGGCTTTGTTGATTGCTGCTCCGCATTAGTTAGCCATGTTGGGGCCGACTTTGCCCTGTTCTGCGTCGGTGCTAACGGAGCACAAACCTGTTTTCGCCCGGGGGAGTTAGCAGAGGCGTGAACACGGTAGTGCCCCGGGCCGCTGCGCCTCCAACAATGACATCAGCGCCGTGCTCGACAACCCTTTCAGCCCCGCGGTGGAAATTGCCTCGCGCCCCATGAGGCTGCCGTGGGCGATGCCTGTGCCAGCCTCGTGGGTTGCGAACCGGGCCCACCTCCGCTCCTGGGGCGGAAGTTAAAGGGGAGGTGGGCTGCGTCGCCATTTTTTTTTTCTTCGGCCGACTCACCAGTCAGCCGGTGCTCCATCGCTGTCCCGTAGTCCGGACTGTAATGGTGCAGCCCAGCGCTCCGCTTGGGTGCCAGGCTGTGGTCGCAGGATTCGCAGTGGCCCTCCCCTTCAACGGAAGGTTAGGGGCGTTGGAACACGTCGGCGCTACGCGGAGAAGCCGTGTAGTGCTGCCGACCCCACCCACGTAGCACTGCGGACAGGTCCGAAAAGGAAGTGGGGCGCGTGACTTTGCGCTCCACTTCCTGAATTTTGTGGCCGGGACAGGTCTTCCGCGCTGTCGCAGCAAGTCCCGCCCGACTCTGTTATCGCCCCCAAATGGGGCACAACCCATTTTCGCCCCTGTTGAGCGTTGAGTCTACTTAAAATCCAAGGGGTAGCTTTTGAGGCCTTCTGGCTGGCACAAGCAGAGGGATAGCGCCACGACTATGGTGGGGATGACTTGCCTGCCACATTCCCGCTGTGGTTGCTGCAATCTGACTGGCCGGTTAAAGTCGGAGATGCCAGGGAAATAACTTTTTTATTCGAGTGGGTGCGTGTGTTTGTTTTTCCTTGTTGACTGAGTTGGTTTAATCGTGGGCATGAACTGTGTCAGAGGAGCGCTGCAATCGGGCTCCAAGCCCCGGGGCTGAGTGTGGAGGTGGGAGAAACAGTCAAGTTCCCTGCTGCTGTTCACTATCCAGTGTGGCTATCCCGTGTGATCAGGAGCTGGCTCGGCTCCGATTTTCCCCCCCCCCCCCCCCCCGCTCCCAAAGGTGAGAAGTCACAGGGTACGGTCGGGTAGCGGTTAAGTTCGGGATCCAGAGAATGAGTTTAAATTCCACCATGGCAGTGTGAAAATGTCAATTCTGTTTTTCAAAATCTGGAAATTAAAAAACGTATCAATAAAAATGATCATGAAGCTGTTAGATTGTCATCATCGGCAGTCCCTCGAAGCGAGGATGACTTGCTTCCACGCCAAAAAGGAATGAGTTGAATGATGTTTCAATGAAGGACCTAATATTCCAGATCCCGACCTACATCGTGAAGGGTGGAGGATGCCTGTGCTTGGATTTTTTTAACGTGTGGTGGCCGTTGCACACCAGCCACCACACGGGCTTGACAGAGCTCGGTCTTGGTCCAGTGGCAAGGATTAACCAAGACGACTGGAGACCAGCTCTACTGCATGGACCGAGCGCGCACACATAGAGCAGTGTGGGGTTGGCCTGTGCTGCCCCTGGGCCCTTGCCTCTTCTGGGCCCCAGACTCACGCCTCGCCTGGGCCCCGGTCACTTCCTTCTCCAATCTCTCGCCGCTCCTTCGCCCCTCCTGCTGTGCCTGCCCCCACTGCAATCAGCGACCTGACTTCGTAGCCGTCGCCCTCCTGCAGTGGTATGCCACCGCACACTGCTCCCTCTGATGGCCCCGGCCTGCTGATTGTCTTGCAGGCCGGGACTGTACCGATTCCCTCTAAATCCCAACTGGTTCACGATTGTCTTTTAGCAAAGGAAACCTGCAGTCCTTTCCTGGTCTGGCCTATATGTGACTCCAGTCCCACACTGACGTCGTTGACTTTTAACTGCCCTCTGAAGTGGCCTAGCAAGTCACTCAGTTGTATCAAACTGCTCTTTTTTTAAAAAAAAACAACACACGGACTACAGCGATTCAAGAATAAAGCACACCACCAGCTCCTCTAGGGGGACTAGGATGACTAATAAATGCCAGCAGTGCCCACATCCCAAGAATGAATTTTTGACGAGATATGTTGACACTCAGGAGAATGGCCATTTGGTGTGGTACCGAGAGGTGGCGGAATCCTGGGGAAAGTACACACCTTCCACGGAGAATTGAAGGGCAGAATTAAAAAGAGCAGGCCTACAGTTCTCTCTCAACTTTCCAGATGATGATCCAATTGTCTGTTTCCTTGAAACAGTTTTATTTTTTGGTGATGGTTGGAGATGGCCATTAGCTCTGCCCCCTGCGATGTTGCTGGGTTTTTCAGAGCTATCAACAAAAAAAAATTAAACTTAATAAATTGGAAGTTTTCAAGCTTATGAAGAGAAGTGGTGGTGTCGATTGAGGCAAATTGTGCACTGTGGTGAAAGGTTCAAATCCCAGCGGGCAAGAGTTAAAAATGGGGAAGGCAGGAGTCGGAACAGTAGACCGGAAAATTATTTTCACCCAAAGGAGAATAGTGTTGGGGGATAAGTTAGCAGGAAAAAGTGAGGGTAATGAGGGCAGGGGTAAATGGGGGTTAAGATGCAATCAGATGTATTGCTCGGGAGAGAATGGGTTCAGGGATATGGTGAATAGATGTCCGCTCAATCCAAAGGACCTCTTGGGTTAACAGCCTTTTCATATTTGATGTTGCTGAGTGTTGTTGGGATTACAACCAGGTGAGTGCGGATTTGTGCCGGGTAACTCCTGCCCAGACCGGTGCGATCTGGAAATCCAGCTCGGACTAGTTATCTTGCTACATTTTTATTTTTAAAGTCACCAAAATCCTTACATTCTCCTGTTGCAGTCATCCAAGAGAAAGCCTAAAACTGCGGAAGCCGACACCTCGAGCGAGCTCGCCAAGAGAAGCAAAGAGATGTTCAGGAAGGAGGTAAGTGCAATGCAAAAGGTTTGTCTCTTCTCTCCGCCTCCATTCACTCCACGTCCCACATCTCCTCGCACTTTAGTAAGAAGAGCACTGAGTTCTCCCAGTGTCCTGGCTAACATTCCTCCCTCAATCAACACCCAGAACAAATCAATTGTTGCATCTTTCTGTGCACAAAATGGCTGAACCCCCCCCTCCGCCAGAAAAAAAACATGAACTGCCTGTTTATCTCATTACTACTTATTGGTTCTTGCTGTGCACAGAATGACTGCCATGTTTGCCTACTTAACGATGACGACACTTGACAAGTAATTCATGGGATATAAAGCATGTCCTGAGAGCTATCATTAAAGTGCTTTGTAAATGTAAGTTTATTTTATTTTTTTATTTTTCCGTTTATGTGGCACAGTGCAGATGTAAAGTTAAAGAAGTTGGAAGTCAGGAGAGGGTTGAGGAGAACCATGAGGGCAATTGAGTTGTGGGAAAAGTTACGAGGGAGCTGCATTAAAGTTGTCAGTATAAATGTTTTTGAGTCAATTGGATGTAGAGAAAGAAAGGATTGGGGGGGATGGTGAGAAGGTTGTGGGGAGGTGGGATTGATCTTTGAGAAAGGACTGGTTTGTTGGACTGCACGGCATCAGAAGAAAAATTCAGCACTCGCTTTTAATAAATTACTCATTGTCTGAATTGCAAATAGGCTGTTAATTCATTCAACTTTCCTCCTCCTTGCTTTTCTCGTGAGCATAACTACAGCTCCCGAATGTGCCCATGTCATCTAAATGTACCCCTGCTTCCCGAGGAAGTGCCCTCCTCCCAAGAACGTAACCCAATCTCCTATGGACATGATCCCTCCCAAAGATTCACCCCCAACTCTCAGGGGCAGGACCCACCTTCCCATGGACGTGCCCCCATCTGTAATGCACATGTCCTGCACCCAACATGCCCCGCCTCCCCCCCATCTCTGTCGGGTGTCCCTCAATGCCCTGACAAGGTAGTGGTGAGCCGCCTTGTGCCCGTGTCGTCAACGTGCTCCCACAGTGCTGTTGGGGATTTGCAGGATATTAACCCAGTAACAATGAAAGAACAGCGATATCTGTCTAAATCAGGATGGTTGTGACTTGAAGATGATGGTGTTGCCATGCATCTGTTGCCCTTGTCCTTCGAGGCAGGGGAGTTTGCGGGTTTGGGAGGTGCTGCCGAAGAAGCCTTGGTGACTTGCTGTGGTGCATCTGTAGATAGTACACACTGTAGCCATGGTGCACCGGTGATTGAGGAAGTGAATGGTTTAGGCTAGTGGGTGAAGTGCCAGGCTGGACCAGACATTAGCAGGTCCCAGCCTGACTGAACCTTATCTCACTGCTTCAAAAATTCTGTTGTTTCTTTGCCAAGAAGGCTGGCATGATATCGGGCGAGGACAGGATCGGGCAAGGCTGCAGTGCTTGCACCCCATGAGCGACCAGCCTGCTGGTACTCAACAGCCTGTGCCGAGTTAGAGACTGTAAGTTAACGAAGCTGTGGTGGCTGGGGACAATTGCCTTCTGACCCGCTGGAACCAGCAGCGACAGGGTCCGGCTCATCTGCAAACCCCCACCCTCCGCCCCACAGTTGAATGGGCTGCAGGCACTCGCTCACACGTGAATAGTTACAAGGAACCATGGTGCAATCGACACCCGTGGTTCCACGCCCCAGCAAGAGCCAACTCCTTCAGTTGTGGGGGAGGGGGGAAAAGGAAGAGCGTGGTGGGAGAGAGATATATAAAAAGCACTGGAGAACCATACCAGGTCATACAGCAAAAATAATAAATGCTGGCCAATGTTTAGGATGGGCCCATCGTTGCAACTTGAGGGAAAGTGAGGCTTTTGAAGGACAGCCCGTAAACAGAGCGGATTTCACAGCCTGTAAATAGGCTTTTTAAAAAATGCACGGCCGCAAGGTATGAAGGGCACCAAACTACCGCAGTCACCCCAGGCAGGCGTGTGAGGGAGTGTGAGTTTACACAGCTGCAGAAGGAGCGGGAGGGCACGGGAGCATGGCTGTTATTTTATCCTTCGGGAAGTGTTATTCCTGAATTTGAGGTCACATTCTGGGAGTGCTGCAGTTCAGTAAGTGATTCAATCTCTCAACAACTTTATTATGTCTTCTCCCCTTCAAGCCACCCACTCCAGGCTGACACTCCAGTGCAGTACTGAGGAAGTGCCACACAGTCAGAGATGCTTTCTTTCGGACCACACTTTAAAGCGCTCTCAGAACGATGCAAAAGATCCCATGATACTATTTGAAGAAGAGCAGGGGAATTCTCCCCAGTGTCCTGGCAAATATTTATCCCTCAACCAACATTGCTAAAAGGAATTATCTGGTCACTGATGCAATTGCTGTTTGTGGGAGCTTGCTGTGCGTAAATTAGCTGCCGCATTTCGTACATTACAAGTGGCTACAACAAAAACTTGCATTTATATAACGCCTTTAATATCAAACAAAATTTGACACCGAGCCACATGACATATGAGGGCAAAACGAGGTAGGTTTTAAGGAGCGTCTTCAAGGAGGAAAGAGAAACATAGAAACATAGAAAATAGGTGCAGGAGTAGGCCATTCGGCCCTTCAAGCCTGCACCACCATTCATTAAGATCATGGCTGATCATGCAACTTCAGTACCCCATTCCTGCCTTCTCTCCATACCCCCTGATCCCTTTTGCCGTAAGGGCCACATCTAACTCCCTTTTGAATATATCGAACGGACTGGCCTCAACAACATTCTGTGGTAGAGAATTCCACAGGTTCACAATTCTCTGAGTGAAGAAGTTTCTCCTCATCTCGGTCCTAAATGGCTTACCCCTTATCCTTAGACTGTGACCCCTGGTTCTGGACTTCCCCAACATCAGGAACATTCTTCCTGCATCTAACCTACGCTGCACTCCCTCAATAGCAAGAAGGTCCTTTCTCAGATTAGGAGACCAAAACTGAACACAATATTCCAGGTGTGGCCTCACCAAGGCCCTGTACAACTGCAGTAAGACTTCCCTGCTCCTATACTCAAATTCTCTCACTATGAAGGCCGACATGCCATTTGCCTTCTTCAGCGCCTACTGTACCTGCATGCCAACTTTCAATGACTGATGTACCATGACACCCAGGTCTCGTTGCACCTTCCCTTTTCCTAATCTGTCACCATTCAGATAATATTCTGCCTTCCTGTTTTTGCCACCAAAGTGGATAACCTCACATTTATCGACATTATACTGCATCTGCCATGCATTTGCCCACTCACCTAACCTGTCCAAGTCACCCTGCAGCCTCTTACCATCCTCTTCACAGCTCACACTGCCACCCAGCTTAGTGTCACCTGCAAACTTGGCGATACTACATTCAGTTCCTTCGTCTAAATCATTAATGTATGTTGTAAATAGCTGGGGTCCCAGCACTGAATCTTGTGGTACCCCAATAGTCACTGCCTGCCATTCTGAAAAGGACCCGTTTATTCTTGAGAGATAGTGTGTTCCTAACACAGATGAGGCTGCACACGGGGAGGTTAAAGTAACCGTGATCTCAGTCTTTATTAAGACACTCCAGAATGAGGAACAGGTCTTGGGGGCCGGCTCATATACAGTGCTCCGAAGGGACTTCAGGGGATGAGCTCCCTGGTGGCGGAACATGGGAGTGCATGCTTTACAGATACACAACATCACTGCCCCCCGCCCCCCCCCCCCGCAAAGTCAAAGTGAAAACTATTTACAAGGTGAGGCGAGCCTTTCTTTCCCTGGTGGACCGCCTCGGTACAAATGTCTGTTCTGGTGTGTTGGCTGTGCCCTCGCTGGGCTGGCGTGTTGTTGGCCCTGCAGGGCTGCTGGGTGAGCCTGGCCTTGCTGGGCTGTTGGACGTGATGGGTTCGATTTCCTGGTCAGGGGTGGTGTCGTTGATCCTTTGGGTGTGTGTTATGGGCTCGAAAAAGGTGGTGTCTGCTGTGGGTTGTTCAGGGCAGTCTGTGAATCGCAGCCTCATTTGGTCCAGGTGCTTTCTACAAATTTGTCCATTGTCTAGTTTGACTACAAACACCTTATTCCCTTCTTTAGCTATCACCGTGCCCGCGATCCACTTGGGACCATGTCTATAGTTTAGCACACAGGGTCATTCAGATCAATTTCCCGTGACACAGTGGCGCGACCATCGTTTACATTTTGTTGCTGCCGCCTGCTCTCTACCTGATCATGCAGGTTGGGGTGAACCAGCGAGAGTCTGGTTTTAAGTGTCCTTTTCATGAGTAGCTCAGCCGGGGGCACCCCTGTGAGCGAGTGGGGTCTCGTGCGGTAGCTGAGCAGTACTCGGGACAGGCGGGTTTGGAGTGAGCATTCTGTGACTCGTTTAAGGCTCTGTTTGATTGTATGTACTGCCCGCTCTGCCTGCCCATTGGTGGCTGCTTTAAATGGGGCCGAGGTGACATGTTTGATCCCATTGCGGGTCATGAATTTTTTAATTCGGCACCGGTGAAACATGGCCCGTTGTCACTGACCAGAATGTCAGGCAGGCCGTGTGTGGCAAACATGGCCCTCAGGCTTTCAATGGTGGCGGTGGCGGTGCTTCCCGACATTATTTCACATTCAATCCATTTTGAAAAAGCATCCACCACCACCAGGAACATTTTACCGAGAATCGGGCCCGCAAAGTCGACATGGATCCCCGACCATGGTCTGGAGGGCCAGGACCACAAACTTAGTGGTGCCTCTCTGGGCGCGTTGCTCAACTGAGCACACACGCTGCATTGCCATACACAGGACTCTAAGTCAGAGTCGATACCGGGCCACTACACGTGGGATCTGGCTATCGTTTTCATCATTACTATACAGGGTGTGTGCTGTGGAGATCCGAGATGAATGTCTCCCTGCCCTTTTTTGGTAGCATTACGCGGTTACCCCACAACAAGCAGTCTGCCTGAATGGACAGCTCGTCCTTTTGCCGCTGGAACGGCTTGATTGGCTCTTGCACTTCAATGGGGATGCTGGCCCAGCTCCCATGTAGTACACAGTTTTTTTACTCGGGACAGCAGAGGATCTTGGCTGGTCCAAGTCCTAATCTGGTGCGCCATGTCAGGTGATTTATCATTTTCAAATGCTTCCATGACCATCAACAAGTCTGCGGGCTGCGCCACCATCAACAAGTTTGCAGGCTGCGCCATTTCCACCCCCGTGGTGGGCAATGGTAGCTGACTAAGAGCATCCGCACAGTTCTCGGTGCCTGGCCTGTGGCGGATCGTATAGTTATATGCTGATAGCCCGAGTGCCCACCTTTGTATGCGGGCTGAGGCATTAATATTTATCCCCTTGTTTTCAGCAAACAGGGATGTGAGGGGCTTGTGATCGATTTCCAGCTCATATTTGAGGCCAAACAGGTACTGATGCATTTTCTTTACCCTGAACACACACGCTAATGCCTCTTTCTCAATCATGCTGTAGGCCCTCTCGGCCTTAGACAAGCTCCTCGAAGCATAGGCGACAGGTTGCAACTTCCCCGCAATGTTAGCTTGTTGTAATACACACCCGACTTCGTACGACGACGTGTCACATGATAGCACAACTCTTTTACACGGGTTATACAATACAAGCAGCTTGTTGGAGCATAAAATGTTTCTGGCTTTCTCAAAAGCAATTACTTGGTTTTTTTCCCCATACCCAGTTCTCACCTTTGCGCAATAACACATGTAGGGGCTCTAAAAGGGTGCTTAACCCCGGTAAGAAGTTACCAAAATAGTTGAGGAGTCCCAGGAACGACCGCAGCTCCGTGACATTTTGTGGCCTGGGCGCGTTGCTGATAGCCTCTGTCTTGGCGTCTGTGGGCCGAATGCCGTCCGCCGCATTCTTTCTTCCCCAAAAACTCCACTTCTGTTGCCACGAAGACACATTTCGACCTCTTCAGCCGCAGCCCGACGCGATCCAGTCACTGGCGGACCTCCTCCAGATTTTGTAGGTGCTCGGCGGTGTCCCGACCCATGACCAATATGTCGCCCTGAAAGACCACTGTCTGTGATACCGACTTGAGTAGGCTTTCCATGTTTCTCTGGAAGATCGCTGCAGCCGACCGAATTCCGAACGGGCATCTGTTGTAGATGAACAGTCCCTTGTGCGTGTTGAAGCAAGTGAGGCCCTTCGAAGACTTCTCCAGCTCTTGCTGTAGGCCGAAGTCAGGTTGAGCTTGGTTGAACGTCTTGCCTTCTGCCAGCGTCGCAAATAGGTCGACTGCCTTAGGTAGCGGGTATTGGTCCTGCAGCGAGAAACGATTAATAGTTACTTAATCGCCGCAAATCCTGACTGTGCCATCACTTTTGAGTACTGGAACAATCGTGTTGGCCCACTTGCTGAATTCCACTGGGGAGATGATGCCCTCGCATTGCAGCCTGTCCAGCTCGATTTCCACACTTTCCCTCATCATGTGAGGTACTGCTCGAGCGTTGTGATGAATGGGTCATGCCTCTGGGACCAAGTGGATCCGTACCTTCGCCCCGGAAAAGTTTCCAATGCCTGGCTCAAAAAGGGAAGGAAATTTGTTAAGGAGCTGGGTACATGAGGCCTCATCGACATGTGACAGCGCTCAGATGTCATCTCAGTTCCAGCGGATTTTGCCCAGCCAGCTCCTTCCAAGCAGTGTGGGGCCATCGCCCAGGACAATCCAGATTGGCAGTTCGTGCACCGTGCCCTCGTCGGTGACCTTGACCATGGCGCTGCCCAGGACAGTGATAAGCTCTTTGATGTAAGTTCTCAGTTTCCTGTGGATGGGGCTCAGGGCTGGTCCGAATGCCTTGTTGTACCACAATCTCTCAAACATAATTTTACTCATGATGGATTGGCTAGCGCCAGTGTCCAGTTCCATGGCTACGGGTAAGTCATTCAATTTTACGTTTAGCATTATAGGTGGACATTTCGTCAAAAATTTGTGCACCTCGTGTACTTCAGCATCTGCCTCCTCTCTCTGAAGCTCGAAATTGCTTTGATCCACCATGGACCGATCTTCCTCTGCCACGTGGTGGTTAGCAGGTTTTGCAGAGCTTGCAGCTCGTTTGCAAGCTTGTTGGTGGTGCCCCATTGTTCCACAGCTCTTGCAAACATACCCTTTGAAGTGGCATGAATAGGTTGAATGGAAGCCTCCACAACGCCAACAAGGTGTGAATTGCCTTGCATTCATCCTTTGTTGGGGACTCTGAGTCATCTGGGTCACCTGAGACCTGCTGGCAGTTGCAGACTCATGGATTCTGCCCTGTACATTTTTGCTTGCAAACACAGTTCCAGTTAAATTCATGAACATTGCTAGCACTTGTGTGCTGAGAGATTTGTTTGGTGTTATCACTGGTGGACATAATGGCCTTATTAAGGGTCGGTGTCTACAGTCAAAAGTTTTCGTAGGATGGTCTCGTGGCCAATGCCCAGTACAAAAAAGTCTCTGAGCATTTGCTCCAGGTAGCCATCAAACTCACATTGTCCTGCAAGTCGCCTTAGCTCGGTGACGTAGCTTAGCACTTCCTGACCTTCAGATCGCTGGCACTTGTAGAACCGATACCTTGCCATCAGCACACTCTCCCTCTGGTTAAGATGCTCCCGAACCAGTGTACACAGCTCCTCATACGACTTATCTGTGGGTTTCACCGGAGCCAGAAGATTCTTCATGAGGCTGAAGGTCAGTGCCCCGTAGATTGTGAGGAGGACCACTCTCCTTTTTGCAGCGCTTCCTTCTCCATCCAGCTTGTTGGCTACAAAGTACTGGTCTAGCTGTTCGACATAGGCTTCCCAGTCCTCACCCTCCGAGAACTTCTCCAGGATGCCCACAGTTTGCTGCATCTTTGTGTTGGATTCGTATTCTCGTCGTCAGTTATTGTGTTCCGAACACAGATGAGACTGCACACAGGGAGGTTAAAGTAACAGTGACCTCAGTCTTTATTAAGACACTCGAGATTGAGGCGCAGGCCTCATGGGCCGGCTTATATACAGTGCTCCCAAGGGATGCTGGGATCCCTTGGGACTTCAGGGGATGAGCTCCCTGGTGGCAGAACATGGGAGTGCATGCTTTACAGATACACAACAAGAAAGAGGCAAAGAGGTCTCGGAAGGGAATTCCTGAAGGCACGGCTGCCAATGGTGGAGCGATGAAAATCGAGGATGCTTAAGAGGCCAGAAATGGAGGAGTGCGGATATCTCGGAGGGTTGTAGGGCTGAAGGATAGCGAGGGGCGAGGCCACGGAGGGATTTGCAAATTTTTTAATCGAGGCGTTGTTTAACCGGGAGCCAATGTCGATCAGCAAGCAGAGGGGTCATGGCTGAACGGGACTTGGTGCGAGTTAGAATACGGGCTGCAGAGTTTTGGATGAAAATAAGTTTATGGAGGGCGGAAGATGGGAGGTTAGCCAGAACTGCTTTAATAGTCAAGTCGAGTGGTAACGAGGGTTTCAGCAACAGAGGAGCTGAGGCAGGGGCGGAGTTGGCGATGTTACAGAAGTGGAATTCGGCGGTTTTAGTGATGGTGTGAGGTGGTCGGAAGCTCATCTCAACGACACTTCAAAAGTACTTCACTGGCTAGAAAGCATTCTGGGACGTCCCAGGTATAGGAACAGGAGTGGGCCATTTCGCTCCTTGAGCTTGTTGCACCATTCAATTAGAATCTTGGATGATCTGCATCTTAACTCCATTTTCCCCGCCTTTGTTATCTAACAAAAATCTATTGATCGCAGTTTTGAAAATTTCAATTGACCCAGCATCGACAGACTTTTAAGGACATAAAGGGAAACATAGAAACATAGAAAATAGGTGCAGGAGTAGGCCATTCGGCCCTTCGAGCCTGCACCGCCATTCAATGAGTTCATGGCTGAACATGCAACTTCAGTACCCCATTCCTGCTTTCTCGCCATACCCCTTGATTCCCCCTAGTAGTAAGGACTACATCTAACTCCTTTTGAATATACTGAATGAATTGGCCTCAACAACTTTCTGTGGTAGAGAATTCCACAGGTTCTCCACTCTCTGGGTGAAGAAGTTTCTCCTCATCTCGGTCCTAAATGACTTCCCCCTTATCCTTAGACTGTGACCCCTGGTTCTGGACTTCCCCAACATTGGGAACATTCTTCCTGCATCTAACCTGTCTAAACCTGTCAGAATTTTAAACGTTTCTATGAGATCCCCTCTCATTCTTCTGAACTCCAGTGAATACAAGCCCAGTTGATCCAGTCTTTCTTGACATGTCAGTCCCGCCATCCCGGGAATCAGTCTGGTGAACCTTCGCTGCACTCCCTCAATAGCATGAATGTCCTTCCTCAAGTTAGGAGACCAAAACTGTACACAATACTCCAGGTGTGGCCTCACCAAGGCCATTTATAACTGTAGTAACACCTCCCTGCCCCTGTACTCAAATCCCCTCACTATGAAGGCCAACATGCCATTTGCTTTCTTAACCACCTGCTGTACCTGTATGCCAACCTTCAATGACTGATGTACCATGACACCCAGAGGTCTCGTTGCACCTCCCCTTTTCCTAATCTGTCACCATTCAGATAATAGTCTGTCTCTCTGTTTTTACCACCAAAGTGGATAACCTCACATTTATCCACATTATACTTCATCTGCCATGCATTTGCCCACTCACCTAACCTATCCAAGTCACTCTGCAGCCTCACAGCATCCTCCTCGCAGCTCACACTGCCACCCAACTTCGTGTCATCCGCAAATTTGGAGATGCTACATTTAATCCCCTCATCTAAATCATTAATGTACAATGTAAACAGGTGGGGCCCCAGCATAGAACCTTGCGGTACCCCACTAGTCACTGCCTGCCCTTCTGAAAAGTACCCATTTACTCCTACTCTTTGTTTCCTGTCTGCCAACCAGTTCTCAATCCACGTCAGCACACTACCCCCAATCCCATGTGCTTTAACTTTGCACATTAATCTCTTGTGTGGGACCTTCTGAAAGTTCAAATACAACACATAAACTGGTTCCCCTGTCATGTATCTTACATTATTATATATAACTGTATCCTAACATGCTATACATGACTGTAATAAGATATGACCTGTAACCACCAGCATATCTTAGCACCAGGGGTGCACTTACAAGAGACAGGTATATAAGGGCAGGTCTCAGGCAAGTGCAGCATGCCAGAGCTGTGAAATAAAGGTGCAGGTCCAGAGTGACCTTTGACTTCACTACATGCCTCGTGTGAATCTGTACTGAGGGGACAGGACTTTACAGTGGCGACGGATTACGGGATTACAGAATCCACAGAATGGCGAACAACGGATCAGATGAAAAGTACAATGCGGGAGACAATTGGGAGGACTTTATAGAAAGGCTCCAGCAAAGCTTTGTAACCAAAGACTGGTTAGGCGACGATAAGGCAGACAAGAGAAGAGCCCATCTCTTGACCAGCTGTGGCTCAAAAACATATGCTTCAATGAAGGATCTGTTGGCACCTGAAAAACCAGCAAGCAAGTCGTTTGAAGAATTGAGCACACTGGTAAGAGACCACCTGAAGCCAGCGAGCAGCCTACACATGGCCAGACACAGGTTCTACAACTACAGACGCTGTGTGGGCCAGAGCATACCCGACTTTGTGGTGGAACTTCGGAGGTTGGCTAGTTTATGTGACTTCTCCAATGATCTGAGGAGAGAAATGCTGAGAGACTTTTTCATTGAAGGAATAGGCCACGCAGGCATATTCCGAAAGCTCATAGAGACTAAGAACCTGACCTTAGAGGCAGCAGCACTGGTTGCACAGACATTCTTGGTAGGGGAAGAAGAAATGAGGTTGATTTACAATACCGGTATGACAACTAACGAAATATTGGAACAAGAAGTTCACAGCACTAAACAAGCTGCTACCCCACACACAGACAAAACCGGGAGAACAGGTTCTCGACAGCAGGCAGAAGCCATCAAGGGCCACAGGAACGGCCGTTCACACCTCATCAACCCACAATGCGAGCAATCAACTACAAACTGAGAGAAGCTCAAGAGAGATCAGCCAGACGCAGCTCATTCTTGGGAACACTTTGAACAATGGAACAGGTCTGTGCTGGAGGTGTGGAGGTGGGCACTCGGCAAGGGGATGTCGATTTCAGCAGGCTGTTTGCAGAAATTGTGAATATACAGGGCATTTGGCCCGCATGTGCAAAAAAAACGGCAGCTCGGCTGGTATACGAATCGGATGGGTCGGAAAGCGGACCAGAAGATGGTGGGGACAGTATCCGGGATACCGGTGTACAGCGGGTCAACACGATCAATGGCCGCTGCTCCTACAACAGAACGCCTCCTATAATGATGAGGGTCCTACTCAACGGGATATCTGTCAACATGGAGCTGGATACAGGAGCGAGTCAATATCTCATGGGCGCTCAACAATTTGAATAACTGTGGCCGCATAAAAGAGACAGACCAAAACTCACAAGGGTCGACACCAAACTTAAGGACCTATACCAAAGAAATCGTACCAGTCCTCGGCAGCGCCATGCTCTCTGTCACACACAAAGGGACAGTGAACCGACTTCCCCTGTGGATTGTCCCCGGAGACCCCCCAGCACTGCTGGGGAGAAGCTGGCTGGCAAAACTAAACTGGAAATGGGATGATGTCCATGCCATGTCATTAGAGGAACGGACCTCCTGCTCAACAGTTATAAAGCGATTTGAACATCTCTTTCAGCCAGGTGTGGGCAATTTCAAAGGGGCCAAAGTCAAAATCTACATCACACAGGATGCTAGACCGGTCCATCACAAGGCCAGAGCTGTATCCTATGTGATGAGGGAAAAGATTGAACACGAACTAAACAGGCTTCTGCGGGAAGGCATTATATCACTTGTGGAATTTAGCGACTGGGCAAGTCCCATCGTCCCAGTCATGAAGCCTGATGGATCCGTACGAATCTGTGGGGACTCCAAATCTACCATAAACAGAGTCTCCCTACAGAACCAGTACCCGCTGCCCAGAGCGGAGGACTTATTTGCCACATTGGCTGGAGGTAAACTTTTCTCAAAATTAGACCTCACATCTGCGTATATGACGCAAGAATTGACCGAGGAATCCAAGCTACTCACCACCATCAACACACATCGAGGCCTTCTCATGTACAATCGATGCCCATTCGGCATCAGGTTGGCAGCTGCCATATTCCAGCGCAACATGGAGAGTCTGCTCAAGTCCATCCCGGGGACGGTTGTATTTCAAGACGACATACTTATCACGGGCAGGGACACCGACTCCAATCTCTGTAATTTGGAGGAAGTACTAAAGCGGTTGGATCGGGTAGGCCTACGAGTCAAGAAATCCAAGTGCCTGTTTCTCGCACCCAAGGTTGAATTTTTGGGCAGAAGGATTGCCGCTGATGGAATCCGCCCAACAGAGTCCAAAACAGAAGCAATTCGCCTGGCACCCAGGCCCCGGAATGTCTCAGAACTGCGCGCCTTTCTCGGGCTACTCAATTACTTTGGGAACTTTATGCAGAACTTAAGCACGCTGCTGGAGCCTCTCCATGTGCTACTTAGAAAGGGGTGCGATTGGTTTTGGGGGGACGCCCAGGAACACGCTTTCAATAAAGCACGCAACCTTCTGTGTTCCAACAGTGTTTTTGACTTTCTTTGACCCAGGTAAAAAGCTAGTTCGCACATGCAATGCGTCAGCGTATGGGGTCGGGTGCGTTTTGCAACATGTCAATAGTGCGGGCAAATTACAACCCATAGCTTATGCCTCCAGGTCACTTTCGCGGGCGGAGCGCGGGTACGGAATGGTAGAGAAGGAGGCGCTCGCGTGCGTGTACGGTGTCAAAAAGATGCACCAATACCTTTTCGGGGCCAAGTTCGCATTAGAAACCGACCACTAGCCCCTCACGTCCCTCCTATCCAAGCGCAAGGCAATAAACGGCAATGCCTCGGCGCGAATTCAACGGTGGGCACTCATGTTGGTGTCCTACGACTACACAATAAGGCACAGACCAGGCACAGACAACTGTGCCGACGCGCTCAGCAGGCTACCCCTGGCGACCACGGAAGGGTCTGACGAACAGGACTGTGAGATAGTCATGGCAATCAATGCCTTTGAGTCCACAGGTTCGCCCATGATGGCTCGTCAAATCAGAGCCTGGATGGCCAGCGACCCCACGTTATCCTTAGTAAAAAGATGTGTCCTAACCGGTGATTGGGCAGAGGCTCGCGATGCCTGCCCCGAGGAATTAAAACCCTTTCACAGGCGCATGCATGAGCTATCACTACAAGCAGACTGCCTGATGTGGGGCAGCCGAGTAGTCATGCCTCTGCGAGGCAGAGAGGCATTTGTCCGGGAGCTCCACCGCGAGCACCCGGGGATAGTTCTCATGAAGGCCATAGCCAGATCCCACGTCTGGTGGCCTGGTATTGACGCTGACCTGGAGCTCTGTGTCCGAAGGTGCACCATTTGTGCCCAACTCAGCAATGCCCCCAGGAAGGCTCCACTGAGCCCCTGGCCTACCAAACCGTGGTCGCGGGTGCACGTAGACTCTGCGGGCCCATTCATGGGCAAAATGTTCCTCGTAGTTGTAGATGCATTTTCAAAGTGGATCGAATGCACCATTTTAAACTCGAGCACAACTCCACCACTGTGGAGAGCCTCGCAACCATGTTTGCAATGCATGGAATCCCTGACATATTGACCACGGCATAAATCACGTCAAGACGGCACCGTTCAAGCCGGCCTCCAACGGCCAGGCGGAGAGAGCAGTGCAAATCATTAAATAAGGCATGTTTAAAATCCAAGGTCCCACGCTGCAGGGTCGCCTGTCGCGACTGCTGCTGGCATACAGATCTCGTCCGCACTCATTGACTGGGATTCCCCCCGCGCAACTGTTGATGAAAAGGACTTTAAAAACAAGGCTCTCATTAATCCTCCCAGACATGCATGAAATCATTGAGGCAAGGCGCCATAAGCTGACTGAGTACCATGACAGAAATTCGAGGGGGAGATGGAATGATATAGGGGACAAAGTGTTTGTACTAAACTATGGCAGGGGTCCCAAATGGCTTGCAGGGACAGTAACGGGCAAGGAAGGGAAACAGGCTACTGGTAGTACAAATGGACAATGGCAAAACCTGCCGGAGGCATGTCGACCAAGTCAAAAGCAGATTTACCAACAACACTGCGGAACCAGAGGCAGACTACAATGTGGAACTCGCACCACACCTGGTGGACAGACAGAGGAAACAACCTGAGGAAAGGGCAATCCCAACAGACAGTCCAGGCGAGTCAACAACAATCACACCAATCGAAACAGACAGCCCAGGCGAGATATCAGCAACCACATCCAAAGAAAAACAGACACCAAGGCAAACAACTGAACCACAACTCAGACGCTCCACGCGAGAGCGTAGACCACCTGAGATTGAATCGATAAAGATAATAAGACCTTGGGGGAGGGTGATGTCATGTATCTTACATTATTATATATAGCTGTATCCTAACATGCTATACATGACTGTAATAAGATATGACCTGCAACCACCAGCGTATCTTAGCACAAGGGCAGGTCTCAGGCAAGTGCAGCATGCCAGAGCTGTGAAATAAAGGTGCAGGTCCAGAGTGACCTTGACTTCACTACATGCCTCGTGTGAATCTGTACTGAGGGGACAGGACTTTACATTCTCCTTGTCCACTCTCCTGGAAATATCCTCAAAAAATTCCAGAAGATTTGTCAAGCAGAATTTCCCTTTCACAAATACATGCTGACTTGGACCTATTATGTCACCTCTTCAAATGCGCTGCTATGACATCCTGAATAATTGATTCCATCATTTTACCCACTACCGATGTCAGGTTGACCGGTCTATAATTCCCTGCTCTCTCCCTCCTTTTTTAAAAAGTGGGGTTACAGGAGCAGGAGTAGGCCATATGGTCCTTCGAGCCTGATCCGCCATTCAGTAAGATCTTCGCCCTCAACTCCACTTTCCCGCCCTATCTCCCGTTGATTCCCCCAGACTCCCAAAATCCATTGAACTCAGCCTTGAATATATTCAGAGACTCAGCATACACAGCCCGCTGGGTCAGAGAATTCCAAAGGTTCACAACCCTCTGAGTGAAGAAATTCCTCCTCATCTCTGTCTTCAATGGCCGACCCCTCACCCTGAGACTGTGCCCCCTCGACGCTCCAGCCAGGGGAAACAACCTCTCGGCATCTACCCTGTCAATTGTGGGGGCGAGAGTTCCAGATTTCCACCACCCTTTGTTTAAAAGTGCTTCCTGACCATCTTTGAATGGTCTGGCTCTAATTGTAATCCCCACCAATGGAAATAGTTTCTCTGTATCTACCCTATCAAATTCTTTTATCATTATAAACATCTCGAACCGATCACCCCTCAACCGTCTAAACTTAAGCGAGTACAAGCCAAGTTTATGCAACTTGTTCTCATTATACCCTTTAAGCCCTGGTACCATTCTGGTGAATCTGCGATGCCCCCCCTCCAAGGCCAGTATATCCTTCCTGTGGGACGGTGCCCAGAATTAAATGCAGTACTCCAGATGGGGTCTGATGTCGGCTCTGTACGACTGATGTATCACTTCCTCCCCTTTGTATTCCAGCCCCCTTGAGATGAAGGTCAATATTTTACTAACCTTTCTGATTGCTTCAACTGATTTGTGTACCTGAACACACCCTTTTCATATTGTGTTTGGTGTGCGGTGCCCAAAACTGAACAAAGTTGGATCAGGTGCTGTATAAATGCAAGCTGTTTCTTACTGCAGGGTGAGCAGTATCCAAAGCAACATTAGCCCAGTGACGATCATGGTTGGGTTGGGGTGGGGTGGGTTTGAAGGGAAATACCTAGAGTGGAAGCTTATCAGCGAGAGGGCAGGTAGCCATTCTAACTTTTGTCCCCTCTTCTTTCCAGATCTCTCAGTTCATCGTTCTGTGCCTGAATCCCTACCGGAAACCAGACTGTAAATTAGGAAGAATTGTAGCGACTGAGGACTTTAAACATCTGGCTCGGAAGGTAAGGGCACAGAAAACTTAATTTAGTTGCATTGTGAGAATTCTTTTCTGGGGCCGCGTTTGGAAACCAGCGAATCCGACGGACCCCGCTGATAGCCCTGGTGTGGTACTGGTATGGGCAAGGAGGAGGCACTGCTTGGATCAGCAGTCGGTGACGAGTTGACTGACCTCGGCCACGGGAGTGGACTGGTGACAGTTACCCTTGTCGAATTTTGGACTGGCGATGGCGGTGGGGCGGGGGGAGGAGGAGAATAAGCCCTATGGAAAGTGCATTTGTTAGCGTCGGGTCAGGCATGGCTGCGACAACCCACGCGGTTGAACAGTACCGGCTCTGGCTTGCGGAAACTCCCAAGTGATAAAATGGCCACGAATTACGTGACGGCGTGCAGTTAGCGGCTGTGGATCCAAAGCCAGATCGTTAATAACTTTGGTTCCAACCCCTTTCTCTCCCTCTCCGTACCTCTTTTTCTCTCTCTCCCCGCACGCGCTTTCTCTCCCCAATTTCTCCCTCCCTCCCCTTCAACTCCCCCTCCCTCTCGGCCCCGCCAATTCTCCCTCTCGGCCGGCCGCCGCCCATTCGCCGCGCCCCACGCCCATCCTCTCGCCCCCCTCGCCCCTTCCCCTCGCCCCTCTCCTCCCCTCCTCCCCTCTTTCCCTTGCCCCTCCCCCATGTCCAGTTCCCCCCCTCCCATTCACTGTCCTTCCTTTTTCCATCTCCTCCCCCTCCCCCTCCCCTTTGCCCTCTCCCTCCCTTCACCCTTTCCTCTCCCTCTCCCCTATTTCTCGCTGTCCTCTTGCCCTCCTCTTACCCTATCCTTTTCCCCTTCCCACCCCCTCCTCTCCCTCACTTCCTTTTCCCCAATCCTCCCTCACTCTCTTTCCTCCTCTCCCTCACTCTCTTTCCTCCCCTCCCTCACTCTCTTTCCTCCCCTCCCTTACTCTCTTTCCTCCCCTCCCTCACTCTCTGCCCTCACCTCCCTCACTCTCTGCCCTCACCTCCCTCACTCTCTGCCCTCCCCTCCCTCACTGTCCACCCCTCTCTCCCTCACTGTCCACCCCTCTCTCCCTCACTGTCCTCCCCACCCTCACTCTCTGTCCTCCCCTCACTCTCTCTCATCCCCTCCCTCACTCTCTCATCCCCTCCCTCACTCTCTCATCCCCCTTCCTCACTCTCTCATCCCCCTTCCTCACTCTCTCATCCCCCTTCCTCACTCTCTCTCATCCCCCTCCCTCACTCTCTCGCATCCCCCTCCCTCACTCTCTCTCATCCCCTCCCTCACTCTCTTTCTCTCATCCCCTCCCTCACTCTCTCTCATCCCCCTCCCTCACTCTCTCTCATCCCCCTCCCTCACTCTCTCTCTCATCCCCCTCCCTCACTCTCTTTCATCCCCCTTCCTCACTCTCTCTCATCCCCCTCCCTCACTCAATTTCTCTCATCCCCTCCCTCACTCTCTCTCATCCCCCTCCCTCACTCTCTCTCATCCCCCTCCCTCACTCTCTCTCATCCCCCTCCCTCACTCTCTCTCATCCCCCTCCCTCACTCTCTCTCATCCCCCTCCCTCACTCTCTCTCATCCCCCTCCCTCACTCTCTCTCATCCCCCTCCCTCACTCTCTCTCATCCCCCTCCCTCACTCTCTCTCATCCCCCTCCCTCACTCTCTCTCATCCCCCTCCCTCACTCTCTCTCATCCCCCTCCCTCACTCTCTCTCATCCCCTCCCTCACTCTCTCTCATCCCCCTCCCTCACTCTCTCTCATCCCCCTCCCTCTCTGTCATCACCTCTCTCTCTCTCTCTCTCTCTCTCTCTCTCTCTCTCTCTCTCTCTCTCTCTCATCCCCCTCCCTCACTCTCTTTCTCTCATCCCCTCCCTCACTCTCTCTCTCTCTCTCTCTCTCTCTCTCTCTCTCTCTCTCTCACATCCCCTCCCTCACTCTCTCTCATCCCCTCCCTCACTCTCTCTCTCTCTCATCCCCTCCCTCACTCTCTCTCTCTCATCTCCTCCCTCACTCTCTCTCATCCCCTTCCTCACTCTCTCTCATCCCCTCCCTCACTCTCTCTCATCCCCTCCCTCACTCTCTCTCATCCCCTCCCTCACTCTCTCTCATCCCCTCCCTCACTCTCTCTCATCCCCTCCCTCACTCTCTCTCATCCCTCCCTCACTCTCTCTCCATCCCCTCCCCATCTCTCTCTCTCTCTCATCCCTCCCTCACTCTCTCTCTCATCTCCTCCCTCACTCTCTCATCCCTCCCTCACTCTCTCTCATCCCCTCCCTCACTCTCGCTCATCACCTCCCTCACTCTCGCTCATCACCTCCCTCACTCTCTCTCATCCCCTCCCTCTCTATCTCATCCCCTCCCTCACTCTCTCTCTCTCATCCCCTCCCTCAACTCTCTCTCATCACCTCCCTCACTCTCTCTCATCCCCTCCCTCACTCTCTCTCTCATCCCCTCCCTCACTCTCTCTCTCATCTCCCTCCCTCACTCTCTCTCATCCCCTCCCTCACTCTCTCTCATCCCTCCCTCCTCACTCTCGCTCATCCACCTCCCTCACTCTCTCTCATCACCTCCCTCACTCTCTCTCATCCCCTCCCTCTCTCTCTCATCCCCTCCCTCACTCTCTCATCCCCTCCCTCACTCTCTCTCTCTCATCCCCTCCCTCACTCTCTCTCATCACCTCCCTCACTCTCTCTCATCCCCTCCCTCACTCTCTCATCCCCTCCCTCTCTCTCTCATCCCCTCCCTCACTCTCTCTCTCTCATCTCCTCCCTCACTCTCTCTCATCCCCCTCCCTCACACACTCTCATCCCCTCCCTCACTCAATTTCTCTCATCCCCCTCCCTCACTCTCTCTCATCCCCTCCCTCACTCTCTCTCATCCCCTCCCTCACTCTCTCTCATCCCCCTCCCTCACTCTCTCTCATCCCCCTCCTCACTCTCTCTCATCCCCCTCCCTCACTCTCTCTCATCCCCCTCCTCACTCTCTCTCATCCCCCTCCCTCACTCTCTCTCATCCCCCTCCC